>NW_023340268.1:13713913-13737253 GCF_004916995.1 Morone saxatilis
CAAACATGCTTGTTCCAGCTTCCCAAATGTGAGAATGTACTGCTGTGTTTTGTTTCTATCATTGGAAATTCAGTATCTCTTGGTTTTGGACACATCAATAATGAAAATAATCTTCCATTGCAGCCCTAACTCTAAGTGCGATACAGTTTTAGCAGAGGAAGCTGGCACATAATATCTGTGTGGTCCTGAGAAATGTTCTATTTAACTTCAACGCTGTTGAGGGAAATGTTGGGAGCGGTGGGTTTTTTCCCCGGAGGCTTCAGTTTCCTTCAGGCAAACAGTGGTACAGCCCCGCAGGTAGTGCTCGTGGTACATGCAGTTACCGTTTCACACCAGCAGGGGTCAGCCTCAGTTTACTCATTACACATTTTTATCTTATCAGTTTCAAAGAACTCACTCACACACACAAAAAAAACCCATTCGCTTACACAAGCTGTGTACATTTCCTGCTCATTATTGCAATACTTCCTGAAGATATTCCTGAAGAATATGATTGGCTGAATACCTCCAGTATGCAGTATGTATTTTCTGAAGATCGGCACTGGGCCTGAAGCTGTGAGGAGGGCGTGCTTGATAACCTGTCATCTCAGGCTGTCTGGAGGCTGGGGGCACAGCTCACTTTGACACTTCACATGTGTTATGGCCTTAGGTGACCCAATGAGGTTTGTCTCCGATAAGATATTGTCTAATTATGCTTCCAAGGACCTGACTGTACATATATTAAAACAACTGCATGACCACACTGATAGAGAGAAGCCCCTCGCTTTTGGCTCAGTGATACTCAGTGGAGAAGGAGAAATAGTCCCATACTTCCAAGTAAAAATTCAGCAGTATTGCCTGTTAACTGAGCAGCTGACAGGAGTGGTGCAGGCTGGGTATTTGCTGTTGGCTGTGATTGCGTCCTAATGTCCCAGAAGATGACAGCGTTAAACCCTTGTTTTGGAGCAGATGAGGATATACAGGCAGGCTACACCTGCCATAAATATTCAATGCTGATTACAATGAGGAGGTTTGGATTTGTTCATCTGATGAATGATTCCATAGTGGAAATAATTGGCCCCTTCTCTCCCCTTGTCTTTCTCTACCCAATGTCTCGCAGGATTTTCCGCGAACCTCCTATTGTTTATTCAGTCTCTGGTTTTATCAGGGCCCCGTGTTGTTGAGCACCTTTTTGTTCCGCGCTTGATTTTTCCACATTCAATCAGCACTCCAGACAAATATCCACCGTGATTCTTTGATAAGGCTTGTTAAATGTCCCGCACTTCGGATGCAAATAGATTTCTAATTTCCGCAATGAGATGAGAATTTCATTAATTTGCAGGAGGGGGATGAAGGGTGGTTTGTTTGTCCCTCATCCTTCAAAGTGAAATTTGATCAAAGCCCCACAGCGGCTGATACGGGGATTCACACGTGGGGCACACCGGCGTCTGCTTCGTTTTGTAACCCATGCAGCGGCGGGGAAGGGAGGGAATTATTTAACCTGCGAGGGGGCCTCTCAATAAGTCATTCACTTTAAGGTGTTTAGAGTTTCTCACGCCACTGCGAGTGGGAGTCTGAGGCGGGGAGAGGGAAAAGAGAAAGGCAGCGACACAGGGGAGGTGAATTGCTCTAACCGTACTGGAGTGGCATCACAGTAGGCACCACATCATTGTCTTTTGTTTCGCTCACTCCTCTGTCTTTTTCTTTCTGCTCTAACTTTTGCTACCAATGAGTCATCTGCCTCAAACTCCCCCCACCCTCCCCGTTTCCCTCTCATTTGAGCTGATTTCCCACCCACCCTTTTGACGGCAGAGTGTGATCTCCTACCTCCACCCAATCTCACGGACTCACCCACGCATTTCACCCAGGCCTCCTGCTCACTTCTTTACCTGATTCATACAGGGCAACATGCACACTTGCCTAAGAGTCCTATATTGCAGACACACACATACACAAGCGCAGACACATGCGCACGTTTTCGTCCTCCCAGTTGCCTTATATACTTGTATATATGGTATACAAATGGGATTCTGTTGGTGTAATTGAATTATATGTGGCTATATTTGACTGCAAACATTAAAATTACTCACAGTAGCGTTGCCCTATATAAGTGTCATTCTACATTCACACACTCACCCACAGCAGCAGATTCAGTTGCATGGGTGGCACACTTCATTGCCTTGCTGCACGCTTCTTGCTGATAATACCTGGGAAAAATATTTGTGGTTAGGCAGGTGTGTAACAAGGTTCTCTTGAGCAGTGTCTGCTATCTCATTAAGTCTTTATGAGATGACGTGTGCAGGTCTTAAACAGAGATTTGTATAGTTGTATTTAATAGAGTATGGATGCATATAGGGGCGTCCATGGATTTAATTCATCTCATAATTCCACATCCATCCCGGTTCACCTCGTTCCCAAGCCTGCGGACTATTTTTAACGACATAATGCTTTAATGTGATGATGCCTCAACGTATTGATCCCACACAAACGAGCTGTTAGACTCAGCAGCATTACCTTAAATAAATGATTTCCACTGAGGGCATAAAGTGAAGCCACTTAGCATGAGGTGTTTTCTTTATATGCGATTTAATATTGTGATTAAATGTAACATTTAGCTATATTTAGGATTTAGGAGGCTAGGGATGGGCATGGCGTTGGCCCACAACATTGCTCCACACTGAAATATCTCAGCAACTGTTGGATGGATTGCCATGAAATTTGCTACATACATCCATGTTCCCCTGAGGAGGAATCCTAAGGACTTTGGGGATGCCCTGAGTTTTCCTCTAGCGCCACCATGAGGTTGATTGTGATTCTGAGTATTGTGGTTGGGTTTTGTGGTCAGTTTTCATGACCTCCTGACTTTTCTTCTAAGTTAAAATTTCAATTTTATCCAATACTTTTATGGTTTATGACTAAATACTAAACTTCCACTCGTTTTATATTGCTACCACAGCCATCCCACCACTTTGTTATTGACCTGTGACTATATCTTGGCTCATTAAGAATGTGGGTTTAAAACCATTCATCTGAAAGACTCACTGTAGCAATAAGCCTCGACGGATGCACAGCATGTTAATCAATAAGCCTCTGATGTTTCTCCAAGTTGCTCTGATGGGGAATCTTCGTCGTATTTCTTCGGTCGTTCCTTTCTTCTCATCATGCCTCTAAAGGCTGCCTACCATCTCCCATGACAGCTGTCCAACGAAACGAGCTGCAAGCCCTTTTTTTCCCACTACACACCTCCTCTTTCCCTCTCCTCGCCTCTTGTTCTCTGCCTCATTTTTATTCGGTCCTCTCTTCACTTTGTCCTTCACCCTTGCCCTATCTTTAAACTCCTTTGTACCTCTTGTTCCCCTAATCCTATCTCTTCCCCTTTATTGTTTATTCCCCTGGCATCTTTCCTCTTTTTTCCCCCTGTGTTACCCTATTTTCTCCTCCTCTGTTTTGATGTATTTTTCTGGATGTTTATGTTAGAGATTTTTGTTGTTTCCATTACTTGGAAATGATGTAATTCTGTGTTTTGGGGCTTTTTTCTGTTTGTGTCCTAGTGTGTCTGGAACTTTCTAAAGTGTTTTCTTCAAGGACGTCTTTTAATTCTCTGCCCGTCTCGCCCTCTTTCAGGAGGAGTTGCGGGAGCTGAGGGAGCAGCCCATCGACCCCCAGGCGGAGCAGGAGATCATCGACAGCATCGAGGAGATCTACTTCTCTAATGACTCCTTCGACATGGTGCAGCACGAACTGGAGGTCAGATACTCTCTATGAATGAGCGTTATTGACTGAATGAGCACCACTCACTTGTAAAATCATGACATCGCTCCCAGGTTCCCACGCCCTCTCCGTAAAAATAACTCCATCAAACCCACCACATTTCAGTAATTCTGATAAGAGAAATATTGCATTTCTAATGTGAATAAATGTGACTTCCTGTGCGTTGAACCTTGTCTGACTGGCAGCGTTAAAGCTCTTTCTCACCTGAGCTGCTGTCTCTTACACTTCTGCTGAGCCGCATGCGTGCCATTGACATCCGGATTGATGGATTGCATCCGCTCAACAGAGGAAAGGTGTGAAATCTCATTAGATTTATCTTGGTATTGCTACACCATCTGAAATGAGACTCTCAGTCAAGAGGAAAGTAATTACCTATCATCCTTTGGGCCATGGATTTGTAATATCTTTCTTTCCCTAGCAGAGTTTGTTTGCTGTTTACTAAATAACGTCCTCTACCTTCTTGACTAATCTGACTTATGATCTGGTAAAATATATTTATTGAGCAAATTCTTTTTGTTTTTTTTGAATGGAGGAAGAGCTGCAGCTATCTCCAGTCGCACTAGTTAAACCAGCTTAAGCTCTTTTGAAATGCCTAGTGAGATATCTTTGAAAAATTAAGATGCTCAGAAGTGAAGATTAGCTCTCTTAAGATAAATGAAATCCCTGTTATGGCCCTGAGCGCCAGAACTTGGATATTGCCATAGTTCTACCTTTTGAATATTTTTCTGTCTGGGACTGGCACACACACACCTAGCAGCGACTCTTACTACGCTGAACAGTACGCGTGTTTGGAAGCAGAATGCAACTCTGTAGAAGTGAGAAGGTCTTAAAGACTGTGTTTGTGGATGTGTCTGCAAATGTCTCGGGCGCTTTCACCTGTGTAGGAGGATGTATTGTAAACAAACAATAAGCTTGTTTGTATAGTACCTTGTGTGTGTGTGTATGCGCGTGTTTATAGAAACTCCCACCTGAGCTGAACCTGCAGGAGCTGGAGGAGTACAGAGACAAACTGAAAAGACAACAGGCAGCAGTAAGTATCTTCCTCTCTCTCTCTCTCTCTCTCTCTGCTCTCTCTCTTCTCGCTCTTCGCTTCTCCTCTCTCTCTCTCTCGCTCTCTCACTCACACATGGTGTCAGACCCGGTCAGTGTATTTTAGGGTCATTTCTGGCTCATGTTTTTAAAGGTCAAGAAGACAAAAGTAGCTATTATTTGAATTGTTATTAAGAAATTCCGTATGAGCCACATCTCTATCTGCTGATAAAGACCATGTAATACGTTTAAAAGCACCACTTAGATCCTGAGTCATTGCACACGTCATGCAACTGTAGATGTTCAAAGTTCCATTTTTCTTGTGCGCTTTAAGCACTTTGTCTATGTTGTCTTAAAAGAGGTTGTTCAGCGTTTAAGTTCATTCTGTTTTTGGAAGAATTAAAGTAATGAAAAGTGCTTATAACCTAACACACTGGCGTACGCTGCAGACATACAGTATGAAACACTAATGCATCTTGAAAATAATACCACAAAAGCCTTTTTTCATTCAGATAAAAGCTTTGAAGTTTGTGCCATGATTTCATAGAAACAATTTGCTTGGCAGCCCAAAGATCCTGTCTGCCTGCCTGACAACTTCTTGTGTCCCACTCCAGTCAACGGCGGCCATGCTGAGAGTGTGTGAGGCAAAACAGGAACATTAACACCATGATTTTCTCTTCTTTTTTTTTTTTTTGTTCATTGGCAACTTGGTGGTCCATGAATCCAAAAGGGAAGGACGTGTCCTGCACCCAGCCGTAGTTTGTGCTTTGTGTTTTCCTCCTACGGCCACTGCAGGACCATTTTCACACTGGCCGCCATTCTGAGGTCAGCCAGGTACTCGCAGCTTCAGACTGGAGAGCTGGCCTGTCAACAAATTCTATTTATAGAAACACGTGGGAGAGAAAACGGCTCTTTTCCCCGTCGCACCCTCAGTCCACACAATCCAGTGCAGATTTCGCCCATTTGCACTCTTTCCTGACAAGCTTCTGTACTTTCACACACCTGTTTGTCTCCCTCGCTCCCGCAGCACTTTCGTTTTTTTTTTTGTCCTTTGTCACATCTGTTCCCTCCATGTCACGCTGACGTCCCTTTTTTTGACATTTTTGACAGTTGTCCACAGAGATGCTTCAGACTTTGTAGCCTGGTGAGACCCACAAGTTGGTAAAGCCTAAGAGTACACAAACAAACTCTCGCATATACCCTATCTCTGTCTCTCTCTGGCTGTTCGCCTGCAACCACCTCGTTGGAATGGCCGTGGTAATTGGTCCAGTGTGCTGTCAGGCAAAACAAACATGCAGCTATGTTTCTCAGAAAGCTCATCAATGCAATCCCGATTCTGTATAAGGGAACCCCCTACCTTGTTTGTCTACCTTAATGCCCTGAAGCTTCATATTTATTTTTTTCAAGCTAAATAATCTGGTCTTCCTCTACAATCACAGTTGTGCATGTTAATTTCCACCATAAGAGCTGAGAAAGAGACAATAGAACTTGACTTCCACTTATAATGTATAGTATACACAGAGAACACATGCAACAGCTGCTTATTTGCATTTATAAGCAGCAAAACAAAAGACATGTACAAAACCATACTGTATTTGTTTTGTGTATGTTTTCCACTCATTATACCATCGACCAGTAAACCCTTTTTTAAGTATAATTACTAATTAGCATTACACCTGCTGCCATTTATGAATAATGCATTTCTGTTATTGCAGTTAATATGTTTAACAAACACTTTAACTATCACTCCCATCCCTCACAGACACAGTAGATGGATATTGGTAAACATGGAACCTCCCGCCATGTACATGCATATATACATGCACCTTGCCTGGTACAAAATTTGACACTTTTAATTGGTAGAGTAAGTTTTGTAAAAATATTTGATGCTTTGTATGAGCAAATCAACACTGTTGCCTTGACAGGGAGCCTGTGTGATTGATGTTATGTGATTGATGTTATGTGTTTGATGTGTGTTAGCAGAGCATAAATCTGAATTAATTTGACAGTGTAATGCAGAAAAGTCCTTCACACATTTTTTGAAATTCCGTTGTTGTGTTGTGGAGTCATGTGTGGATGGTTTCGTACATTGCGGTTCACCAAACTAAGGACGATCTCCTGCTGCCACTGATGGAAAGCCATCTCTACAGGTGGGCAGTTTGTATTTGTGCATTCATACTAGCCGCATATATACTCCCCCACTCATGCAAGTCAATATACACACACACACACATCCAAGCCTATAGAGGCATGTAGTCGTCAATGTGTGAAATAGAGCCTCTGAAGACATAATAATAGTGCTTTCAGATTCTCACCATGGGGCTGTTGTGTACCGGCCTTTCCTCCCGCCAGATGATGTGGAAGGTCTCCACACACTTTATCTGTGACGGCATTAGTTAAGCTGTAAAGTAGCTCGATGTAGGTGTGTGTGTGTGTGTGCATGTCTGTGTGTGTGTGTACTGTATCTCGGGGCGTGACTAGATGAGATAAAAGTAAGAAAGATGCAGTACTGTACCTGTGTACTGCATGTACTTGTCCCTCTCTTTCTCCACTCTTGTTGTGAGGAGGTATGCTAGAACCGGTGTGTTGACGCATGTTGACATAAATATCCCCTGGCTTTCCCGAAAAAAAATGAACCAGGTACGTGTGCACAGTGCTTAATGCCTTTGAAGAGACAACTCATGGGTAGTATCACCACATTTTGCTTTAAAGTTCCCATCCACCTCAAAGTGACTTTCTTTACAGGAATGTAGGCTGCAGAGATGTCGGAGGAGGCGATGTTAATAACGTGGATGAACATATTCAATTTTTAATGAAACTTGAAAGCTAGAGATGACTATCCCTCCTGCAGCAGTAATGAATTCTCTCCCTCTGCTCAGTTTAAAAAAAAAAAAAAGTTAGCAATGCTTATGCAACCTTTGCCTAAATCCTGTGCCTGGCTGCCAAAATTGTCCCTTGTTTAAATCGGGCTGAAAAGACGTCTTGCTGTGCAGAGGAAGTTTGTTTGTGAGCGAAAATAGAGCATGAGATCACATCGCTACATGAAAAAGAGACATATTGTACACAGCTTCAAAGTGCAACAACACCCTGTTTAGAAGTCAGCCAGGCTACATTCACACAGCAAGCCTTAGCGCTAAATTCTGATTCATTGCTCTGATCTGATTTATTTATCTTTTTTGCTTGGCTGCTCACATTACTTTTTAAACATGGCCCATATCAGATTGCATTGTGAACAGGTCACAGTCCTGAAGTGACCGGGCCATGGCGAATGTCTGTAGAGTGATGTAAAAAATCACATGAATTTCAATGTGACCGTTTGCACCAATCTGACTTGTATCTGATTTGGACCACATATGAAAGTGGTCTGAATTAGAATTGAAAAGATCTGATTCAGTGCGATCTGTGCTGTTCACACTGTCATGAAAAAAAAGTCTACATAAGAAACATTGAATCTCCTAAATGAATTTTCCCAATGTTATTTTCATTTGGCAATTTGGACTTGTTTTCTGCATTATTAACAAGATCTCTCCTTATAAGTGCAGAAGCACTGCATTAGGCCGCTGCTGCAAAGTTAATATTGGTTATATCCCCCTGCGTTACCAGTGGAAACCTCTCTGTCTCAGTCCTTAGCTCACTTAATCAGGAACACTGACCTTCACTATTACTTAGCTGCTCTACACTTTTCACTGCTACCAGCCCTAATTAGTGCTAGCTAATTTAGCTTTATTTGACTCATATATCTCGGTAAACACTTGTCAGAAGCAGCAAACATGTTCTCATTTATTATAAGAAAAATATTTAGAGTATATGGTGTTCAACCTTCCTGCTAATGAGTGAATGACCGATGAACTGTCCAGACATGTTCACTCTCTCTTATTGATGCTTATATGTTTTCTTTCTAATAGATGATATGTGTGAGATGCAGGGTTTAGTTTATATAAGGCATCTGTCTTCTCTTGTCCCATTTTCTTCATTTTTCTTCATTTTTCTTCATTTTTCTTCATTTTAGTTCTCCCTCATGGCGCGTGTGTTTTCCCTGTAGAAAAAAAATGGCATTCATTGTCTTCCTGTGTGTCTCAGTTGATGACTTTTTACAGCCGGAAACTAATTTTTTGGACAACATTTACTCCATCTGCTAAATATTATGCGCTGTGCTCGCTTTGCAACCCAGCTGCTGCACTATTAGCCTCCATTTTTGTACGTGAGGCCAAGCTGAAAACTAATGACTTTGGCCTTGTGGCTCAGGTAGGAGGGTTTAGTGGCTCACAGCTCCATTTCCATTATGTGTTTAGACTCTTTAGCTCCTTTTAAAAAGTTCAGATTGGTATGATCAGCGGGTTGCCAATAGGTGGCATTATGGCCTAATTTTGCAGCAGCATTGTGAAAGTTTGAATGTCTGTCTCGGCCTTCTTTAACACAATTCCATTCTCTCTGACTTTCTCTTACTCATACATTTGAATGTTAAAAGACACAGACACTCCTGTGGAATGAACAGTTTCAACTGAGCTGTAGTCACCATCTGTTCAGGTCTCCAGTCGGCCACTGTGCATACTTAACACATGGTGAAATGTCATCCCCGCCCCTAGCCTGCTCTACTGCATACTAGCAGATATGAACCTTCCTCACTTCTGAATAAACTCACGCCTATCATAAAACATCTACTCGCTGTGCGTATGTGTTGCCTCACTGTGAATGGGAGAAAGTGGTTTGGTTTGTTGCATCTACTGGATGAGTATTTAATGAATTTCTAGCTTATGTATTTGTAGTAAGATTTGAAGCATTTTAGCTTCATTCATTCTTGACTTTGACATTGAAATTAATTGTTTTCCTTCTAATTGATACAGCCAGTGAGCTCTAGAAACGAACCATTCCTGAACATACATGAGTGTGTACATTTTTACATTTAGATAGTATCCAAAGTTGTAAGTATTAAATGAGTCATAAATAGGAGTTAAGCTCTACTTTGTTCAACCTTGTTTGTATGGCTCTTTAGTGTGAGCGAGGCTACGCGTCTTTCAATTACCATTAATTAAGTTCTTCAGCTTTTTCCTTCTCCACTAAAAGCAACGGTGGGCAACACTCGTAGCATGGGGTCATACTGATCTCATAGCAGTGCTTACTGCGCTTTATTTATGCCATAAGAAGGTCACATGCTCTTTTGATTATTACAGTTTTACCTTAGCTGTGAGTAAAATTGGCAAAAGGCACAAAGGAAAAGACAGAACATTAAAAAACACAATAGGAACAGAGAGAACAGAGATGCTTCTTTGAAAGAAACAAGAGTAAGGCTATTGAATAAGACATTGAATGAAACTAAACTGAGAAAGGGAGACACTCTTTTAAAAGACTTTGGCTATATTGCGCTTTAGATACAGACATCAGTGGTTGTTATTCATGCTCCGTCCTCAGTAGCAAGATTAAACTGCCCAAACTGTTTTTGTGGGGGACATTTCAGAAGAACATCAAAATGTCTTTTCACTCTTTTTTTTTTTTATATTCAACTTCTTCTTTCTCTCTCCCCTTTCTCCCTCTCCTTAGGTTTCTAAAAAGGTCGCCGATCTCATTCTAGAGAAACAGCCTTCTTATGTCAAGGTAAGCTTTCAGTGTTAACTCACGACCCCATTAAACAACTGTTTTTGTCTTTTTCTGTCCCAGCCACACTCTTAAAGTAGTATTTTATTAGTTATAAATACCTTTTGGTCGTTTTTTTAACGGCATCTTCTCTCAAATTATGACTTACTGTATGACTTACATTAGTAGAGTATCAGTGGATGTATTCTTGGGTCGGCTGCTGACAAGAGGATATGCTAGAATTTCCGTAACCATGGTAATGGGTAATTTGACTCCATCCATGGATAAGGAAAGGAGGGCAATAATCTAGTTTTTATTCAGAGCATAGTCAGGTTGTGAATTAAAACCAAGTCCATAAAATCCCTTCTTTGATCGCCTAGTAATGTTGCAATGAAATGAAATGAACCAGTGTGTGTAATGATGTCTTTATATCGAGTAAGAGGATAATCAGTCTATTTTTGGTCAGACCCAGTAGGGACTAGAAATTACAGGAGACTACATTAGCTACAGTGACGAGTCAGAGTGATTCTTTTAACTGATTAATCTGATTCATTTGGCAGCAGTGAACCAATGTGATCTCGTTCTGTTTAGAAATGCAACATTCTTGACCCTTCAAACCATAAAAACATGAGCTAAGAGTAGTTTTCTGAACCTGCTCCTACATATAAAAGAAGAGAAATGACTCCTACTACCTTTTTTTGGAGGTTTAATAATCTTGCCTATCAATGATTATTAGTAAGTGAAACTCTATACAGACACTGGTGCAGCAGCTGAGGCCAGCTGCAGTAACTAGGTAAACATTTTTGCTTGCATTTTAAGTGATTTGTGGCATCCCGGCAAGACACAGCAGATGACTGACAGCTTTAACGTATTTGGTATGTTGTGAAATTGCAGTGTAATTACCATCATTGCTTAGCCATCTGAAGGTCAGTCTATGAATAGTGAATTGATCATTATCTTTGTGATACTCTGTGTGACTCTGCAGAGTTAAAATGACAGCAGGGCTTATTAGTCGATGTTGCCAGGGATTCCAGGGGCACTTCCATTGACCCTTCTCAGTCCAGATTCACTTGGACTACAAATGCCTTGTGGAGTTTGGAGGGCACTTCAGTTTCTACATCCACTGCATTAATGCAGAGTTTAACTAGATCATTTCCTAGCCTTCAGAAAGAAATAGAGACCAAAGGAAGCCAAGAGCAGCGATGTACTTGGTGCTTGTCTCTTGATTTGCAGATTTGTTTAGTATATACGGCCTTGCAATATGGTTTATCCTGCCCTTCGATCATGAAAGGCAGTTGAAAAATGGGGACCTCTTTGAGGCCCCTCTCACTGTTGTGTTTGCTGCAATGTACCTGCATCTATAGGAGGAGTTCCGTTGGTTTCCCCCCTTATGTTTTCACCATTATTCTTTCTCAAGTCGTCTTATCTCTGCCGTGTGATATTTTATCAACCATGTACACAGAAACACATACTCCTGCACAAACACTGCCACAGGGCCAAATACCAATTCTCTCCAGTGCTCGCGTGATGTGTATAACACATTGGTGGACACATAAATTGTGCAGACACGTACACCCCTGCCTCAGAACTTGAAATGACAGCCCGCTAAGCGCCTGATGTGATTCATAGCTGTGTAGCGACTAACCCTTCTTCTGTTGGGAGCTGTGTCTTACCACTGTTGCTGCCCTCTAGTGACACGTGGCCTCTGCTTGCACTCAGAAAGGATCAGAAGTGTGATCATGCTAACTCATGTGGAAGGTTACATGGAGACCAGAGCCGTTATTATTCATTGATTTATGACCGTTGATTTACTAATTGTGTATATTTTTCAGGTTCCCCGAGTTTTCTTCCCTTCTCTTTCACCTTTATACCTCTACAGTTTGGTATTCTAAAGTTGACTGATGTAACATTATTTTTAAATAGCTGGATCAATAAAATGGATAATGGGACAATTTCAAATACCTGCCAGTAACTGATCCACAGTGCACCACCCTT
This sequence comes from Morone saxatilis, assembly GCF_004916995.1. NCBI lineage: Eukaryota > Metazoa > Chordata > Actinopteri > Moronidae > Morone > Morone saxatilis. The sequence continues at coordinate 13,726,259 of NW_023340268.1, forward strand.
AGACTTGCCAGGAAAGAAAGATCACCTTGTGGGGAGGCCAAGTTCTTATGAATTCATCCCAGGTAGCCCTGACCAGGTCACTCAGCAACATTGGAAAGGAATGAATTTGGACTATTCAATTATTTTCCACTGGAAACACTTATTCATTAACAGTTACTGCATGTGCCTTTGTTTGTGTTCCCCAGTTTCGTCCTTTAAAAGAGATTGGTAATTTGTCCAATCTTTACCAATCATTACGTAGAGGGTTGTTTCATCGGTATAGATTAACAGGAAGCAGGGTTGTTGATATGTGTGGTAGATTTGCTAGAATGGTCACATACCCTTTTGGTAATTGTGTGTGAAGGTGGAGGCAAAAAATGTCAACTCCTGCTGTGAATCACTGCACTCGTGTGTCCTAAATGTCATTCAAATTTGTTTTCCATTCACCTTCATACACAAAGGCAAAGGAGGAGCAGGGCCCAGACAGCAGCATCATTAGAATGTGTAGGCAGGATGGGTAACATGGAGCCGGTGCATAGGCCATGTGCTGGAGGGTCGCAGGGAGGGCCACTTATGAATATATGATAAACAATAATTTCTCATTGACCTTCACTTCCCACACCAGTGCCTTTGTTTGTGAATACTGTAGGAGTTGGTTTGTATAGTTTGATTAGGCTCACCTTTCTTGTGTGTGCACAGTAGATATAGATCCACTGTATTTCAGCATTTGTGTGTAGTTATATAGGGGAATTCAGCCTCTCTTTACTTGAGGTATTATTTCATGTATTTTATTCTTTTTTTTATTGGTTCATCCCAGTCATGCACACCAGCTCTTTAACCTCTGTTATGTACTAAATACTGACTAACCAATTGTCAGTCCACCAGTGTACACAGTTACTGTATTTCCCCTTCCATAAGCTAAGCTAATTGAGCCCTCTGTCAGTCAGGTTAACTGTGGCTTACAGACAGGATAGACGGCTCACAGCAGCGAAATAACAACAAATCGGAGCCTCGGGCTACATACGAGGCACTCAGCATGTTGACCACGTGTGTCTGTGTGTGTGTGTATGTGATCTGTTTGAAGCTGCATGTGTTTGTTCAAGCTGTTTTTTTTATCTTTTCCTGTGTGGATTTGTGCAAATAACTTAATGCATGAGTATTTCTATATTACATCATGGACAAAGTGTTTGGCCAACTGCTGGATACAGCGATACCTGCATGTTGATAATGGGCGTCATGGATAGAGGGCGTGAGCCAGACTGTGTGCGTTTGTTTGGCGAAGCAAAAGAAAATTAGTCATAGAACATGGGAAAGAAAAAATGCTCCCTTCTTGATCAGGTTCACCCTTGAGTGCACTTCTTTGTAACTACACAGTTATTGACCACTGACCAATATACATGTCAGCCATTATACAACTTAGACTTTCCATCACTCTCACGATGCTGGTGAAGTCAGGAGGAGTTTGGGATTTTGAAATAATGCCCCGCATAGCTTGAGCCCTTTCGCCATGAACCTTTTGATGAGTCTGGCTTTTTTGAATCTCACTCTATTACTATGTCTAGACATAGTAGAGGTTTACAGTTGTGGCAGCACTGCTCCCAGTGTGTGAATCAATCTGCTTGATTCAGTCTCTAAATTATTCCTCAGCTGGTCCTGGTGAGTCAGCCCGGTCCCAGCAAGTTCCCACTGCGACATTTTCTGAGGACACATTTTAATATATGTTTGAGTGTACCGAGCCCACCGTGGTACTTTCATGTTTTAATAAACTGTTCTGACCAGTGCTGATGTACTTATTTAAGAAAGGTTTCTGGGTTCTAGATCTGTGAAGGCTTCATGGACAGTTGCTTTTAGATATCTGAGTACTATTTGATTTGCAAAAGCATCATTGTGAGCGTGCAAGTGAGTTTACCATGTCTATATATTGTCCTTGACTGTATTAATGTTATGATATTCGTAATACTGGCTTTACTAGTACCTGAAATGTAAAAAAAGTTGTGCCTTTGTTATTTATTTTAGATGCTGGGCACCCCAGGAGCTCACCTGGTATGGTGCATACCATGTATCAACACTGAGTCCTTTCTGCATCTGAATATCATCTCCTCTCTCTTTCCCCAGCCTTTCATGTCTCTCTCCAGCTATCACTATCACTATCTAAAACAAGTAGAAATGAAAAATAAAACCACCAAAAACTTTAAAGAATCATGCTGGTAGTTTGATGTTGTTGCATTCAGACAGGGCCAGGCTAGTTGTTTCCCCGTTTCCACTCTTTATGCTAGGCTAAGCTAGGACACCAGGCTGCTGGATGTAGCTTTATATTTAGCGTACAGATACGACAATGACATCAATCTTCTTATCTAACTCTTGAGAAAGAAGTGTATTTCCAAAAATGTTGAACAAATTCAAAGTTAATGATAGCTTAATGATAGAAAAACTATTATAATTAACTATTATCATTTGAGGTCTATAAAGCTGCAAGCAGTTTATTGATCTCTCTGACAGTGAAGTGTTAACTTTAACAATGTTCTGTGATAGAATATGTTCACAGGCCCTGAGCTAAAAAGCATAAAAGTCGCATGGTGAATGTCCCCTCAGAGAAAACCCTGGCTATTGAAACAACTCTTGCAAACTGTTCGGAGGACTGTCAAGGTCTTCTTCAACACTCAAGATCATGAGGGCTGATTGGTTTGAATGGGATCATTGATCCCGTACCCACAGCTGAAGTGGCACTTTGATGTTGTTGTTGTTTTTTTTATTACCGTTGAAAATGAATTTCCCCAGACTATATTCTTTTGGTAAAAGGTTGTTTTATGTCTGACAGTGTTATGAGAACATTTTTGTGAACACTGGACCTCATTTTAGCGGAGGGGGATACAACATTAAAAAAATAAGATCAAAGAACAAGCATCTCCCACCTCAGGCATGACATCTGGCAGATCAAGAAAATAAAAACAAAGAGAGAAAGAGAAAAGTCAAAAATATAACTGCGATGCAATTTGTCCCTCGGACTTTCTTTGGCTCAGGGAGTGTTTGTTCTCAACAGAGGTCATTCAAGTGGCATATTAAGTGAACCCTCCGAGCCGGGTGCTCATTGATCCTTTTTTAAATGTCAATGCTATGAAGAAATGTATGCTTTCCCTCATTTCCTTTATGTTTCGAAAGTTGTTCTCTTGAACGACATTATACTTGGGCGCTGATGATACATGCCTTACATAATAGCATCATCTATAATATCTATCTCCATAAAGTGCTCACAGCAGGATGCATCTTACTGAAGAGTGCTCTGATGAATGTGTGTGCGAGCGTTGCTGTGCAAGTCTGTGCAGTACTTAGTGGGGGAAATGATTTACTCAGTGAAAGGCATTATTACCGGTATATTTCATTGACAGCACCGTAAATGAACCAGTCTAACAATATCTTTTTGCTAGGCTTCAGTTTTATAGATGATTTTAGAATTTTTAGCAGTAGATAGATAATAGCCAAATAGTAAATCATTCTTTTTTCTTATGTACTGTAATTTTTACCTCCTTATACACAGGAACTGGAGCGGGTGACGGCGTTACAGACTAACCTGCAATTGGCAGCAGTCATTTGCACTAATGCAAGGAGGTAATGACGTTCTATATATATTGTCTATTTATTAAATGAAATAGCTGCTGCGATAGCCCATTCAAACCGCATCTGCATACAAAGTGCTTTTCTCATAACAGTGATAACATTTCTTCCTTTCATATATTCTTATATGATCATATATATTATAGTATGGTCCCAAATGATTGTTAATGACAACTGACAACTATGTGTTTGCCCTTAAAACAAAGTCAAAAACACTATGCATGATGCTCGCTTTTATCTTTATGTTTTTTCTTGGTTTATTGGGCTTCTTATTATGTTGTTGTGGCTGATAAGACAAGGAATTTTGTCTTAGTGTTCCTAAAAGTTCAGGTGGTAATAGTATACTGTATATTGTAGTGTAGTCATTTCTTCACCATATTACATTTTGTATATTCCACAGGTATCATGATTCATGTCTCAGGTACATGTTTGGTGAACCTGAAATATCAAAAGCAAAATTATTCATACCAATGATTTTTTCAAATATGCAGGTTTCGATAAAAAAAGTGCTATTAGCTCTGCCATAATGACTGCAGTTAATACTGAATCCTACTGGTGTATAATATTTCCAGGTGTACAGCTCATTACAATGCAGTACATAGTAGTATTAATCTGAATTGATGCTATATTCTCCCTGTGCTGTGACATCTTGTGTGAAGACAACTGAGCGTGTCGAAGGAGGGATTCACAGAAGCCAGTTTGGGTCTATTGGCCAATCAGAGGAGACGACAACTGCTGACAGGCCTCCTTAAGTCACTGAGGACCATCAAGACTCTGGTAAAGTTTGGTTTACGTACAACATATCTTGTTCCAAACTGCATCTAGCCGTTGTGTAAAGGAAGAAGGAAGAAACTAATAAAAAGGATCCTTGTGGCTTTATCACAGTGAGCACTCACAATCTGGTTCACAATTGAGGCTGACCTTTGATCTACCTTCAAAAAGGTAGTCCCAAGTAATCGCATGCTTTTTACTGGGTCCTTGCGTTGAGCTTGTCGTTTCTGATTTTGTTAACTTACAAAAGCCAAATTCGTACCTGCCAGCATGACTGCCATGCCCTGCACAGATTGTCAGTGTAATTGAAAAAAAGCTGGAAACTTGTCTACAAGCGATCCTTTGAATTATTTCTGTTAACCTGGCTACTTACGGTAATCGACATAATTATTTTTGTGCAATTATGGTTGATTCATGTATGTTTCTGACCTGTAACATAATTCATGTACACTGTAGTCCTGAGATACAATTTTAATCTGCCTGTTGAGTGTTTTTTTATCCACTTGGAAATCTGACCTTCCCCACGTTTAAAGACTGTTTTAGTCTAAAATTGACAGTGCATAAAGGTGTGTGACAGCCACTTTGTGAAATGAATTGATGTTTCTATCACTCGCAACTGTGCCTCCACTACATGATTTTAAAATTAAGATGAAAGTTAACAAACATACTTGTTTAATCATTCTCATTGCTTTGGATCAATTGCTCAAGCAGTAATCATCCAAAGATTAGAGACATCGGTCACAGTAGGAAAACACGTAACCAACGTTGAACTAGTTATCTCTTATTATTGTGTCCTGATAGTGATTTAATGCTGTATTCATCTTCTTCTTGTCATTCTTCCCCTCACAGCAAAGAACAGATGTCAGACTCAGCGAGATGCTTGAGGTATTGTAATCCTCTCTACGCACACAAACACACACACATCGACACACAGGGAGAAATGTTTATAATTGACTTGAAAGGTCAAACATCAGTAGGGATTTTGCATTGAAAGACAAACCCACACAAACACTAGACACTCCGGCAAATGCCTATCTGTTGTGAAGGTCAGCTGTAGCACATGCAATGGATTTGACTACCACAGAGTGTAATCCCTGTATATCTGCAGACTATCTGCCGTAACAACCGTTTTTAAGAGGATCAAACTGGATGAGAAAAAAAATGCACAGAAGAAGTCACACATAACACTTATATCATTTAGAATAGTGTTTTCCCTTTCCCTTTTTTTTTTTTTATAAACTGTAGTAAAGACTGTACTGTAAATGCAACCCCAGTCAATCTATTGTATTTTTTACATACCCTCACTGCTCTGTTCCTTTAGGAGGAGGACTACCCAGGTGCCATCCAGCTCTGTCTGGAATGTCAAAAGGCTGCCAGCACCTTCAAACACTACAGCTGCATTAGGTACAGTACGAACAGACTGATTGAGTGATATTTAGTTGTATCCAAAAAGCAGGCATGGACATGGAGATCATTCTGAGCATTGTCTGGTCATCTGACCAGGAAAGTAGGAAATGGTTCTCCTTTAAAATTGTGACCCTGTGTTGGAACACAATTGCTCTGTTAGGAGAGGTCTTATTAAGGTTGTTTTTATTTATTATTATTTTTTTTTAGGTTTGTGGTTGGCATACTTGGAACGCAGCTGCCAGCTTTTAAGCATATTGTCGCTGAACTGTGCTAAGGTAGTTGTTGGATTGAAAGCTATCCTGCTACAAGATGGAGAAAGACAGCTGGTCGTGTCATATAGACAGAAAAAAACATATCAACAGAGAAGACAGACAGTCAGACAGACTCAGTCAAAAGCACATGAGAACCCCAGAGGATGAACAGCGAGTGTTTAGGGATAGATAGTGATGTTTTTAACCTTTTGTGTTTTGATATCACTGTCTAGTGAGTAAATATAGGGTGTATGAAGTGTGTGTGTGTTATCGGTACACCCCAATGAAGCTTGGCCATTGGTTGAATACCGAGGGCCATCATCTCTTGTCCCTTTGATTTCCTGTGTAATTGTGCTCAATTATGTGGGTGCCACAGGGGTCCTTTTTGTGTATTGATTAAGGATTGATCAGGGCTGCACATCATTGCTGGCTCTCTCCCTCTTCCTGCAACACCAAAAGTACAGACTCGGGACAGAATATTTTATGAATAAGTGTGTGGGAATGACCCTCTTACAACACACACCAACGTAACGCAAACATATGGTGTTGCATATGTAACATACGGTTTGCTATTTTGTCATGCATGGCAAGGTATGCGCAGTTCCTCCTCGCAGATACTTAATTTAAACAGTACTGAGAACCTACACCTCTGCGTTTAACCACTTCATCCATGTGTGGGTCCACATTTTTCTACGTTTTTACTCTTTTAAAAACCCCAAAACACACCCCAAAAATACATCCACAAAAAAATTATTGAATTAACTTTTATTAACCAGCCATCACTTGGTTAGTTTCGCGGTTAAGGCTGATTACTGCCTTAGAATTAAAAAACATTTATTATGATGCAAATGCAGGAAGTGTTTGAGTTCATATCAACAGTAACAGCATTCATTTACCACATTAAAAGAAAAGAACAGAAAACAATGGGCCTCTGGCTGTGACAATACCATCCAAGTGAAAGACTGACTGCTGGGAAATCAATATGGCAACATTATGCACAGGGGATTTTTGTGGTGTGGAAAATCCCTCCCACTGTTTCTACCCCATGTGCAGCTGCTTTATTTATCTGGAAATCACTTTTGTTTTCACAGACTCATTAATTCACTGTTAATGCCGTTGCATGTCCATAGTAATGTGCGCTGAATGTGCCGAAGAGACTTGTGCGCCATTTTCCACCAGCGATACCAACCGTTGCAGCCGGCCTGTCAATAAAGGGAACGTGATCATTATAAGAAGAAGGAGCACTTTTATAGAATCGGCACTGTCAGTGTATTCACACAAGGTCTGGATGTGTAACCAAACGTGTCTGTGTCAGCTGGATAGAAATTCGATTGCACTCTTCACCTGTGCTTTCCTTTGCATTATGCTAATACCGCTCCCTGAATACCATAGTTTTTAACATTGGTGCACTGATCGCACATCTGCACTCAGGCTCTCTGCCCAGAATTGCTAGAACCTTGACTGCAGCATCACCCTCCCTAAGCAGCTAGTTGCCGGTCTGCTGCACTTTGATTTAACCTTGTAGCTATGCTTTTCCATGCACCGCTGAATGTCCTACATGGAAGCTTTGTTTCATGCCTGCCCTTCCCTTGTCCCTGTCCCCGGCCCTTTAAAAGTCAATATTGTTTCCCCAAGAAGGCACTTACACAGCCTAATGCTCCGTCTCAGTTCATTTTCATCAGCCGGTCCATGTGGGCGGCTGTTGGGCAGCAAGACCCTCGCATGCCAGCACAATGTTCATACACTGTGAACTCTGCTGTAGCCTTAGACCTAGCCTAGAACATCTCTGTATTATTGTGAGCCACTCATATGGCAGTAACAAAGAAATATATATACATACATGTTAAAAAACGTCTACATTATTTTCCCTCTTTACATTTAAGATCAGCTTGGAAGCTTCCCTTTGAAACATAACATAAATGCATGTTAGGCACCTGTCTATCAACTCTAATCAACTAAATAAAAATCATCTCAATTCTCTGTCACAATATCAAGGTTGCAAATAATTTCATACAGAATTTGTAAGTAGTTTTTTTTGCTCACTAGAAAACATATTTTACTTTGAGTCTGTTATTTTACACTAGTTGTCATACAAATTGTCAATGGGTTATTCTAGGTGAAAATCCTCCAAATCTCCCCTTGAGCTAATTGTAAAGTGCAGGGGACATGTCCCCTGCACTTTTTCAAAAGGCCGTTTTGGTCCCCTGCAGTTTTTACCGTCCAAAAACAATGTTACGCTATAGTAAACAGAGACCCGTCAAGCACTAGGACCAAGCGGAAAACGGCCGCTCAAGCTGAAGCCTGTCTCCCTTAGTTTAGACCCGCCCACAAGCTCCTCGATTGGCTCTGCCGGTTCTTGTGTGATTGGCCGTCCCGCTGTCATCCATCTTGCACACCGTCTGCTAGTTGCCAGGAGTCCTCATTAATCTGCCACTGTAAATTGGCCGTTTGTTCTGCCTGGGTCCCGTCAGCTAGAAGGATTGTAATATCAGAGGTTTCATTTACATTAACGTTTGAATCGGTGTCCATGTGCGTATGTGCGTGCGTGTGTGTGTGTGGAAAAAAATATTGTACATCTATGAAACATGAGACCATTAAATTTAATCTTATTACACCGTATAGTATAATTTTATTGTTAATTTGTGCATGTTATGCAGTATATTCCAACTGTTGTTCCACCAGTGCCTGTATTTTGGGTGTGTGCTGTATGTATAAAATTAATAATGTTATATCTTTATTTATAGGTACACTGATCAAATAACATTATGACCAGTATGATCAAACAGTTTTATCTCCTCTCTCTCTCTCTCTCTCTCTCTGGACATATTTCTACTAACATGTCGTCCAGTTTCCATCCATTAAAGGATGACACAGTTACAAAGCCTACTCCTCTCCTCCTATCAGCGTGTTGCATTATTATGTAATTAAAATTCCTATAGAGCAAACAGCACTAATTGTAACCCTGCCCATCAGTGCTAACAACAGGCATCATCAGCCAGGACAGCTTCAGTATTCCTGGGTGATCCAGGATCAGCACCCTGGACAGCGACAGTAACACAGCAGAAGGTTGAGCTGAACCAATTCTTACATATTGCAACTTTAAAGAAGCAAAATTATTCATTTCATTTGGCAAATTTAAAACTTCTTATCAGACATTAATCTAAAAGAAAGACCAAATATCAAGACTTACTGTGTTTGTGTTATTGTTTTACAACATTTTATTTTTCTTTTTTAAGACTTTATGAGGGCTGTATACTTATAAGATGGTTTAAAGATATCTGTAATTTGAAATGCGTTTTTACCTCATATATTACTACAACCACTTCAGATATCAAATGCATCAAGGTAAAATCTAAGTAAATGAACAAAACACAGAAATAAACTGTTGCATGTGTTTTGTTCTGTTGTCCTTAATTGAGATTAAGAACAAATTTACAATTAAAAACACAACTGACAGCTCACTGCTGGAAAAATTGTTTATTGATGCAAAAGATGTCGACTTTAAAGCTGTACAATCACCTGAATAATAATAATAATAATAATAATAATAGAAACTTCATACAACACATAATTGTAAATCATAATACAACAATAAAAAAAATAAAAAATAAAAATTAATAATATTTTTTAAAAAGCGGAATGCTCTTGTGTTTTTTCACAACTGTAAAGTAGCATGTTAAAATAAGTACAATACACAGTCGTACAATATACTTCAAAAAAAAGAAAAAAACAATCTAGCTTTACGTCATATCTGTGAGACGGAAAATAGTCAAAAGTCTGAAAGGCCATATATATGTGTAACTTTTCTGAAATTAAACCTTTTTTGACATCTAGTGGTAGTAGCTAGTGACTGACATTAATTAAACTGCATGCTGACCCATAATGACCTCCTGTGTGATAATTTCAATACAAACTCTGAGCATGACAGCAGTTCCTATCTTCACATTAGAGTAAACAGAGCTCTCCTCTGGTTCATGTTGCTTTCCTGTTAAGACAATCAGACAAAAAAAAATCTTATTGTCAAAAAATCTCTAAAGTATTCTATTTGAGTCTATTTTGCAACTATTTGGGGTACTCACCGTTTTTTTAAATGTTTTTATGTTCAATTGAAGGCAACATCCTGGACATTATCTGCATTTAAAATATACATATTCTTTAGTTAGAGGATTTTATATTAATCCCTTGTAATCAGTCCCCTTAAATCAGATCATATTGAGACCTCCATCCCCCTCCAAGCCAAGACAGGATGATTTTATTTTTTCTAGTTGTTTTATGTCAATTCAAAATAATGTAGATAAACAATGCATTCAAAACATATTGTGGTGTTTTATCAATGGCCACAAGGTGGAGCTATTGATGCCATGCTTCAATAAGTAGTAGTTTTTGCCCCAATCCATCTAATTATTGTTGATTATTGTTGATGGTAGAAATAAGACCGTGGGTCTTCTGGGGAACATGAGGTCTGTACAACAGTTGATATATTACAGTCTGGATCAAAGTGATATACTGTACCATATTCAGTGTCTTCAGAGCCTTTGATTGATTCATAGAGACAAGCATCACCTACAGAGCAGTGGAAATAAAGCCAAGTTCAGATGAATCTATTTAATTTTCCATACCTAAGTAAAATGATATGAGATATGAATCTCTGTATAAAATAGTTGATGAGATATTTCAGTGTGGATCAAATGGTAGACCCAGCTGATCAACATTGCTGTGGTTAGAGACACAACACCAGTAGTCTCTTGGGATGGTGGCTCAATAGTTAGCACACATCTCCCAACTTGTAGATTGTAGGTTCAAACAAACAAAGAAACAAGAATACCAAAAATATTAATTTAAGTAATTTAATCTTGTTTTAAGACTTCTGGTAGCATTGGAATCCTGACTTATTTTGAGTGCACTGGCAGCCATATTTGCTTACTGCAAGCAAAAAAAAGCTCATATCTAATATATTTTTCCCCCCCCCCCCTCC
>NW_023340268.1:13737353-13763430 GCF_004916995.1 Morone saxatilis
TGTGCTTCGTTCTGGGACAACATGGCCAGAGGTGGAGTGATTTTGACCTCTTAATACTTAGTCCCCTTGTTCTGGAAGAACAAGGTGGAGTGTGACAACCATGTTGGTGGTGGTGGCGGTGGCGTGTTTTGTGTGAGACAAGAGTTGTGGTCCACTAAATGGTACATTACATTATTTTTAAACAAAAACATATTTATATTGGCCTTTTTAGAACAAAACGGGGAACTTTTTCTGGTAATATAAATTGACAAACATTGTATCGGTAATTCATGACAAAGCAAATGGGATAAAAAAAAATGATTGGGCTTTCGACTTTGATTACAGTACATATTTTTCCTGAAATACCGGCCCCATGGGGGACACTGGAAGGGAAGGAACTTTGCCTCTCTATGCCCCCCAACCCCCCTCTTTTTTAAAGGTTTAATCTACCCTAACAACAGTTTGTTCAGAAAGAATAACATCGGACGAGATGTGTACCTGTGGATAGATTAGGTATGTGAGCAGATTCGAAAGGTCTCTAAAAGTGACACAGATTGAGTACTGTATGGCATGAAGTAAGGAAACAGCTTTTACAGAAGGTCTATAAAGTGTGACAACAATGCTTTTTTATGAAGAGTGCATTTACTGAGCCTTGGATATGCTAATTTTCACATAAAGTTGAAATAAATGTGATTGTTTCACGTCAAATGGTTATTAAAATCCTTTGTCAGAAGAGCAAAGCCTTTGTTTTTCTGAAAGATACTTTACTGCTGATTTTTCAAAATCTAAGAGGGTAATTTAAGTACACAACAATGCTGTGTAATTGTAGGTAGGTATTTGTTATTTAGCCAGTCTCCAATGATATAAGTGGGGTGGTCAAAATATAACAGAACTGTACATTTTTTTTCTAGGTTTAATTAACATTCAAATTAATTTGCCTTATTTCATATGTACAAAAAAAAAAGCCTGGTAGTCACAGATTGGTGTGGAACCAGTTACAAACTGCAAATGCATCACGTAGAAAAAGGAAACACCTCATGAATCATGTGAACACATGTCAAACGCAGGAAATCTGCATCTGCATAAAAGGAGCAGTGGTCACGAGTAGACCTTCACCAACAATGATGAATATATAGTAGAGAAATAGAAATCAACAGCTCTGTGAGCTTCAACATGAACCAAACATTATGAGATTCACTAAACTGGTGCCATCCACAGTTCATCTGCTCTGCTGAAGATGCCAACATGTTCAACAGTTATGAAGCGTAATTTTAACTTAATTTAGAAGCAATATGTGTCATAAAACTTACAATCTCAGCATCCAATTAGTTGGATAATCAAATGAATTACCTGTAATTAGCAATTATGTTAATGGTGCTCACCAGTGTAACAATGATCAAATAAGGAGAAATGCTTGCTGGTTGACACATACCGATTCAGTGATCTGTATGCTTAGTAAGCACTGAAATTGTTTAAAGTGGTGTAATCAGGATACAAAAAAGTTTAACTATAATGGATTGCAGTTACAGAATAATAGATGTAATTATAGTTGCATTTTACAAAAATATATTTTTAGCAGGATTACAATTTTATGTTGTTCTGTTGTCTTATAGAAAAACATTTCTTTTGTCTTGTTTTTATTTTCATATTATACACACACACACACACACACACACACACACCTAACGGAAAGTAATCAAGTTTCGTTACTTTAATACTCTGATACTTGGATTAGGTTACTTACCATATTTTTTAGCGGGTAATTATAACTATCGGATTACATTTCTTAAAGTTAACCCTCCCAACCCTGGATTTTAGCTAGTTTGGCTCTTTATCAGAAAAATACAGGCACTGAATGGGAACACATACATTAACGTTTGAATCGGTGTCCATGTGCGTATGTGCGTGCGTGCGTGTGTGTGTGCGTGTGTGTGTGTGTGTGTTTGGTAATTAGGCGCAGCCAGGATGTCTAAAAAAAGAAAAGTGGACATAAGAGACTTCTTTAGAAGTCAAAGTGTAAGTTACTCAAAGAAAAGCATTGCGTTACACCCATCCTGCCAACACCTTCACTGGTCCCAATAAAGCAAGCATATCCACTTCAAGATCCTCCTCATCACTTGGGTGATAATGTTTTGCTACATGCTTTACAACCCAGTCAAACGAAAAAAAGGGAACAGTAAACTTAAAAGTAGCAATAGAGAACTAAAAGAACTACTATAAAACACAGTGAACTGAAAGGACAGTTTTTATTAAAAATACTTGTGTCCCCCCCACCTCTGAAATCAAAATTTCATCCTTGCGTCTTAGTATTGAGGGAAGTGGTTTGTTCACGCCTGCTAATCTAATCGAAGGACAGGGCGGTTTGGCTGCATGTTCAAGAGGAGCAAAGTGTAGTAAGAAGGGCAGAAGGCCCTTAATTTCTGTGTCTCAGATACACAAACAATTTTGTGCAGGCTGCCCCACATGACACTGCAAGCATTGCAGAAGTTCACCAATTTATTCAGAGCCACGATGCCTCCTTCCCCCCTCTTTGTGGTTGTAGTATATTTTCTTTTGGAGGCTGTGTGATTGTGCGCCAGTGCACATTTTAAGAAGATCTCCATAGTAGTGTGTCACTTGTATGTGTGTTTACTTGCTATCTTTGAAAAGATCACGATAAAGGCCTCCCAGCACTCACAACAACAGCAGGATCTGAGGCACGTATTCAAAGTTGGGTCAGTTACTTTCATCTGAACGACATGCTGTTTCTGGAGTGTTTTTTTCCTCTCTGGCAGGTTTGGTTTCACACATACAAACTGAACTAAACCACAGTGCGTTTTGTCTGTCTCGCTATTTGTCACCAGGATAACTTCTTCAGTTACGCTTGCATGCTCGGAAGAAAAAAGACTTTATTTTTCTTTGTTTGCAGTCCTTTTTTTAATGATGAGCACCAATTATGTGTGTGCTGGTGCATTTATTTTCCCAGCAAATCTGTCTGAGTCAGACATGTTATCTGCTTTCCAAATGTCTGGATTGAATTGGATGTTCACATAAGCTACTGGACTGAATAGTCAATATAACAGACAGACTAATCAACTCACTATTTTATTATTAGGCTAGCATATACTTAAAATACCTACACCTACAGCATATCTATTAGTGTAAATATTCCAATTCTTGACTGCTGAGCTGAATGTTTTCGCAGTTGAGATTGAAGCATGAAACATGCAGACATCACACTCCCATTGTCCTCCGAAAACCACTACACTTTTCTCAACTGTGTCTAAATTTTACATGGTCTAGAAAACAAACAAAAACAAGAGGGATATTGGAATCTAGTATGTTGGTATGAAATCATCCCTGATGAACCAACTTCAGATCGTCAACTTTTTTGTGTAATGGCCCAAGTAACCTTGGAGCCCATAAATCAGAACCCCTGTACCCACGGAGAAAGGATCACATTGCAACAAATCCTGGACTTGGAGAAAATAAGAAAACAGTCAATTTTCTCTTTGCTCTTTCTCCAAACTCTCTTCCTCATTCAGTTTTCTTCCTTTACCTTTCCCCTAACCAACCGGGTTTCACTCTTTGAAATGCTTCCCTTGCCACTTTTTTGCCTCTCCGCGCAACAGTGGCTGACATGACTGCAGCAAAAACACATTGCCTGTTTAGCAAGTCAGCAGTCACTGTGGAGGAACTTGCTTCAAGGCCCTGTGGACACCTAATGCCAGTGATAATTTAAAACTTGTTGGGGGAAAAAAAAACCCTGATTTCCACGTAACTCTATTTAAATCCACGTGTTTCCTGCAGGGAACAGATTGTTAATTAGGTTTTTCTCCTCATCTGTTATTTATGCATTCTGTCTGATCATGGAAGGGTGCCAGTATGTGGGGAGGAGCTGCATCTGCACACATATGAACACTGAGTGGACCTCATAATCTTTAGTAATATATACACAATAACAGGAGGACTGGATTATATACTCACCTGGGTTATTGGCTTTTAGTTGACCTCTTTCCGGTCCCATTTCTGAGATGGGACTAGGAAAAAGTTTGCTCTGCATAGTTATGTCAGTTTAGCTTAGAGGTTATGATGGGCAACAGGAGTTGTGATGATATGAAGAGGCAGGCTATTGGTTGGCAGTTGGATGCTTCTACAATACCCTGTGTTAGCTAGTCGGGGTAATATGCTTATTTGCATGCTTTCTAAGAGTGTTATTAGAAAACTGATGCCAATCTCTAATTATGGATCTAGAGCAGGCTAATGGTTAGCTTAGCTTAGCAAAAAGACTGTAAGCAGGTGGAAAACGGCAAGCCTTGCCATGGTTTATCTTGTTGGTTTCATCCATATGCAAGCTAAATGTAAAAGCAACAGTTTGTGGTTTCACGTCTTTATGCTAAGCTAATCTAATCGCCTGGTGGCTCTAGCTTTATATTTGCTGTGCAGACATTAAAAAAACATTGTGTTGCAGACTGGTTCCTGTTCTGTGAAATTTTAGTGGTCCACTTTAGTCTTAGGTGTGGTATCCCCCTGAGGGCTGGACTTGTAGGAAGTTTTTTGGTCTTATATGCTCTTCCAGTACTGTTCAGTTTGCGGTTTAGCTTCTGTTACTCTACCACACTGCAGCGTGGGAGTACACTAGAAAGATGTGTGATGAACAGTGCATTTATCCTGTTGGCCTTTGCTCCTCTGGTGTATCTCCTTATTGTGGCTGCCAGAGCCGTAAGCCTTTGTTTAGCACTCTCGGGGGCATTGCATATAGACATTCAGATGTATGTCTTCAGTAGCCAGGACCTGACATTGATCTGTTCACCCCTCTGTAGTTGAGCCAGCTTACTTGCTTCTTCGCGTTTCTTTATATTGGCTGCAGTCGTGGTTTCCACTGAGGATACTGGCTGTGGCTTGCCTTACTGAGCTCATTGCTAAGAATTTCTGGTGTTATCATTGCCATGGCACATACCAACTAATTGGATTCAGTTACAGTGTAATGGTAATGTGAGTACTCCATTGGCATCTACTATGTCTTACTGTTTGATGGTAAAATCAGAGATGGAAGTTCAGTTCAGATACTGGTAGTACAGTAATTAGCTTGCTCTAAGCAATCACTCTAATATCAGCATTTTGGCTATATAACAAGTGTGGCATTGGTGTTTAGCTCATCTGTCTATTGCTTCACATTGTACTTACTAGCCATTATGTGAGTCTCAGCTTTTATTGTAGGTGTAGCTTCCTGTCAATTACTCTTCCATAATATTTGTCACACACGCATGCAGATAAAAAAGGGTTACAGTGCATCAAGTTCTGAAATGGCATGCTCATTTTGTTACCTGTTTTGCAAATGACCTGTGGGACTCCGCAGTCTCCTCTCAGCTCCCTCCTCCTAACTCTGCCCGCTCGATCCTCAGCTGAAGCTTAGATGCTTAATTAACAATTTGTTAAGGACACTCTCTCCCTTGGGCGACTGTGGTCTCACAAGGCACAGCATAAGAGCGGGCTGACCTGAAAAAGACCCCAAGCAAAGCAGGGACAGAGGCAAAGAAACGGTGGAACAGAGGATGATTATGAATGGGCCCAGTGCAGGGGGAGTCACAAGGGAATTGGTGCTGTCTTGGGATGGGCAAAATAGTCGTGATTTCTGTTGCTGCTTCGCAGCTTTTAAGTTGAAAGCGTTTCCTAGGATGAGGCGAAATCTGAGCACGCTCCAAGGATGCGTAGGCGTTTTGTATCTGTGATAGCCTGGTACAGACACACACACACACGAAGGAGGAGAATCCTATCCTCTAACAGTAACTCAATCGAGCAATTCATAGAAAATAAATTGAGGGCAAATTTTAATATTGAATGGCAGAATTTGTCATTTTTCTGCTAAAAATATAAAAGATTTGATGGTTACAGATTGGTAAATACAATTTGCTTGTTTGTCTCTGTTTGATATGATTGGAAATTGATGGAATGATTGGAATATTTGTAGTTTTCTTTACAAAGAAAGTAATTTGCTTGGAAAAAACATAATATGGCAAATGGACATTTGCCATATTATGGAGATTAAATTATCACAATTTTAAGATTATTTTTGACATTTTATTGACAAAGCCATTAATATCCCAAACAGACATTAATTAATTGATTATCTGATAGTAGATTCCATATTCTGCTTCAGAACTGAGGAAATAACGCTCTCCCTTTTCTCCCCACAGCGAATTGAATTCCAAACTACAAGACACTCTGGAGCAAATAGAGGTATGTGCTTCCCTGCTTTATCTCTAATTCTATTGTTTGAGAGCGTTATCAGTGAGAGACCTTCAGCGGTGAATAATATTTTGCTCTAACCTTGTAATTTTCCAGAAGCTCTCGTCTGAAAGAAGCAATTTATACTTCATTTTGACATTTTGATAGTTTGGCTTTCTCATTCTGGGTCTGCCAAATATTGACACATTCAGAAAGTCATTATTGTGAGTACGCAAGCACAGTAAATTATATCTGTTTCATCTCGAGCTGTGTCGTGATACTTGTGTGTGATAAATGGTATGCAAAGCAATTTTCTCTGCTCCGCTGCTGCTGCGCTTCAGTAGATTAATTACTTACACTTTTGTCTGTACACAAGAAACAGGTGTGCATGTACACACACACACATACATAGCCATGCACCAAGGTACTTGTTTGTTTACCTGTCAGTATGAGTTTGTGAAAGCAAAATCCTCTAAAATCATAAATGTAAACACTTGCACAAAGGATTTTGGTATCTAACACCTTCATCTTGCAGCTAAGAGCCACTCATGTAAATATACATATACTCTACATACACACATAACTATCTCCTACTATCCTGGCCCTCGACGGAAAGGCAACCAGCCACTCAACCAACCCAGTCAAGCAATTTTTCTATAAATCGAAGCAATTTCTGCTCTTTAAGCATGATTTGGCACAGTAAGATGTAAAATGTGTTATCAGGGCAGAATGCACATGCAGAATTTCTATGTGACCATTGTATAAAAGTTAGACAATCGCAGTGAAAATTAGCACAGTCTGCAGTAAAACTCCACAACATATAATGAGACATTATATTTACAGTGGCAAAGTAGTTTGGACTTTCAGGATTCAGTTAAAATAATTACTGTAGAATAGAGCGTTTGTTGTGTCACTGCATTATGTTACAGTAAAAGCACAGCTTTAAACATAAGGCGTGAGAAAATGCGTGGTGACGCAAGGTATTTGATCCCTTAGCCTTGTCAGCGTTATATTCTTTGAGGTCGGCATTTTTTTGTTACACATTCCTGTACTTCCTAACTTCCTGCTAACCTTGTGTTACTTTCTTACCCCTTTTTTTTATGTCTTTGTCAAAGACTCAGACACACACAAACACATATACACCCACGTCCACATCCAATTACCTGCCCTTGGCCTTGTGTGGTAGCTATACATCTTCACATCTATATCTAAATCCCTGGTCTTAACGTTGATAATCCCTCTCTCTTTTCTTCCCCTCTCTTTCCCCCCTTTTCCCCCTTGTCATCTATCTATTTCTGGCTCCAGGAGCAGCTTGATGTCGCCCTGTCGAAGACTTGTAAGCACTTTGATGTTTCGCACTACACCAAGGTCCAGCTGGCCTATACGCTCCTGGGCAAGACACAGGTCAGTGGTTTGACTCGTCTACAGGGTCACGGGGAATGGCTAAACATGACTGGATGTGATGGTCCAATTGTTGTCCTCACTGCATATATTGTTTGACTCTTTGTTTTTCTCTTATTGGGGATTCTTTTTTGGAAGGGGATTAAATATCAGCATTTTTTTAAAGTTTGTGTTCATCTTGGCTGTTCCTCTCCTTAACGGCATTTCAGGGTTGTGTGCATTCACCAAGCAGAATGGCTTCTTTACTCTCACCACCTTTTGCCACCATTTAAATTACAGCGAGTTAAACCATTTTGGAATACATGAGAATGTAATTTGGGTTATTCGAGTTTCTCTTTGTAATTATTATTCCTTCTTGCCTCAGTGGCGTGGAGCTAGCCTGGTAGAACTTATGGCCTATGTACTAAGACTGAAGCCATGCCAAATCCAACCTGTGGCCCTTTGCTGTGTGTCATCCCCTGCATCCCCCATCCTTTCTATCTTGAGCGGTCCTATCCAATAAAAAAATAATTCACCCACAAAAAGAAAAATAGAGTTGGATAATATAAAATAAGCTCTCAAACCATCAAAACGGCCGAGGCGATACTGTCACAACAATATGTTTGTAGTGACAATTTTTGCAGTTCATTTGAAGGTGTAAGACCTTTTTTGTTCAGAACAATAAATAATACTGTAGTTTCTGTCAAGCATGCGCTGGGGAGAAATATGATACACTATAATCTTAAATGTTATGTGATATTTTATCAATAGCGTCTTTCTGTCTCTCTATCTTTAATCCTTTGCTGCTCATGTCCCATTCGCAAGCCGCATATTTGTTGTCAAAAAGCATTGATCCATAATGTTTGGGCCTTTCTCTTTTGTAACCCATGTCATGTCAGCTTCTCCCTTCGCCCTGCTCTCTTTCTTACCTTCACTTGCATTCCTTCTTCCATTCTCACAGCCCTGACCTTGTATTCACAGCTTAGGTGTAAAACTATTTCAACTCCTCTGAACCAGTGCTCTCTGGTACAGATCATCAATCAAGCCTCGAGTTGTAAGCGAGAATTATACATTTTGCACATTTTCCTTGTCATCCTTGAAATATTTGTTACCTTCCGTCTCTGACAAGTGGGAGATTTTGTGGCCCAGTACCAGCTGAAGTGACTCGCCATTTAGCTATGCGTGATCATTTTGAGCAATGATGAGGCTGCTGTGTCAGAACACCTTTCAGCCGGGTTTGTTTGGACTTTGTGGTTCCACAAATGCTTTTCTATTCCTTATCCAGCATTTTGAACTCTTGCACCTTCTGCACTCACACATTTCCGTTGAGCCTCCTGGTGATGGTAATTAAAATCTGTGAGGGTTTAGTGCTCAGGGCTTATGGTGGATATTGGAGCTGGGCCAGATTGTACTATGTGTGTGGATACTTGCCAGTGTAACACATTGGGTGAATTAATGTTCTGCAAACACGGCATTTTACTGTACAGCTGTTGTATTGTCAGTGTAAATTCTGTTAATTAATGGGGTAGACAACATGAAATAAAATTGAGTCACCTTCTCCGCATTACGCGTGGCAGTACTAATGTATAATGGTTGAAATGGTAAGTATCATAAATTATATAAACAGTTGAAATTGGACAGCGTAGTCGCCAAGAGTCGCATAATCCAAGCAACCAAAACAGATTCTTGTTTTCATCCTGGCGCTCGTACAACAACATAGCACGTCATTGTTATTCGAAACTTGAGCCATTGTTGATGTTAATAAATATGCTATATGCCTCTTGACAATAGGCATATCTTTGAGGTGGAGACTGTGTCATCAAGGCGTGTTAAGAGTGAATGTTTTTCTTATGACTGTGATAATGAGCATTTGTAGACTTAAGAGCTAACTAAAGAGTTGTTGTTGACTGCCTCTTGACTGCCCAAGTGCTTGCTGTTATTTTTTTGTTTTTTTTTTAGCTTTTTACTTCTGCTGTTTGTCACACCCTCTCTGCATCTGTCTCTCACATTCTTATTCAAGAGGTACGCTAAAACTGTACTGTATAAAGTAGCATGCCACTTCAAACCATTTGTTTCTTTCTCCTTACACTGGTCTCTTGGCTCTCACTCTCATTACCTGGCTCAGAGGCACACTGGTTGCTCTTTACCTAATGAGCCTGACACCCAGTTTGCTTTTCCAACATTTGTCTGAATGAAACATCTGCTTGTTTGGTATAAGTAGCGGCCGAAGAACGAGTCCTTTTGCTTTTGCAGTTGATTAATAAGATTGGCGGCTGGAAATTATGATATTTATTGTTATGTTAGTTGCCATAGCTGCCTCCTTTTTCCTATCTACAGTGCATGCTTTGTGCAGCCACAGCCACAGAGTTTCTTGGTGTTTTTAGGACTGATGAAGTGAAACTCTCTCACAAAGGAGGGAAATGTTTAAATTACTTTTGTGGCAGCAGGCAGTCAGAATGGATGGGGGCAACATTTTGTGGTCTTAAGCTTGCGGTAAGAAAATCTAATTGCACTGCAACACCCATTACCTGTAGGGCTTTGCCCAACTCTCCTGCAACTCTGGTGTCCTCGATTCCTCTAGGGTCCTATAGCAAGACTGTGGGTGGTAGCTGCAAAACAGAAAATGATGGTAAATGGAACTTGACTTTGAAAGAGAATAGGGGATAACAGACTTGAATTTCTGAGGGCACAAACAAACCACAGTGCAGTGGAGGAAGATTGTATTGCAGATGTTGTTTTTTTAATGCAGTTAGAACAAGCTTTGTTATCAAGAGATAATCAACCTGTAATCGCGAGAAAACAAAAGGTTGCTTCCTCATATTACTCAGGAGTGCCGTGCCAGCATGCGTAGTTGTTGGTTCAACATAATGGACAGTGCATGGAGGAATGCATTGCTAGTTAATATTCATTTTCATACTGAAAATGAGCAGCAGCAGCCCTCCTACTGTTAAGGCCCAGCAGCCTGGAAGCCTGACATTGCATGAGAAGGATCTGGACGATTGCAGGGATCTTTGAGCTCATTTAACAAATCTTAATCTTCTCCTGATGTATTTTGTCAGTATTGCATCCCATTGCCAGGAAATGAGTAGTGTAAATTTACTCTCAGATGTTCATTCTGGTAACAACTTTTTCCCTGACTGTGATCTTGAAGGATGAAATCAGGTGTGATCAAGGTAACCACTCACAATAATTGCAAGCACGGCCGTTCTCGACCTCCGTAGTTAAGAGCAATGTTTCTCATAAAATTCAATCGCTGCTTATAAATGATGAATGAAGAAATTAGGAAATCCTATTTTGCTATTAGTAAGTTGTGTTTGTTTAAAGCTTCCATACTCAATATTTTTAGCAAAATGATCGACTATCTGGTGAACATCGTGGAGCTTTAAGCAACTGATAATTTCCCTCAAGGAAACCATAATGGAACTAAAAGAATATTGCACAGTACATTGTCATTTTTATGTGATATTTAACAGTGTAAGACTGATGGGGGAAAATTTCTTTTAAGTCATAGTTCCCTGATAATAACTCATTTTGATGGCATGGCTCAGGGTATTCCATATGTGACGAATGGTGCCGCAAGTGAACAGAGCTAGAGGCGGTTTGCTGTGGTACCATACCATACATGTCACTAATATCTATAGCAAACTAAGCTGGTTTCAGAGACGAGAATCATGGAAACTGGAGGCAAAATTGCCTATTTTTCCTTGGTCTTGAACATTTGCAGATCCCAGGGTAGACAGCTATCCTCATATTCCTTCTTGCCATGTTGTGTCACTAGCATAATATGTCTGCAAATAATTTAAAATATCAACTATACAGAATGTGTCTCCAAGAAGTTTGATTTGCAGTTTGCCTTTTCATAGCTTCACACTGGCAGTTGTCAGGGACATCCTGAGATAATAGTTTTCATAACAGTGTGTTTGGCTCTCTCTGCAGACTGCTATGGACCAGCTGCACATGCACTTCACCCAGGCCATCCACAACACAGTGTTCCAAGTGGTTCTGGGATATGTGGAGCTGTGTGCCGGCAACGCTGATACCAAGTTCCAGAAGATGCAGTACAAGGACCTGTGCACGGTAAGGAGATGAGAGAGTCCATTGGTCAATGTATTCCACCAATATCCACCCATTCTGTCTGTATTTTAACTGTGTAGGCCAGAAAAGGTTCAGTCGGGGCACATACTTTGTTATACACATTACTCCTCTAGCTGTCCTACTGCCTTGTAGCCAAGTGAAAAACACCTCATTTCATGACATGGGATTCTAAAGCGTGGAGAAACTGATTGCGAGAAGGGGGGGGGGTGTATAGCTTAGCACCTCACTATGCGATAATTAATGTTGCTCACAATACAGAACCAATACACGTTACAGTCTGACCTACAGTGTGGAGGAGTATATAGAGGTATAGGTAAAGGTTAGACTGCCTGGTTGTAGGGTGCAGATTGTTTCTTTACAGTCCCTCCCGATATGTCAACTGTCATAGATTTTTCCTCCCAGACCCTCTAACTCCATGTTTGGCCTTGTTGTTTGACTGCACAGCTTTTATTAGGGGCATGGCCCACTGTGCTCATATCTACATTGCCCTGCCATTTACCTCTTGCCTCTGTACTACCTCTTCTCTTCTTCCCCTGCTTTCTGCTTCTTTTTCTCTCCGTTTATGCTCGTTTTCCTACCCCAATTGGTAGGTGGCCTGGAAGGAGCAATATTCCGTTGATAAATGCTTGGGGTTCAAGGTCAAGGCTTCACTCAGTATGAGCACAATTTTTATGTCACTGCAAAAAGATGTCAAAGATATGACATGAAGCAGGTGATGTGATGAAGGTGATGCTTATGAAATGTGAACTCTTTCTCAGTTGTGGTCTGAGCTCTCTCTCACTGTTGTGGGGGTGAGAGCTTACTTGCAAAGAAGTTTGACTTGTTAGCTTTACCAGTGGCTGCTGTTATAAATTATGTAAATGTTTCTTTTCTCTTTAATGCGAGATCGTCTGGGATTAATCCACCTCAGTCAAAAGTTGAGATTGAGTTATGGAGGAAAAAAATCTAATATACAATAAAGTTTGGTTCCTTGTGGAACTCGTGCTCGTTGGTAATATTCTTGTCATGAATTTCGAAAGATAAGATAAGACACAGTTGCAAAGAAACGAGAGGTTTCAGTTTCTTTGTGCTTTTAAGGGTATTTTTTCACAAATTATTCTGCCTTAATATGTCTTTTTGGAGGTTTTAGTAGAAACATTTTTGGACTACTTTCATATTTCATCAATCTTTTACTTGCATTTGTGATGTTGTATGTAATATATTTTATATTCAGTGAAACAAAACATTCTTCCCTTAAGCTGAAGAGACATACCTAATTGTCCACTTTTCCTGTGGGCCGAATTGTTATTAGGCTTACTGGAAATCGGTGTCATGGATCTCCTGAAATACCGTGTGCATGCAACTGTACAGTTCTTACAGACACATACTAATGTTTACTTGTGTTTGATAGATACCCTGACAGCACGCTGTGTTGCCTGGATGATCCCGTTCATGCAACAAACACACACATAGACTGTACAAACACTAACTTAGGATTGATGGGATGCGTCGTTACACACACGTCGGCTGTGTGATTATGATTGATTGGGCAGCACATACACACACACGCTTAAAAAAAGAGATGTGCGAACAACCACACACAGTTCGATTGTTTAACTCGCAGCGTTTTAAGCCTGTCTGCTTACTTTTACTCCTTACAGTAGATAGTTTTATTTAAGGTACTGTACCTGCCTTTAAAAGGTCAAAAAGAGAACTACTAACTGCACACACACTGGACTGAAGTGGTTTTGAAGAGGTGCTCAAAATCTGAAGATGGGCTTGAACTTGTTCTTTATGAAATTTCTCACTATTTGAAATGTCTTTCAGTGTCTCGCTCGGATGTTTCTGGGTATTTTGCAGCATAGAGGAACTCGCTGACATTTCCAAGATCTCTCTGACCAGTATAAAAAATATACCTGTCAGCAGTTCTGGTTCAAATCATTACACTTTAAGCAATACTCTTTGGTTTTTCAACATATACTGTTGATTGGCTCTTCAACAAGGTATCAAACCATCACCTGCTCCACTGAAGCAGGTGTTAACCTGTATCAATAGGTGTGTATGTGGAGAAGAGCAAACTTATTCAGCTGCTGCTCCCCTGATAAATAAAGGTTAAGAAAATGTTACTGCCACATTAGACCCTCTGAACTTGCCTCTTAGGTATGCAACTTAAAATTCAAGGGAAATGGGAACACTCAGAAAGGTCAGTACTGATTGTGAAAGGGTCTTATTAATTTTACATCAACATCTCATCATTATTGGCCAGCCTCACTCCTTATCAATCCCCTGGTCTGTCTGACTTTTCTCTCGATGGAAATAGGACAGTTCACTCCCGGAATCATAGGAGGTTCTCATAGGAGAGGAGGTGACTGTAAAGGATGGTATACTGCATCCCAGCTACCTTGGTAATTTACTTAACTTCTCGTTCATGCCGTTTATATCATAGTAGTAACAGTAATGGGAACACACTAGTCGCTGCTGGAAGCTGCTAGTGGGGCTTTAGCCTTTTAGTATTGTTTTTTTTTTACGTGTGTTATACAAAGCTATGAGCTCTACTGATGATAGAGAAATCACACCAACACTTATCCAACAACTTCTCATCCGTAACCCATAGTGATCTATCCCACTCTATTATGCAGTGTCCCCTTGTTTTGATTTAGTCTGACCTTTAGTGCAGTTGTATGTCCAAAGGATAGGCCGTTTTACAAGGTTGTGGAGTGGCTGTAGCCTCTGTTGTCTTTTCATGTTAGGCAGTACCGCGATCCTAGTCTGGCTTTTTGTGTTTAATTAACTGTGGCTGCAGATAGCTTCATTACAGAATGAAACTAATTTACTGCCAAACATTGTGCACCGTATCATCGCAACTCTTACGGATGGAAATTGGTCCCATGTAAAAATGTATCATTCTCAGGATGGCCCATTCGTTTAGTTTTTGTTTATTTCTTGGATAAATTTAGCATGTTTCTGTGGAATCTGTGGTTTGAATAGCAACAATAAAATCTCCCCCAGAATCCCATGGAGACTCAGTCAATGCCTTTGACATTTGCAAATAACCTTGTTCAACTTTTTGTAACGATGCACATTAAAGTTATAAATAAATAAAGTTAATTAAAGTACTACATGAAAAGGGAGCAGATGATTGAAAACCTGTGTTCCTGTGTGAAATCTCATACTTTATTCTCTAATCTGTCTTTGATAACTGCATATAAAGTGATGATGATGAAAAGGAGTATCGCCTAAAACTATTTATTGAATTATCAAAAGCATAGTGTCAACCGGTGTTATTTTTCTGAAAAGGTTTAAAGACATTGGCTTAAAGGATAGCATTGGTAAGTGGTTTGAATTCTAGCCACATAAATTGAATGTCACTTTAAATTGCAGAGGCCTTTATTAGCTTACAAACAGATTTATGCCATCCAGAACGCTATAAAATATCTGAAACCAGTCCTTAACCTTACAAATAAAAGTAATTTCCTGTCCAGTACATAAATCGGGACACGCACAGTGATAAGATATAATTTTAAGAGATTTTCTTGATTATGTAGGAATCCACTGTACCTGTCATATATGTTGGCTCAAAGTTAAACTTGACTCTCTTCACAAACGTGTGCACACAGTTGTGTTTAAATATGTGTGAGAGAGAGAAAAAGCGTATTTGCTGCCGCAGCAGGTATGCAGATTGCTGTTAATCGTTTGTTATTTATTTTTTGGGGGGGGGGGGGGGGGGGTCTGATTGCCTATTCATAAAGAAAGAATCAGTTAACTCAAGGGTACCTGCTCTCTCTTCCACGCGTCTCTTTTCTAAAATGTGTGGCATTCCTTTTCACACATGCTCCTACAAATACCCACACACATCATTGCTGGAAAAAAATGGACTCAGCGATTTGTCTTTTCAAAACCTCCCTGACACAGCTTGGTATTGTGCATAATGACAGGTTTTCAGAACTAAAATAGATCCAGGCCTACCTCCTCCGAGCTCTCGTCTGTACTTGTTGAGAAAGTTGTGTCCAGCAAGGTGGGCGGCTGGTTCCAACAAAATATTTTTATTAGCTTAGGTAGCTAAGATAGCTAAGGTGACCTCTCCTTATCAAACCCACTCAAAATCTTAACCCCCACACACTCAGACCTCTTGCCCCCACACTGTCTCCCCTCACTCCAGTTGCCTGGCAACATACTGTTGGCTGGCTGGTGGAGAACATGGAATGTCAAATGGAAGTCTTGTCTTGTCAGAAATGGTTCATTAGCGACCGATCTGACCGGTGGTGCTGGAGCCTGTCTGTAACTGCAGCTATGATTGTTGTTATTTATTTATTTCAAGTTGGTCTCTGAAGTACTGGTGCTCAATTATTCATTGAGTAATTCATTGACTGTATGTGAAAATTATAATTCTAGTATAATAGTATAGTTTTTATATCATGGCTTTGGCTTAGTGCTAGTATTTTATGTCATTTTTAATAGTGGACACACACAATTAGTATATTTTCTAATATTCTTTACAAGTACTGTTGATATGTTTAATTTGAGTTGTTTGGGTGTGACTATCTAGCCGTCCAGTGTTATGATTGATATTGTTTGTTCAGGCATGAGGAGAGCCCTATATATTGCTAAATGTGTTCCAGTTGTTAATGGCTAGTTGGTACTTTCTTGGTGTTAATGGCTCAGGCGGTACTTATACTACCAATATCAGGTAATGCATTGTCATTGTAGTCAACGTGGCTCTTTGTACACACCTGACTGAAATATCCTGCACTGGTGCCATTGATTGCTTTTCTAAAAAAAAACAAAAAAAACTGCACAACTAACTGAGCTAACTAGCTACTGGCAGCTACAGTTAGCAGCAGTTAGCGGTTACTCTGGTGATATGCTGCCCCCTGTATGATTGGAATACAAAGTCGACAGGTGGCCAATTCTTACACAGTGCACCTTTTTTTTAAGAAAAAAATAATTGGTTCAACTAATTGGTCAAGTGTACTCTTCAGCACTGTGAACAGTTTGCTGTGGTCGGTGCGGTGTAGAGGTTTGTTGATTTGGAGAGGAGTTGCCGCTGTGAATGCTTAGAAAATCATCCTCAGGAACAGCGATTAGTGTCCGTTGCAGCAAAGGTATAATAAACCTCTTAAGTTTGAGTGCGGTTAAAACACATTTGAATGAGAATTTAGTCCATTGGTAAGAGCATAATTGACTGTCATCATTAAATGTTTTGCAGGCCATGTTGTTGGATGATTAAAAGTCTGTGTATTTAACAGTGAAATTTAGATGAAAGCATCACCATACCTCTGATATTCTGTGCTTTAATGCAGTATTTCACTGACTTCTTTATTTTGAGAATGTTCACTATTTGTCTTTTCCCACTTTTTATTTCAAGACCTATTCATTTTTGATTACCCGTTAATTGTATCGGTATTTGAAAGCAGTGGACTCAATTTAGCTCCTTTGGGCAGGGTAACATCTTTTGAGATAGAAGTCATCACATGAAACTTTCTTGCTGATGCCTTACAGTCATGAATCTACTTCAGATGTGTCAGTGAAATGATCTGTTGAGAGATTGTCTTGGCAAGTGGTGGTTTGTCGCTCAGGGACGTGGACATGCCAGAGGGAAAAGCCAGAGAAGGACTACTCATGTTTGTTTTTGCATAGTTGGGGTATTGCAATGCACTTTTTTTTTACTCTCAGTAGTCTTCAACGTGTGAGGCTTGTGGTGTATAATTTACTGTGCTTTTGTGCAAGATAGCAGGGGTCTAAAAACACTCAATTCATTATTGTGGTTTAAGCAAAGTAAAGTGCGGCTGCTGTGGACGGCATTGTTTCATCTGGCGGTGATTCATTTGTTTCTGAATATGTTGACAGGACTCTATTGACGAGTTGTGCTGTAGAGCCTTGAACTGTGTTAGTGGCTGCTATTGTGCCAGCTGCACCTTTCTTAGGTGGGCCAAATTTTAATTTAACACACCCAGTTTTCCAGCCTGTCTGGCCTCATATGAGCTCAGTGTGTGTATCTGTTCGATGTGTGCAGGAAAAACAACAGTGTGCATTATACTGAGTACTTCTGTTAATACATTTTTAGCTGAATTGTTTTGGATTCAGCACCACTCTGATATTACACAAAGCTCAATGCAGAAGTTTGCGGTTAGTCTATGGGTTAAGTCATATTGTCTGATATGTAGGTAGGTAGATAAATATTTATTTATCTTAAAAAAGAGAATTAGAATTCTCTTATAAACGTCAATATGTAAGCCATGTTACTGGCAAAATTACCATCGATCCCGTCTCCTCATACGACACAGTGTCTCATAATGTGCAGAAATAAGAAAGTTGCCATGAAAGCAATAAGTCACTTCATGCCTTGGGCATATGAACATATATCACACCAGAAAGGAATACATTTCTGGTGCACAGACAGCGATTGATGATTCACCTGCATATTATGTATCTATAGTACTAGGATTATTATACAAGTGCTCTAATCTTTATTATATCAAAAATGTCATATATGAGAAAATGTATGTATATTAACTGGACATGAGTGCCGTTTCCATGACAACCATATAGTACAATATTGCCCTGAGACTGAATAGCTCTGTGAAGTCCATTTGATTTACATGACTGTTAAAAAGAAGTAAAAAGAAAACCCTTTTCTCACAGATAACATTAAAAACTGGGTCTTATTTGAGTTTAATGCTATTTTAACAATTGAGAATCATTTATGCATGTCACTTTGGAATGTTGTCATGGTATAATATAAAGTAATGTGCACATCAGAGATATTTTTGAATTTATATTCTGTGTATTAGTAAGACATTATCTCAATAACATCCTTATTTTAATCAGCCCCTCCATTAATTAGCTCTTACATAAGGTGAAAGTGTTTCTTTTGACACAGAAAATCAATGTTT
Source organism: Morone saxatilis (assembly GCF_004916995.1). Taxonomy (NCBI): domain Eukaryota; kingdom Metazoa; phylum Chordata; class Actinopteri; family Moronidae; genus Morone; species Morone saxatilis. Next base: position 13,755,887 of record NW_023340268.1, read on the forward strand.
TCCAACACGGTGTCCTTGAATGATGATTATAAACAGGCTTTAATTAGATACAACATAGAGGACAGCTGATTATCTTTTTTTTTATCTTAGTCTCTTGCTAAATCTTGTAATTTATTTTAAAGTAGTTCAGCTCAGTGTGTTTCATTAACTCTGAAAAATATTTTGCGCTACAGTAGCTCGTCTGTGTGATCAGACCATGCAGGCCAGCCCACGTGCATCAATGAGCCTTGGCCACCCATGACCCTGTCTCCAGCTCACTGCTTTTCCTTCCTTAGACCACTTTTTATAGATGGTAACCACTGCAGACCGGGAACACCCAAAAGCTGCTCAATCCTCATTTGGCTGCCCATTTTTCTGCTTCTAACACATCAACTTCTGAGGACAAAATACTTGCTGCCTGATATATCTCACCTACTGACAGGTGCCATGATAACCAGATAATCAGTGTTATTAACTTCACCTGTCAGTGCTCACAATGTTATGGCTGATCGGTGTATAGATGTATGTCACAAATAGAGTAATACAAAATATGACAAGGAATTCATAAACTGTAGAAAAGAGCGTCAGTGACCTTGTTTTTCGCAACTTCTCCCTTGGCAGCATATCACCCTGGACAGCTACATTCCCTGCCTGACCGATCTATGCAAGGCATTGTGGGAGGTGATGCTGAGCTACCATCGCACCATGCAGTGGCATGAGGCGCATGACAAACAGGAGACCACACCCACTCCAGGTAAGCAACTATACCTATTCAACCATATGACCGTGGTCCTCTTTCAGAATGTAACATTACTCTGTTTGTTCTGATCTGAAAGTGCAGCAGTAAGATGCACAGTTCTCTGCAGAAGCATCTTATCTAGGTGCAATTATGGATTCAGAAATTAAACATGCAGCAAGCGCTCACCTTCTGTCTTGCACAAGCTAATATTTGATCCTTCTTTTTTTTTATTTTGACTCTCTTTTTCAACTGCTGTCTCTCTTTCATTTAGATGTACTCATAATACAAATCTGCTCCATATACTCAAGCTGAAAAAATAGCTCAGATTCAGTTTGCAAAGATGTGGTGAATATGGGGTCAGCTTTCTCCACACTCTCAGAAGTGCCACACTTTCCTGGCTGTTTGATTCCAACATGCAGTAGATTTATCAGCTTTATAGCTTACAGAAGGGAATGATTGACTCTTGGTGTATGAAAAGACATGAGAGTATTGAATTTGTGCTGGTGCATCATTGCAGCACACAGTACTGAACTGGCATATATTTCTCTGCATTTACTATGTTCCGCTTTAGTGTAGAGGTCATTGTATTAGTCATTTGTTGAGTAATCACTTTTGACTACACTGTCATTGGTGAAACACCTCTCAGCAACAATACAAATAACGTAACTCTGTGGTGCAATAATTGTGTTTTTTATGTATTAATTTTTGTAGCATTATCAAATGTAAATCAGTTTGACAGTCTGTCCTAATTGCATGAATATAAATTACATGTAAACTCTGCTGAGTCTACATTGCAAAATTAATATGACCCAGTCATATGGTTTCAAGGATAAATATATGCGCAGGTGATGAACCATGAATGATGCATTTGCTTCTGAGGGAAATGTGTCATGAATGAATTTGAATGTGGTTTGTTTCCATGCTAATACAAACAGGACTTTCAGATGCAGCTCTTATTACAATATGATGTTACTTTTACAGATAACTTGCCACAAATATGTCATCTTTTGTTAAAATGATGCATTTTTTCCCACACCTTGGGTTGTTTTTTATGTTGTCTTGAGTGACATTCTTGACCTTCCGATATCATTTAGATCCCAAAATCATACCTGTTTTTTTGTTTTAGAAAAGAAATACCAAGTTGCGCATTCTTTTTGTTTTGCACATTTGGTACATTTCGTGACAATAGCAGCATAAAGCGCACTGACTCCCCACTGGAAACTCAGTATAGCTGCACTCAAGTTACGGCCCATTAAGAACAGCAAGACGACTGAACACCACATCTGTCCAAACCCAAACTTACGCCTGGATCAACATGAAAAGTCCTGCTTGTGTCGCTGCTTGTCTCCATCCTGCCTTCAGTCAGCCAGATGTGAAAACATCAGCCTCGGGAAGCTCAGTTGTCAAGGCAATACATACTTTGCGGTTTAGCAGTAAGCTCCACTAGAAGTTGAATTTCTTACCAGTGCAAGAAAAGAAACCATACTGGATTTGGTTTATAGCACTTTTCACCTCATCACTGTTTATATCATTTGTCTCACCAGAGACTGTTAGATATTAGCTGCAAGTACAGAACTGTCAAATTAGCTGGTACCTTCCTGCTGCGTATTGAAAGATAGCTCATTTCCATTTCCCACACCATACAGAATTCATTAGGGGAATGAATGAGGACGCAAGGATGTCCTGAAAGGTTGGTGACATGCTAAGTCCTCAGGATTCTCCATTAGATGCCATCCTCCTCGAAGGGGGAAAGGACATACACCACATTCCCTTTCATGAGGCCCATCTATCATCTCACTATTTGATTGGCTGTCACCTCTGTCCTCTCAGTAAAGGTGTCCCCTGCCCTGGCTTTGTCCTGGCTCTCACCTTTCTCACTTTATCCTGTATGTGTGCGTGCGTGGGAGGGGTCCATCAGACAAGTGATTTACTGTACAGGCTTTGTCTCATTTGTTGAAGAGTACTTTGCAGTGACCCCCATCTCGTCTCAGGGACCTTCAGAGTCCTAACGGTCAGACCCACTGAAGATCAATCCACATGCAATCTCACCTCTCCCCTCATTAAGGAAGCAAAAAGAGAACCTCCCATTGAATTTAGGGTTGTGGCCACTGGATATATTGAGCTGGTCATTGTGATGTTTCGGTAATTAATCTTGCCACTTGATAAAACGAAAGGTTGTTTCAGGAAGTAATATGGGCCAGGGTCATTCCTGCTGTAGCACACACCCTGTCGTGTTTGATCACCACTGACGGCTGTCAGGCATGTGCGTGAAAGTAAATAACCATGACCAGTTTGTTCATCTCTAACATGTTCATACGGAGCATGTGCATGAACCATACAGGCTAACGTTGAAATGTATGAAGGCAGTCTGCTCTGCTATGATAAAAAAAGTGATCCGTTTTCAGCAGCCAGCATGAGAATTGGCCTTCACACCTCATTAATGTTTAGTAGTACCATGGCATATAAACTAACCTTGGGAGCATGTTACGTATGTGAAATAACCTACTATAGTTTACTGACCTCTCCCAGTGTATATTCCGATTTGTTGAGTCAACATTTTTTTCTCAATATTTTCATAGACGATGCCTATACAATAATTTGCATCACATTAAGGTGTGCATGTGACTAAAAAAAAATGAATTTGCTGTGCTCAAACAGCATCAAATCATCACCGAATAAATAAATAAATAAATGATGAATGCATAGGGTATAAAGTGTGATGCAAAGTCATTGAAATTAAGTGGGATTTATTAACCCTGTGTTGCAGTGCTACATGCCAATACTGCACAACTGTTCAGAGCTAGTTTGGAGTTTTATGCATGACAAAGTCAGCTCTACTGCTTTATTTTTTTATTCTAAATTTATCTCAACTCACTAATCTGTGAGGAATATACTCTTTCCAATTCCATGTAGTTATGAATTTGTATGATGAAAGACTGCTAGGTAGCAAACTTGTTTTTCCAGTTTCTCATAGTTCTTGTCAAATATTTGTTTCTATTTACATCATATTGTTATAATATTCTGAAACTATGAGCCGTATTTTGACTTTTATCTTTATTAACTTTAACAGATCATGCACATGGTGCTCTTTTATTAGTCATAGTTTGAAACCAGTGGGGAGCTAAGGCCCCTGTGGGTGTTTGTCCTGTGAGTCACCAAGAACTCCGTTACCCACAATGCCACCAAAGGTCAAACACTGGTTACCACCTACAGATTGGCAATGGGTGGATTTTTTCTATAATGTATCTTTTCCTCCGTCTCTTTTTAATGACCATTATCAAGGCTCTCTCAGTAGTAGTCCTGAGGAGGCTGTCTAAACCCTTACCAGGTCAACAGTGGGTGTTAGCAGTGACACAAACTGCACTGACAACAACCACAGAGTTGGAATTAATGGTGATATAGTAGTTTCAAAAATTGGTGGAAAAGGGGACGGATGCTGCAGTATGCAATTAGATTTAGCTCTTTTTTTTTTTTTTTTTGGCACAGACTTACTCCTTCTGGCACAGCCAATGCTTAAAGTTAAACATTCACAGTCACAGCTCTCTCACCTTTGTCGAGGCTCTCAGTTTTCACAGCCTCCATTTCACTTTGTCTTCTCCAAAATCTTTTCCTCTCTCTTCCTCACACCCCCTCACTCCCATTACAATCCTTGTGCTCATTAAATGAATCCCAGATATGTCAAGTTGCCATGTCACGATGCCTCCCTAGCTCTCTTTTCTTTTGTCTTTTGGTGAATGATGCAATTCCTTCACCAGTTCTATCCCTATTAATGACTTAGATTACAACCAATGTTATGGGGATGTCAAGGACAGTGTTTGAAAACCCACCTAAAACACCCATTGAAATCCCAGAGACATGTTTGATTAAATCCTGCCACAATGTCATTGTTAGAACTCATTACTAGAAACATGACAGTGCTGGTGACAGGATGAGAATAGCTTGAGTTTAAAACGCATGAATCCCAGTGAACGTATGAATATGAAAAGAATAAGAACACTTTATACTTCATATAAATCCAAATAGGAAGGAAAAGCATGAGATGTATCGCTCACTGTCACATCCATTTCTGATGATTGCAATCAGTTGGTGGATGAGAAGATAAATACCCATGATATGTCTAGGTGCAGAGATTTCTTCCTGACCAGAATTTAGATTTGATCTGCTGTTATGAAAGTGCTTTCTCCTTGTACACCAAATGATCTTGCTGGTCTGGTGCTCAAAACGGCTGATATCCATTCTTGGTAACAGGAGAAGCTTTCCCTCTCTCTACAGATAGGACACACTTGACCATTTCAAGTTAATATATTAATCTTTTTTTGCTAGAGCACTGGTGTGAGTCATGGTACTGGTGATATGCACACACAAGATTATTAACAAAGTTGTCCTTAAGCTGTTGCGCTGTTGGACACTATAGCCATTAGAATTGTTTATATATTTTTGAGACCAAAAAGTGCAAATTTAATGAGATAATTTCAGTGTTGATAAGAGATGAAGATTGTTGTTGAAGGAAAATAACTAGAAAACGTTGTTTTGTTTTAATAAGATACGTTTTTTGACATTAATGCAAGGTTAAACATCATGTTACAATGGAAAAGTATTGCAGTTGACAATCTAAGGCATGGGGTTACCCATTAATGATGTGTAAAAGGAAGCCCTTTTTCTGAGCTATCACAACACATAAAACTGTACATGAATTTCTCTCATGGAATTTTCTCTTCTGTGTATTGAGCTTTTTGTCAGAATCCATGGTAAGGCTGCGTAGATCCTCTGTGCTGCTAATTGTATGCCTCAAAATGTGATAATCACAGGTCCTGTGGGTAAAGTGCTGGTCTAAATGCAGACTGATGAAAAAAAACAATAGAGTAGGAAAAGCCTGTGATGTGATCTATGCTGCATGGGGCATATTTCTTCTTCTTCTGCTTTGTTTTGCAGAGGTGTGACTCGCTGCTAGGGATGTTAATGATTAAGTGATGATTAATGATCCACGTTTAGCAGTTCTCCACCTATTTAGGAAAATCGATGCCGCTAAATCAGAGATATCTTTTTTTATTTCACACATTCTTTGTCCTTGTCAAAACCTGGCGTGTATGTTACCCATAATGCAACTGGACCACCAGCAGTAGTTAATGCTATTTTCTCTCTGTAGATCAAACATACCGATATGCTAGCACTGCGCGTTGGTGGTGAAAGCAAACAGATCTGTCTGTCATTTGGTGTATTATATACTGCACTATTAAATTCTGAAATTTAAACTCAGAAATGTTTAAACATGTTTTTATTTTTAGTGTAATGGCTACATAATTCTAAGAACCACTTTAGGCCTACAGCAATGATAAATGAACAGTTATTCATTTCCATATAATCTTTTGTCAACACCACAGGGAGCCACTGGAGAGGGGCTGAAGAGCCGCAGGTTGCCTACGCCTGTTCTAGGATTACCCTTTCCTATATTTGTGTCACACCAGAACACCCCACTGCTTTCTACAGCTTCGTGTTCAAACACCTCATGTTGGTGAATGAAACAGTTCTCTTTTTGTCTGTTAAGTCATACCTTCACTGTTAAGTCATACCTTCACAGACTCGGAGGTTTCTGAGGAGCTTTGATTTATCCAGGTTCATTGATCCCCGCTGTACGTGGAAATCTCAAGTCTTGTTTTTTTTTTTTTAAAATTTGCACAGTATTTCTTTTGTGTGTTTTTTTGCTGTAGGTTTTCTTTGTGTCATATAACCTGTTGAGGTCCCTTTTTTTTCCTTTCTATAACCCCTCACTCACAACATCTTGGTTGCGGGAGCTTTCATAAACAGTTCCTGTTGTCTCTCTTGCTCTCTGTCTTTATATTTATGTAATTAGATACACGCACGGCATGTGGGTGTAATAAAATTGTGTTGTGGTGTGTCATTATGAGAACCCCCTCACTGCCCCTGATTCTCAAGTCAAAAAGAAATATGTTTGATATGCAGTTTTGGTATTGAGTTCCATTCTTTTTTTCCTAAAAAGTATGACACATGTGTTTACAAAGAGGCAAAATGGAAAGATATTTATGCTCCTGCTAAGCAGACCGGCACCTCACCCAGCAGGTTCAGTGTATGGTGGCTCTGTTTTGACTACAGCTTGGAGATGTTTGAGTTCAATTATGTGTTTGTGTATTTAAGGCTTTAGGTCTTTCAACTGTCTCGCTGCTTCAGAATAAGAAAAACACTACCCATGATTCATGCCTGTCTCCCTTGTTTTCACTGACTAATAATGTGTCTAACCATCATCTGGTTTAATCGTTAATGAAGGGGCAGTGTGTGTGATCTCAAACACAAATGAGAACCACACATATTCGGTCAGTGACACATTTATGTTTTCTTCATGGCTCTGAAGACTAAAGGCTGGAAAATCCTGCCTCTGGAATGTCTTTCTCATCAATAATCGGTTTCCCTGCCCTTGATTTGGGCACATGAAGAATTGTTTTGTTTGCCTGTAAATATACATTCTTGTCCAATACTTGACAAGAATGCCTTTTAACCAGAAGTGAAAAGGAACTCTAATTACAGATGCTGCAGCAGAATTTTAGCTGTTTTTTTGTTTGTTTTTACTTTGGCTAGACTTTTTTTTTTCTCTCCCTCTTAGAAACTTGTGATGATGTATTTTGACTTGTCATTTGGGGTGTTATAGACTGCACTGTACTAATAGTTCAGTAATGATTAAGGTAGATGCTGCAGTGGGTAGGAAGGTCTTCCTTTCTAGAGAAAGAGCCAGGATTCAGGCTCCGATGGCTACAAGCATCTTCTCTTTTAAAGGTCCAGTGTGTAACATTTAGGAGGATCTATTGAAAGAAAT
>NW_023340268.1:13763530-13779102 GCF_004916995.1 Morone saxatilis
TTAGGAGGATCTATTGAAAGAAATATAGAAAATAATATTTATAGGTAAGTTCACTCGTGTATAATCGCGTGAAAACAAGAATCATTGTGGGGTTTTTTTACCTTAGAATGAGCCGTTTTTATCTACGAAGGGAGCAGGCACTCTTCTACAGAGGCTGCCATGTTGAATAGCCATGTTTCTACAGTAGTCCAGAACGGACAAACCAAACGCTGGCTCTAGATAGGGCCTTTCATGTTTTTTGCGAGTTTTGTGGCCACCATAGTTTCTTCTACACGCTTGGAAGGCTGAGCGGTTTCCAAATAGTTACAATCTGCACATTGTTGTTACATTAAATCCCTAGGAGGAGGCCTTGCTTTAGAGTAAAGAAATTGAAAAAACAAAGAATTTCCTTGACAGGACCAACAAAATAAACATCACATTATATTACATATATTACAGGTGTTTTTTTTTCCATTGATTTTTTTCCCTCTAAAATGTTCCCTGTATTAAATGAACAAGGAAAAGGTTGTGTATTCTGGATAGATTATAAAAGGCGCGTATTTAATGTTAAGGTTGTGGAAATGATTTATATTATATATATTATACATATTATATATATTATGCCCAGTAATATTAAAAACATTTTCCTGTCTTCTCAATACATTAAAGAAAATTAATGTGGGATTTACAGCCACCTGCTAGTTGACTTGCAGGCTTACTGCTGCTGGCTTTCCTTGAGAGCCACTTCAAATTGAGCAAGCAGTTTGAGACTGATTGAAGCAATTTTCAGCCAAAGGAAAATATCATGGCTACTATGACATTGCAGCCTCTGCAGTGTCTGCACCACATGGTTTTCTATCTGATCGGTGACAAAAAAAAAAACGAAAGAGGATAGTAGGCTGATGTTAGAGGAGGAACCACTGCCTGACAGTGAACAAGACCCCAATACCTTACTTAAGTGCAATCCAGTATTGTCCTTTTGTGTTCTAGGTCGCTGTCAGTCTTCCCTTTACTGAGGGACTCTGTGACCTACACTCCTGTCAGATGCTGACTGACAACCACTTCCTCCAGCTAAAATTCAGCCTCCCTGCATGGTCAAACTAACAACAAAGTACTTTTATCAGTACTCAAGCATGTCAGATTGTAGATAAACTACAACAGACAACCCGGTTATATATACTGTATACATTAGAATGCATACGAGGATTCATATATATATACATATATATATATATATATATTTTTTTTTTTTAATCCATCTATGTGCTTTGTTTGAATACCCATAGATGACACCGCAGCCACAGAGTCTGATGAGTCGGTGGTGGACCGCAGCTATGTGAAGAAGAAGCTGGAGCATGGACTGACACGGATCTGGCAGGTTAGGAAAGAGCAGTATACTTTATCTTTCCCTCTCTATGGTCTGAGCCTCCTTCATCTCCACTTCTAGTTTTTTCTTATAATTTATTCCCCCCCCAGTTTTCTGCTTAACTCAGGGTTGCTCAATCACAAGTTCCCCTCCAACAAATCACCTTATCCCTCTCACTTCTCTCTTCAGGATGTCCAGTTGAAAGTAAAGGCCTACATCCTGGGGACAGACATGTCTAACTTCAAGTACGACGATTTCATAGTGGTACTGGATGTCATCAGCAGGTATGCCGCGGGGCCAGAGCAGCCAGCTCGTCCTTGTTTCCACTAATTGCTCTTCATTTTCATTGCTATCACTGTCTCTTTCTCCTTGTATTTCTTTCTCCTTTTCAGGTTGATCTGCTTTCACATGCAGTGTCTCTTTTTTCCCTCTTGTTTCTCACAATACTCATTTGCTCAGTAATTTACTCATTAACTGACTCAAATTAGGGTAACACACCTACACACAAACACACTTACACACAAACACACGCACACACACATTCCCTTGTCTAATAAGAAAGTTCTCATTGACTTTGTTTTTCAGACACATCAAAACTAGAATTATAATGCCAGTATGTCCAAACCCATTTAAACACCACACTTTGATTGTAAGAACTATGATTATAATAATGTGATACTCCAGGTTATTTTGCATTAACGGACATCAAATAGGAAGGACGTTTGTGGGTGGAAGGAGTCAGAGATTTTGAGTTTTGAAGAGAATCCAGGATATTACTGTGCATGTTTTTAAGTCCATCTGAAATTATGTGTCAAAATAAGTCACTTTAGATCTCTTACTTTTACAAGCAGGCTTGTGTGTTCCTTTGCTTCAATACAACTGCCACAGTACATTGTCTGTCCCTTGACTGGCAAGTTACAGTTGCCAGAGCTAGTCTGTTTACATTGTGTGTCTTTGCCCCTGCTGGCTCAGCTGTCAGTTAAACACATACAGCCATCCTCCTCCAGAGGCCTTCACCTTAGGGGTTTGTTTGATGTGTACCTGAAGAGTCTTGTCTTTACTGAATCAGTTTTAATGATTGTTTATGCAGAAGCACATATACAATATAGGTACAGAGGGAAATTAAGATATTTTTTTGCAATAAAACTTTATTCCACTAACTACTTTATGAATTTACTCATATTGGCAGAAATCTGGAAATCAGTTGATCAAGTACTCAGCGGTCTTAGCTTGCAGTGGTTGTTCCCTCATCTTTCAACCATCTCTTCCAGGTTGATGCAGGTGGGTGAGGAGTTCTGCGGCAGTAAGTCCGAGGTCCTGCAGGAGTCCATCAAACGCCAGAGTGTCAACTACTTTAAAAACTATCACAGGTAGGATGTTTTCCATCGCTCCCGGACCGGAACATGTGACATTCATTTCTTTTCTTTAACTGTGCTGATAGGCTTGATTGTGTGTGATTATTTAGACACAGAGTGCATGGATCTGACATGGCAGTCGCCCAATATCCTTGAAAGAAAGTAGTTGAGACGATGATAGATGATTCTTGGATAGCAAGTAATCATTGCTTGATAAAAACCTTTACACACAACCACAACCATGCCTTGATCATGCTCTATTCCCAGCGTAACGCTCTTTGGAGTAGATGTGTAATTTCACAGTAATACTCACTGAGCTGGAAGCACATTTTCTTCTTGATTACATAACCCCCTGCCAGCCACATGAATATGTATGCCTACACACAGACACATCATCCGAGGTGATTTGCACTGATCAGTGTTGTGGTTGCCTGTCAAGAAACATTGATAAGATTCTTAAATATCAGAATCCTGATGAGCTTAATTCCTGTGACACAAAATGGCAAAGGAGAGAGACACAGAGGCATGATGGGATACAGTAAATCTTCAGATCAAAGGTGATGAGATGGAGGTGATATTGGTGTGAGATTGTAATCGGAACTGAAAAAAGAGCGTTAGAGAGAGAAGAAGAGGGGATGGACACCAGGCAGCATAACAAAGGCACATTATGCTACACCCCGCCACTGTGTCCATGTGCACACACACACACACACACACACACACAGACATCAGCACTTTTGGCCAGGAGGCATCATCTTTACATTAGGTTTGATTCATTTTCCACCCGGGTGTCCCGAAGAGATTACCCATCAGTGAACTTTGACTGGCTGATGCCTGTATTTGTCTGTCAGCTGCCTGCAGTAATACACTCAGTCATCGGGGTGGATGTGTTGTTGGCCTGCGGGTGCAAAGGACAGAATGACATTGTCAGGGTTCAGACATGATAAATATCTAAGAGCTGTGCCATTGGTACTGATTTTCTCTGAGTGATTGAAATGTTTTCAAAGTTTTAATATCCTTTTAATTCTCTGTGATTTACATTAGAGAAACATAACTGTAGGGAAATGATGCAAAATGGGCCGGTTAAAGGTCCAATATTTTACACTTTTCCAGTGTTTTCTTTAAAGTTTTGATATCCATAAGGAGATATGATTATGTTTTTAAGTACCAAAAACCACCTCAGTATAGTTTTACATCTCCTTTCTCGTGTATTCTCTGTATTTTGTCCCATTAATTTCAATTAGCCTCTTTTCTGTTTGGGTTTGTGAGTGACGCACAGCCAGGCCAACCACAGGTAACAGATTGTAGCCTACCTGGATAAGTCATCCTTACAGAAGTCCTTAGGACTTGTTTAAAGGAGTTTCTGAATACAGGCTGTTTGCATTTCTCCAGCATGCTGTACAATGTTTAAGTCAGAAAGTTGAATTGGTTTCCCCTCTTTATTTCTGTACTATAAGGCTTCCCTTTCTCTCACTGCTGTTCCATGTTCTTTCACTTCTTCTAACTTCAAACACCTCTAAGACAAGTAACAAGGGATCCTGTAGTGTTTCAAGTCAACACTACTCGAACATTTCATACAAAAAAGACCTGATATTGACCTAGCGGGTGAGCACCGGGGGTGGCTGTCTTGACCTGTTAAACATATCACAGCCCATACACTTTTCCCTTTTCATCAGTGACCTTTGCAGCACATTTAATCAGCGCTCTCAGAACACATACGCTGCGTGAATATACAAAATGATATGTGGTCAGCAATGGACAGATGTTGAGTTCTTTTTCTCTATTCTTCTGGTCTTTGTTTATTCATTCCTCGTTCCCTTTTCTCTCGTCCCAAACCCTCAGGGCACGACTGGAAGAGCTGAGGATGTTTCTGGAAAATGAGACGTGGGAACTGTGCCCGGTCAAGTCTAACTTTAACATCGCCCAGCTCCATGTGAGTAAAAATCACATCACTGAGGCGAGAGAGTGAGGCACGGTTGCATTCATTTATTCCATGCTGTCACTCACTGCACAACCCTACCACTGTGAAATTTGCATATGGATATGAAACACAGGGGATCCTGCTCAATGATTTCTCTGTGTGGGTGTGTGTCAGTGTATTAACATAGGAGGAGGAAAGTTTGCTGCACGTTATATAACACAGAAGAAAATAAAATGGCTGTTGTCCCATGTGGCTTGTATGTTAGAAGATTTGATTTCCCACACTCATGAGCAGCAGTTAAAAATAAAACCTTAGATGTCAGAGCATCGTGTTGATCATGTCCACCAAAAATATTGTAGGTATCTCATGGACATGTACTATAACCAACTCAAAGAAAATCTAATTTTGCTCGCAGTGTGTTCAGCTCACTTCATGTAAAAGCAGAAATGATAAATGGAAAGAAAGAGATGTCAGAAAGATAAATTGAGTCAATTCAAAGTCAGAATTTTCATTTTCATACATCTGGTTTTTCCCTTCATGCTTGGGCACATTTTTGCAACAAACACACATGCCAAACAATCTTCATATTAAACCCACTGCCATGAGAATTTTGTATGGCTATACCACAGGCAACTGTACATAAAGTCTGCCCAATGTTAAAAGAAAGATTAAAGCTTCCCTTTTTTTTTAACAGTTTGTTATATGTGTCCAGTTATGTGCTTTTTTGTGACTTTAGCTCTTCAAACCCCACTGGGCACCAGTGTCGTGTAGAATTTAACAGACTGCTAGTACTAAAACTATATTATACTACAAAATGTTACATAAATACATACCTGTAATTGATGTATTATTAGACTCTGTTTTAGCCATTGTGGTGAATTTCAGAGAGAAATCCGTGTCTTAAAAATAATCCAGATACCATGGACCATATACAACTAAAAATAGGATTTTAATGGGACTTTATAGAGGAAGGTTTGATACACCTACACATCTGCAGCCTGAGGAAAGCCCGTAATTGAAGGTCAATACCTTAAAGGGAACAGAAAAATTATTCAAGAACAAGCATGTTGCCTTGCAAGCTAACAGTTTGCTTCTGTTTTTGCCTTTAGGCCAAGCTATGCACGCTATCGTGCTCCTGACTTGTTAGCTTGTGTTGTTCATCGATGTTCACACTGTATTTTCTATCACTGTTTTCTACCTAGTCATTATTGCTGATTTGGAGAAGCAGCCACTAATTAATAATAATCAAAATTCTATCCTGTACATTGTAGATTTTTGTAAGATAGTATGATTGTAAGCACAAATGCTGAAGTTTCTAAACCTCAGTTCCTTTTTCAATGTGCCTCAACTGTACCAGACATTAATCTACAGTATATCTGTCTCTTGTACTTCTCTGTCCAATCCTCTCCAATCCAGGAGTTTAAATTCATGGGCCAGTGTCGCTCTCCGTCCGTTTCCCCGAGCAGACAGGCCGTGTCCTCGACCAGCCCGACTCAGGAGGAGCAGTCTCTGTTCCAGGAGTACCTTCAGGAGGGAAACCCCTTTGAGATGCACGCTGAGAACAAAGAGGAGGAGACAGAGGACGTGCTGGCATCTAATGGGGTAAGTGCAAGGGAAGGAAATTGCTAACAAGCTAGTTGGTGCCTTCTTAATAGTTTGAAATTTGTAGTTAAAGTGTGAAACGCCCAGTCAGTCAAAAGGCTATAAAAGCAGTATCTAGTTACCACAGTGGTAGTGCTTGTTAACTGCTGATTCAGTCAAGTTGTCACACTAAAACTATGTCTAATTAACAAGGTTACCTGTTGAGGTAGAGCCAATTTGATTAATTGGACATAATCACTGTGAGTCATTAAGTGGTTTACAGCAGCCCTCAAGCTGTCACCACCAGGGCCATAACAAACTTTTTATTAATGGCGAAGGGCCAGCAGTGCAGAACCTGCCATGATTGTTATAACACGAATTGTCTGACTTGTAACAGAAGCTGTTAAATAGCGAATGAAATCTGTGGGTAGAGCCCCTGGCAGTGCGGATTAGAAACTTAAGACTAGAGCTGAATGTAATAATGTAATCTTTGTCATGTAGTCATTTTTCTATGGATTTTTGGGGGTCCTCATCCATCAGTATTCAATCATTTTCCTCAGCAAAGCAAAATTCCCTACTGGGCCATTTTAGTGTAGTGTTTAGTATCATTCAGCCCTCCAATATTAGAAACCTTTTTTATTTCTTAGAAACACATTTTGTACTTTGCGTTTTGTGCTAAACATAAATAGGCAGCACTTCACCTTACAAGAAATGTTTTACTGCCATTCACTTCTGCTGGCAGTCTGTGTTGTCTAGTAAAACTAATAGGCCTGCCACTTTAGCACCGTACATAAGTAACAGAGAAGAGCAATCGTGATTCTCCATCTTTGAGAGCCTGTTTGACTGTATCTATCAGTATGCTTTGTGCAACTGAATCTAGCTTGATTTGGGGAGGGAGCGTAAGCCTCTTTCCTTGTCCAACAACGGGAAGCAAGCGGTTCAGCCTGCCTGACAAATCTGAATCTGAAAACATAATGGGCATTGCATGTACCATTATATCAAACAACAGCCAGAGAGAATCAATAAACATTGCACAGTATGTGCTTTAGCAAGGTACTACACTAGTCAGGGCCTTCTTACTCTTTGAGGAAAGGTTAAAGTCTTTGTTATCACACACTTTGTTGCCTGACTGGGAATGAGAATTCGTCACTGCAGCTTTGGATTTGCTTTGATTTGCTTTTTTTTGGGTTTTGGAGCACAAACAAGTCTGCTGTAGGTTGCTACTTGCAGCAGCATCAGCATGAACCTCTGCCTCTCTTTGTTGAATTTCTCAGAAGTAGACTCGTATTGACTCACTTTTGACAACATTGTATGTTATAAAATGTGAAATAATAAATAACACTGTATGTACAGGTTAGTCTCAAATTGAACTTTTCAGCTCTGATAGCAGACTGAAGTGTAGTGACACTACATCTCTTTCAAGACTTATGTTGGGTTTTAACCAGATATCTATAGCATGGATACAGTGATCCAGAGAATATTGCCTTGTACTGTGGATATTCTACACATGTGCTCCTCCTATGACTAGTATAAAGTCCAAAATCAGTTAGTTGTACCTTGAAAGATTATTTGTGGAAAGAAACAGTATTTGTCTTTAAGAATAGACAGAAAAGAGATTACACAGGTTCCTTGGCACATCACCCACTTTTTTATATTGATATATTTTCCTTTCAGGCTCAACATCAAAAGCAATATTGTGCTATCTAACATATTAAGCTTACAGGGGCCCTAGCTTGGCTTGTACTTGAGCTTGTAATCCTTTCTATATGGCTGTTGTGTTGCCTGAGCTTTCAGTTAAGGACAAAGAAAATATTGTCTTTCTGCTTTAACCGAACTCTGCTTTACTCCTCAAGCCAGTCGTTTCATGGTTATGCATCCATCTGGGCTAAAAGATGGGGATGTGATCTTTCTTTTCTATTAGGTTTTGGATAATTAGCCCTTAAACATAATTTGGATTTCTTCTTAAAAAAATGCCAGTTTGTATTATCTTTTATTTTAAAACCTCTATGAACCATTCATTGAAGTGTGTTATCTGATCAACAGCAATAAAACAATTTTTTACCATAAATATTTTTCCACACTTACACAACTGGTAATGTGACAGGAAAGCTTCACAGCATGTCATAACATTGTTCCACTTTGCTTTCATGCCTTTTACTTGCTCTATCTGTCCTGTATCTCTTCTTTGTCCATCGTCACCCCTGACTTCTATCTGATCTTTCTCTTCTCCCCATTTCTCAAGTATGAGTCAGACGAGCTGGAGAAGAGTGTGTATCAAGATTACGACAGTGACAGTGACGTCCCCGAGGAGCTCAAGCAGGACTACGTTGACGAGCAGACGGGTGATGCCCCCCTCAAAAGGTCAGTTCCGAGTCAAATTGTTTTACACCACCAAAAGACTCACAGCTACGTGGTATATCCAGGTGTCCTTCACTTCTACTCCTAGCTATTTAAAATGTATGAAAAGTAAAAGTAAGTGAGCATAAAAAGACACAAAAAAGCAAGTAACTCATGTTAATTACAGACAGAAAAATAAAATAATATTTCCTTGAATCTTTTTTTAAGGAGGTTCTAAAAGGATGGGAAGTCATGCATTACGCCAATTTTTATGCATTTAGCAATGATAATTTTAGCTCCCCTCTGCCTAACCCTGCTAAGTAGGCAGAAAGCTTGTGTAAAGCTTTTTGTCTACCCATGAAAAATTCCCTTTCTTCCTTTCTACACCTACATGATTGGTGACTATTGAAAGATTAGTCGCTGTTTAATAAAGGTGGTCATGTGTTTCTCTGCACCTTGTGTAACAGGATTCAATTTCATTTTAATGAGAAATATGAACACAATTGACGAAAGTTTTGTATTTTGCTTATTCAGGGTCTATAATTAATACAAGCAATCACCTTCTTAGCATGTTCTTCCCCTCAAATAGATCTGCATCATAAATAACCACATAAATATGGATGTCTTTGTTGCAGTGCGATGGAGTTCTGAATTTTATAACCCTCCTTGTTCAAGTTTATAATGATTTTACAGTAAACTCACTCCATGTGTATGTGGTGGACTGAATTATTAAGAACCTAGTATTGTGTGTGTGTGTCTACGTGTGTTTGTGCATATCTGAGAGCTGACATCAGATTTTACACCGGATTTGAACGGGAAACAAGACATAAAATACTATTACTTATTCAGTAGCTCCTCGTTACAGAAGCATTGTTATAATGATCATTTTCTGTCATGCAATGTACAACAACTTATTAATGGTATTGTGATGTGTGGTTTGTGCTCAGTGTTGAGTTCTCATATTTTTGCTTCAATTCACAACACATTTGATTCCCTGCTCCCCATGTGTATTAACCTGACATTAGCCTGTAGTCACTAAAATGCTAATTCCCCATTCTTATAACTAATTGTTAATTATTGAATGGCTCACATGGTCACATCCAGAAATTAGAAGGCCCATGTAATGATTGCTGGCTAATATGGCTCAATGATCAGAGTCAGGGGTCTGGTGCTCCAGGATCACCAGTTCAAAGACTTCACCACTGGGGTCCTCCTGTGTCTCCTGCATTGTGTAATGGGTTCTGATAGATCGATTACAAGCCTCTGACCTGCATTAAGGTTTTGAACCTGGCCGATCATTGCTGAGGATTAGTGATGTTAACATATATTACTGAGTCTGTCTCTTACTCATGACTCTGCCCTACTTTCTCTCTCACCCCCACCTACTGCACGCATCAGTGTGTCCCGAGAAACCATAAGAAGCAAGAAAAGGTCAGACTACAACCTAAATAAAACCAATGCACCGATCCTCACCAACACCACCCTCAACGTCATCCGGCTTGTCGGTGAGTCCTGCGCAAACACATTCGCATACACACCTCTACCACTTACCTCTCATTGAGAGCATCCCAGACTCAGCCACAGTGGGTGTCTCCTCTAAGCCTGCTGAGATTTCCATTAATTCACCGATGAAACCAGCAGCTCAGGGTGACTGGTGTGCTCAGGTGTCTGCTGCTACCTGTGTGACTGAGCTGCACTAATAATGGTTAGCCTTTGCCCTAAGCTCTGACCCTTCGTTTCCCAAGGGGTGCTTATGCGTCGTGGTGACGTGGCTTTGAAGACATCGGGGCCCTTCCTTGGCAAAGCGTGCCCTTTGGTGATGTGACCCTCATGATGTGATTTGCATGTGTGAAAAGGAATTAGATGAGGCAGTTATCTCTCCTGTGTAGGTTGTATGACTGAATAAATCTTCTGCTATCTAAAATAATTTAATAACTCAGGCTGATACAGAGCTTCTGCTATTCTTAACATTTTATATTAAAAACAAATCTCTGTTCCCGCCAGTTGTTTTCATTTAAACTGTTTGTCCCTTTTCTGTTCCTACTTCAAAACTCTGCTGCACATAAGGACCAAAATAGAATCATTGTGTTTTTTTTCTTTTGTCTATTTTTCTCACACAATTGGTAATATTGATTTAGAGCCATGTGGCAAAACTGTGCGAAAAGCCAAAGTTTGATTCCAAGCAATCGCTCCTAATTCAGTCTCTGCAGCTCTTTGATGGAGTTAGATTGTTCCCTGCGTTCTTGGTGCAGAATTCAAGTGAAAGGGGCGTGAAAAATGAGACTTGTGAGAGAAATAGTGCTGTCTCAGTGGCAAAGTCAGCTAGATTGAGTTTATTTCTTATTTTCTTTCCTCCATTCATCAGTTCTGAGTCAATGGTAACCTTGTTGCACCCCTGTTCCTCCGTACTCATTGCTTTTATTACCTTGGTGCTAAATTAAATCCGTGCCCTCAAGTGTATGCAAATGAAGTGTGTTCTTGCTGAAGTTCTTCCCTAAAGGATGCAGTTCCACCCTTGATTAACTTACTATAGTTTAACTCTTTTAATCTCCTACAAGATGTACTTAAGAACACAGCCATTTCATTCTTTGTACTAGGTTTGAAAAACTGAAATAAATCCTAATATAGGTGTCCACAATGTCACACCCTGGTATACAACCAGGAACACCAACTTCTGCCAAACAGTTTATATTCTGTCATCTCCACACAGGGAAGTACATGCAGATGATGAACATTTTGAAGCCGATTGCCTTCGATGTCATCCACTGTGTGTCACAGCTCTTCGACTACTACCTGTACGCTGTCTACACCTTCTTTGGACGCAATGACATGGTACAGTATTTTCTGAATCGCTATGCTCCTGTTTAATTTCGCACTCTATGTTTATGTTAAAGAGCAATGAGTAAAACACAGACAGGTCACACACATAGTATGTTCCCACTATATTTTGTAGAGAGGAAAAACATAGCTGCACTGGCGTCTTTGGGCTTTAAGGTATCAGTGTTGTGAACGGGACCACACACACAGCTGTGATGTAGTGTAGAACTACAGCACTGTGGTACATCACTGCTGCACAGGGTGTGGGGAAAAAAAAAGCACGTTGGCTTAGTAGTTAGAAAGAATTTATAACCTTGAATTCAGCACATATTGATCGTGTGATGTAGTGTCGCATTATTTGATGTGCACCAGTTAACACCTATAAAACACATCGGCACACGCGTACAGACAGAACTGGGTGTAAAAAATCGCTGCTTTTCTGATGCGTCTATGAGCGTCAAAATGTTGCCAGTGTGTGAGCTTACATAAGAAACATAGGTATACAGGGTGATTTGGGGGCCTAGAGGTTTAAGGTGCTAACAATGAGCTGCAACATTCACAATTCGTGTTTGGCATATCGTTCCTCCTCTCCCCTCATTTCCATCATGTCATCTCTCTCTTTCGTCAGTTTGAAAAAATAAAGGCATGACATGCTCCACATGTGTTTTGATGTGTATCATACTGTGCAGGTGTGTATCATCCCTTACACTGCTACTAAAAATAAAGAACTGACTTAGCTGTTGCCCAAAAGTAATTGCAAGGCCTTCAGTTGCGTAATATTACTACTACTGCATCAGTGGTATGGTGCTTTAACAAAATTGCATTTATTTCTAAAGATGAACTTATGAATTATTTATGTTTATTAGATGATATACAGTGAGATGAGGGAATAAGCACTGCTTCCATCTTTTCTCATTGCTGTCTGTCTCAAAAAAAAAAAAATCAGTTGAACGATAGGTTACAGTCTGCGAGCCCAGTCTCCCCCACTCCATCGGAAGACTATCATGTCGTTTATACTGCGCCTCACAAAGAAAGAAAACAGCATTTGTGTCAGTATCACCCTCAGGGAAGTGGTAATGATAGCAACAAAATGACTTCTGTCCCATCGAGGTGGAAGAGATAAAGAGGTTGAATGCTCCGCGGGGGCGCTCCGATACACATTATTGGCGTGTTTTTGTGTGTGCGTTATGGGGAGATGTGGGGAGGTGACACACTGGTTGTGAGTTGACAACTTATCAAGCAGTCCCTTTTCTCATGTGTCTCAATCTGACCACTGTGAGTCCATGTACAGTATGTGAGTGTGTTTCCATCCCAAGCTCTTCTTCTTTCTTCACTCGTTAATGTATGTCACTATTTCTCCCCATCGCCATCTACCTCGTCTAAAACTCTTTGTTCCTTATTTACACATATAATTTATGTCATTTTTCTCAGTCAAGCCTGCTCCTTCCCACCCTTCTTTTTTCATCTTTTGTGCCATACAGCATCCTTAATCTTACACATTCTAATCTGCTCCTTTCACATAGCATCGCTTGTCTTTCATCCCTTCTGCCTTTTCCCTTTCATTACTCCCATGCCACTCTTAATCTGTCTGTCTGCATCTCTTTAAACTCTCACTTTCTCTTCTTTCCACTGTACCTCTAGTCCTCAATAAGTGTAATTTCATGAACCCACCCATTTCATGACTAGTCTCACTCAAAGAGGCACCTACAGGAAAATGCTAATGTCCCTATGAATCTTTAAAAAGCTTATGGAAATTGCTGTGCACATACTGTGTGCTGGTGTTTTGACCTAGGCTTTGCTCTCTTTACACTGCTGGAATCAAGATGGAGCTGCTTGCCGTCTTTACTTAAAGAGTAATGAGTGACATTAATATTCAAAAGGGTAAATACCCCATTATCTGTGTATATTGGGCCTGTCAAGTCAAGCTGCACTATTGACTCTGTCACACAAGGTGCATTATGGGCCGTGCTCACAGATTCTCCATCGTCATTAATATTCGGCCATTCTGCTGTGGGGACAGAGGCAGATTTACAAACAGTTTTTAAAAAATGTTTAATGTTTCAAAAGTATGTAAAGCGGTACTCCATGGGAATAACCTTGGACAGAAAAAGGATTTAGTAAGAAAGAGAGAGTAAGACAGAGAGATATAAATGAAAAGATGGAGGCGAGATAAAGATGAGAGACTGTGTACTCTGTCACTTTGTTTTGCTATATGAAGGCAAAAAGAAGGAGGAGAGAGGCTGGCTACCAAAAGAATGAAGTAGGAAAGATGTGTTGAGACAATGCTGCACAGAAAGAGAGATCGGATCAGGAAAATATCTTACTCTTGAATAGATGGCTTCTCTGGAAAATGAGCCCAGTGAAGCAGACTGAATTAAGACTACAATTTAAGATATTAGTTATTCACTGATAGCCAGGGTATCTTAAAGATGGGTTACAATTTTCTTCTCTAACGTAAGACTATTTAATCCCTTTAGGATGAGGGCCAGGTGATTAAAGGGGTTCACCAGCAATTTAATATTGGACTTGCAAACTCAGGATTCAAAAGAAACAGATTTTAAAAGCAGCAGAGGTTGAGATATTTATTTAGACTTTTAGTCTCTAGTATGAGTAAAAATGCTTCAAAAACACTTGATCCTAAATTTCCCATAATGCAAACCAGTAGCATCTTTCATTAGACCCCCCCATTACCCACCCCTTACAAACCCCACATTTCAGGTTTTCTAATAAAAGCCTTCTTTTTAAAGTTTAGGTCTCAAGCCCACACTGAGATAACCCCGATGGCATCATTAGGGTTATTTATTTCAAACCTAGAAAAGCTCCCCCCAGAGGCAGAGTAGACCTTATACAGCTGCTTACACAGGCTGTGCGGTACTAATCATGACTAAAATCACTAAACTGATATTAGTGTGCTAAAGTCATGTGGGACGCTGCTTTTAATGTGGTCATTAACGATGTTGTCTTACCAATTTGCCATACACATCTGTACAGTACAATAAGTGGACTTTTACACATCACCTTTAGTATTGTGGTAAACTAAATCTATTGCATTGTTCTCTCTTTTATACTGATGCCACCCACTGCATAAGATGCATTAAGATGAGTGATGCCTCATTTATGTCAAAGGTTCAAAGGCTAATTTGGAAGTTGCTAAAAATAGTCAGTGCAACTTGAAAGCTTTTAAAAATATGTTTGAAGTCGACTATCGAGAAGCTTTGAACTCTTTGCTGCTTGAGTCTCTAAAACACAGGACGATAAGGACAAACACACCAGTGACAACTAATTCGCAAACATCACCGAGCTTTGTATGAAAGAGGTATGAAAGGGGGACATTGTTGAACTGGCAGTATGTTCCAGTTTCAGTACTCAAGTGCAAGTTAATGTGTGGACACAAATTAGGGCGCTATAATGAATCCTTCAGGCAAGGTTCAACAATAATTGGATAATGTCTTAACTCTTCTAAATTACAAACAATTTAAATGTGCACAATTTACATTTAAATATTACCTCCATTAATCTATTCAGTCTATTCTGTTTGTTTGTTTGCTTCTTTATGCTGTCTTTTTAATTCTGTAACACTTCCTTCACAATTTTTTTGTTCTTCGTTTTTCCTTTCTGCTGTCTGTTCGTCATCAATAGCCTGTCCCAAGCCCGTCTTTGCCAGCTCATGGTGGCAGAGAGGCAGGCACCGCCAGGGTGGTGGGCCCTGCATGCTTGGTAAGAGTAGATCTCCGGAAGTATTATCACTAATACACAAGGCTGTCCCTGCCTTGTGAGTCCAAAATACTAGCTGACGCTTGTTGTGGTGTGGTTGATTTGAAACCCTTAAGGTGTGCGTGATTTTCTCTCTCAAGTAACATCAAGCACATCTGAAAGTGATTTCAGAAGCGTTTAGATGTTGAGTTTGCTCTGCTTTCCCCCTCTCCAAACTCCTCTTTTACCTCTCGTCTGTCATCTACTGTAGCCGGTGTGAGTGCCCAATTTTTTTTATGTCTGTTCCTCCCAGTTACACCTCCCTTTTTTTTGGATTTGAGTCGACTTACTATAAGCAGAAAGTAAAGATTCTCTTGTCTTCGACTACGTGAGATGAGTGTAGATGTTGCGATGTGTGTGTGTGTGTGTCTGCGTGCTTTCACACTCTGCTGAAGTGTGTGTGTTCTCATAGAGGAAAGTGTTTGTGCATGGTGCAGACTCTTAACTGTGTGTGTGTGTGTGT
>NW_023340268.1:13779202-13790683 GCF_004916995.1 Morone saxatilis
TTGTGCATGGTGCAGACTCTTAACTGTGTGTGTGTGTGTGTGTGTGTGTGTGTGTGTGTGTTCTACAGTATGAGTCATCGGGTCTGGGCCTTATCAGCAGCCGACTGAGAACCACACTGAACCGGATCCAGGAGAGCCTCATTGACATGGTAAGACTGTAACTCTCCTCCTCTTCTCTCACACTTTTTCCCTTTCTTTCTTTTAAACCATTGCTCATTACCTCATCGCCTGTCTCATTCTCTGACACAAACATCCTCTCTCCACCCTCCCCTCCCCTCCCCTCCCCTCATCCTTATGTGCCTCTTTCCTCTTTATGCCTCTGTATTTTTTTTGCACATCCACTCTATCCATCCCGACCATATGTGTGGTCACGTTGATGAGAGTGCACGTAGCCTGTGTCGCCACAAAATGCATTATGGGTCATCATTATCTGGCCAGTGGTCACTCACACATACACATCTCCCTCTGTTTAGGTGGCCACACCAGGGTGGATGTGTGTGTTATTCCATTAGTCTCAATCACTACTCCCTTCTGTAATACTACATAGTGACAATTAGCCTGCTGCAGCCCACACTCCCTATACTTTTATCTGATAGCGTATCTGTCTACAGTCTGTCTCCTCTGTTACATGGTGATACAAGTGTCATCTCTCGCTTCTGCCTTTAATTTTTCTCCGTATTAGACTGTCCTTTTTGGCCTGTGCTCAAATAAGCCCTGCTACTTAATCTGGCCCGAATCTGCAAAGCCACTGAAGTTTTGCTACCTTGGAAATATGGATGTTTAGTGAGAAAACGCAATGAGTCATGTCCCTGTGTGTGAGTGAATGGCTCACTGAACTCATATTTTAGTCATTCGTCCTTGGATTCAAATTTTTATACTAAGATCCAGCTTTTATTAATTTAACAATATGTCGTACATGTGTCTGTTATTGTTATTCAGAAGTGTCCAGTTCTGAAGTTCTAGAAAACAGGCAACATTAGCTCAGCTTTTATTACAGACAAATATACAGCCCAGAGCTGCTTGTGTTGGAAAATAAAGAGGCCAATAATTCTTATGCGTTGTTAAATTAGATTTTTATCATATGTCACAAATTGTGATTCACAATACTCCACAATACCTCAGCTGTGAAAATGAAAAAGAAAATGTATTCTTTTCCCATGGTAAGATCCTGAATAATGTCATTTCATTTTTCATTTTCTGAGAATCTGTGGGGCTTTCTGTCTCTCTCTCTCAAATATCTCTTCTAATTTCATCTGTACACTTGCATAACACCACAAACCAGGCTGCAACTATTAAATGCGCCATTTGGTGTTGTTCTTCCTTGATCTTAAACATTTGTGCAACTTTAAGAAAAGAGGTGGCAGCCACTTGATCACTGATTTGGATTTTGTTAAGTTGTCAGGTGAGTGTCAGTGCCAGTAACAATCAGATGACAAGCTGTCATGGCAACCATCAACACCAGTCTCATCTTTAATGCATATCCCATCAGAATGTGAAGTAAGCGTTTTCTCAACCAGCATCACCTTTGCATGCAGATATTATCGGCTCTTTCCACACAGCATCTAAAGCGCCTGTTTAAGACAAAGCATTTATTTGACAGCATAATGGCAGTTTGCTGTGATAGCAAGCGCCGGCTCTTGGCTGTGATGTTTATTGGCTGCTCTGAGGAGAAGGAGAAGCCAGGGAAGAAAACAGATAAAAGTCAAAAACCCAGAAAAGAATAATAAACAATCAAAACTTTAAATTGTATTAAACAGTGTGATGCAGCGACAAGTTTTTCTTCCCTCAGGGGGGCACTGTAGCAACTATTTACACCCCAGTAATTTTCTGGCTAAGTTGTTAGTCATTTTCAAATGTCAGATGAGCTCGGTGCTCAGCTGCATTCAGTTGAGAATATGTTTATCCTCTATCTGGAGATAAAGCATGAAAACGTGTGATATGCCGTGATGTGTGTGGGTTTTTGTGAGTGAGAGTTATCTTAAGACACAAAACGATGCTAAATCTTTAGCAGGTGCACACACATACATATTTCAGATGAGCATAATCATATCACTTTGTGGCTATCACAGACTGTGTTCTCAGACTCTGGCTTTGTAACAAAACCCATCCACTCTCTAATGTATTGGCAAATGCTTTTAGTCTGCCCTTTCTCATATGCAAAACTATTTTAGCTCATCTCGATAAATCATTCAATGTGGAAAGATGCCCTATTTTCCAAACTAACACAGAACTCCCTTTTTTCCCTCTCCATCTCCCTCCCTCTCTCTGCTCTTCTGTGTTTCACATCTATGATCCTCACACATAAACTTCACACACACTCTTCCATTAAAAGTATTAATGCATATTGAATGTATACTGCTTAAAAAAAGCAGCTGCTATGTGACATATGGATTATAACTCCCTTTTTTAATATAGGCGACTTCAGTCCAAAGTGAGAGGGTGCATGAATTCACATCGAGTACACAAATGCACTTCCGCACCTGCATACAAATACACACACCCACACACTCCAGAGATTGCAGCAGGGTAGACCTCATTTGTAAACAGATTATAAAGTTAATTGCACACTGCATTTCAATTGAGCCGCCGAATCCTTACGGTTTTGTTCTCCTGATTTGCCGTCGCAACTGTTTGATCCCAAAACCAGTGTGCTGGTAATGACTCTGAGTCCCATATGAACGGCAGCGAGATTCCATCTCATCTCGCCTCAGGTACCGAGTGGCTTCAGCTCAAATTTGGAGTTCCACGGGGAAAAAACGTAAAAGATCATCCCCCCCGTTTATGTTCTGTTTCTCCGCCTGCGTTATTCTTGATTACCTTTTCGAAACCCCGTCGCTCGTCTGGTTTTGACGCTTTTCAATTTGAGTTCACTCGCTTTTGGCTTTGAATATATCATTGAGAATGTTTAGAAGGTTGTGAGGTTAGGGAGAAACTTCTGAGAGTGGCAGAGACGTAATTGCCTTCAACGTTTCCCACAAAACACTTGTTACATAATGTTTAATCACATGCGCTGTCGCCAGTTTGAAAATTCTAATGCATATCCTTACCTGAATATGAAACTGAATTGTTTTACTTGAAAGGAATCAGCTGTCACATAAAACAACGTTTTGCTTACAATCCTTGCTCAAAAAAACCCCCCAAATCCTCTAATGATGTTGCTCGGGGCAGGTTAGATGACAAAGCTGTATCAGAATAATGCCATGAACTACATCTGTGGCCGTATAGTTGCTGCCAGATAGTTCAGCTATGACAGCTGTTTAGAGCCGTTGCTGCAGGCAACGTTGTGAAGAGAACTGCCATAATTGCAAGGCCACCACTGGTTCACCATCCTTTTGCTTCTCTCAGTATTCAAACCACCAGTATTTACCCGTTCAATCAGTCAACCCATTTCTCTCACTTGTTTTCCCAACTCTTTTGCTCATTCCTCTCATTTTTTCCCTCTATCCATTTTATCTGTTTGTCCTATCGCCTTCTTCTCTTTAGCAGCTGTGTGCCAGTGATTACATGCCTCTCGACTCTCAGCACAAACAACTGCTTGTATCGTTCCTCCCAGTTTATTGGTGCTTCCGACTGAATATACAATGGTGTGTTTGTGTATTTATTTCAGTGTTCAAAATCGGCCCAGGCATGAAGATAAGATCATACAGGCTGGAAATTGTGTTTGATTTCCTTTTCTCTTTGTTGTGAGTCCTAAAACCCACAATTGTGTTATATGTGTGTGTGTATACATCCGCTTGTGGGTACTCGGCTTCAGTGTAGAGTGGGACTCTTTTTCAGGCTTGGCACTGACACAGAAATTAGAAGCCGGGGTAATTTCTGTGTTGGCACCGGTAATCTGGCAGTGAAGGGTGCTTGCAGAGATGTTCACAAAAAACACACACACTGACAAACTATTCCCTTCACACACACACATACCAAGAGAATGCAAACTTTCACAGACAAAGTAACAAACATTCAGGTTTGTGGTGCTACTGTATGTCACTACTACATTTAACCCCCGCTGTCCAACACACTTTTCACGCTCCCTTCCTGTCTGTCTCCCAGTAGCAGAGTGATAATCCCTAAGCATGTGTTGCGGTTGTGGTTCGCTACACTGGGTTGGCACAGCCTACAGACACACACTGGCACTTTGCCTCTCATGAGAGGCACTGGCTAATGTCACACACACACACACACACCACCACAGCACCAACACACATCACACCACACACACACACACACACTAGATTTTCTTTCACACTGAACCCAGTCATTAGTTCTGCGTCTCTCACGAGGGCACATCACTGTCCAGACTGGCCTCTTTGTTGTGGCCTGCTGTCTCTCTCTGTGAATGGTGCAACGAACCAGAGGGGATTGCCATTTGACAGGGATTATGGATCATAATTAAGCTCCATGGTGTGAATGTCTATGCTGTAGTAGGATATCACAAGTATTGACGTTTTGTTGGGACGTCAGTGGAACACATGCACACAGTATCACTGTAGGTCATGCTCCTTATCTGTGAGGAGACAGTTGATCCCCATGGATAGGGCACCTCCCGCTTCCTGTCTGCAACTTCTCATCAACTTCTGCCGATGACTCATCACATCTCCCAGCGTGACGAACATTGCAATGAGCAGAATGGATGCACTTTTAATTTAAATTCTTTCATTTGTATTTTGCATTCTCCTCTTTAAACGTCAGTTTGGTTTGTTCATGTTCAGCTTTCTTAATTCAAGTATTACAAGTTGTTTTTTCCCTTGTATCTTGGCGCGTTTTAGTTAAGCCAAAGCAGGTGAATGGACCAGCAGCTATGGGAAAAAAAATTGCCGAAGATGGGCTTTGAGGTGCCAGGCAGTGTCGCACAAAATAAATGAAGGCCTTAATTCCATTTGACATTCATCTAATGAGAACCAAATTTCTAGTATTAGAGTGACAAAGAGGTGCAATAGGATCCACTTGACAGTAATTGCCTGGCAGCCAGTCCACTCGACTTGGCCATAACTCTCTATGGAATGGATTGGAGAGGAGTAAGCAGTCAATCACGATAGATTGAGACACTTCAACTGAGAGATCACTTTTCAACTCCCTCAGCTGGAAGCTTCCTCCGTGACAAGGGTGATTACAGAATTATCAAGCTCCTAGAGTTTACAGAACCATTCAAATTAATTCTTTTTTTATTTCATTTTTGCTTGGGAATAATATTTAAAAGTTATGTTTGTTAAGTTTGTGTCCTGCGAAGGCCACTGATCTTAGGTTCTAGCTCTTTTGCTAGTATTTAAAAGGTGCCAGAGCCAAGGGGCACCATAACCTAAAATGATCAAGCATTTGAGAAGCTAAAACCAGTGATTTTCTTTTTGATAAATGTCTTAAATGGTCAGTTATAACTAGTGCTGCAGATTAATCGATTAATAAGCTAGTTATTTTACATGTAGGTGAATTCTGATGCTCGATTATAGTCAAGTTTAGGAAATCAGCCATTTTAATAAATTGCTGTATCAAGAGACGTGTTATGTGAATTTTAAAGTACCTGAAAAATGTGTGTAAGTTTCAGTGACATCTAGCGGTGCAATTGCAGATTTCAGCCAATTGTATACTGCTTACCTTCTAAGTGTGTAGGAAAAACTACGGTGGCCGTGAAAAAAAAGTGTAGAGCCAGTGTTTGGTTTGTCCGTTCTGGGCTACTGTAGAAACATGGTGGTTCAACATGCTGGACTTCTTTGTAGATAAAAACAGCTCATTCTAAGGTAACAAAAACACAATGATTATACACTAATGAAAACTGTCCGTTCAGCTCGTGTGTGCTTGGATCCAGTATGAATAAAAGTGCGAGCAGCATAAGCAAACTGCCATCATATATTTTTGAAGCTAATTAAAAAAGTTTTAAGGCCTTTAAGTATTCCATTGTATTTTCATATATTTTCCCACACTTCCGTTGAGGACTACTTCTAGCCCATCCCCAAGGTGTATATAATCTCACTTCACACAGTTCAAATGATGGATCCAGCAAATTTGATACTGAGAGGGAGCTCCCGTCTCTCTTCAGGTGTCTGCTGCTGCTGACAGATAGGGCTTCCTATACCCACCTCAAAACTCCCTCGGGCTGTTGCTCAAAATTGAGCTGCACACAACAAATCATCCAGTGGACGTGTGTGTAGTAAAACCCCATGAAAAAAAAGATGCTCTAGCAGAGGTGGGCCTGACTCAGCACTTTAGTGAGACAGAGAATTTGTCCAAGCCAGTGAAACCAATGGCCCGCAATGTAAACTGTAGCTACTTAACTGTAATGAGGGAGCCAACAGCTATAGTTTGCCTTCCCTACATTTTGTATGGGAGATGCTGGAAGTGAGCATATGGTTGGTTTTGTGTTCAACGAAATGAAAAAGTATGTATACAAAACCTAAAATACACTACAGAGAGATGAGACTTGGAATGGAAGCTGGTTGAGTTTTTCCCTGTGGAGCTAAAATGCACTCTTCATCCTGATTGATACAAAACTTAAGTGCCACTGTCCCCCTGAGGCATTATGGGAAAAAGATTACATGTCCCATATGAATACCATAAAGCTTAGAAGAATCTCATTATAGTTGAGTCCTAACACACACAATTATTGTACATATACACACACAATATACATCTGTCTATCCTCATTGAGAATCATTTTTCATCTGGGTAAATATCACAACATCTTGTCTTTGATCTGAGGAAAAACAAAAAAGATTGATAGTCATCAAGCAACTGCTATACCCCTGGTTTTTAGTCTTATTCAAAGCTTTGCTTGTATCTGTTATTAACTCCCTCCCTGGTTATTAATTTTTATACTTATTCTTTTTTTAATTGGGAATTCCAGGGCTTAATTTCTAATCATTACACAAGGGTAGATAAGCTCCCTGAATTAGACGCTTGATGTCTTCATATTTAACAATGCTGGAAACCTTTTTTTACTTTCGACTGTCCACACAATACAAAGAACCTCAAGGACATTGAAGTTGATTTTTAGACTGTGGCAAGATGTTCTTTATCAACTGTATGTTAGTAAAGCTGACAGAATCAACTAAAGAAATCCTCATCGAAGGCTTTTGGGTGATGCTGCTCTCTAAAATTGCTGATCAAATTATGGTTTGGCTTCAAATAAGTGCAGTTGCAATGAAATGTCTTTTGAAGCGCTGACATTCTCAGTTGGGTTTTTTTTTCTGAGCTGTTTTTGTCTTTTGGCATACACGTCTTTATTTTCTATAAACACCAGAAATAACTTTTTATATATAAACTCTCGCTTGCCATTACTTCCACATTCTGACTCACCCTTTTATGTTTTGCACTGTTCACTTTGATTTTTGATCAAAGTCTTCGCAGTGCCTGATGGTAAGGACACAACACTACAGCATGACTGAGACTCTGCTGTATCTGCGCTACCATTGCCAAAAATGACAGGAGGACAAAGACTGGAAGGGCATAGCTTGACTTTAACTGTAGTGTCTGTGGATGCAAACAGAAAGAAAGATGAAATTAAACAGAGACCACCCGACCAGAAGCACGAATAAACTAGGCAGATATGTTTAGGTATTAAGACATAGGCATTTGGTTTGTAATGATGGCCTCTTGCCAGTATTAATAACATTGAACGTTTTTTCAAGTGTATTAAGTGTGCATCAAGCATAATGGGCAAAAGCCGAAGTCCTAAAAGGCGATAAATAAAGAAAGTATTGGATCTGTTGTGATGATGTTTGTGATTCATACATTTTCCATTAATTTGCCCCTTTGCCTTAGATTAGCATATTTCTTAAATTTTATTCCTGATGGTTTAGCTTCTGCTGTCACTTACACCCAGAGAATGAGTTCATTAACAATAGTAAGAGTCAAACTAAATGTCTTTAATAAGTACCAAAATCTCCTCCTCACAGCATAATGTTGTCAGTTCTAGATCATTTAGATTCATTGTATGCTTGTTATTGTGTTCATTCTGTATGTCAGTGTAGAAAGACTCATAACTGAGTAGGTGGTGTCTTCTTCTTCAGCTTGGCACACTGAAGTGTAACTTAAGTCATTAAAGTGCCCTTTAGTCATATCTGTGACGGATGAAGTCAAAGGTTTGAATTACTTTAAGTGTTATCCAGGGGCAGAGAGGTCTCTTTTTAAAAAAAATAACAAAAGACAGAAACTATCTGTCAGTCACAGGGAAGTTTCAGTCACGGTTTTACTCGTCGTTTAGCAAAAAGGTCTTATAATGGTTCATTAACTCAAGGGCCACTTCTATCTGAGCACCAGTGCCAGACAGATAATTAAAACACGGTGAGCACACAAAGAAAATAATTGTTCTCTCCCTCCACTCCTACTTTTTGGCCCCCATTTTGTTACTTCAGTTCAGATAACGCTGAGCATTCAGACACCCACACATATATTTCCTTTTCTCTAATACAATAGGCAGCACATTTTTTTTGTTCAAACCTCATTGGTGAGCTTTGATTATTTTTCACAAGAAGTATTCAGTTTAATGAAATGGACGACATTGGCTGTTGATATGGATAGGGAGGGGAGATGGAAATATAGTAGCCCAACGCATGCAAAGCTCCTTAGCTGCTGTTCTACCACACTTGCAAAGGGGCTAATGGCTAGCATAGCAGGAAGGCTAAAGGGTTGTATTTAACGCTGCTGTGATGCGCTCTGCTAGCTAAAAATGCCATCTCGCTTTTCTACAAGGAAACTTGTAATTGTTTATCTTTAAAGAGACCTCACCTCATCACGACTTTTCACAAAGTGTAAAGTCCAGTTACTCATGGTCATTTTACTCATGTATTCTTGTCTTGTTACTGGGTTAATCATCAGAATTAACAACAGAAAACTGGATTATTAAAGTAATAGATATCTTACATCAAATTCCTTCCTTCCTTTTTTTACATTTAAACACATCCCAACTAATTTATTAAAGGTGGGGTAAGTAATTGTCCTCACACTCTGCTAGCTTTCTGTTCTTTGTGTGTGCTGTTTGTACACAGCCTTGGCTCTGTAAAAGCGAAATAAAGTAGATCACATCGAGCCACAGTAAGAGCCAGGATTTGTTTGTCAGGTTATGTTAAATCACTTGCCCACGGACATTCAGATTACTTTGCAGAGAAATGCTGCTGTTGTGATGTTAGCTATACTAACAGCAGAGTTCTATCGCTGTCTCGGGCTGGTGCTTTTGCAAACCCATAACATAGCCAACGTTAGTTACATTAGTTTCTGTGTCATTGTACACACTATATTATGATTGGATTTCTCCAGAAGCGCTGCTGCTAATCAAAAAATTAAGTCTGTCACAAGTGTGACAAAATCTTACATAGTAAATGTGACTCTATTAGTATTATCATATCCATGCAACATTTATTGGATTTATTACATTATTTTTCTTGTAGTGTTATATCATTACATGTAACACATCATAACCAGCATTGTTACAAGTTGTTAATATTCAGTATCTGGTAATGTTAAAAAGGCTTTTTAACTGTATGCATTTGGAAACTGAGAAATATTGCTGATGGTAGTGGGAGTTTCTTTTCAAGATCTGCATGGTTGGTGGTGTTCTCAAAATATTGTCCTGATATCTCTATCTCTATAACTCTTTAATTTGTTCTGTCATTACTTTTGTCTCAAACAAACTATTTAATTTTGGGTGCAAGGGAAATTTTAATTATTGTGTTATTAGTGAAGACCTCCTACTGCCTCCGTCCTGACATAATTGTGTAGATTACTCCCAAACTACTTCCCATTCATTAATTAAACTTCAGTCTGCTGTTGTACAGTAGGTTCATTTAATGGAGTTTGTTTAAAGAAGGCATGTTGAGTTATTCTCTTTTTTACAGAATATGCGCTACATATTACACACGCACAGTATCATTATTCTATTCTATTGGGAAGTCACCAATGGACATTTTTCAAGCACCACTTACTTGTAGTAGGCTTCAGTGGGCCTCCTGGCTTGTTTTTAGTCAGTAACTTGATTTGAGATCTTTTATTAGCAGACTGCTTTCTGTTCCTTTGTACCAGTGTTGAACAAATTGTACACTGCGGCTAACCCTCCTCGAAGGATGCCAACCTTGTTTATTACCTGCAGGGCTTGAAACCAACTTTTGGCCTCACTTGCTAATGTGGCTGTTGGTCTGAAGAAAGCCTCATCAGCTATGGTATCTTATTAAACTGATCATATTTCAAAATAAAGGTCTGTTCATGGGGATAGCAGGTTGGAGTTTTGGTAGCTGGGCTTCCATACCTTTATTAGCAGTGTTTGTGAGACATGAGCCAATGAGTGATAATAATAAGCATGGTAGATAAAATGCTTACTGTAGTCATAGAGACAAAATAGTCCAGCCAGACCTGTTATGGGAATATTCTTAATTTCCATACAGTCATTTCTCTTATTGTTTGCCATGGCTCACTACACTACACTTTTTTTTATTAATCTTTATTTCTTGTTTTTACAGAGGTCACTTAGTGCCCCAGGTTCTCTGTCTGTGTTAAACTCAGTCAGAAGATGATGATCATTTACATTAGTGCACTGAGGTGAACGTCTTCACAGTGAGAAATTAATAAAAAACCATATTTTCCTTCTCATAACCTGCCAAATCTATGTCAGGCGTGTAGAAAAGAAGCTGCTTCTGGCTATTTGTAAAATGTCCTCTGAACAGTTGTGTGATTTGTGAATATCTGCTGAGTGAAGAGTGCGTGTGCTCTGGGAAATGCATTTCATTGGAGAACTGTTTTACCATGCTTGGATGCACATGACATATTTTTTCACTGAGGAAATCATTTATATGGTTGTAATTATAAAGTCAATGCAGCGCCTTACTATGGCTAATACCGGATTCATGTTCATTTCGCGTTTGTCAAAACTTTGATTTCTTTTCCTCTCACACATTGTGAACAGGAAACCATTAATAATGGATTGACTTTGTAAGGGATTTAATGTCACCCGCTAATGTCAACTTGTCAATCTTAAACTAATGAGTATTTACCGTAGCATGATTGCAGGTAGTGTATGAAAGATTAAATTACTGCCTTTAAGGTATAATTTCTCGGACTGCAACAAACGATTATTTATGAATTAATCTGCCTTTTCTTTTCCGTTTTTCTCTTTAATTTATTAATTGTTTAAAATGTGATATGTAAAACAATGGTAAAATTCCATTTCCATTTACTATGACATAAAACAGAGAAATGCAGCAAATCTTTTCATTTGGGAAGGTGAAACCAGAGAATCTTTGGGACTTTTTTGCTAAAATGACCAAACAATAGTTTTAGCTTCAATATTTTCTTAAATTTAGTAGAATATACAGGTAGGTCCATATA
Organism: Morone saxatilis; assembly: GCF_004916995.1. Classification (NCBI taxonomy): domain Eukaryota; kingdom Metazoa; phylum Chordata; class Actinopteri; family Moronidae; genus Morone; species Morone saxatilis. The sequence continues at coordinate 13,790,504 of NW_023340268.1, forward strand.
TATTTGGACACTGACACAAGTTCTGTTATTTTAGCTGTTTACTAAAACATTCAAGATACAGTTATATAATCAACATGGGCTTAAAGTGCAGACTCTAAGCTTTAATTTGAGGGTATTCAAATCCAGATTGGAGGAAGGGTTTAGGAATTACAGCTCTTTAATATGTAGCCGCCTCTTTTT
>NW_023340268.1:13790783-13796805 GCF_004916995.1 Morone saxatilis
CCACAAACAAGCAACAACTGAAGACAGCTGCAATAAAGGCCTGGCACAGCATCACAAAGGAGGAAACCCAGCGTTTGGTGATATCCATGGGTTCCAGACTTCAGGCAGTCATTGCCTGCAAAGGATTCTCAACAAAGTATAAAAATGAAAATTTTTTTCATGGGTACATGTTATCTTGTGCAAATTATTTCACCTTCTGACGCCCTTGAACATGGGCAGCACTTATGTTTAAAAATGTTGCAATTTCTAAACGTTTGATAAAGGATATTTTTGTTTTCAACCCCTTGAATTAAACCTTAAAGTCTGCAGCTTTATTCGCATCCTCAGTTTCTTAATTTCAAATCCAAGTGGTCGGCATGCAGAGGCCCAAATCATGAAACAGACTGGTGTCACTGTCCAAATATTTCTGGGCCTAAGAGTATGTATACACTACACACTATAACCACGGATAGATGCTGTAAATACATAGAGGCATTCTAAATGTTGCATGCCATCAGCTTATCTGGTAACAGATATTGAATATCACCACAGAACAATTCAGCAGTCTTTAACAAATATACTACACTTTATGGAAAAGCAATTTCACTATTTATCTCAGTGGGACAGCAGACAAACTGCTGTTGAGGTTTAAACTCCTAAATATCTTCCGCAGCTGCAGGATGTAAATCAAATGATGTATGACCTCTTCACCATAAGTCAGGCTATATGGAATGTTTTTCAGGCCTTGTATGAGTTTGAAAAATCTATCACTGATGCTTAATTTATCCAATATGGCATTCTTTTGCACATACTTGGCAATGCAGCAGGCGCATGGAGTTAGTTTACTTTTATCTTGCTTGAGTCATTTGTTATTTTGATCAAGTGTCATCATAAAAGTGAAATCATAATTGTTTGTGCAGTTGTGTCTTTGAGGGTGTCAAATGAGCAACAAGTTACAATCCAGTTGAGTACAGTACGTCCATAATGATGATTAAAGAGTTAGATATCTTTATTATTAAGCTTTTTGAGTTTGAATCATAAAATACTATTTTTTACCTGTTTTCTGATAAATCAGAACATTCCAGCAACTGCAGTTTGGTGCTCGTCTGCCAACAACCACACTGATTACTGTGCTTGAGTCATAATTGCCACAGGATTAAGAAGACAATTGAGGAAAGGAGTTTAGGCTCTCATTTGTAGGAATTCATTTATGGGAAAAAATAAGCTTTCTCATCTCAGCCTCTTTTACATTTATTTGTAGATTAAAACAAGCAGAAGCATTCAAATTATATGCAAGTATTTGTATCCATTATATTACCATGCTGTCTTCCTAAGTATCAGACATGATTTGCATGTTTATTCCCAAAAATCATTTAAATATTCAGGGGCACCAAAGGGCAACAACAGTGGGAAATTATGTTAATACTATTCCATCAAATCATGTTTGCCATTTTGAGCCTATAATGATAGTAGATCAAGCATCTAATAAACTAGTAAACATGAAGTAGGCACTCGGGGACAGTGCTGTATCACATTCAGTGTGCATGATACCCAAAACAGTTTAAAGAGCTAAAATCCTGTTGAGGTTGCTACACTGCCAAAGCTCGTAGTATGTTAAAAATTGTCTTTGCACATACATAAAATCCTAAACCTAACCCTAACCCTCATGATGTTGTTCGGGCCTAGGGAGTGCTTTTACCTGAAGAATCCCCGCAGAGTTATACGCAGTTGAAAAAGAAGCACAGCTTTTCTCCCGACAGTCTTTCAGAAGTCATCTTTTCCTTTTTCTTTTTTTTTTCTTTTTTTTTTTGCATAAAGTGTTTATGCTGCAGGGGCACAGTCAATGAAAGGTCAAGCCTCATGTGGAGCGATTAAAAATAGACCAAACCAGACTTTGCTGTAATGTCAGACTAATGCGACCAAAGTGGAATTGATTTGATTAATACAAAGGAGAATATACAACTAGCAGCGTGGCTTATATAATGCAGCAATGATTGAAGTCATGATAAGAAATGATACAGCATAATTAAAGGGATCACGCTCTAATGTTAGAAAGATAAGAAGAGATTGACAAAAAATGCAAATGAGCGCTCGGCGTCAGTGGTGGCTCGTGTACCCCCCTGCAAACACAGTGTAGAAAGATATCAATTTTGAATCCAAAAGGTTGTAAACCACCAGACCACCATAAATAGCGGACTGTTTCTGTTGGTCTGTTGGTCTTTGTATTGGCGTATCACATAACCCATACAAATACCCACCAGACGCTGCTGCGCAACAGTTTTTTATCATGTTCCAAATCTTAAATCATTTGTCGTAATTGAATGTGGGTACTAATGGCCTTTCTGGATTAAGTCCATAACCGCTGCACATTTGCCATGTTTATGTGCTGTGAAGTGTTTGAAATGTTGATGACTGTTGTTCTTTGAGTGGCTTTAACCCTTCACATGGATCAGTGACCAAGCTGTTTTAGCTTCAAATGTGTTCAATCACATGGTACCATTTGTTTATTAAAATAATTAAACACATTTATTAAATCATGTGTGATGCTAATGTTGTGGAATACTGGCAATATTGAACTTGCCTTTTTTTTTTTTTTTTTGGGCAGCATAATCTTGATTATAATAGCCCTGATTAGGTGTTTAAGGCTTCAGAATAGTATTGCCATTATCAGTGAGACCCAGCAAAATTACCAGTACAAACTCCTTAACATTCATAACGCACTCTTAAAAACATCACAGCCTGTGTAAATCTTAAAAAGTACTACATTAAACATCTGTACACTTCAGGGTTTGAAAAACAAAGAGCATTTTTAATTTGCCCTGACTTTAGAATAACTGCACTTTCAGCAAGTTCAGCTGTATGAAGGCCAAGGTGTGGATGCTTTGGTGTAGGCGAGGGGTTCAGCTGTAAATGCTCTGCATCATCTTGAGGAGAGAGTGTGTGCAGTGGACAAATGATCAGCATATGCTTTTCATCCTGTCCTTTCAATTCTGGCTGCATACGCATCAGAAGAAGGTTTTCTGTTAAATAGTAATTTTGTTTGTAATCAGATGTGAATTCTGGTTTAAAAACCTAATGTATTTCTATTAGTAATTTATTCTGCTTATGATATTGATTTTACTATCTGTGCCGAGGAGTGTTTCATTCCACTTAATGTTCTATTTTATTCATGTTTCAGTGCTTATATTTGCAGAGAAGTTGCTCTTGGGAGCGTTATATTGCACTCTCCATTGGGAAGCCATTAGGTTCCCTTCACTGTACAGTCAAAGTAATATAATTCAAGTGTTAATCTTCTGGATGTGATAAAATTTTATTTCAGACTGATAATGGTTTCTGCAACACCGAAGGTTTGATTAGAGAGATTAGTCAGAGGTTCTGGAAAGGTTGCAGTTTTCACATTCATAGGGAGGCAGCATCAGTCTAGCAGGTTTGAACCATAAATTGTCAGCAGAGCTGCGTACGCTGCATTTGCTGTTTATATATATAATTTTAGTAAATAGATTGCTGTTGTACAGTTGTAAGAATCTACTTACAATAATGCAGAACACTGGTTTGTCTTCAGCGCAAATATTCTTCCTTCTTTCTGCTTTCTCTCTAGTTTTCAGTGATGATAAACTAATGACATGAAGGCCTGCTATCACGCAAGTTTGAATGTTTTATGATGTTTTCCTTTACTGTTTTTCAGATGAATTAGAAGTATTGTAACCATTTGCTTTGATTTACACACTTCCTTATTCTACAATAGCTGTTTGTACTTGGTGCTGTCTCAGTAATACAGGCAGTCCACTGGCCCTGTGGAATAATGGTGCTCATACACTATATCAGGCCCAGATTGCACAGGAGTGCAGTATGTAAGTGGGTGACATGGTACAGCATTAAAAGCTCCCATTCGTTCATTACCTGTGTGATTGCTATTGATCTGCCTGTTTCAAATGGATTTGTAGCCGCAGAGCTCTACATGCCAATGTGATACATCATGCCACAAAGACATGCCATAGAAAATAATATGATAAGATCAAGACATAAGCCCCATATAGAATCTTGCGTATAGAATCTCAACGACTTTGTATGCAGATATAGATTATTGTGATTGATGGGAGAGGATTTAGGTTGAAATCTTTCTTTTTCTGTTTCAATTGTTTTTCAAATGAAGGGATAAAGGAGTTTCTGGATGGAGAGGTGTAGTGGAATATATCAAAAGGAAGATAAATGTGTGCTGTTGAGGAGTGTTTGGTCAGCAGAATGTGAGACTGTGTGCTTTGGATGTAACTGAGTTCCACAAGGTTGATTGAATTTCAGATTATGCTTACCTACCAGCATACATCTACATTTTGTCTTCATTTTGCAAGTGAAATATTTGTTATGTCAGGTTAACTGTTAAAGTGACAGTAGGACAATGTTATTCCACCGCAGGACTTCTTCAGAAAGTGTAACCATTAACACAGATAGTTGCAAACCATTATAATAATTACTCAGTATTTTAAGTCTAAGTATAACTTTGATAATAAGTAGACTTGGACGCAAGGATAACCGCCAGGTAACCGGGTCCGATCACGCCCACGCAATTAGGTATCAGAGTTGAACCCTTTTGGTCTTTATTCAAGAGTTATAAAGTGTCTCTGAAAACTGTAAGAATTTGAAAAAAAAATATTTTCACTGCTTGCTAAGTTTTATATCTACCTCTGTGTCTTCCAGGAGGCAGTGGGGGAGAACGCAGGAGTCCACGGCCCAGCAGAAGACAGGAAGGAGAAGGTGCCCAGCCCTCATCTCAGCCAATTGGTAGTCCTCACTAACAGTGGGACTCTCTATGGGCTAGCACAGAGGGTGGTGGCCACCGAGTCTCTGTAAGTACTCTTTCTACTCAACACTTAAAATCTCAAATGATTACTTTGCAGTGATACTACTTAAAAAACTACTCATTGTGTAAACATAAAGCATGCAATAATTTCAGTCATTATAAAGCAATGTAATTACACATTAAGGTAACACACAGCAGTCTTGGTCTTTAATACTCTGGTGTTATGACTGCAGGGCTTGTTTTATGTCGTCACTGGTGTGTCCAGGCGGTGTGATGTGACTCGGCAGTTATGTTCATCAAAGCACTTTCTCTGATCAAGTTAAAGAGGATTGTTCGAGCTTGCTGCCTCGCACCAAGGTTCACATAATTTCATTAGGCAGTGTTGCACAGCCAGGCCATCAAAGAGTTGCGCTACCTGCAGTGTGTGTTTGTGTGTGGCAGCGTTGTTTTCAACATTCCCAGCAATAAAAAGTTGGAAAATGAAAAAAGATGATTGAAATATGAAGGGAGACAGAGAGACCTTTTTTACCCTTAAATAGTCTTCCTAGCTTTCTCCCTATGATTTGCTATTTGTGTGAAACTTTGGCAATCAGTTGCTCACTTACTGATTTATTTTCTCCCTCTTTCACCGCCTGAGTAGTTATTCTCCTACTCTATCTTTGTCTATTACATCTACACATACATACTTACATAATTAGACCAAACTGTCATCAGTGCTGACAACTCTTGGACCCTGAGAAGTCTGCAGCGTACAAGTGCTTTATAATGGAAGTCTGTAAACCAAGGGCCCAGATTACACCGCCTGAAAAAAATGCTGAATAGGCTTACACTCTCTCGCACAAAGTTTTTCGTGTATCGGAGGCAGGCAACAAGCTCAGAAGAATAATGAAAGCAAAAGAGCTAAAGTGCAGAGGTGACGATATTTCTTGGGTGAAGTTTAAAAGGAAAATATTTCCTAAGGAGAAAGGAGACAGACTTATTCTGGGCAGAACTGCATGAAAAGTTTTTCTCTCTGAAAAGGTGTTATTAGAAAAGGCATCCGACCTTAGTGTTCATTGTGAGAACCTCTGACCTCTTCAGCATATGCTCTTTCAAACACAATTTTGAAAACAAAAGCAAAGATAAGACCTCTGTAAGGTGCCCCTTTGGCTGTTGTTCGTCCTTCTGGATGTTGTTGAGGTGTCTTATTTATACAAGCGTGATCAGATAAGTGTGAACTGCAGGATGTGCTTCCCCCCCCCCCCC
>NW_023340268.1:13796905-13797166 GCF_004916995.1 Morone saxatilis
TCCACACTGCTTCATGTTGCCGAGGTAAACACAAGCTGTTCCAGCTAACCTTAATGTGATTTTCTCTGCTCCATGAAAAGAACAAATGTCCACTGGGCTCATCTATGGGATGCTGGCTGTGTTTCATGCAGTGCTTTCAGATTTAGTGTTAACCAGACAGAACTATTATTAATACTTGCTTAAAGATTTTTGTTGCGGTTGCCAGTATTCACTGCTGTGCAACATCCTTGCAGATGATCCGTTTATGGAGCATCACTACAG
>NW_023340268.1:13797321-13847974 GCF_004916995.1 Morone saxatilis
GGCTCAGAAATTGTTTCTGGTCATGAAAAATAAGAAGAGAAATCTGCAGAAAATGAGGTGCTGATTGATTCAGCTACAACTTTTACAATTTTTTTAAATCATATATCCCACCCTTTTAATATTCTAATCTGATTAAAAAGGTACATATATTGGTCGATATTATCTTATTGCAATATATTTGTAATGTTGCTAATGTCAGTTAATAATTCATAAGAAATGCAGTAGAGAGATGCAAAAAATATGTTTTATGGTAATTTAATTTAATCTTTAAAATTGTGATTTTTATCAAGAATGTTTGTCAATATTATGTGTGAAAAAGACTGATTAAAATTGTAAGTATATATATTTGTATCAGCCTCAGAAATCCAATATTTCTCTGGCTATAATTAAAACTGGCAGTATTAAGCCCTCTCCGTAACATGCATTTTGAATATATTTCTATAATTGTTGTTGTCATAATGCAAAACTCTGAATGCACTTTATTCTGTGGTCTAATAGCTTTAGTTTCCATTCATTTCCTATCTTTGTGCTAGAATCCTGTCACTCAGATTGTTTATCAGCCTATTGAGCAACTGGAAGATTGAGATGTTGAGAGTGACCGGGTCATTCTCGGTCCCGCTGATATTGTTATTCACTTTGTTGCTAAGCGAGTTCAAACTAAATTTGAACTCAAGGGGCAGTACAGGATGTGGTGGCCTACTCACGGGGCTTAAGTCTGTTTTTTTCTTCTCTTAAATTGCACTATCCAATCAGTTTTGTTGTTGTTGACCTGGAACTGTAAAGAAATCATCGCGCTTTACCGCAGCATTCTCGTTAAACTCCAGACTCAACCCTGAACTTCAGTCCACTCAAACCTGCTCCCTCAGTTTTTATTTAATGTATGGTAACACTTCAGAGCCATCGATCAGCCCGAGTCAAAAGGTCTTTATTTAGTCAGAGCTGGATTCACAGTGGAATAGCGGTATTACTTTTGTATGCATTGATTTTTTTTTTTTTTTGCCCTGTATTTATTTATTTTTCTGCTAGCTTCGCTTAGCCTCAATATTTTTCACAGATAATTGAAATCCATTTATCGTAAAAACCCCTGCCTGATTTGTTGGAAATAAATTATATTTTGTCTCTTGAAGTGAGACTTGAAGATTTGGAACTTGGAAGTACTTTTCACAAAGTGCAACATGACCACGGAGTCGAGGGATGATTTATGTTGTGACATCTCTGGAGTCTGTTCAACCTCATTATTTATTACATTAAACTGTAATGATCACGGGGGGAGAAATTAGATTGCTGCAACAGTGGAGAATGGTGTAGCTGCGTTTAATGGTGCACTGTTAGAACATTCACAGAAAATGCTCAGGGGGTACAACGTTTGTACAGAAATGTCTCCAGGTTGTAAATATTCACATTGTCAAATTAACATTTAAATCTGAGGAATGACAGAGTGAAGAATCAAAGACTTTTCCTTGTGTTTTCTCTTTTCTGTCAAGTCTGTTGCTGTTGTGTGACACGACAAATGCTTAGCTTTAATATTAGAAGCTTTATGGATCAAGTATTCTTTGTTCTTGTGCTGCTCTGGTATTAAGATTAAATATGATGTTTTGTGAATAAGACGATCTCTTAGGGATGCAGGATGATTATCGGAGCCAATAATGGGAAATTTATATTGTTATAAATTATCCAGAAAATGAAATTATTGTTGATAAATTATTGGCCGATAATGATAACAATTTATTTTAAGTTCTTATGCAAAACATTTGATAAGCTTTATGTTCTATAAAAGCCAAAGTATGCTTGTTAATAGTTTTTGATGTACTTTACTAGAATAAGTAAAATAACATTTCAAAAGTCAGAACTGTTTTTGTTGTCTTAAACTGATGTCAGTTAGATTTGGTTAAAACAGAGCTATGGAATATTAAATCATCCATCTTTGATTACTACATTTTAGCCTTTTTTACTCTAAAACTACAGGTTACAAACTTCTTTTTAAACACAAAAATATGAAATTATGAGAAGCAGGCAACAATTGGCTGTTGTATTGGCTGAAAAAAAAATCATATTGTGGATCCCTACTATCTCTCATTGTCAGTTGCTCTAATTCAGGTCCTTAAACTTAAATTTGATCGAAACTTAATGGCAAAAAAAATGTCACTCTTGAACAATACAGAAACAAGACAATTTTGTGCTGTACTGCGCCAGGGCATTTTTCAGACCATATTGTGCCACCACAATGCTGTATTAAATGGCTGTTTCTGTTTTTTTTCCTCAGTGTGTTTCTGGCTGAACAATTTGATTCCCTCCAATCCCACCTGGACACAATGATGCCTGCAGCCAAGAAGCCCTTCCTGCAACAGTTTTATTCCCAGGTATACTTGCACCTTTTCTCTAATGTAGTCTGTGTAATTACAGTAACTGTTCATGTCGCCACTGTCGGTCACAGGTAGCATGGTAAAAAACATCTGACTACGGTGGCACCGAATCTTTTATTATCACTTTTTTGATTTTGTCATAGAATCAAACTTTTAGTAAGAATCACCATTACCCACATGTGTTAGCCTTGTGGTTATATAAAAAAGCGTAACACAAGCACAGTATCTTTCATTTGATTTGCTCTGAAAACAATATTCCAGTTGCATTCATTCCTTTATAGGTAACCATCATTCTGCCTTTTTGTTTTCTTTAAAAGCCTTTTTCTTCTTGGGGGCAAATGACTGTGTAACTGTAACCCAAGCATTCAGTCCTGTTCTCGATCAGCAAAGGAGAAAATTGTCTGTCACTCAGAACCACACAGGCAGCTCTTTTCCAGACTTTTCTATTTTTTTGTCCATTTGACATTTGAAATATTCAGGTACGCAGACAGGTCTGTTGTCCCCAAACATCAAATGAATGTCATATCCTATAATTTCACTCATGGAAATATTGTGCTATCAGTGACGTTATGTTACCTTTACAATATGTTTATTTTAGAAGAAGAACTGCTTACATAATGTTCAAAGACTTCTTGAATACAGCCCACATATCTGTCCTCCCTTTTTTCCTTCAGACGGTGTCTACAGCCAGTGAACTTCGGAAACCAATATACTGGATTGTTGCAGCCAAGGCCATTGACTACGAACAAATGTTGCTCATGATGGCTGGAGTAAAATGGGACATTAGGGACATAATGTCACAGCATAATGTTTATGTGGACGTCCTGTTAAAGGTAATGTTACATAAGAGATGTGTATGTGACTGTTGATGTAACATGTGATGTGCTATACTGTAGCTTTATGAATAGAGTTAGAAACAGTGAATTGGCTTTTGGCTCTTTAAATGATGGTAACAGAATCATTGGCTGAATGTTCACTAACTTTGTCTGTCATTTTGTTACTGACAAGTAGCGTACCGTCAGTTTATCAGAGCTTTTAGAGTGAAAACAGCTGCCTGCTGGTGGGAATGAGGTTTATGAAACCCACGAGAGTGAACCAAATCAGTAAAGTTCCTTCCCTGAAAACCAAAACAATGAGCTGAAAGAGTACAATTCTTCATAAAGTTGAGGGGAACTGTAGAGTCGGTCCATAACTGTCTGTGTATTTGTCACTAGAAAGGACCTTTTTCTCATTACATGTAGTCATTTTATCCATTGTTAATATAAATATATTGATTAGTGCAGCTTTAAAGGTTTCAAGTCAATTGTAAATTAGTCACAGTGCTGCATTCTTAATCCTAGTTTGTGCTGTGTCATGTTTCTGTTCAAAGACAAGGATAGAGACTTCACTGGAACAGCTTTTTTCTCACATTTCACAGAGATAATAGGCAAGCATCTCCCCATTAAGATTGTTGCATCATTTATGCCACTAAGACTCTTTGTCAGTGGAATATAAATGAGGATACCAAGACGACTGCTATCCCTTTTTAAATCTTTTTAGAGTGTATTTCACATTCAGGAAAAGTTCAAAATTGTCCCAAAGTTTATTCTTTTTCCCCAAACAATAACTTAACTGTCCACTGCAGCCCTCTCTGTGTCATGCAATATCCACAATGAAAAAATTAGAGCACATAAAAGGCAGCTGTAATAGATTTACTTTTATCTAGCGGGGATTTTCCTCACATAGTGGGTGAGTTATTCTTTTAACATCTGTGTTTACATTAAGTATTACCCTTTATTCCACTTAAATTCATGCGGGGATCTTTGAAATAAATTATTTGGGATGGGGTGAATAATTTAGTACAAGGGTGAGCTTTTGAGAGTTGAATGCAGACCTCACCTGAAGTTCCAGCTTTGTTAAAGACATTTACGCTCACAGGTCGCAGACATATTTTTGGAATCTGAAGTTTTCCACTAAATGTGTGTCTTTATGCATGCTGGCCACTTATCCAATTATAAATTTTGCATGGGGTAAAAGGACACACGGCACTAGTTTTCTTGCCTCTGACGTTCAGACACAGGAAAGTCTTAAGGGCTCACTGTGGTGTGAAATCCTGAACAGACCAGCACCAGACAAATCCTCATATATGCATCAGCATGCCTAAGAAAGCTGTTGATGTAATCACACTGTAAAGTGCAGATGTTGTTGGAATAGATAAATAAATATATACACATCCAGTCCCCATTAAAAATGACCTGCTTATGAGAAAATAACTCAAACTCATCTTTTGAATTCCTGAACAACTCATAGATCTTTGTCTGGCTCTGGCAGCTCTGCAGTTTAGTCTAACTAATTTAGCTTATGAGCTAAATTGCCTAAGGGGAAAATCTCTGTCTCACTGGCTTGGTTTAAACGCTGAACCGTGTCCAGCTGATGGACTGACATGATGCATAATACAAGTAGCATGTACTTTTCCCCATCAGGTACTAATATCCTTCTCTGCCAACTTGTCAGACACTCGTAATGCATATGGATTTTGTTATGTGCATTGATTGAAAAGAGTGTGACAAATTTTGTTGTACTGCACTCACGAGAATATTTTATTCATGAATTCAGGTTGATCACTAGCATTCAGCAATGGCATTGATTTGCATATAAAGTGGCAAGAAAATGCAGCAGCCTCAGAATGACTTCATTGACAAAATGCTTAAGTCAGAAACTATTGTGTGGCTGTTGGTGAATGAATAATATTTCATTCTTGGGTGAAAAATTAATGCCAGTTGTGCATGCCTTAAAATTCAGGTTCATTTTTTAATAAGATGCAGACCTATATTTTGCAAACACACGCTAGAAAAACCACATCTCGTGAGACACATCCATAATATTTATGACCAGTCCTTATGTACTGCAATTTGTTCCCTATAAACAGCGACACAATATCATAATTGTATAATGTTATCCATAATTGAACATTTCAGAGTGCAGTGAGTGTTTGGTAGAGCTGACACCCCTTCCTGTGCAGAGTTTTTACGGTTACAAACAAGTAGCATTAGAACATGGCACATTTAATAGCACAACTTTATGTCCTGCAGCCTGCACCGTCCTCTGGGACGTCTCCTCTTTTTTCTTTGGGTTGAAACATAAAAGAGAGAACATTTGGAGGCAAGCTGTAACAACACCCCCATGACTGATGTCCTTTTTTTGTACTTAATCATGGAAATGGTGAGATACCGGCTGAAGAGATGTTATACAAGTGTCAAAGGGCATCTCAAGTATCTCAGTTATTTATTAAAAAAACATAAATTTAAAGAACCCAAAGGCAGACGAAGGGCTGACTGTAAGACTGATTTGTTTTAACCCATGATTTGTGACTTGGTGGATTCATACATCCTGCTCCGTCTGTTCAGTACATCAGGATGTAGTGTCCATCAGCCCAGATTGCAAAGTCATTAAAGTAGTATAGTTAAAGTTGAGTTGTTGTACAATAAGCCAGACACACTGCAGGCTGCTTTCTCTGGGGGAGATAATTGAGCTTAGATTGATCTATCTATTTACTTATACCACTATCATAGTATGTTTTGTATGTTAAATTACCAAAGTATTTATAAAAAGAGATCCAAACCCCTGATGCAGTTTACTCTTTGCAGACTGTAAATAATTTGGGTTATGCAATTCACAGCATGAGGTATTTTTCTAACTCTGTTCCACTCCTGCATGTTAAGATTGGGGGAGCTGGTGTTGGGCGTCATCCAGGACACAGAGTAGCTCAGAACAATATATATTTATGTTGTCTTACATGAAGACTTTTATTTTGTTTATGTCTTGCAGTTGGGAAACCAAAGTTGTATTGGTCCCTTAGTGGCTTGTTTCCTGTCTGAGGCTGCAGTTGTTTACTGTTGTGTTTATGAATGTCTTACTTTCACCTGTTTTCCTCCTACACCTTCCCAGGAATTTGAGCAATTTAACAAGCGGCTGGGTGAGGTTTCCAGACATGTGCGCATCCCGCTACCTGTGTCCAACGTCCTGTGGGAGCACTGCATCCGCCTGGCCAACAGGACTCTTGTAGAAGGGTAAGAAAGTTGTAAAAACACCTTTGTACAGGTGTGTGTGCACCCAACTTCGGTGGAGGGGTGGCCAAAACTAAATTATTGTTAAAACTTTTCTAGAAAAACGCACTTTCTTGGTGCAGAATATATTTCCCCTTTTCTTCTGCATTAAAGAACGAGTCAACAAAGCAGTGTGAAACAGTCCCTGAACTGTACACTTTCTATTTATTCCTAAGAGCATAAGTGCAGACCTTTTTTTCATTTGCCCTTGATTGATCCATCCTTCTTATATGTACAAAAACATGTGCAAGGTTGAGTTATCATCTAACCAATCAAATTTAAGAAGCAAATACTCTGAAGGGCAAATGTGCTCTAAACGTCAGTGCTACATATACATTTTTACTGTATTCAAATATCTTTTAATTGTGTTTTTTGTAGCAATAATGCCTTTTGGACAACAGTTCCTATCTGATTAATTACATGTATTCATAAATATAGAACTATTTAAAAAGGAAAGTCAGAAACCATTGAATAGAACTTATTAAATCATTGACAGTCAGCAGTGAGGTTTTGTGTATTAAATATTTATTTAGGATATCTCAACGAATGAAGAAATTCAATGCTATTCAAGTTGATACTGGGTGATACTTTGCTGCAAAAAGGATGTGCACAAAACACAAAGATTGCTGATAATGAATCCACATTTTAGCATTATGAATTATTCAGACCAGTAATGTGACCAAGCTAAATACAGTGCAGACCTGTGGAAGCCCTTTAGGTTTTTTTTTTTTTGCTTGAATAGGTCTCTTTATTCTTAACAGTCATAAATAGTGTCCCAAAGCTTGTCTCATGTATGCATACCAAACAGCATCTGTGAGTTGCATCACAGTGATTTGAGGCTCCCCACTCTCAACCATTGCATCTTTTAGGGGAAAGCCTACAGAGATACTGATCAAAGAGAAGTGGAGATTTTCACCTCTTTGGAGCTTTTTCTCTGTGTGTTAATCTCTCAGTTTTAACAGCTGCACATCATAAATTCAAAAAGAAAAAATTATCTCCAAAGAATGTTGTCAGGCACCATGAAGAACAGGGGAAATTACCTACAGTACCTAAGAAACCTGGAGACTCTGTTGGCAAGTTCCTTTGGAGTAATCCCCCAAGAAAACCACTCTAAATTCCTGCCATCTCCTCCTCTCCTCATGCTAGCAAAAAACCTTGTGTGTCACATCTCTCCAGCTTCACCAAAGGCCCATCAGGGAATTGCATGACACAGGCCACTCACGAAAACTGTAAAACGCTCTTGACACATCCCTTGTAATGCATTTCACCACTTTCTCCCCTGTAAACGAGATGTATGGGTTGTGATAGGCGACTGAGAGTGTTGGTTTTTTTTCTCAGCAACTGCATCCCTGCTGTCTCTTTACTCAGCGTGTTGAGTGAATGTGCGAAATAGGTTTTTAGATTGAAGGTGTGATGAACACCCGCTCTTGCTCAGACAGACTGGATGCACAGCAACACTGAGTCAGAGCGGCTGGATGGTGACGCGGCGAGACACTAACGGCTGACAATTATCATGAGGTTACACGCGTTTTATTGGGAAGAAGAAAATTACTGATGTGGAAGGCAAAGTCATCCTTTGGTGCAGGTTACAGTGTGTGAGTGTTGGTAGGGTTGTGCTGGCAGGCACAGGGAATGGTTTAGGTCAAAAACAAATGCTTGTTAAGTGATTTGGGGTTTTAAGAAGGAAAGAGAACATTGGGCATTAAGCATAGGTGAAAGACTTGCCCTCACCCACTGTGAAAAGGGAACATGTTTACCTCCCAACACATTTGCTGAGCACTTTTCTTCCTATTGCGTAAGAGAACTTTTGAACCCTTTCCAATGAACACATGGCCTATTACGACTGCTCTGCTCTACAAATTTAAACTGCTGTTACAGACTTCTGCCGTCTGCTTAGTTCTCTCTCCCCACACACGCACATAAACACACACTCATCTCCCACCCCTCTGGCACACCAAGACGGAGTGGTCATATTTGTTTGTTTGTACCCCGACTCGCTCAGCCTGTTATTCAATTTCTCTGTCCAGCGCTTGTTTTTCCGTAGAGACCCGCAGAAATGGCTTTGTTAGCATTCTGAGCCGAAGCTCGAAAAACACTCCACGCCAAACTTTGGCAGGCCTGACAAGCAAAAAAGAACGAGGATGACAGAGATAGAGGTGATGAAAGAGAGAGCGAGAAAGCAAGAGAGAGTGAGAAACAGAAGAGAGAAAAGCTGAAGTGTGAGACAGAGAGAGTTTACAGAGAGCAGACCTGTCTGTGTGTTGTGGTAATGTACTGTAGATGTCACACACACACACTGACCTGCCAGAGGACAACAGTGCCTGCTGCCAAACACATTAAACACAAACAGAAACACACAGTGAAATACGTGTGTACTCTGGCCCACACACACATTCACTGACACAGCACAGATGGCTGGATGCACCAGTATGGCTTGATAATTTAAGATAGGAACCATGCAGACACACATATAAAGACTCGTATATAGAGTTGATTCTGTCATTAACATGCACATTAAAAGGCTTGTCTGAATATTCACTAAAGAAGACAAAAGGAAAATACGAAAGCCAAGATTCAATCCAACTCATGCAGGGACAATAAATATAAAATGAAATAAACTATAAATCACATCTAACACAAACAAGGTATTATATATATATATAATCCAAATAAAAACACAAAGTTAACAGACACGGCTCTGTCTATATTATTACAGACCTAATGAACTGAAGATTTAATTATTATAGATATTACACATCGAAGTAGTACGTTCACTGAAATATTAAGTACATTAACTTGTCTCTCCTCTGTTCATTTCCATTAATAAAAACTTTTAAACTTTTAAAATCAAAAACAGATTCCAAATGTCTCTCATGATCTAGTAAATTACCACACATTTCTTTGATTACTTTGATGCTGGAGTTTTGACAGTATTTCCATTTTGACTCAAATGAAAACTGGCACATCTGAAACACATCTCCCAGACAATTTTGTAGCAAATTCACAGAGATACAGTAAAGAATTTAAAACCATTGCAACATGATTTTGCCCTTAATATACAGAAGAGACAAGTTTGCCTGCGTGAAAGGAATAAAGGTTATCTAATCTTAAAAATGAACAGCAAGCTGTGATCAGCACCGGTGAAGAAAATGACACAGGAGTTTCTTGCTTTCCAGTCATTGCCTACCTGTATCTGAATATTTTACCCTACACTAACCTCCTCTTTTCCCCATCCGCTGTTGTGTCCTCTACTGCAGCTATGCTAATGTGAAGAAATGTAGCAACGAGGGCCGGGCCCTGATGCAGCTGGACTTCCAGCAGTTCCTCATGAAGCTGGAGAAGCTGACCGACCTGCGACCCATCCCTGATAAAGAGTTTGTTGAGACCTACATCAAGGCCTATTACCTGACGGAGAATGACATGGAGCAGTTCATCAAGAATCACAGGGTGAGACAGTGAAGCAGGCTGTTCCTACGCAGCACTAAACATTCATTTTAATTAAAGTCGTCGTTTTGTTTTCTATCTGCATATCTGTTTTGACTGACTTGTGTTCTTCTGCGCAGGAGTACTCCATGAAACAGCTAGCCAACTTGGTGAACGTTTGTCTGGGCTCACATATAAACAAGAAGGCCCGTCAGAAACTTCTGGCAGCCATCGATGACATTGACAGACCCAAGAGATAGACTGATGGCCAGAGCAGACCCTGAACGTGTCAAGCAGCCACAGAGATGGACACTCCCAACAGAGTAAACCCCCACAGTGGAAGCTCAGCATAGAATGTCTTCATTTTCAGTTTAGTGCATCCATGTTGTGGTGTTCAACAAGCTGTACAGTATATACAGAAGTAGAGCTGCTGTATACATCAATTTAAAGCTCATATGTTAGCCAAATGCTAATTATCTGTTAATCTACTGTCCTTAGGTGGTCAAAAACTCGTTGAATGCACCTCATGATGTGTTGATGGACATAAATACTAAAACTTTCATTCTCAAGCATGCTGCAGTTACTCTATGCATACAGTAGATGTACCGTAATGCATGCACTCATGTTTCCATCAAACAAACGTACCGCTTATGATGTTTTTTCTGCAAATTGTCTGCAACCATAACTATTTCAATCTATTCTCTGACCATTAGGAACAGATGTTAAGTATGTTTTTCAGACACAGTACAGGATCTAACAGTGTGATGTGACCGTGTGGCCGTTTATGGAACTTACACCGTCTCTTTTCAGTCACTGCGAACAGTTTCCGATTCAGCTCCAAACTTGATATTAAACAAAACATTGAGTGAACATTTACGAGTCGCTAAATTTGATAGTCGCATAACGTTGTTAAGTTTTTTGGTAAATACGTCCCAATTACAGATCCAAGAAGAGTCTGTGTCATAAACCTCCACTATCTGATACAAAACATGATTGAATTTGCCCCCAGAGGGAGAAATAGTAAGATCTGAGCTATTTTTCACTTTAATCATTTATTTTAAATTATTCCAGCCCATGCGTTTGCTGTATATTATTTCACTTCAGGGTATTTATTGTGCCTGACTGGATTCTTTGCTTCTTTTGTTTTATTTGTTTTGTCTATGATTGACATAAATCTTAATATAATGATTACTCTGATAAATAATATAAATTGCTGTAGTCAACATGTAGTATATGTGCACCATGTGTGATTGTTTGATTTGTCATATCTGAGGAGGAAATTCTTTTATTGTCCTGGGTTGAGTATTTGAAAGTCTTGTTTGTGCAGTCAGGCACTGTTTAAGTTATATCTTATGCACTAGTTTAACTCTGTCAACAAGAGCTTTCCTCCAAAGCTTTAAGGCTCCCCTCCAGTCACCTCCAATAGTTTAAGTTGACCAGACCTGATGGGAGGGCAGATTGATTTACTGTTGAAGTCAGTTTTTAATACAGCTTCATATTTTGTGTGCAACTATTCCAACAATACTGTAAATGTGAATGTTTTGAACAATGTCTGTATTTATTTCTCGCTTTGTGTCTTGTTTGGGTTTTTATATGATAATTGCAGGACGTGTGCTGTCATTTATCACCTCTCAGTATCTTGTAACTTATCAACTGAAGCTAATACAAATATTTAAACATTGTCAAATTATGTTAAGGGTCAAGTGCACTAAATCAAGTAATCAGTGTTGGAACTGTAGGTTGAAACAAAATAATTCTAACATAATAAACACACTAATAATGGACTCTTATGGCCTTTGTTGTTCTTACAGTTCCATTAATAAACTGTATAATCTATAAATCCACCCTTTACAATATTTGTGCTCCAGCAGCTTCAGTAAAGTCTTTGTTACCATTCATCAGAATATATGAGCGTTGTCTTTCAGCAGTGTCACTGTCCATCCTAATGATGCATCTTAAGGAGCACAATGCTGTCAGAGTAATGAGTACGGCTTCCTGTGTGATTACAACCCCTCACCCTTCCGGTGTAGGAACCCACTGATCAGGTTGAACTAAAAAAGCTGTGAAAGACTCATAACTTTAATGACTTTTTTTATACAAAAGTTTTACAGAAACTTTGTTTTGGACAGATCTAGAACTATCTACTAGCTTTTAAAACAAAGAGCCACATGACTGTTAAAACCTATTTTAAAGTGTTATTTTTCATAAGATATCCCACAGTTTTAACCTTCTTTGTCCTTGTATTTTAGATTAAGTCTCCTTAAAGCACTATGAAAACCACACTAAAGGAGGTAAACAACGAGGAAACGTATTAAAATAATGCGTCAGTGGGCCCTCGTTTGCCACCATCAGCATCATGCAAGTCCCTCCAAGCATCCAACTGTGGGCTCTTTTCCTTGGGTTCACCATTGAGGGGGTATGCAGTATCAATTTAGCTGGATTTAAATGATGCCTCTAGGGAGCGACACAAAAGACCAATGACAAAAGAAAGAACATTTGTGTACATATTTATTCCCATAGTAGTATCCCTGATGGCATGGTGACAGTTTAAAGTGCAGTTGTTGTGTTTGTGTGGCAGTATGCGACCATTCAACCGTTGTGTTACCTTTTCTTGCAGAGCTGTCCTCCCCCTCCAATACTCTGATTCATGACCCAACAAACACCACTGTTCCCACTGTCCTTTTGTGACACATTTGGTTGCCCATGCTTGATCGTACCCCTCCTGTAATGCCGTGGCCCAGTTACTCTTTCAGATAAAAGACCAGGCACTCTTTGCTCCTGCGTGTCTGCACCTCTGCCAAATTTCACGAGCCAAGCCCATAGAAATCACTATCAATGACCCATATGGCCTCTGTTCCCTCGCTGTCTTCTGACATACACTCACACAGACTTCATTCATACATATGTAACCAAAAACAATTGCTGGCAGAGCCTATCAGTAATGTTTACTTCGCATGATGATTGACAAGACAAGCTGTGACAGTGGAGGGGGAAAGAGTAAAAGTGAAAGTGGCAACCAGAGGAGATTCTCGTGAGCTGTGCTGGTTGTACATGAAAGAAAAAGCTGAGTACGAGATGGCCAGATTAAGTGCAGACAGTATTTAGGAAAAAAATGTCTCAGTGAAAGCTGCTTTTTGTTCTTTGATAATCACGTGTCTTTGATTTGGAATTTTTTAAATCTTGAACTTTTAAATACTGATTAATAATTTCCTGAATTTACTAACTTAAAACTTATTAAGAACCAATTAGATTGAACTGTTTTTTTGTTTTTGTTTTTTAAATTAGCCATCTTACTAAAGTAGAAATTCATTGTTCTGCCTGTTGTGCTGGGAGCTCAGTTTCTGTCCACCCCTGCTCCCCCTCCAGTGGGTTTTTTCAAATACTCTGACTGATTAGACCTTTTATCAGACTGAAAATGGGAGGTATGCTGAGAATTTGCAGAGCTCATCAAACTCAATTTATTCAAAAGGATTAAAGCTATGATTAGTCCTGACATATCAGGTGCAAAACTAACATAAGAGGTCAAGCATGGTCCATATCCAGATAGACGCTGGCTGCAGACACGATCCTCAAACATGAATGTATTAAGGAAAACAACATGCTACGAAAAGTCTTATGGCCTTAAGTGAGAGATGTTTTTTCTGTTCATTCCACCCGGCTCCGACCACCATGATCTCCCCCATAAAAGTTTTTAATTATTATATTATCATTATTATTATTATTATTATTATATAATTATTATTATAATGGAATATTACCATTGCCATTTGCTGTACCTGGCTCTTACATTATTCAAATTTTTGCATGCTCACTTTGCTCAACTCTCTCAACATGTAAACAAACAAGAGTAAAAATAAAGTCTTTGAAGACCCCATTGGGGGGACATGCATCAATAGCTTGTCTGTCCCATCAGGTCAGCTGTCACTTACTTGACAGAGAAGAGAGGAAAAGATAGAGGGTTCATCTCAAGAGATACAGGGGCAAACACACACATACACACACACACACACACACACAGGAGACATTTTAATCTCAGTGTCTCACTCTGTAAGAGCAGAAAATCGAAAACTGTAACCAGGGAACTGCGCGCGGTTTAGACAAACCTATTCTCATAATGACAGCCAAGTGTATTCACAGAGCTTTTCATTAAAGAGGGCTTATTGATTTAGCCCTATCACCAAACAAACCTGCAAGGGAATGGGAATGTCTGTTTCTATAAAGAAATGGCAGACATGTCTATTACTGTGCCGAGAAAAGAGTGCAGAAATGTTCATGGGTTGTGGTTCAAATTGGGAATCCAAACTAAAGCTTGCGGTATGTCATAACTGAAGCCACCAAAAGCAAAATAACATGGCCAATTGCAAATATGGGCTTTTTTTATAGTGTAAGGACATAGTTTTAGATATCTTGCAGAATGCATTAAAGGGGCAATTTATGTTTCATTCAAAGTAAATTCAGTCAAACCTCTCAGTAATTCAATAAACATAGTTATTTTCCAGTATTTAATAAACATAACACCAGTATTCTCATTTTTTAGTGACTGGCATTACGGATTGAGGCAGCTAATTGGGTGTCAGACTCCGCTGCATAAACTTTCATGGCGGCCGTCTGAGAATCTTGTTCCACAAGACGCTGCTAATTTGTTGCTTGACTGGCTGTGCTGGGGCGAAACAAATGTTGTGTGTGGTCGTAAACATGAGCATGGCAGGGAAGCCTCTTAAGAAACATTAGGGCTCCGTTTACAGCAGACTGAACGAGGTAGGGGCTGCTCCTCTTTAAAAAAGCCATTCATTCAGCTATTATTTAAAGTTAAATTGGTTTCAATTCAATGGCTGTGAATAGGGAAGTTTAATAGGGTGGCCTGATATAAATTATATTAATCAAAGATATATGTGTGTGTTTTGTGTGAGGGTATTTCCAAAAAAATAATATGTACATTATCACATTATAATCTTCCTTTTCCACTGAAGCAGATTTTTTCACTCATCACATGTCTGTAGACAAGCATGCACTGTCTGCAGACATGTGAGTCAAGCCTTTTATTAGTTCCCATCATGTGATAATATACATCTTATGAGCAGCACTTTCTTCTGCTTTTAGAAATACCCTCGCACAAAACACAAAGTCAATACTCCTGTCTTTGAGGAATGGATATTGATTTTTCCCCTCTTAGTGTAAATTACAGATTTTCACACAGTTTAAAAAAGGTGTATCTTAGACATCTCATTCCAAAGGGTTGAAGGTTTATTTTTCCACAGGGGGGCTCAAAAGTGACTGATGAAAAATATGTTTCGGGTCAGTTTGGTTGCAGCAGGAATAACTTTCTGTGCATATCTTTCTTTGATCA
Organism: Morone saxatilis; assembly: GCF_004916995.1. Lineage (NCBI taxonomy): Eukaryota > Metazoa > Chordata > Actinopteri > Moronidae > Morone > Morone saxatilis. Next base: position 13,812,540 of record NW_023340268.1, read on the forward strand.
TCTCAGTCCTGAGCCGGTTGCCTCCTAATGCAACGCTTGCATTTAAGGCTAGTGACATTTTCTATCAAAGGGCACTGAAGGTTAACATATCTTAATGGTCACTGCCTCACTATTTTTGGCACTCAAAAATATGACTTCATCTTGCTGAGGATTTATTTCTGACTGTACTTTGAAATAAATTGATCAACCTACATTACATTTGGCCCCTGCATCACACCAGTATGTTTAGCACTCTCCTTTCCTCTCAAATGAACAGTGCTAGCGGGCAGAGGATAAATGATGTTACTGCAGTGTAAACTCTGAACTCTGAAATTTAGCTCAACTTATAAAAAGTCTTATGTTTAGTAATTTTGAAATATTAAATATTAAATATTAAACTTCACGCAAACAATAGCACAAGACAAACAACACCAAGAGTGTACAGTCATGCTATCAGTTGTATGAGACTGGACACTGCGGTACTTTGAGTTAAATGAATGTACCAAGCGTGTAGGAGAAACGACAGTGACCTGCAAATCATCACTTCTGTATAATCTGCGGGCCTAAACTGCTTCAGCTGTTACCTTTCGTGCCTGTAGGTGGTGCAGGTCAGACTGAAGTGCAGGTCCAATGCTGGCACGGTGTCTCTGCGCCCCTATGATGGTTTCAGTTGCTTTGCATCAGTGGCACTGTGTGTCCTTGTTATTCCTCCCTTTTCATGTATTCGTTTAATGGCCTTTTCCAATCTAGAAACTGAAAACATTGGTGCCCCAAGGCCACTTTGCAAAACACAGAATAGTCATTGGATTTTAATATTCTTGCACAGGCATAATTTCACAGTCCTGATAACAAATGAGTCATATCCACTATGCCTAATAAGTGAGCCATGAATGAGGTCCATAGACATACAGTAGAAGAGTCTGAATCACACTAATAGGCTGAATATTAATACTGGTAAACAAACAAAATGATCACAAAAGATTATTCCACCTAATTTCATGGGTCTCGCCCTCTCATGTCCTCCGTTTCACAACACTGCAAACAGAGTGATGACTTTTAAATAGTGAGACAGATAACAAATGAGAGAGTCTCCGTATTTCATCAGTCACAGTATCTCTCACATCTAATAGTGTGTGTGGTTAATACCCAACCTCATATTGTGCAAATATTTCTGATGAATGATGTGTGTACTGTAAACTCAAATGTATGGTTTACTTAAGAGTAGAATAAAAGGGCAGTGTTATTTTTACACTTCCTGTTTATGCAAACAGTGACCACTGTCCTCAGATTAATTTACATGCTTGTATTGTGAGGAGAATTTAATATAGCCTACAATACGGGTCAATATTTAACAATATTAACAACCTGCAGGGTTGACGGTATTTATCATAATGCAGGCAAACAATCTGCTCCGTATGATCAAGAAATATGTTTGACCTTAAGGTTGAAACAGACAGACTCACCATTACTGCACATTTAAATTAGATTAACATTGTACCTATTGATCCTGAGCTCAGGAGTCAAAGATGCAACAAGAATTTTGATCTGCTGGAATCACATTTTGCCCTTTAGATACCACTAATGCTGACCGAATGGAGCACAACACATGGTTACTAATGCTGTGGTTCAGATTCTGTCTCTTTTACTTTGTATTTAACAGGATCATTTGAAATGTGCCAACATGATATAAATGACTGGCATGGTTGGCAAAGAATGTCTACAACTTCCAAAATCAAACTATCACTTTGCAGGAAAGATGCCATTATAAAAATACCTTGCTGACGTCCAAACAGTGACCCAGAAATGATTACAATATTTTCATTGTTACTGGATGGCAAAATAATGAAAGCAATATATCATACAAGGGAAAGTAGACCTGCTCACGTTCTCTGTCTTCTGGGGAAAATGCGTTTCACGACTCACCATTACCATATAGACCACACACCAATTTGTCAAAGGCTCCTCCACATTGCTTTTAGTAATGCAATCTGTATACTGTACCCTCCACTTCAATCATTTGGCTATCATAAGGCCCAGCATGCTCTTCTTGGCTTTTCCTGTTTCTTATTACTCAGAGGAAAGCTATGGCCTACAGATCAGAGGGTTTAAAGAAGTTAGAGTGAAGATGACGGCAAATGAAGGTTTAACAGGACCTAAGCTAACCTCAAACCGTGACAGCTTTTCTTATAACAGCAATTACACACCATCTTTGCTTTGCTCCCCTACAGACATGTGTTACAGAGATTTAGAGAGAGAGGGATGGAAATACATATTATTAGTAAAACTAGTAAATTATATTTTCAATAATACAAGTATATAACACATAATATATGTATATATGCTTTAAGGTGTACACAACACAATACATGCTAATGCATCGCTATCTCAAGAAGAGACTAAGGATAATTCCAGTATTCCAACTATAACTTGGACCTTATTTTCATAGTTTTCATTTCTAAGGGTTGTACTCACCAAAACCATCAGTCGGAGATCTGGGAACAGGGTGACATGAGCGACCACACGTGTTGTAAACAAGCCAACATTTAGGGTTTCTTTCTAGGTAAAACTGAAAGTGAGCACACTCGAAATGTCAGTGATGATCCCTCATTGTACAGGAACACAACTATGTTACTATAGCTCCAACAGGAGCACCAAAGCAGGATCAACAAGAGACAAAACAGGTCAGGTGGTTGTGCTAAAAGTTTAGGTCAAATTTGAACCAGGAAGTTGAAACTGAGATGGATGTTTACAGTGGAAAGTCTGGGTAATAATCAATTTATAATTTTTGCTAACTTGTCTGATAGTCTGATTAGTGTTTTTTTCCTGTCAGACTTTCTTTTAGCAATGTTGACACATTTCCAGATTTAAGCAATTTGGCTGAAAAGCTAAAAGAAAATCACTACCCTCTTGAGCGCCTCAAGCTTCTTCAACAATTCTAGGAACCCCAAACTGAAGAGCACCAGAGGGACAACCTTTTTCACACCTGAGCAGCGCTTCATGCAGACTGTTTTGTGACTGAAAGTTGAAACAAAGTTATTAGTCGGCCTACTGATAGGAATAAAGGCCAAATCTTATGGTAATGGTTGATAAATCAGCCTTATCTCAGTGTCCATTTAGTAGCGGCAGCTTTTAACCCTATCGCACTCATCATCAACAGAGTAAATTAACTAACTGGCATCAGCTGATTCATTTATGCTTTCCAATCAGCTGACTAATGATGTCCATTCATACACATGAAGTAACCCCACACTTCTCCCCACTACTAATAAACTCATGCCAGTGTTGTTTGCAACCGCAGCTCGATTAATCCAACTTTCCAACTGTTGATTTAACTAAGATTTAATGTTCACGTTTGTTTATTAAGAGGGGATTTGTTCTCCCGTCCTGCAAAAAGCACAGCCTTTTCCGCAACATCTAACTGTATAAACATTAACTATAAATGGACAATTCCTTGAAATAATTGTCTTCGGTTATCTAAATTGTCATTAAACTGCAAGTGTTCAAAGTTTCCATTAATTCTGAACACCACTAGAAATTCTCATCCATGTTGACTTTGAGGTCTAAATGCCGTTTCGAAAGTCATGGATGAACTTGGGACCTCAATAGGATCCAAGTTGTAATAAACTGGAATCATCTTTTAAAAATAGAATAGAATAAGAAAAGATGAAACCCACTGCAGCAGCACTCTTTAGGATACACTCTTCTTACTTTCTGAGTTCAGTCTGTTTTCTGTTTAAGTTCTGTGCCCTACTACACATCCTGCCTTGAACAAGATGACCATCAACCCTCCTGATTGCCTATTTTTATTTTATTTTTTTAAGTATTTTTTTTGGGGCTTTTATTGCCTTTATGATAGAGACAGGCTGAAAGACAGACAGAAGGGGGGCAGAGGAGAGGGGATGAACACGCAGCAAAGGGCCGCCGGTCGGATTCGAACGCTGGGCCGCTGCAGCAAGGACTCAGCCTTCATACATGGGTCGCCAGCTCTACCCACTGAGCTAACCGGGCGCCCTGATTGCCTATTTTATGTGGTGTTCGGGATTTGCCATGTTTGATCTTGATGTTGATAATCCTGAGGGTTTAGGTGCGTGCTCGGGGAACCAGGCTAATGCAGACGGTGTGGGCTGAGCTCACTCGCTAACTGAGCTCTGACAGGTTTTTGCGGATCTCCCCCTAGATACCCCAAAGATGATAGAAACTACAGACAGAGGCCTCACAGACCTGCTTTGGATAAATCAGCCCATCTAATCCCACTTGGGCCTCAGCCAGTTTTATTTACATATTCAAATTAACCGCAGGATTAACTTGAGGTTTGTGTGAACTCACTAAAGCGGATGCATTATGCAGCTGTCTTGCGCATGGACTTGAATTTTCTTCAAATATTAAAATATTTGTACCGCTGACAGCCTTCAGTATCTTTGAAGTACAAGGGGCAGAGAAAAGCAACCTTGTTTACTCTTTGCTAAAAAACATCCTTTAGTTCTGCTTCTTAACCTCCCTCTCTTTGTTTCTCTTCCTCAAGTCATTCATCATCAGAATTATAATTTATTATATTGTCAGGGCCCTTTGAGTAAATTGCTTGCATGCATACAACCAGTCACACTATTTAGGCAAAACACAAAGGAAGGATTTCATAAATCTAAGAAAAATCAGTTTTCTTCCTCAGAACAGAATCCTGTCTCTAGTGTCCCTATTAATGCTTCAGGATGCTCTGCTCTATCTATCTCACTGTAATCTTTCATGGTTGTGTGTGTTGTTGCTTGTGTGTGTGGCACTCGCTGATCTTCATCTTCTACTTCGGCAGATATTTTAAGACTTTTGGAGTGAGACAGATTGGTGCCATCTGGGCTTGATTTAAGATTGATAGGTGATATGTGGTGTGTACTGGAAAGGGTGCCACAGGCAGGTTTGAATGACACTAAACAATGCCTTATCTGTGGGTGGAAAGCGGCTGGCGGTCCCCTCCTAACCTGCTGCAGAATATAACCCTGAGGGGGAAACACACACTTCCTTTTAAGTGTGTGACTTACAGCTTGAGTACATAAAGTGCCTTGAAGTCTCAGAGTGTGTGGGCTGTTTTTGGAGAAGCAATTATAGGATCCATTTGTGCTTAAAACGCACACACACACGAATACTATGAATGCACTTATTAGATTGATGTATTAATAGAACAAGCTTAAGAGGGGTGGGTTCCGATTTTTTTTCAAGCCTATCTTAATACAACACTCCAATAATGGTCAATCAGGCCAACTCTACATTAGTTGCAATTGTTATTGGTCACTGTAGTAATATATACGGTATAATGTATAATGGACAGCTGTGGCTCAGAGGTAGAACGGGTCGTCTACCAATCGGAAGGTTGTTGGTTTGATCCTTGGCTCCTTCCCGCTGCATGTTGAAGTATCAATGAGCAAGATACTGAACCAAAAATTGCTCCTGATGATGCATCATCGGTGTGTGAATGTGAATGAATGAGGTTGTTCCTGTTTGATGAGCTTTGCCATCACTGTGTGAATGTGGCACGTAGTGTAAAAAGCACTTTGAGTGGTCGGAGGACTAGAAAGTACAGTCCATTTACTATTTAAATATAGTTAACGAAATATGCAAATTCACAATTTTGTTTTCATACAAAAATGCCTTCTAAAGCATGAAGCTAGTATGAGGCTTCAGCAGTCTGAGTTAGCCAAATAACTAAGTTGGTCATTTTAGAACAAAATTCCCTATTTTGTGTCTCCACAAACATGTGGTGAAGTAGTACTTGCAAGGTTTGTTGACTGCCAAGTTATTACTCAATTTGGCAAACTGAGATTGCTGAGGATTCATATTAGCTTTTGCCTGAACCTGTTTAGCTTTTGAATTCATGCTGAAATAACTTTCACACTATCTTGTTGTCTTTCTGTTTTTTAAATATTTCAAATGACTGCCTTCACAGCAACATAAATGAAACCAGCCTTGCTTGTTTTCATATTTAAGTTTTTCTCTATTTCATATTTTTCTTTTCTTTCATTTGTACATGCAAGGCATAGGCATATGTAACCCAGGTTTTAAAAAGTGCAATGTAAATGTTTCTTTCTCTTTGTGTCACATGTGAACAAAAGCATACAACATTTCTTAGAATGTCAACCTGTATATTCTAGACGCCTCTCAAATCTGTATCTCTTCAAGCCGTACTTGAATTCACACTGCAGGGATAATAAAACAGACATAAGTTAGTGCTTCTCCCGCTGTGCTGGGACCCCTCATAAAATGCTTTGAGTACCGTGGAAAATCCGAGCGCACAGCTTTTGGATGGGAGGAAAACTCTGGCCGCTAACCCTGCGTTTAATGAGGCTCCGCGGCCCTTTAACTTTAAGTGCTCTGGTTTTTCGGCCGTGTCACTGTAAGCTCTGTGTGTCAAAGAATTACGACACTGGTGCATATCTGTATTTTTCTGCACAGTAAATGTTGAAATCTGGGGCTCAGAGGTAATGGATGCTTGCGTTTTAACCACTTGGGATCAGAGATTTTTGTAGACTGACCGAACCAACAGCTTGGTGAACTTTTTCCAGCACATTTACTTTCTGGCTAAATGTTACACCCGTTTGTATAATGTGCTTAAATCAGCCATATTATGATACAATTTGGTTGACAACAAGGTCTAAGAGGCAAATGCCCTTTTTGGATATACTCAACAGGAGGTGTGATTAAAAATAACAATGTCCTTCAGTTTGATTTTACATTAAATTGTTTTCAATTCTTGAAAAAGTCTCTCCTAACACTCCTCCTTTAAAACAAAATCTTAAAAAAAACCCACTGTGTTTCTGGTTTGTGTACACCAAATGTTTATACTGAACAAGCATTCCACATCACTGAGTCATACCTCCTGCATTTTAAGACCTTTTGAGGATAGAGAAAAATATGCGGATGAATCAGAGTTTAAGCAATGTCAGCAAGGAATAAATTTGTTAATTTGTTCAGCACGCTGCCAATATACAAGCAGACAAACAAGTAAAAGTGTGATGACTCCCTAGGATCTAGAAAATTGCATTGTTTGTGCAATTATTTTGAAACTGTGAATAATTACACAGAACAGTAGCAGAAACAAAAAGAAAAAAAAAACACAGCAAAGGATTCAAACAAGATTTGAATCAAATGAAGGAAGCCCGGAAATAAGTTGTTGTTTCATGGAAAGCCTCTCCAGCACCACAGCATGTACTCTATCAAGGGTCCTCATAATTAATAATTTGCCTCACAAATCCCATTAGTGTATAATGAGGGAACAAGTGCTATTAGTAAGACATGACTGAGACTGTTATCTCCTACGATGTATTCTAAGCCCCGGGCAGACTGAAAGGCTCACCTCTGCTTTTAGGACAAACAAGATGTCTTTTTTTTTTTCTTTATACTCAGGAGACTATATCTATATCTACTCCACACCATCAGGTTGTGTTGGGATTTCTGCTGTGACTGAACAGATATCTGGTTTATTTCAGGGTTTGCTTTAAGACAGCATGACTCAGTTTAGTGAGGTCAAAAGCTAGCTGCACTATGAGTGGCGTGGTACAATGTACCGCAGCCTTCAGCGCACACATATAAAGTGCTGCTCTCATCGCTGGAAGGATGGAAAAATATACTTTTTGCAAATGTTCCTTCTCACTCCCTCTCTCTCTCTCATTTCTGCAACTCTACAAATTATGGCTTCCACAAATGCCTCAGGTCTCTCGTCCTCCCGCTTCTAAACAAAATAAGATACTAAGATGAATGTGGCAGTAAATATCGTCACACAAGTGGATCAGTGATCTGCTTTAGGGCATTGCTTTGTCATTTATATCAAAGGGGTTTAAATCAAGAGGGCCTAGATAATTATCACGCAGCGAGCATTGTCTTCCAATAATACATCAAAGGGGTCGAGAACACAGAGCTCAATTAAGATTATAATTTATGAGCGTTGCATTGTAATCCTGAAGGAGGAGTTATTTTATTAGATAATCTCTACTCCTCTCTCCATATTCTTCTGGGGGATGCTAATTTCCTGAAGAGGCAAACATCATCAAGTGCAATTTAAAAATCCAATAAAAAATCCTGATTGTTCTGGGCTTTGTGAATAAATTGACTTGGCCCCTAAAATGTGGAAGAGTGCTGTGATTGCATCATGTTGAAAACAGATGACATGATCGTCTCTGAAATTAGTCAGTTAATACTTCTGGGGATATTGTGCCAATCATGAACTAATGAGTGTAAAAACTGATTTTCCCTCCTGCAACATTTGAATGAAAAGTTTGTCTTTTATATTTTTCCTCCCTTTCATGCAGTGGTCCACCCCACTGCAGAAGTGCTGCAATTTTAAATGCCTGAATGCAGCCACTACTGTTAAATCCCATCACGACTCAAAAGTCCTATCTTTCATGAGCAGAGCATAGAGCCGATGCTGTCGATTAGTCCCTGAGTGAGAAGAGATTTTGAAGGTTTGATTTATTTTCTTTGAGGCAGCGGTACTGCATACAATATGGCTTCCTTTCTCTCATATTATGCTCAAAATACTATAAATGGCACACACATACAGGCATATGCAGGCGTGTGAATCCTCACATTCATACGCAGCATGAAACTGTGTTGCACATGCCCACACACACACAGTTTGGTCCAGGTCTTATAACACATTTCTTCCTTTGTTAGACACCAAACAAACACAAAAAACAGGCGCGGGCAATGTGTGAAAGAAACCCATAAAACATTTTATGTTCAACTCTGGGACAGCTTACATTAACACAGATATAGCTGATATTTGCAAATGTTGGCTGACCTGTTTTTCTGTCCACCACTTTGGTCTAGAGTGAAACATCTAAACAACTACTAGATGGATTGCCATAACATTTTGAAGACATTCATGATCCCCAGAGGATGAATCCTGCCTGACTTTTCCTATAGTGTTAGGGGCTCACAAGTTCTGACAACTATTGGATGGATTGCTATGAAATTTTGAATCTGAAAAGTGTTTGCATGCTAACACGCTAAACTAAGATGTCATGAATCTGAGACATCGATCCTGTCTTTTTATTGTATGTAAATAAACATGTACTGTCTCTACATTATTATTTATACTTTACTTTTACACCATTAAATTAATTTATATTGGTAGTTAAAGTGAAATTTTAATAGAATGTCAGAAAAAAAGTGTCAAATTCAAGACACAGCTATGCTAGCTAACACTGCAAACATCAGGCTTCCGGATGAACATCAGCATGTTTGCATTGTCATTAAACCAATGTTAGCATGCTGACATTAGAATTAGGTACTGCCAACAGAGCTGCTAGCCTGGCTGTACACTCTCTGTCTTGTTTTATTAGCAAAGCTTTTATACAAATACTGACTTAATACCTTCATGTTAAAATGAAGAATTATTAGTATTAATATTAAGTATTTTTTATTAATTATTGTTAGGTTAATTAAATTTGTTACTTGTTCTTATTTTTTCAACAACCCCTTGTGCATGTTAAAATTTCAACAATATTGTTTAACTTCATCTTCTGTTAATACATGTGCTTGTGCACACATTTTTAATTGAATGGCTTAAGTAATTTGTGCACCTCTATAAAGCCAGTTATTTATACATTCCTCTGTAAATATGGCCTGCTCATTAAACAAGAGAATCTGTGGCCAAATGGCAATTTTTGGTCTCTCAGTTCTCCAGGCATGTTTGCTCATGAACCGTGACTGTGAGATGGTTCAGGGTGAGAGCTGCGGTGCACTGTAGCCAAGTAGAAAACCAGATGATATGCTGTAACACCTGGATGAATCAAATGGGGCCGAGAGGGAGTCTTTGTGTGTTACCAAACCAAGACAAAAAAAACCCCACACCCTTTCTCCCTTTTTCCATTGTCCTCGTGCCTACAGCAGTAAGGCTCAGTTGTAATGAATTTCAGTTGAAAATACTCCAAGCCTTGGGTGAAAGAGTGGTTCAGTGCACAGTCAGTACACTTGAGTTAAAATGAAAGGACATGAATGCGCCCAGCGTAGAAGTGGGAAGGGATGGAAATGTGACCGTCCATGCCCGACTGTGATCTGAGCATTCACGATCACTGGCTGGAGATATGAAGGCTTCAAGTGACCTTGAAGCATTTTTAACCCACAGATGAAGATTTAGACATGAAACACTTGTCATCTCTAGTGTTTTAACACTGCTGAGTAAAACCTACACAAATGATCACTTTCACAGCCAATTCCTGGGCACATGTGACACATTTCTGGATTTGTCCGGTGTACTGTGAGATTGTCGCTGTCAGGGAACATTCACATATGCCTGAAATAGCCAGCCGCTGACATTTTCCTGAAGTTTCCCAGGCCAACATGCTCCCAAGATGGAAGCTGTTTGAAGTAATTTACGGCTTCTTCCTCTAACTTTCTGCTTTATTGTTCCATTAAATCTACTGAAGAAAAGCCCATAACAGGAGGGGCTATGACAATTATGATGATTTCCCCCTCATTGTGTCTTCATTATTGCATAACTCCTCCATCTCTGCCTTCATATGCAATGCAGTTTGGATACAGTTTGAGACTTTGCATTGAAATATTTTCATTCAAAGATTCCTTTTGATGAATTTGGTGTTATGTTGGCAGGGGACAATATTCATCAGAAGAATAACGGGACCGCTCTATACACGTCTTACTTCATCATCATATGCAGGGTGACAGTACGTCTTCTTCTCTTGGCTGTACCATTAGGATTCAGTAGAGCCTGAAATTGCATATTATACAGTATCTGCCTATAGAAAGGCTGCAAAATATTAACATAAAGAGGAGCACTCAGCCTTGTTAGCGCGATAACAACCTTAATTTGTAGTAGGGCGTGAGCGGTCGTCCATCTTGGAGACGAGTTGTGTCAGTCGATTCTTTACTGCTCCACACATCAGGTGCTGGTATGTGATTTGAGCTGAACCTTTGACATAAAAAAAGGGGCTGTATGACACTGCCAAGCCTGAAGGATCACAAAGACACCAAATGGAGTAAGACTTCCTTTGTTTTCCGTGCTCACTCATTATACAAAATCTCTCAACCCTAAAACATTGACAAGACTTGTGTTGACGAGGAAAATGCCTGCGAATCATCAGAGAATGTTGCAGAAATGCTTGAAAAAAAAGTTTGTACAGGTGTGGTTGGAAAAAGAACAAATTTCCCTTTTCCCTTTGGAGTCCATAATCTCATTAAATCGTTTGAAAAAAGGACTTTTTATCATCAAGTGAGTGCTGCAAATTGTCCATTTTCATCTATATTCTTTCATCTTTTTGACTCCATTGCAAACGTGTTGCAGCTTGTTTCTCTGATTGCTACTTGCTCAGGAAATAAAGAACAACACCGAAGAATCTTTTATGTCTGTATTCTTGTGCTAAATAGGTTTAAAAAACAAAACAAAAAAAAACCAACACTCAGTTTTGGCTTTTATAAAATGCAATTTTTTCTTTATCAGCTTTGAGATGATGCCAGTCTAAGCCGAGGCGAAAAAAGACAAACACAAGCCAAAATGAATGACAGGAACGTAACAAAAATAGCTGTCAGAGTATTTCACAGTGCAAAAATCTATATTGTACACAGTGTCAGCTCGTATTTACATGGACATGGACATTCAAAATATACAGGATCTGTCTTCCCCAAACCCAAAAGATTAATACTATGTCTTACAGTGTGCACCATCCAAGACAAATCACCGTTATAAAGATGAAGAGGAAGATGAATTATATACTAAAATAAATAACATACTTTAAAATTACACACGAGAACATTTGTAGCATAAAACCTGCTCTGTCATCATCATAGGATAATGATGTCTTTCTCTCATAGTGATTGTCACTCTCCCTTCTTTCCTTCCTTCCTTCCTTTCCTTCCATCCTTATACCTGATGAGCAACAAATTAAAATATTGCAATACGTCCAAATGTCTGTTTTATTCAAGAATGGAAAGGAATGTTAGCTAAACTGCACCTTTAAGGCTATTGAAGAGCTGCATCCTTGACTTTGATTACTTGATTGATATTATTTAATTAGACCAATTTAATGTTATTAGCTCACAGTGGTGAGTGTTCAAATTTCTTCCCAGATAAACCTCCACGAAGGCGACCTTTTGGTAGGGTCCTACTTATCTGGTTATATTCTGTTGCAGAAATTACATTAACAATTTATCTTTGATTTTCTTAATTATTTATGTTGGATTTTATATTAATGTTAATTAATAAGCCAAATATCACAATGTAAACTTGTTTTTTCCAACATACTATAAAGATCAACTATCCTTATTCTGTGTGACTAAATGTGCAAATCTTGTCTTTGCTTTACTATAGGTCCATGGAAATATACATTTCAAACTGTACCCACAAATATCTCATATGTCTCACACAAATCTTGGTAAGAATTATTCCAGTTGACAAGAAAACCTAAAAATCATTCAATCAAATATATGGTGACATAAAATCCAACAGATACATGAACACAGTAGCACCCATGTAGACAGAAAAAGGTTGTTTGGATTTTATAAACCGACAATGAATTGCTCCTTCTGACAGGTATTGTTTCTGTGTGTCTAGGATATACTTTATCCCTCTGTGATCCATTGTTCTCCAAAAAACTATTAAAAACACACCAGTGAGTCACACTGCTGCACCGGTTTACCTTCATTTCCATGAACACTGGGACTGTAGTTGGTTTTGAGTAAATCCCACATACGCCATCCATGCTGCTTGTACTCACTGGAGCGTCAAACATGTATTAATGCAGGGCTAAAAACAGTCCCCAACAAACACTACTTAGTTAACATTTCCCAAAAACTGCAGTGCTCCGCTGTTTTAAAAAAGTCATATTTGAAAAATTTAAACTATATATAGTTTTACTCATTTTTAAAGGCTCTTCAAGACATCTTCATTACTGTAAGAAATGATGGGCTTTTAGCTGAGTGCCACAGACAGTGTAGAACAGTATTGCACTGTGGCCATCAATACTCTTAACTTTCATCCTACACAATCATATGACACAGTTATGACAAAGCAACAACAAAATGAAGAGTAATATGAATATATTTAAGATAAAGAGTAGATTATTCATGTTTGTCTGTGCAAGATTGCGATCAAGGCTTTAAGATTTAAATGTGCAGACAGTATGAAAGTGATCTTCTCATCATTTCATCTTTAGTGAGACTTTGCTTTGCCCTGGATGTTCGTTCATAAAAAAATGCTACAAAATTCATGAATAAATATGTATGGAGAACAGAATATCATATATTAAAGGCATCATGAGCATGATAAAGTATAATTGTGAATAAAATCAGAATTCAACACAGAAGCTGCTCGTTTGTCAGAATCATTGGCACAACTGATAGCATATTTGAATCATACACAGTGAAACAACTCTTGTGGCTGTTAAATAACCTTAAAATAAAGTTTTTTATTCATATATTTATTTGTGCATTTAGCTTCTTCTTTTTGCTTCTCAGCCCTGGGATGTTCGGCATCAGCACAAATACAGCAACTGCAAAACAACAAAGAAGTCAGGAGTGCAGCATCACAGGACACACTTAGCACGTACTTAGGAATTGGCAAGAATAAAATATTAATAGAAAACAAAAATAAAATCCTTTTAAAACATCTGAACAACTTTTTTTTTTCAAATTAAACATTATGTACACAATTCCAGAGCTTCAAGCACAGAGGGTCTTTTGAAATTCAACCTCTATTATAGCACATACGATCAGGTTTGTGAAGTTTGATGGCGTGTGTGTGTGTGTGTCGGTTTGGACACCCCTTCATAGCTGTGACCAACATACAGTACCCTTTGGTATCGGTGAGGTTAGGAAGGAGTGGTTTTTCTACTTCACCTTAAAAATCATCATCATCATGACACCATCAAAATCATTATTCACCTCTACCTCATGTCGATCAGAACCCATATTACCATCACTGTCACATTCAGCAGCATCATTTCAAAACAGGAAACATCGGCACCCTCACTGTCATCACAGTCACAGTTATTTCTGTCTCCACACCGGCACAAGTCTCCATCGCTGTGAGCACACTCACAGTTTAGCAGCTTTAGGAAGTGACACATGTCAAAAAGCAGCTCTTGTCTCATACCACAAGTTCTTGACATCAATCTAAAAGCAGCTGCAACAGCAATGTAAAGTAAAATGTCAGCTAGTCCGTCTCCATCCCAATGAGCTCTTTATTTCCAGACCAGTATTGTCGTCCTGGGCTGAGATTTAATCACTGAGAAATGGCGGGCAAACTGGAATCATTTTCATTTCTTACTGTACATCTCCGTTGCTCTGTTTCTCTTCTTCAGCTGTTCCCACCGCTACACTCTCTATCTCCGTTGTGACTCTGTGGCTCAAGCGTACGTTTCTCCTGATTTCAGCGCCACCAGTTCAGAGTCCTCCGTGTGGCGTCCGTTCAAATGTTCGCTGTTACAGTCGTGGTGGTACATGAAGGCGGGCACCTCGGTGATGGAGGTTGCTGTGTAGGACGTGGACCGCATTGAACAGTGTTCCTTTCGTCTCTGACCCCACTGGGTTTTGTACTGCATCCACTGTCTCTTTAGAGCTGCCTGCACCTGGATGACACACAAACAGGTCGGGTTAGAGACATGGTTCATTATGATGGTCCGAATCTTAAACATTGTAATGCTTCAGCCCTCTGCGGAGATCTAAAAGTGGATCTTTGTGTCTGCCCATGGGAAAAAAATACTTTGGTAGTTTCAACACCATCATAGTGTGTAACCGATTACCTTTTATCTTTGCCTTTTTCACAAGATTTCTCAATATAAATGCTGTCATTTTTAGCTGTTTTTAGTTACACGTCACAATCATTTCTCCACACTTTTGTCTGTTTTGCTGTTCCACTTTGACCACAAATTTATTCCAGCAGACATTCAGATCTACATGCAAATCAATATGCGGATCTAGCTCAATGTAAGTAAGGCAGAGCCAATGTAAACACTATCTTGTGACAAAATTCATCCAACTGACGGTGATCTTAATCAATGCAAGCGTAATTGCTGCAGCATATGTGGATCACTCAAATTTCAATCCCATTAACAGATGCTAGTTAGGAAATGTAAACACCAAAGTCACATTTCTTGAAATGCAGCCAAATTGTGCATGTGGGCAGATCATCAGATTATTAAATGGAAGAAAGATGTAATCATGTAATTAGATATGACTTCTCCCCTCTCAACAAGCACTCAACAAGTGCTCATAGGGTGTAGCTGCAGTCTCTAGTTTGAGGAATGTGAGCACACATTCTTGTGAGTACATTTACAAAGCTTTAGTGTAAGTAACCCTTCATAATCCCTCTATTTAATCCTCAATATGATCAGTGGTTATGATGTTCTAATCAGCTATTAAATAAAACTCCCAACTTCAAACTTCTAAATCAGAAATGTCTTGTGTGTGGGACAAACTGCAAAACGCTCACACTTACAATTTTACTGTAAAATAGTTACCTTTTCAGAAGTTTATTAAACTTCACAATGACGACAACAAACTCGTTTTACCCTATAGAGGCCTAAATGCCTAGAGGACTCAATGTTCCAAATTTTACACTCCCTCCCTCAGTTCAACCACATTACCAATAAAGCTGAACAAAAGGAAAGGAAATTCTCACGGCTGCCTGCTGAGCATTTAACAACAAAAGAAATATCACTTCAGGATGCACTATACAGTACACTACAGTATTACCACATTTTACACTTCCGCCTTCTATTGTCAAATCAATCTGAACAGTAAAACATTTCAGATGGAAATGAGTAATAACCAGCATCTTTTTAGTGGTGACATGTTCTTCACCTGCAGCTGTGTTGCAATTATTCTGTTTGGTAATATGCACCATTAAAGCACATTTAAAAAAACTGAAATTGTAAGGGCCGTAAGGTGACTTCCACATTTTTACCAAATCGTGTGTTTCATGTGTTTCTGTGACAAATTCATCTTTAATAAAACACACACAGCAAACCTGGGACAGGGTAGTATTCTAGTGCAGAAATATCGGTTTCTGGGAAAAAACGGTTGGGGGGGAAAGTGTATGTGTGTGTGTTGGGGGTGGAAAAGGGTGGGAGGGGGGCTGAGGTTCTCAGTTATGGCCCATAGCGTTAAATCTTGCCTTGCCTAGTATCTAGCACGTTGTTGTTGGATGGATGTAATGCTTTAGGGTTAGTCTGCTATTTGTTTTGTCTATAAAATGTAATTAAATGTTGAAAAATCATTATGTAGAGCCTAAGGTCACACCTAGAAATAGCCTCTTTTGGCCAACCAACATCCAACCCAAAATATACTAAAATCAAAGTGACATTACTGGAGGAAAAACACTCAACACTACGTACATATCGTTTGGTTGAACAGTTGGTTGACTGTGAACTGAGTTTCCTAAAAACAGAAACTGGAACTACAAGCTGTGCAATGTTAATCATTTTATTCTGTAACACCCTAATAATACCGTAATTACAGTGGGCATATTAACCCACAATGATCTAATTATTTAAATTATGACACTAATTGTTATAATGAGACAAAAGAGCAGCCGGGGCTTACAGCTTCCATGTAGAACGTCTTGCTTGATATCACAAATACAGCATGAAAGCTGTTTGTCTCAGTGACCTAACTTCACAATGGGGCCATTGAAGAAACAAGGCAGGTCTGTGCAGTTTGGCCTTGAAAATCAAAAAACAGAATTGAAACCAGCCCCAGAAACCCGTGTCCTGATTAAGGGAGCAGAATCGGTCATTATGCGGGTGAGGCAAACAAACCCCATCCTTCTTTTGTGATAGTTTGTGTGTGTGAGTTATAGTATATCATCCATAAACTGGGCCTGTCTTTTATACGTGCATATGTTCTACACATTGTTTATAGTCCATATTGTTTGCATCATAAGGCGATACTGTATGAACTAATGTATAAGCTAAACCTGACCCACTTTCCAGGCTGACTGCACAAACCTCCATAATAGGTTGCTGGTTCCTCTGTGCCAGACACTGTTGTCTTGTCATACAAAAAAGAGAATTTCACTGCACAAGTTTTGTTTGTTGTTATTTCAAATGGAAATATTACAAAAGCATATTTTTTTAAAACACACCAATAGTTGTCTGTAATCTGATCTGTCTGTGGTATTCACACCACCACGGACCTGCTAAAAATGGCTAACTCAACCTTGCAGGACACACTGCACAAATGTGAGCTTGAGAGCATCTGTCACACAATGGGTCTGCGGAGCAATTAATCCTAGATCTGGGTTTTAATGGAAATCAAGCCCATTCGTTTAGAGAAGTGTTTGAACCAAGTTAAGGATGCTCGCAGTCTGACAGCTGCAGACAGACTCAGAAAGGCTGACGGGAGGACTTGAAAGGAGAGTCAATTTCCAGCTGGGCTTGGAAACCACACAGTCATTTATAAACTGTGTCTTGCTCTTCACCTGACGTGACCCTTCAGCTTTTACTGCCGCAGCACAATGTTGGTCTCAGATGAGACTGCAGCACAATGCTTTAGCTGTTACAATTGGACTAATGACAGATGTAGCATCTCTGTGAAGTAACAACTATTTTACTCAAGTATTCAATGGCAAAATTCAACTGAGTCTATGTTCGGGTCACTTCTTGATGTGCTATCAGCTACAGATGTAAGATGCCAGATATCTAACCTGGAAAAACATAATATGAAAATGTTTTGCCTGATGGAGTCTGATGTCTCATACTTAATGTCATAAGCAATGAGGTTTTATTGCTCCATGACTGAATAGCTTACAGACTAACATGTGCAGGTTGACCTTTATGAAAGGACAATTGCTCCTTCAACTCTACAACGTTATTTTGTCCGACATGCCACCAAAAATGGAACCTTTACAGGATACAACATTCTTAAAGTAATAGTTTTGGGAATCACTTTATTGCTGAGAGTTAGTTATTATAAAGCTGGAGCCAGGAGATGGTTAGCTTAGCTTATCTTATCTTAGCTTAGCGTGAAGACTGGAAACAGGTGGAAACAGCTAACCGGGCTCTATCAAAAATGAAAGGTCCAGTGTGTAACATTTAGGAGGATCTGGCACATGGAATATAATATTCACTATTTCATTAGTGTAGTTATAGTGTATATCACCTGAATAAAGGGATCGTTGTGTTTTCATTACCTTAGAATGAGCCATTTTTATCTACAGACACTGCAGGTTGCCCTTTCATGGAGTCCGCCATATTAAACCGCAATTTTTCTATAGTAGTCCAGAACGGAACGGAAATCCACCTACCAGCACCTCTCCATCTCGCTAATTAAAGAAAAGATATAACTTGCTAATTAGTGAGCTTTAGAGGTGGTGGTAGAAATTTCTACCTATGGACAAAAAGAGGCTAGCTGTTTTCCTTATGCTAAGCTAAGTTAACTGTGTCCTGGCACTGGGTCAAACTCTTCCTTTAACTTTACACAATATTAGCACAATGTAGGGAAGCCAAACTGCTAATATGTGTAAATACATGAACAGTGCTTACCTCTCCATTGAAGAAGCAGAATATTGTTGCCACCAGTAATCCCTTAAAAAACAAAACAAGTTTTATTGAACAAAAGTAATGGAATTAAATCAATATGTATTACTTTCTAGCAGCTCTGCTAGAGCAATGTAATCATTTTCTGGTAAGTGAATGAACTGACTGCCTACCTGGAAATTCCACAGCCTGCTTGCTTATTATTTAATTTAGCACCTAACTGAAGTTAATGGAGTGGCTAACTGGTTCTTTATAGAGTAAATCAACAGTGAATCATATAAATAAATCATCACAACAATTAAGGAAACATGGTTTTATTGTGGTGGAAACTAACAAGCAAGTCAAATGTCTAAATCTCAAGCCTGGTGGGACCCAAGTGCAGGTTCAAGTTCAGAGTTTATATATAACTTTCAGTAATAAAGGTACATTGATTACAATGCTTACAGATTATTTTTATTTCATCAATGAGCACATGTGCAAAATCCCTCAACCCACAGTGCCAGTAAAGCAGCACGTTTTTGCTCTTTAATTCACAGTTGAATTATCTTTGAACTGCTTATCTGCTACTTATCTGCTCAGTGCCTTACCTGGTAGTGCATGAGTATGTGCATGATGTACTCGTAGACCTCCCCAGCTAGCCGGTTCTCTGGCCTCCAGGGGATTATGACAAACTGTATTCCTAGCAGGGGCACCAGAATCAGGGTGGCTCTCACTGCTTTCATGTACATGTTGGACTCTGCCCGGTGTGTGTCTCTCAACTTGGTGACCAACACTCTTATAATATTTAGTAAGAAGAAGAGGTTCACCTGTGGAAAGTAAAAAAATGAGAAAAAAAGCTAATTTTTCTTATCTTTTATTTAATAACTAAAACTACTACCAAAAGAACAAACCAATACACAGATTTTTCACTTTGAGATCCATATATTTATCTTATATTGTGCTAAAACAGTGTATTAGCAGACTTACAAGAAGTGCTGCCACTATAGGACCATGGACTGTGTAGAGCAGATTGGTTTCCACACTAATCCAACAGCTACAGAGGGAAAAACATATCAGTCAGTGCTGTCTGCTGCCCAAAATACACATGCACACACACATACAAAAACATGCACGTGCATGAATCTGCACACTCTCTGCCACACACAGACGAGCACATATGTAAACATCTCCTGTTTATTTGCAGAAGTTTCTGGAACATTACTCACTTGTCATCGAAATACTTTTTCCTTGCCACGGCGTGGATGGATGCAGGCACTAGAGGAAAGCCTTGGACAGGAAAAGGATAGCGGCCATATGAGGTTTTGAATGAATATGGTGAAATTCATTAGTCATTTATGTCACAGTAAAAAGTGTGGTTAGCTTGGTCAATTGTTTTGCTGGTCTTGGACTTCCTCATCAAATAAATTATTTCTTCACTAATATTATATACATTCTCAGAGAGGCTGAAACACAGTGAATCAGCTTTGACATCCTCATTTGTGCAAACTTTCTTATTGTAATTGTATTACTCTAGCATTAAAAACAACACCACATGATGAATGTCTATAAAAAAAAAAACACTAGAGGCTGGGCTCAGGTTTTTATCTACTTTTCATCTGGTTATAAACATATGAATCCATGTACACTCCATTTTCGAACACCACTGAGGCCCTGCAGCATATCGGCCACAGATGGACCTGACTTACTGGCTGCCTTCCATCCACACACACACAAACGCGGCAAAAACTGGCCTCAAGGTTATCCTCCCAGTTTTAACAATGACTATCCATTTAGTTCCATCGCCTACTTGTTTGACAGACTGCACCTATTATTCTTGTTTGGTGAAAAACAGGATTGCACTAAGCACTAAGCGACAGGAGGGCCAATAAAGCTGTCAGTATGTCCAGGTTGACATATTGTAGGAGGATTGGGTGGATCGGAGTAAATTGTGGCTTGTTGAATTACTTTTCATTGAGTTTTTGAGCCATGATTGAGTCTAATAAGGTAATGAAAATAAATGAGTCTTTAAAGATTCCGCATAGAATAAACACACAAATAAAAGAAACACAACAAGTGCAAACAGACTCACCCCAGCCCAGGAGGTAGTACCAATGCAGATGTTGCTCCTCTGCAAATACAGCCACCACAATGAGCGTGTGCAGGTAAATGCCTTCACAGAGCATCCAGAAATAATTGCAGCCCAGCATGTACATGTGGAAAAATTGCAACACCTTACAGCTGATCTGCAGAGAGGAAAAAGACCAAAAGAGGAATATTTATTATTTCCTTCATCTATTTGTTACTCTCTAATGTATATAAAAAGATATACTCAATTTAAACACTCCTCGTATCATCTCAGCAGGACACAAACAAATATGTAAGAGGATGTTTCTGCACTCATGGCATAAAACAGATAGGATGTTTATTCATTTACCCACTCTGGAGGTGAGCTAAGAGGGAAATGCATTTTCTTTGTATTTGAAGTGCTCTTTGATTGTGTCTGTCTCACTTTGCAGAAGGAAGTGATGAAAATCCAAGTGATGAACAGTAACTTATACAGCACTATGCAGCTTTTTGTGTATGCATCCAGCTCAGTGTGACAACGTGACAACTCTCATCTTATTCTGTCCCGTTGATTGAATTATTACTATCTACATTATTACTCAGAAAATGACTTTGATGACCAGACTTTGTAAAACTTATGGATGCACCATAAGCTTTAATTCTGTTAATGACTGCTAAACACTGGCTTCAATGACAGTGCTGAGATCTATTCAAAAAGACCCATTTATTCAAAAAGTCCTGTAAAAATTGTTTTTCTTCCACAATACTCAATAGTAAATTAATTTCACATTTTCTTGTGTGTGTCTCTGGAAATGGTGTGACTCATTGTTTAATTTCTTGAGAGCTCTGTTAAGGAATGTTTTTGGACTAATTGACAGGTTCCTCGGCCAATCACGTCGGCTGTGTTGGCTGCTTCTTGCTCATCTTAGATGGCTTCCCCTGTGCCCAAATTTGTATTATGTGGCTTCTAAAAAAGCCAAGATGGCTGCAAGTGTTCAGACCAAATCCATCTAGAGACTTAAGGGTATTGTAACAAAATTGCTACAACGCGTCTATGTTTTTCTTCAGTCTAAGGTAAAAAAACTAAACAAAAAACAATATCATATTGAAAAGCACAGAATTATACTAGTAGAAAAAGCCTCCTAGGCTTATGACACAATGATCACAACATTTTGTTAAGCAAACTTTTTTTCACGTTTTCTTCAATTTACAGCTCTGGTTGTTGCTGTGTACCACAAACCAGGCTTTTAATGGCCTCTCTTATTAATCTAAAGCTCTGAAGCTCTCAGTGGAAATCTAATCAATACAGTACAGCATTAAATACTTAGTTAGAATTTAGTTAGTCAATTCAATAAAAACAAACAATTCTAATTGGATTCTAAAAAACACATTTTACAATGCACTATACTACCTGCACAGGATTATGTCCATGCTGCTGCCATTGTCATTTGCCACGTGCCATTTTATTAATTTTTCACCCTGTGCCACAACACCTTGCTATCTTAATTGTTGAGATTAACATCCTTTGTTGTTATTACATTACTACATTACAGCTCGGTAATAAAATGGTAATCGTGGGGTAGTAGTTTGATAATAAAGCGGTAATAATTAAATAATACCATGTAGTTGCAATAGCTGTAATAGCTTGGTATTAACAATGG
The DNA here is from genome assembly GCF_004916995.1 of Morone saxatilis. Lineage (NCBI taxonomy): Eukaryota > Metazoa > Chordata > Actinopteri > Moronidae > Morone > Morone saxatilis. The sequence continues at coordinate 13,834,699 of NW_023340268.1, forward strand.
GTATTTCTGTAACAATATGATAACCTCCTAATAATAAAATTGTTATGAGTGCAATATCTGGAATACAAATGGTAATATGGTGACATTAATGCGGTCATAAGCTCATAATAAAGAGTTAATATAGGTTTATGTTTTCACAATAATAGGTTAAGTGCTATCTTGATTTAAATATTTGTTCTCTCTTCTCAAACGAGATCTTGATCTCAGTGACACTTGAATAAATACCTTAACCTACTAACTAACTACCTTCATATTCTAATAAAAACAAGTACTGGTTCATTGTTTTCCCTGAACCACATACTTTATATGGAGAACACGAATGGATTTGAATATATTTTTGAAATATTCAGATCAGGGTTTCTGGGTCATAGTACTGTGTTAAAAGAGTATGCATGCAGCCACAGAATTATTCAAAGATACTGGCATTGCTATTAACTGCTGCTCTCAGGGGTCTTCTTAGCTCAAAACACCAACAGTTATTCACCTCTAAACTTTTATCCATATGTCTCTGCCTCACTTTCCATCGTTTCCCTTCCCACTTGAGGAATCTCCACTATAACAGACGTGGACTTGTATCAGTATGCAGAGGGTAAGGTCACTCATGGTTTTGCATTGCAGCTAAGCGAGGTTTGTGTAAAGTTACCAACAATGTTCTGGTTTACAAATCAAGCTGCTATAGATCATGTAGATGGTTCTCATGTTTTCAGCCTCCTCCCTGGTTTGACATAAGCTTTGGGGATTCACTCCCCCACACTGCTGGCAGGCCAAACCAGACTCTGTATCACCACACCAGAGAGAATAAAAAGAGCTTGTTTTCTCTGTGAGACAAATCTCTACCACAATCCACCATTCCTAAATCACCAGTGCAGAAAACAGGCTCATAAGTCTCACTTTGGCAGTGGTAAATTTCGAAATGCTTCCCAACAGACACGCGTGAATCCCAACCAATGGTGCTTGTGATTTCTTTTTCTGCTTCCTCTTGAAAAGCTGGGCTACGGTGACCAATTTTGTTTTGACATGTTAGCACACGTTGGAAAGTAACAGATTCAACACAAACTTGGCGAGGAGGAGAGGCTTGAAAGCAAGCCTTTGCACAAATACATATATATTTCCTCACATTGATGATAATGGCTGTCATTCCTGGCTTCTTTTTGGACACGTTCAGAGATGGGATGGGAACAAAGACGGCAGTCAGGATGAGCCTGACTGATTTTGTGAATGTGTGAAAAGGAGCAGCAGCAGGATGCAGAATCCAACCCAAACCCAGCTGAAGCCTCTGCTGTCTCCTGGATGTTTCTAGTGCTTTGTCTGGCCAAAGATGCTCCAGCTGAAAGCAGGCTGGCTCTAATGGGATTGTATGCACTATGAGCCAACTTCTACAATCCTATCTGTTGGTTTTGTACTTTGATTATCTGAAGTGTTCAGTGTTTAGGTTTTGCACATTAACATATTGGGCAGATAAAGTTGTTTTTTTATTTGTAAAGTTTTTAATCAGTAGGCAATATTCTGACTGTTCTTTTTTTTTTATCATAGTGGACTTCCAGATCCTGAATGTGTTTAATTTTATTCAGTTTTACATAAAAGGAAAGATATGATGAATTATGGGAGTTTTTAGAGGCAGCAAACACTGAGTTAACATGCTTTAATTATTTTTTATTTTCATAAAGCAGTGGTTCTTGAAAAGTAACACATGAATTTATGTTAAGGGCTGATAGTGAGGCATTCCTATAAGACAGATTTATCATCTCTACCAAAGCAGACTTCAGGGTTTCAAAGAATTCACATAATGCATTCAATGTAGCTCCAAAACTCTGACAGGAGAATGTGGAAGAGAGCAAAAACTGTTGACTGTGTGACACTGCCAAGATATGGCACAATAAGATGAAATACTAATTAAGATACAGTTAAAAGTCTGTTGCATAAACTTTCAAATATTTAAAATATGGAGCAGCTCTATTTAAATTTCACTCTCTTGCATTGCCTTGCAGAGCAAATTAATTTTAAAAAGTTAATTTTTTCTTCCTTGCATTTTTATTTAGCTTAGCATAAATTATGAATACATTTGTATCTCATTTGAAGACAGTGAAACTAATCCTCCTCCTCACACTGTAAGTGGCATTTTTTATAATGCTAGCTTTTGGCTCTAGCTCTAGGGATTGCAAAGCGGCCTGTTGGTCCATCACTTGGTCCAAATTTTGGACAATAAAGTCTATTATATAACTTTCAATGTGTTCAATACTTTGGTTTGGTTTGGTCAAATACCTGCAAAACTAATGACATTCTCATCAGCTATACCTTGTGTTTTGTGCTAATTAGCAAATGTTAGCCTGCTAAGATGCTCAACAAAGATGGTTCATGATCAAATAGCTGCTAAACTAATGACATGCCCATGATCAGTCTCAGTTGTACTTTATGTTTTGTGTCCTGGCAGTAATTATTTAACAGAGGCCATGCTCACCGGGTTTCTGGCCACCACTTCAGGATTATTGACCACTGCTAAGAGAGAGATGAGGGTGAGGGCTGAATTGAGCACATAGGAGCAAAAGAGGTTCTTGTGCAGGGTGATCCTTTGGCAGCTCAGACTCCTGTGTGAAGAGAGACAATGCTGACATACTAGGACACATAAAAAAAAATACCTTTGACAAATTAGAAATTAAATCTCTTTTTACACAGAAATAAGAAGAAAGACATAAACTTGCTACAAGTGATGAAGTAAACAGAACAAAAAGGTAACTCATGACTGGCAGGTTAATAGTTTAATGAGGTTGTCAGATGTTCCAATAGGTTGTTGAAGTAAAATATAAAATAATTGGGACCTTAATCTCAGATATCTTTTTCTGGTTGGTAAAAAAATAAAAATCCTGAATGCACTGTACATGTTAGAAACACTGTTAAATAATTCATAATGGATCCCAAGGGTGCTTCCTCATTACCTTGGTTGGCCACGCAGAATTAATAGCATAATGAAATGCTTCACAGGCAAAGTCAAAATAACTATTGGAATCAAAATCATTCAAATCCAGTAGCTTTATGGTTGGTAATGGTTTAATAATGTTTTAATTTAAGGGCAGCAATCAAAGAGTGTTTAAAGCTGAATGAAACCTTGCACCAAATATATTTTGCAGGATATAGCTACCTAAAAATATGTCCTCTACTGCTCATGGCCAATTTTATCTTTGCTGGTTAATAAAATCCCCAGAGGCCCATGAAAAACAGGAAGAGCCCCAAATTTCCTTAAGCCAGGACAAAATAGCATATAGAACAGCACGTTTTCACAACCTTATTTTGAGGCATGGTTATCTCCAACAGAAAAAAAACAATCTCACTTTAGTCTCCAGACATAAAAGGAAATGCAGGAGATGCTGAATGCTTATACGGGGGTTTTATCTAAAAGGCCATGTCAAAACACAAGCTGAATCCTTATGGCAACGTTGTTCGGACTGTCATACGTCCTAACGTGTACAGGTCGGCCCCTTAACCACCTCTGTTTTTCCATGGCAAGCTGGAGTATTTTTATCTGGGAACCCTGACAGTGTTGATGTAGAGTTGTAAATAACAGAGTAGTGCAGCTGTACACCATCACATACCACTGTAAGCTTCACATCTGGATCCTATAATACAGCATTAAGCCTCCAATATTTTAAGTGTTTTGGCTATAAATATGGCAAGTCATGGTTAAAAAGAATAAAGCAACAAAAGATTTTCTAGGCCAATAACCTTGTGGCTTTACTGAGGTCTTAATTTGTTAGGATTTTGATCTTAATGAATTGTGAATGTCCCGCTGACTTTCTGTGTATCCAACTTAAGAGTTTGACTCTCAGCGGGTCATGGGGTTTCTGTGATAATGCACCTGCCCTAAACATGGCCGCTAGATTTATGAGTGTGTATAAAACTTTGCAGCAAACTGAGAGGCCTCTTACAAGATCTGTTTTGGATAACAGCTGCATTTAGGAGGTCAACAACGCATCAAATTTTACAACTGCAGAACTCAAGAACAACAGGGCCAACAAAGCAACTTTTTCAAATATTGTTACAGAACATAAAACATTTTTCCCCCCCTATTCGGCTCCACATTTCTTCACATATATCTGCCTGAGTGAAACTATAAAACGTATTATACCATTAAAAATAATGTTGATGAAGTCCTTGCTTCCTAGAGATAAACTATGAAGTTTCAACAAAGTGCAGACTTCTGCACAGTCTGCTAACTTTTTCTCAGGCTTAATCATTTCCCAATTTCACATACATTAACCGAATATTTTACCTCCATTCCCCTTATCCATTTTTGTTATTTTGAACTCTTATCTAATTGGATTTCAACAGCAGTTTCTCAATTAATTGTGCACTTTTTCCCTCTGGGATTAAGCAGTGCATTGGGATGAATAACCATAATGAGCAATGCACTCAGGTGCACATTTTTCTAATAAGAGTAAAGCATTCAATGGATGTCACAGCTCTTTAGTTTTGAATCCTAAATATCCATGAAATAAATGTGGAGCACAAGGAAACCCAGTTGGCATGAAATTAGCAACAGTTAAACTGTGTATAAATTACACTCAGTGAAGCAGCAGAACTATTTCCAGGTTGATAGTTTGTGACACAGTGAAGGCAGTAATAATTTATCTGATTACTCTCTTCAGTGTTAATTTAACACTGTGCTAATGTTTGAGTTCTTTTTTTTAACCATTTTAGATTATGTTACCTGCCCCCCAGAGCAGCTCTATGAGAGAATAAACAATCAACAGTTTTGATTACATTATAAAATGTGACTGAAGCATCAACACTCATTAAAGTTTTTGTGTGTGCCTCTGGGGAAAGTGTTTGAAATTGTTAAATTTACTCTGCTGGTGTGGACAGAGGCTGAATGAAGATTTTGCTGACTGCAAATATGACTGAGACCAAAGTACTGCCCATGATGAGTAATGCAATTGCTGGAGGAGACTGTCGTGAACACCATCTGTGTGCCTGTCAGATTCACTGATAATAGTGATGAGATGATTGAGCCTTTAAGGGCAAAGCTACTACCAATTAATCATCCCATGACAAACTGCATTGGCACCATGTTAACTATTCACTAACATGTGCATTATCAAACTAGTAACCACAGCTAAATTCTCATGTGGTTAAAATCTTATATGGAAGGCAAGAAAATCAGTCCATTACCTGAAGTAGAATAAGATGGCCAGAGAGATGAGCAAGGAGGCTATGGATAAAGCATGACCCACAATTGCCATGTAGAAGAGGATGAACACTGACTGTAAAAAAAAATACAAACAAACAGGAGTAATATCAAATAACATGTAGCACTTCTACTTACAAAAATCACAAAAAAGACACATTGTATTTTGTGAAAAATTATTCTGTACCCGAATCAAGGCCCAAAATTGCTTTCCAATTATCCTAAAAGTGCATGATGCATTTTATAGAATGGCACAAATGCATTCTGTATACAAAATTAGGTGACAATAATTAATTAATAATTAAAATAAGATTTTGTGCAAACAGAGTCTTACATATCTAGTTTTAAGCATCTTTCCTATGTATTCAACAGCTAAATTCTTATATGGCTGCCTGGTGACAAGGTTTTACAACAGAGGTGACACAGCACCCACACAGACAGGTGTTTAAAGATTCCCCAGTGCCAGTTTGACTATATTATTATTTTTAAGTCAAAATGCAAACTAAGTTGTCCAATATCACCTTTCACTGAATTGTGGAATTGTCTGTTTCACACAGTTTTGGTTAGTACAGCAGGCCAAAGTTAAACTGCAGTAAATAGTTAATCAGAATGCAACATTAGAATAGACAGTATGGGGTTTGTTCGTGTATAAATAAAATTTGAATTAAGAGTTTGGTTAAATAAAAGAGGAAAAGTTGAAATCTGATCACTGTTACCCCTTTTTGCCAAGTTTTCACACCTCAGTTGATGGGGTGGTCCTTGTTCTTGAAAGAAATAATTAAAAGCTAAAGTTGGCATCAACTCAGTCTTATCAGAAAATCATTGGAAGTTTATTTAGCCTTATTTGTCTTTCGGGTCACACTGCTGAGGCTGTGTTTTCTGTGAAGTTTCCTAAATCTGGGGAGCAGAGTCAGCAAAGATCAGGTTTCTGTGGTAACAGATGGAGCTGCTGATTTCTGGTTCTGATCGATCAGCAGACTTTGAGTCTTTCTCCCAGGTTTGCCAAGACAGCTGTTCCAACTGCGTAGTGCAATGAGTGAAGGTAGCAAGATGGAGTTTCTTGCAGAAGCTTTGTTTACAAGTTGCCCTTTGTTTGCAATTGACCATTTTCTCTGTTCCACATGGGACAGCAGAGTAGAGTTGTTTTTTAATTTCCTCGGATATTCACTGGAAGAAAAAAGTGGATTTTTCTCAGTAAAATAGAGGGTTACTAATCATCTACATTTAAAATGGAAAAGCTTGTGAGAGGAAACCCATCAAATTTAAGAAAGCAAAGTGTAAAAATGTCTTAAAAGGCACTTATGGTTTAGAGTGCAAATGTTGGCTTTTTGCAATATTTGTCCTGAAGCAAAATTTGGCACTGTCTAGTGATTACTGTCTATATTTATTATAGATTACATAAAAGCGTTAACAAAATGCTTTGTTGAATATTCTGTTACTAAGGAGATTTTCCAGCAATCACATTCAGGACCTCTTGCATCACAGATGAAAAGTACCAATATATCGAATGTAAAAATTAAAGATTGCAGACCACACCAACCTCTAGCAAACATTATAACAAGTATGGTGTGACCGATTTCTGTAAGCACATACCATGAGTTACACTGTAGCTGGCACATACAACTGATTTGTGATCAAGTGTATAAATTAATTGTCTAAGTCTTGTAAGAGTAAATGCAAAATTGTTGAAACTCTGATAAAATACTGAGTTGAGCTCTGTGGTGTCCCGTTCTGGTTTTCATGTGGGAAATGTTGTTAGTGGCTTTGAACAGCAGCCTGGTGTTGTGAGTGATAAGAGGGTTGTTAATATGTGATGTTGACAACATTAAGCTCTTTGTAGGGAGACTCCTCTGTCCAGGCCTGTGTTTTATAACAGCTGTATATACAGCTGAGAAAGAGGGCTTGAAACAGTTTGATGGTTTAGTTCCAACAAATGCAAAACGTCAGTTTGAACAGTAAAATAAGACCTGATTTACATAACCTTGTCACCTGTGAGATAAGAACACAACTCTATCTTAAAAATATGCATCAAACTAATGTGTACTGTGGCATTAAATATCAGCTTTGGCTTTGGACTTTTACCTGATTCAGGTGTGATCTCACCCTGTGCATATTACTTTTCATCTCTAAATATTTCTGTGGAACTCAGTTTAGGAGAGTAATGTGTCTTGGAAATAAAATGCCTGTTAATAATGGTGTCTGGTACAATATTTATGAGCAACTGCATCAGAACTACATATTTCCAGTTTCCACATATTCTCCAAATACCAGACTCCATGCAAAAAAAGAAATGATTATGCTGACCCATCACACTGTGGCCACCATGCAGTAGGTCTACGATAGCAGGCTACTATATTTTGAATTAATTACCTTCAACTTTGCCTCAGTGCTTTCATTGCAGAGTGTGTAGTTCGACCAAGTCCTGTTGGTATCCGGGTGGCGAAACCACTTCCCATCCTCCCCACAATACTTTGTGGCCTTTTCTAAAAGTAACAATTAAGTAATAAATACAGATTCTCTAACAGTTTCGTCAAATCCATACAGTTGTATCCATATATTTAAGTTCTGCCTTGATGAATAATTCATCCTAAAAGCAAAGCAATTCATATTTTATGCTGAACCAGCAGACCTTTAAAAGAGCGATACTCCTGACTCTCTCTGCTTACCTGTCGGGTCAAAGTCGACAAAATAATTAGGGCAGTTTTGAGAGGTGTACGTTCCAGCTGGAGTGTCCTCCCAGCACAGCCAGCCATCCCAGTTACGACTGCAGTACAGCCCTGTGACACCGACAAAGACAAAAGCATCCTCAAAGGAAGAAGTACAATAACAGAAAGCCTCAACGAGTCTCAGCAGATATTGCCTCTACCTGATTTGTTGTAAGGTAGATCTCGATTAATTTTCTCAAAGCACTTGTACTGGTTGTCGAGGATTTTCTTCCTCACAATTTCCTGCTCTTCTGGGATGACCATGGGACTGACCGTGGCCCCGTTGGTGGGCTCTAACTCAGTGTCCCCTGAGAGCTGGGCGGCTGCCTTCATTTTAGTGAAGTCAACATCACACACATACACACGGAGAGACATGATCAGCCAAACTAAACCATGAGCAGGGAGGTTAAAGAAAGTATGAAACAAATTTTACGTTTGAGAGTAAAAATGTGTTTGTCCAGTATCCAGTGCCTGCTAACAACATTTTGATTTTTGTCCACATGAGTACCCTTATTTATTATTGCATACTTCCACTTCATAGTAAGTCTAGCTACGATCTCCTAAACATCCGGGTAACACTTGATTTTTATTTTTCCCCCACTGGAATTCCGTCAAGACCTCCCTTACTGTGCCTCTGATTGGCTAGTGTTTGTTGTCTTCATTGGATTGGCTGGTCAGGATTAAGGAGAGAAATGCTTAAGGTTAAAAAAAAAAAATCAGGATCAGAGCTAATCAGAGGCAGAGTAGTGTAGGGAGTAAATAATTAGGGTTAGGGGTATGTAATGGTTAGGGTTGTGCTGGATTAGGGTACTGGGACCTTTGTTTTTGTCCAATTCAGGCCCTGAATTGGACAAAAAAAAGAAATATATTTGGTTGATAATGTATATAATGTAGTGTCCCTGAGTGTCTGCATGGATTTTAAAAAGTCAGGGATACACCCAAATCCCCAGAGGAAATCCTTGAAAAACCTGCAGTGCTGGTAAGATTAGTTACCAAGAACATCTTATTATGAAATTATGATCTTTCTGATGAATAGTTGTTACATAGACATTACCTTCCATTTCTCCTTAGTATTAACAGCACAGAGTGTGTAGTTGGTCCAGATCTTGTTACTCTCTGGATGGCGAAACCATAGCCCGTCTTCTCCACAATATTTAGTTACCTTTTCTGAAAACAACAATTATGTGCTAAATATACAGTGTGTAACACATTCTCCGAACAATTTCCACTCTTTTATAAAACTGCAAATGTGTCTATAAAGTCAATCCTCCATAAGGACCAGTGTGTAGGATTCAGTGGCATCTAGCGGCAAAGTTGTAGATTGCAACCATTTGGATACAGCTCTGCCTTCTTGGCAGGTAGGAGAAACTATGGTGGCAAAACTTGCAAAAAATGCAACTGGCCCTATCTAGAGCCATTCTGGGCAACTGCAGAAACATGGCGGTTCAACATGGTGGACTCCATGGAATAGAGACGCCTCTATAGATAAAAACAGCTCGTTCTAACGTAACAGAATCACAAAGATCCCTATATTCAGGGGATTACACACTGGTGAAAACATACCTATGAATATTATATTCAATTTATACAGATCCTCCTAAATGTTACACACTAGACCTTTAAAGCAATTACTATTTCATGGTCCAACCTCTTAAAATATAGTCAGTAGAAGATCAGAGGAGGTTAATAAGATATCAGAATCCATTAGAGCAGAACTCTTGATTCTCACTGTTCACCTGCTGGGTCAAAGTCAGAAAAGTAATCAGGGCAGTTTTGGGAGGCGTAGGTTCCTGCTTGAGTGTCGTTCCAGCACAGCCAGCCATCCCAGTTACGACTGCAGTACAGACCTGCAATACCGACAAAGCCACAAAAATACAAATGTTTACAGGCCTCCTGTTAATATGCCTGTCAAACATGACACTTCAAATGACAAAGCAATCACACTGATATCCAGTGAAGGTATTTGATGATGGTGTAACCAGAGTTACACAGTGATCTTCCATAGACAGTATCATTACCTGATTTGTTGAAAGGTGGATCTCGATTTATTTTCAGGAGGCATTTGTATTCATTCTCAAGCATTTTCAGTTTCTGTGAACAAAATAGATGTTTTGACGTTACAAAAAAGATTATACAGAAAAATTGAGAAGTAAACAAAAGTGTGTTTCAACTCCTGACCTTATTCAACATTAATTAACAACAATCGCTAGTAGCCAGAGCACTTGGTCGAACCCACAATTGTTTGGGGAAGTTTAACTACAATAGATCCTCAGAGTCTAACACTGAAGATTGATAAAGTTGTTTCTGCTCAAACCAAAAACCAACCACAGGTAATATATCAGTTGTTATGTATTTTCAAGCCCACATCCAATCAAACTACTGCTTGAGATTTTCCAAGGTCCATATTTTGTGCTGACAAGATCTGTATGTTGTTCCACACATCAACTTTTCCCAACATGCTAACTTTTTAGCATGAAATAATATCTTTTCCAGTTGTAAGCCATGAATGAAAACAGCGTTTGGGTTGCTAGGTTAAATAGTCAGTTCACTGATGAAATAATTAATAGGGGGTTGTTTTGGAAGTCAATAACAAACAATATATTTTGTTGTTTAAGTTTGAGGATTGATCAAACAGAAATAGGTGCTGGTGATACAATGAGGACATGGTGATCCCTCACCAGTTTCCCACCAGCTTCAACTTAGCTGAGTCTGGTCTGTTGGGCTAAGCTGTAAGGACCACTTGTGTCTGTAGTGATGGTTTTTCCCTGAACCTCCAGCCACTTCAATCAGTATACTACCATCACGCATTTAAGTTTAACTTTACATAACATAATAATGATACATACAGAACTATACCATGACTGTAAATGTAAATGTAAATGTAAATTATTTTATACTGTATAGGCTATGTATGGTATATGGTTTGAGGTCTGAGTAGTGGAAACTAAATTCATGACATGATTCATTGTTTAATTGTGAAAGAGGCTACATGTCCTGAACTTGCAAGGAGACCCAGCAGTATTAGTAGCAAAACTGTACAATAAATCCATGAAAGATAGTTCATTACATCAACAATACTAAACATTACCCTCAGCGTCTTCTCATGGGTGGTTGCACAGAGTGTGTAATTAGTCCAAATCTTGTTGGCCTCTGGATGATGAAACCACTGACCATCTTCTCCACAGTACTTAGTTGCCTTTTCTGAAAAAAAACAATTATGTCCAATGTCTTTAAATATAGTCATTAGAGGAATAAAGGTTAATTCAGTATCAGCAGGGTCTCACTGCTCACCTGTGGGGTCAAAATCGCTGAAATAATCAGGGCAGTTTTGTGAGGCGTAGGTTCCTGCAGGAGTATCGTCCCAGCACAGCCATCCATCCCAGTTACGACTGCAGTACAGACCTGTAACACCAACAAGGACGAAACATTTCTTTAGAAGTCTCTTGTTCATACATATGTCAAACATACAAATTATGTAGAAAACACAGTATCAGTACCTGATTTATTATAAGATGGATCTTTTAACATTTTCTCTGAGCATTTCTTTTCGTTCTTGAGGATGAGATCCGTAACACCGCCTTTTTCTGTGTTTAGTCCTGTGGCCTTTGTGGTGGGCTCTTCCGCAGCATCTCTTAAGAAATGTGGGACTTCCTTCTGAGAAAAAAACAGTTCAACATACAAATTATTGTATAGAGACAGAGAAGCTAGCTTCATCTCAATTTTCCATTACTTAAGGAAAAGAGCCAAATACCTCTAATTTGTTCTTTGAAGCTGGCTGACAAGGGGGGCCACTCTGGACCCAGTTACCCAATTCATCACAATGTTTGGTCACTTTTTCTGTAAAGGAAAAAAAAAACCCATCAGTTATTACTCTGAAAGCTTTATAAACCATATCCAATTACTTATAGGCACATTATTGCTTCTGTTCAACCTTCCATGCCCAGTAGATAATCTCTATATGGCTCTGTCTGTTTTTCAGCAGTAGTATGTTGGCATCATCCAAACATAAATCGGACCTTGAATTTTGGCATTACCGCACAACTGTGATTAATTTAACTTGGCACGCATCATCAAACGTTATGTCAAATAGAAAATTCCCTCTTTGGAGTCATTATCTGGCAAATTCTCAAATGTCGGGCTTAAAACCACATGTACTGTAGAGCCATGACTGGGCTAAGAATGAGATCATATATTGTTCCTGACAACAACAGCCATAGCCGACTGCCTAGTCTTCACTGACAACTCATCAACTGTTCAACAACCACTTCCAACTGTACGTCTCCCCCAAAGCTTCATGTCAGCAGCATCAGCTTTCAAATAAGGAGCCATAAGGGGACTCTTAACATCACAGGCATTTTGGGAAGATCCTTTATGAGCCTTCTCTTACTAAAACACCTTCTCTCTCTTCTCATTCATATTCTCTCTCCCCATCCATCTCTCTGACTCAGACTTCTCTGTCTTTTTTTGTAATCCCTCTTCTCTTTTTCTCTCTATATACCCTTCATTCTTTCCTCTGCCCTCCCCATCACCTCCCCTCTCTCCATCATATTACGTCTCCTAAATCAGACACGACTTGACTCTGGATCTCTTCAAGTAGACATTATTAAGCCGTGCATTCCTCACAATGTAAAAACTGCTCATATCGTAGTGACTATTTGTACTTCAATCCAAACATTAAGTGTACTTACATAATCAATTTCCACAGTCAATTTCAATATAAATAAATGTCTGTTTTCATTCAGTCTGACTGATAAAACACAAAAGACAATCGATTTACTTTGTATCCAGTTTGTAAATCTCTTACACTAGCCTAGTTGTCCTTGACACTCACTGTTGTGAAAATCTTTCTCAATTAAAAAGCAACAAGGATTTGATTGTTAAGAAGACTATAGAAGGCTGCAGACATGCTAGCTGCTCTACAAGGCTATACCTATAAGCAGAACAGTGCTTTAGGCGAAATGCTAATGTTTGCTTGCTAAAATGCTGATGTTGTAGGGATGTTTATTATATTAAGCACAAAGTACAGAAAATGTCTTGAGTTTTGCAGGTATTTGATGATGGCTGTATATGAAAAGTCAAGGGGTTTGCCAAAGTAATTACAATCTATCCTGAGGAGGAAATAAATGTCTCATTCCATGGCAATCAGTCCAATAGGTTTCGAGACATTTCCCTCAAAGCCAAAAAATGTGCATCCTTAAAGGAAAAGTCCGGGGATCACAGTCATTAGGCTACATCCTCAGGGAACCATTAATATCTGTGCAAAACTGGGTATGTGGGATTCAACCTCTGGGTACCATAAATACATGTACCAAATTTTATGACAATCATCCAATAGTTGTTGGGATATTTCAGTCAGGACCAAAGTCCTAGTACACTGACCAACTGATTGTTT
>NW_023340268.1:13848074-13854440 GCF_004916995.1 Morone saxatilis
CAGAATATCTGCAGTTTTTGTATAATGAGTTGAAACAAGTTCAAAACACAGCCTAATAATGAACCTACTTTCCCCTGACTGGCTCATGTAATCATTTGATAAAATCTGATCGAAACACGGGAAATATTAAATAAAACCCTCCAAGCTTCCTGAAACTCATTCATACAATCACCCCCATGACCTTTTACATTCATCAAACACAAGATTGGATCGCTGTCTGTGTTGCCTGCTGACCTGGAATTAAAAAGTTATGCAGAAAACCCTCTCAATTTCCCACCGCTTCCGATTCAGTGAACGTTTTGTTGTGGATTGGTGTGAGAATTGCACAATTCTTACCAGTTGCGTCCAGGTCAGGGTGATCTGGACAGTTTTGTGTTACAGACGTCCCAGCTGGTGTGTCATCCCAGCATAGCAAGCCATCCCAAATACGTGCACATAACGTACCTCCAGAAAAGGGAAAGAAAAAAAGTGTAATGATTGTTCTGGGTTATTACCAGCACACAGTTGTGTCTTCAGTTTTATGTTGTAAATGTACGTCAGAATAACATAATTTCTCTACACCCTTAAAAGTGTTTATACTGTAACCCCACAGCCTCTACTCCAAAAGCCCTTTCAGGTCAGTTGCAGTGCTGGCAACACAACCACTTTCTTGAACAAGAACAACAGTGTTCTGATCCCAATCCACTGTCTTCCACAACATCATTACATCCGTAATGCTCCTCCAGAGATAATTTATTTGGCCTTATAAGTGTAGTGTGTAACATTTAGGAGGATCTATTGGCAGAAATGGAATATAATATGCATAGATATATTTTTATTAGTGTATAATCACCTTAAAATAAGAATCACAATTTTTTTGTGATTCTTATATTTTATTGAGAGTGTTTTTATCTACCGACGCCACAGATCACCTTCCATGAAGGCTGCAATGTTGAACCGCCATGTTTCTTCCTTTCTTTTTAAAATATTTTTTTTTACTTTATTTGATAGGAACACTGAAGCTGGGAGAAAAGGGGGCATGAAGCGAGGGAGTTGCAATCTGCAACTACACCGTTAGATGCAATCCTACACACTGGTCCTTTAAGAAGCCTTGAAATGATTTGGGCTTCTCACCGGCTCTGTTTTCTTGATGGTCTTTGTTGGACAGCTCAAGACATCTGTATTGACCCTGGCTCACCGCCTCTCCCTCTGTCAGGCTCTTTCCAGGACTGTGTGATGGGTCTGAGATTGACTCAGCGCCTACCACAGTCCTGCGCTGTGGAGAAAACACGACGCCAGAGGTGAGGGGGAAGACAACATGTTTTATACGGACTTGGAACACAATATGGAGTGTAGACAGAGAGTTATTAATATCTGATCTACATTGCATTGAATAAAAACATAAGATAAAGCATAAATGATGATGATGTTTGCTAAATTTATCATATTTTACAGTTTTATCAAGCTTAGATGAAGACACACACTCTTACATAAGATACAAATTTAAATGGTAGAATAAGCATGGAACGTTTTTTGAAACATTTTTAAAGCTGATCTGATGAGGATTTCACTCTGCTTTGAAATTCTAGTCACCGACTATTCATGTAACTTATTAAAGTGTGTTTGGGAGCTCACAAAAGAAGTTAAGCAGCAGATTTTCTCCATATGAATCTTATCTCTGCTCTAGTGTTTGTATTTGGAGGTAGCATTTAAAATGAAAAAAAGCCTGCCTGTGTGAAATGCTGATTTTGATAATGCTGCTCACTGAAGGATAAAGAGCCCATTTGCTGTGACTTATCTCGCAAATTTTTGGCTGAAAATTAAGCCTCTTGGAGTGCCAGGCTCATGCACTTGCATTTTCTGAATTATTTCAGGACTTTTTAATACTTCGTCTGGGAGATTGTCTACACACTCCATATCACAATTCAGATGCAAACCTCCTACCTCTGTTTCTTTGTGAAGGGCAGAAGGAATTCTCATTAGGAACATTAAAACACCATTCTTACCTGTCTGATAAAAGCTTGCAAAAGGCAAGACATTTAAGAAAAAAAATCATCTTCTGTGAGAATGCTGATGTCCCATGTAGCAGTTTAGCAGCCGTACATATGATGTCACTCCAAACATTGAAGTAAATGACGTCATACATACGACCACCAGGCCACCACCAATATCAACTGATGAGCTGAACAAGAAAAACATTTCTTTTTCAAGGGCTTTCTTCACCCATTACAATTCATTAATCTTCCTGAATCAACATGACAAGAACAGTCTAAAAAGAAAGTGGAGAAACATAAAGCAGAGTAACATAGATACATGAGGCATTAAACATTTGGCAGGGATACTATCCAGGACCTTAATGTCAAGCTTGACATTGGACAGCAAAGGAAATTGAAACAGTAAACCTCCATTTCACACTGACACTGAAGAATAGTGGACCAAATGTTGTTGTTTTTTTCATAAGACGAGATGACTCATAAAATAGATCTATTTTTCTGCAGTAAAAGCTTTTAAAAAATCCCAATGTGAACATTTCCCCCTGTGTTTGTTGCTAACAAGATGAATATTGTCTCGGCGCTCTCCAAAATTAAGAGCCATAGAGTTGAAAATACCACTCATCATAAAACCCTCATTCAGCCAACTGGTGTACTGTAATTTGTAGCCGCAAGTTCATGAAAAGGATATTTCAGAGTTTGATTTGTCTGATAAAACACCCTCATCAGGCAAATCAGTATATTTGAACACAGTGCACAAATGTGTCATCCCTACATGATACATGAGATAGCCTAATCATGTAAAACATTGAACTAATTGATGTAATTTATTTGAAATCAGATACTTCACTCCAACACCCCCAACAGTCTGACTATAAAGTTGGGAAATACAGACATACATATGCTTTATGCTTAAATATATGGCAGGGGTGTATATGTGCACAGGTCATAATATGTACCTGTAAGATTTGATGTTGATTAGGCAGATACTTCTCTTTTGAAGGGTACAGATGAACTCTTGTGCACTTGTTAAATTTCTGTTTTGAATATATTTTTATTGGAGTAAATACGCTCTAATGCAGAGTTTCTACACTTTTTTTAAATCAGAGAGGAAGTTAAGTTCTTGTTTTATTTTTCTAATTGTATGTTTTGCACGCTTTTACTTCTTTTCATTTTGGACTTTTTCTTGGCAAGGTAAATTTTTTCTTCGCTATATGTGACGTTAACTTACTTTGAACTACTGTAAAGTGAATGTTTTGATATTTTTTGCATTTTAGAACTAAAATTGTATTTGTTTTTATGCACAACTAAGAGAAATATAGAGACATTTGTCAAGTGTGTTGCAGGGCTGCCTTGGAGGGCAGCTTGCAATGCTGTTCTGTTGTTCGCTAGTGTGGAGCATTTTGTGACACTGTTCTGGTACAGCATAGACACAGAGGGCATTGATGCACATACAATTTCAGGTTTGCATGGTTTGTCGTGTTTTGATGATACCCCAATGATGAGTTGAAGTCATGGGTATTTTATGTTGCAATATTATAAAAGAGAAACACTGCTAATGTTGTTCTACAGATGCACAGACTTTGAAAGACAGTCCCAGGAAGCCTGGTCCTTGTCCACTACAATGCAAAGTTAGACCCACAAATATACAATGAGGTATTATAGGTATTTAGTGTTTATAACCGTGCCAAGTTTAAATACAGGTGAAAAGAAGAGATCCTAGATTGTGCACCATGTGCATACGTGTAAAGATCACATATAGTGAAACAGTTATGGATCACTATCTTTGCTTTAAGATTGCTCAAGTTTGTAATGAACAAACTCAGCTAATTATAAATAATAATTATGAAGTATAAATGGTAAGTGAAATTTAATTATGAGATTTTTTTGCTGAGAAAAGAAAACCACTAGACCATAGCATATCACATGTCCATTTAATGAAAACAGAATTCTATGTTTAAACACACGTACAGCATACAAAATGGGCAAACAATATAATGGAGTTAGTTTACCTTACAGCATTCCTTGAATTTAAAAATGAAAGCTTACCACCAGGAGAAACCAAAAGATCCAAAGGTAGCCCGCAAACTTCATATCTTCCTCTCACAGGCAAATCTCTAAAGAGAGAAAAGAAAAGGACAAGTTACAACTACCAGAAAACAAGATGTCTGCCGTGAAAGGGACTGAACAAACATATGGCTCTTTCAAATCAGGATTACAGCCTCTCAGGAGGAAACAGCAACAGCAATCATTAATCTGAAATGCAAAATACTGCAGCAGAAGCACTGCTGCGCCAGTTTGTGACATTCCACACATTCCCTTTGTGCGTGCGTGTGTGTCCGAGAGATAGCGAGAAAAGGTATGCATCCGCACGTGAAACAATAGCATGAAAAAGTAACATTATATTGTGTGAGCTAAAGGGGGAACACAAGACAGAGACACAGTCAGACAAGAATAGTTGATGGTCATTCATCATCTTGTGCTGAGCCTCCACTCCCAGGCAGCACCAGATCTGCCAGTTTAGTAACTGAGTGCATGTGAGATTAAAATTCACTTCAGGTCTCTTTGCTTTGGCTCGCAGAGTCCCTGTTGGAAGCCCATCACTCCGCAGTTTGAACAGTAAGGACGACCTACTGGTTGTTCTCCACACCCCACGGCGACCCAGGGGGCAGAGTTTTCAGCAGATAGACACGCATGAGCAAGTCCTATAAGTCACTGTGAAAGGTTAGCAGGATTGATAGTATTTGTTTTGGCTTTTACGCACGCTGATGGTAGGCTACTTAGCATTAGGATGACAAATAAACCTGCAACTCCATCTGCAAATAATTTAAGGATTGCTGATCTCTAACCAGGGATCTCTCAAACTTCCATCACATTTTTCATTTATGGGTTATTAAAATACAAAACTTAATACTGCAACTGATAGTAGACATGATGATGATTATTATCATTAATACTATGTCCTCTGTCCTAAATCTAGACTTAGAAAGAGACCTAGCCTCTGTCTCATTTCCATACAATGGAGCTGTAACAATTAGTCTATTAATCTCTTAGTGAGTTAATTAATCAACAACTACTTTGATAATGGAGTAATTGTTTAAGTAATGTTTCAAAAACTACATGTCCAAAATTAGCTGGTTACAACACCTAAATTGTAAGGATTTTCTGCTTATCTTTGTATTACGTGATAATAAACTGAATAAATACTTTTTGTAGGACTAAATAAACATAGTGTAGACCTACATCTTAGTAGGCAGACACCGTACACCATTGTATTTTCTGTTAGTACATGGTACCGTAGATTCATTTCTTGTATATAACCAAATAAAATACTTCATAAACTATATCCTAATAAACACCACAGATTTATATTTTAGATGAATCCATAATCATTATTACTGTAAAATAATTTAAAAAATGCCCCTTAAAGTTTCTTAAAACCAAAGGCGATGTCTTAAACTCAAAGATATTCAATATACAATGGTATATAACTGCCTACAATTAAATAATCAAAATGTTTCCTGCTAGGTTTCTATTTACAAATCTATGGGTTAATTGTTCATTGTTGGCTCTATTTATTTAAAAAATCTGTGTCAACTTCATCACCAGTCAATACTATACCGACTATAGAAAGACTATTCAGTATGCGGGTCCACCATGCGTAAGAGCTCAGTCAAGGACACAGCAACAAACCGTTCCATGCCTCTTCTTTGAAAAGAAGTAGGGAAGGAACACAAAACCACCAATCAAAGACAAACAGAATATAAAGGAGGGAAAGTATGGATCCCAAAATGGCCTGAAGAGATGATCTATAAAAACCATTATCATCAGCCGGAGAACAGAGCATTCACACCAGTCAATTATCAGCTAATCACCTCTGGGTGTGCATGAGCATGTGAATTTGTCTAAAAGTGGGATATTCTCTGAAAGAGACGTGTTTCTACAAGTCAAACAAAAATTGACACAACTGACTCCATTATTGTTGCTACCAAGTTCAATGTGGAAAAATAACACCTTGCCAACAGCCCCATACCTAGGAGACACAAATCAAGCGGGGGGTGACAGGGGGGTCTAGTTCTTTACCTGCATTCTGAGGCATTTTTATGCAGCAATTTATGCTTTTTGTGCATCAATTTCAAAGTCCTCGGCTAAGGTTTTAAGGAGGGAAGGGCGAGCCCCTGGAATCTTGAGGTCACTGTGAGGCTTTTGCGAAGACAAGCTAAGTTAATCGGCTGCTGGATTCATATTTAGTGCACAGGCAAGAGAGTGGTCAAAATGCCAAACTACAAATAAATAATACTCTCTGTGATGCAGGTGGATCAGGACCTCGTGGCCTGGATCACTGACTACCTCACTGACAGACCACAATACGTCAGACTGCACAGCTGCTTGTCAG
>NW_023340268.1:13854540-13868868 GCF_004916995.1 Morone saxatilis
TCTTATCTTATCTTATCTTAACACTACAAGAAGGGTTAAACACATAGGGATGAAAAGATCGATAGCATTCTCATCAGTCCATTTGAAAACGAAAACTGAAGACTGAAAACTGTCTATCAACACCTCAACTCCATAAACGATGACAACAAGATGCAGGCAGATTAAAACACTCATAAGAAGACACTGACTCTGCCATTTAATTATGACTTTGGACAGGTAGTTTTGGCAGATGTATGGGAACTGTCTGTGCAAGGTTGAAGGGGAGTAGCAGTTAAGATTATTTGAGACACCAATAATCTTTCCAAAATGTCCAAATTATAATGCTCAGTCCATCAATAATACATTTACCAACAGCCCGTTTCATATCTTAATATCTTTGCTGCACATGTGACAGTTTGCTGAAATTCCAACCTCCCAGCTATGGTTGACTTTCAGCGGGGGGAGATGTGGGTTCTTTCAACAACTATGTCTTTCTGCCTTACACATTAGCTCTTTATACATCTCTAAACATAGTCTCCAGAGCATTTTGCGGGCCATTAGGTCCAATGTGATATGAACAGTAAGGCTTGAAGCATGTGTAGCTCATTAAAGAGACAATGCCTCCCACAG
Source organism: Morone saxatilis (assembly GCF_004916995.1). NCBI lineage: Eukaryota > Metazoa > Chordata > Actinopteri > Moronidae > Morone > Morone saxatilis. The sequence continues at coordinate 13,855,150 of NW_023340268.1, forward strand.
AGAAAACACAGAAAAGTACTCAATTGGGATGACTGAGTGCATCGCATACATATACAGAACTTGAGCCTCTCCAGGAATGCTTTTAGCATCTACTGTAAATCAAGTAATGTTAATCAGTTAAAAAAAGGGGATTTGAGAGATTTTGCTTTTGCAACATTAATTGCTACTACTATACCATACTATATTCTAAACCTCTTTGAGGATAAAGTTAATTCCTGTGCGGTGATAAGCACAAGTATAAAACACTGACTGAAAGTGACTATAAAAGGAAGGTTTAAAAACTGTTTCAGTAAGGGGTTTCTCTTGGATTTGTTCCCCTGAACACAGACATTGGTTTAGTTTGAAAAGTGTTTTTTTTTCCTGGATATCTGTACTTAATAATGAATGTGTGACTAACATTTAAACTTTCTCTTTGTATGTTCCACCCATCTGCCTTCATTATCTCTATCCTCTTTCATTGTTAACCTTAGTAACCCCAGTAATAAATCATTTCAAAACTCAAGTTTGACACAAAATGCATTTGTAGTTTTTGTACTAGTTTTTTTAAAGAATTGTTCTTTTGGTTGTGGCAGTATCACTGCCTTGGGCTTTGTTTTGTTATTCCCACAATCTCTATAAAAATAAATTGAATAAAAGTGTCCTGATTTTATCATTATTATTATTCATGTCGAGCTTCTGTCTCATCCTCTGCCCTATTTTTCTTCTTCACCTCCTCAGTTTACCCTTTCTGCTCCCTCTCTTTTTGTCATCCTTAGATCACTCTGACAGCAGCAGATGGACCCACACACATCTCTTGTCTTTCCTCTTGCGGTGAGCGGTCACAGGCACGGTGACAACACAGATTTGTGCTGACATCACATCAGTGATGGAGGATACCACTTCACCACTTCAGAGCCATCAATCAGTCTGAGGGGAGCAGCCACACGGACGTGATTTGGCGTCCCATTTGTGCGCCGGGACAAATGAGCTAGATTACAATGCAAGCTCAGGTGGATTAGTTTGACGAATGGACAGGTTATGGACATAATCCACAAGGCTGTCATATAAGTCTTGTCTAGCTACATGATTATAGAAGCTATATTAAATGACTCCCCTTACTGCTTACTGCTACTGAGGTTTAACAGCTCTACAACAACACATCCGTAATCACACTTCCTATTAAGTCATATTTATTGTGCAACATGGCGTGGCCTCCTGACTCTTAAGTCAAAGAGAATTATAGACATATCAGTGAAATGTCATCAGCTAAGGGGCACTTTATATCTGTGTGGTCTTCTGTGAATACACACAATAAAGGAATATTGATATAAAGGCATGGTAATGCATGGTAAACGTGAACTGAGAATACACAATTTATATTTTCCCGGAAATTATTTTTTAAATATTAAAAAAAAAAAGTAGACCAATTCATACAAACAAACGATATACATATGCCTGTGTATGTAATTTCATATCATTATATCAATATATACCATGATATTGGACATTTTCTAGTAAATCCTATGTAATAAAATAACCAGAAATCACACTGATGCAAAAATAAAATAAAAACCTTTATAATATTTCTATGAGGCAGCTCACATATATATATCATCTCATGTTATATAATGTGATATTGCCCACCCCTAAAATCACATTACATGCAGATACTTTTATTATCATACAGTAGTCATGACAACTCTTCCTTGATGGAGCATTCAAATACATTCCGACATCTAGCCGGCGGCCGTGGCTCAGGAGATAGAGCAGGTCAACCACTAATCAGAAGGTATGTTGATGTGTCCTTGGGCAAGATACTGAACCCCAAATTGCTCATGATGCTGACCATCAGTGTGTGAGTGTGTGTCAATGTGATTACTTAATTTCTGATAAGCATTTGACACCTTGCATGGCAGCCTCTGCCATCAGTGTATAATAGATGCGTGTGAATGGGTGAATGTGAAATGTAGTGTAAAGTGCTTTGATTGGTCAGAAGACTAGAAAGGTGCTATGTAATTGCAGTCCATTTACCAGAAAATCTTGTGTACATTATTTTAATGGCATTAATGTTTGCTTATTGGCTATTTTCCAAGGTTTGAATGTCTGACTAAAAAGTATGTGAATATAATTCAAAGCACTGAATTAAATGTAACACTAGCCAGGTGATTTTCAAAGTGTGGATGTCAGAGTGCCTTGATGCACCAACATGGTGGGTTTTGCGAACATTTTCTGTAACAACCTACATTATCATGACAATAACTTGATTTAACGTATTTTCCCTGTGATGGATGATTACATATATCGCAAAATTGTTGCAAGTCTCTGCAACAATAAAATAAATGGAAACGTGGTTGCCTGGAAGTAGGTTACCAATCATACATACAGTGATATGAAAGACTCCAAAATGATTTTAAAAGTGAAAAACTACCATTCAAAGAAGCAGAAGAAACTCTGTAGAACATCACTCATGTGGACTGATCAGTCAGTTTTAACACCCCCAAGCATATGTCTGTGTTTGAGTCCAGCTCATGACGAGGTGAAACAGGTAAATGGTGAAAGACTATTTTCATGCTTTTTGGCTTTATCATCTATCTAAAAATATACCGAATTCCAGTCTCTCCAATTAAGGTAAAACGAACTAGCTTCTATCGTTTCCTCACATGCATTTACCTCCCCCTCCTCACCCAAATCCCACTTTTCTCTGCATTCTCATTTCCTCTCTGGCCTCTTTTCTATATATCTTCTGCTTCTTTAATCTATCTCCCTTCTCACCTCGTTTCTCTTACTCTCTCTTATCCACCCCCCTCCTCTCCTGCTCCGACTCCCCCAGTCCTTTCTCTCCCTCCCTTCGTCTACAATCTCCCCCTTTAAAAGCTCTGCCCTCCTTCCCTATACAGTCTCCTCTTTCTCCCCCTTTCCGGCTACAAGGCTTGCTCTCTGACTCTCGGGGCAGATCCAACAGATTCATCAACTAGCACATCCTTTAAACATTAAACAGGCTCCCGTTATGGTGACACATCATATTTTCAACTAATCTCTCTGTGTTCCACAGAATACACACACATAGCACAGTCCCGGTCCTGTTCCCTGTTCTACTGTATATGTGACCAAGCAAGCAGACAAAAGACAGAACTACTTAAATACAGTAAATTACTTAAAGAAAAGCAACATAAAAAGTAACATACAATTGTTAAGGTTCATATTGTTTCTGGACTAAATAAATGGGGATGGTCTTTCAGTGGATGAGAGATATTACTGCAAATTACAGGAACATCACATCTGGAGGCTTAAAGGTATAATATGTAACATTTAGGCATTAAAATATCAATAAACACTAGACCTATGTGATTTATTTTGTTGTGTACCTAAATTATCTCAGATGTTTCCAATAATGTTCAAACCCAGAGAAATCTGTAATTTTATTCCAGTAACAGTGCATTTCCCCCATCACCTGTCGGTGATGTCATATCCCCTTTGCGCATGTGTCAGCGTTGTGGTGGTTTGGCATAAGTTGTTTTTAACTATATATTTTCACCAGATGCCTGGATCTGTTTCCCTGAAGTTATCAGAGAAACAAGCTAAGCTAACGTTAGCAGCAGCTTGGCTGACAGGCTCTTCAGGACATCCTTTGTCTGCCAAACAGTGATGGAGAAATACAGATTTTTAAAGTGAAACTTCTTTATCCAGTGTTTCTAATCACCAGGTCTGTTTGTTTTGGAGAGGAGGAGAGGAGACCTCTGTGGATAATTTGGCTCCCGGTTAAAACCTCCTGAATGATGAAAGCTGAAGGAATCCTAATTGGGACAAGCTGACAGCAATGACAGCAATGGTGGTGAAGACAACTATTTCCATGATCCAACGCTACTTCACAACGTCATCAAACTTTGTTTTGTTTTGTTTTTTTGATGTGAGACAACCCATGGCAGCAGAAATTACATACGTTTAATAGACCTTCAGTTTGGGATGTAATAATGCTGATATCAGTGAAAATGTTTGATTCAAAGTTCAACCAGCTGATAATGAACAAATTCAGATCACTAGATCTTTCATTTCAGATGGGATAAATGTCAACTGTATTCCAAGTCAGGGTCTTGATCCTCTGAGGGTGTCTTCTTTAGAACAGTGATCCCCAACCGGTGGTACTTACTGGGGAGAACAATGTGGAAAATTAGATTTTCTAAAGGAGAGAGAGGGGCCGCCTCTTCTCTGGGAAGGGTTTTGCAGAAATAAAACTACATACATGGTTAGGATTCATTGTGTTTAACTATAGCCTTTAATAAGCCTAGGTGAAAGATCACAGTTATAGTCCTCTTTAATTATTTTTTTCACGGTATTTATCAATAGAAATGAGCACAACATGAATTTTATAGAATGGCACTGAATCAGGGGAGCCCACTGCTGGACCATGGAAGTGATTCTCTCTCATGGATGAGGCAAATAGGTGGCCGGCCATCTATTCATCCTCCATGCCTCATTGCCTCAGCCTGGGAAGATAACCCTTCCGTTTCTGAATCTGTACCCCCTGATTCAGTGCCAGAGTCAGACTCCAGAGCCAGGGAGTGTGTCAGGGTCAGATGAGCCAGGGCCACATAAAAGGCAGCAGTGTGACACCATACTGGAAATGCTGGAGAGGGCAGAGGAGAAGGCCAGATGAAACAGGGAGGAGAGGCTGTAAAATTTATTAAAAAATATAAAAAACAAAAAAGAAAGTTTTTTCAAAATTGATGAGCACTAACTGAACTAATATCCATTTCCTTAACTTCCCAGTGTGTTTAACAATTGTATGGAGAAAAAACAGATAACTACTATTAGCAATAGCAAAAGTCTGGCTGTAGTTGACCACCTCCATCATCTGACCCCTATGCCTCTTTCACAAGCTCAAGTTTTCGATCACAAAACAGGCCTTTGCATGGTGCCTATTGAACCTTACTGCAACTGTACTTCTCACTGGCTCGCTGCAAGGTGTTATGAGCGTGATGGGTCGTGACATACAGGGATATCCAGCATCCCTTAGAATACAATAGCCTTCAGGTAGGTATAGTCTATGAACATACAAAGGACTATTAATGCTGTCATCATGGACTTTGCCTGGTTACCCAACAAATATGTCCAGAAACTGACACAGGTGGACACACACTGCTTGCATCTGAACTGAATAAAACAATTTCATGTTTAAGCAGCATTAAGCATTTGCCCTTGGGGGCTTGATTCTTATAATACAGCCATCAGTGGTGCCAACAATCCTGGCAAATGCAAATCCAGCTTGATGTTTGAAGCCAGCACCATTTCTTTGAAACTCATCAGGTGGTGGAAAGCAGATAACCCTGTTTTTGTGCCTGATTACTTGGTGTGCAATATAATTCACTGTGGAACGTCGGATGCCAAAGACCGTTGAGATGACATTGTAAGAAGTTGCGCTTGCCAGGTCAAATGGAGAGCGGAGGATGTGAACGAGATGGGATACCGTGGGTCTGGAGAGGCGGAAGTCTGGTCAAAGGACTCTTTAAATATCACAGTATAAGGCCAAGACACGAACCTGGAGGTTGCACAATACTGAGCTATAAATAAAGATATTAAAAACTGACATTTCTGTTAAATGAAATATGTGACTAAATGCTATGTGATAACAATAGTTTAGTAATTTTTTTTTAAATATTCAAGTTTATATCATATATCATGTATTTATCACAAAAGGTCCAAGGAGTGGTTGAAGCGAAACACTGACGACTGCAACTGCAAAATATATTAAATTAAATCAAATATTATAACAATAAACAATATGCTTTGAAGGTACAGTGTGTAGCATTTAGGAGGGGAAATCACGTCTTTCGTACTAGAAGGGGAGAGTGGTGTTGTGATCTGCAGCTACTGGACCTTTAAAATCTATTCAATGTATTTGGAACATTACAGGTGTTGTCCATGAGGTACTTGAGCTGAACTTTAGAGGCCAAACTGAACCAACACCTTCTCCACTCATAAGAGGGTCCAGCCTCAGACAATGTCCTCTTTGAGCAAAGGGAAAGCTACATTTCTTGGACATTTTCAGAGGTTCCTTTGAAATGGCTTGTTTTGACAAATCAGAGGATCTAGCTCCTGATTCAGCACAGCTATAGGCGACTGTATGTGCACGCTTTTAATAGAGAATAGTTAATAAATGTGTTTTGCTGTGTCAAGTTCTGCAAGTCTAAACTCATTCTTCACATTTTTGCCAATCTAGGCAATTTATGACTTGATTTATGCATTTATTTATTTATTTTTATTCCACTGGGCATTGAATTGCTACTGCGTTTCAGCCTGCTCTCTGTCAGTCCTCAGTATGAAGTGTTCATGTAAGAGCTGTTCAGTCAATTAGTAGGCAATGTCTCAGCACTAGAACAAAACGACGACACTCATTGTCCATCAGTCAGTGTTGCTGTTTGGCTAAAGCTTTTGATATAATGAAAATAATGGGATATTCATGCAAGTAATGTTCATTTGCTTTGTAAAACCCAACACAAAGGCAGTGGATTGATCACTTTTGAATGCAGATTTAGTGGCTTATTGGTCAAAAAAATCATTTGTTTCCTATGAGAATGAGTCTTAAGCAAACCATACAATGCTGGCCCTGCTGCAGTGAAGGATTGTTCATTGATTTATTGTTTAGCATCCCAAATAACCCAAGAATGTATGAATGGCTGACCAGACTGAACAGAGTATGACAGGGAAACTCATCCCCATGATGAGTAAACAAATTAAGATGCATTTGAATACACAAAGCCTTCATAGATTGATTGGACAGTTATCTCCTCCAGCATAATGTGATTCATCTTCAGGAGGTGCAGGAGGTCAGCATATTTAATTGCAAGAACAATCTTTCTGGTTACATGTTATGTATCCTTAAGCCATTTAATTTTTTACAATTTTAGGTTATTATTACCCCTTCAGTAAGTGCACAAAATGTAAGCTGCAGGTCACCAGCTCCTACACCCTTTATTAAAAGGTCTGTTGTCTGCCCTTGAAGAGACATTTGGTGCTGTAACTCACCCTCAAGGAACTATATTGTACCTTCCTCCAATCCTGCCTGTTACTTACTGGTGAAGTGGCAGAATTATGGTCGGGGGCGCTGAAGCAAGAGAGCATTGTGTGCTCTAGTGTTTCAACTGTTCAAAACAAGCCTCCTGTAATAAGAGGACTCTCCCTGGCTCTGAGTAAACAGTTGATTTATACCTGATCTCAAACACCATGACATCCCACACACTTCCTCTACTAGCCCAGGAAGAAATTGAAGGGGCAGACAGGAGAGAGAGACAGGGAGGGATGGGGGAAGGATTAGGAAGGGAAACATGAATAGCAGTGCACAAAGACTCTGGTGGATATGTCGTCATAGTCTAAACTCCATCCAGATACATTAGCTTAATCCAGTACCCATGCTACTACTCCAAAGTATGCCGCCTCCCTTTTACTTTTCTTCTGACTGGCATGGACCTTCAAGTACAAGAACATACATACATCATATGTAAATTGGTGTTATTCAGTGTTTGCCAGGCAGACTGATGGGAGCCGTCTTACCATTTCCTTCTCTCCGCTGATGACTACATGGAACAGGTTGGAGCTCTCCGAGCTACTCTTCAGCTTCAACAGCTAATAACTCAACTGTGGTTAACAGCCTTAGGTGTGCCCATGCATCTTAGGATAACTGTTGTTTTTTACTGTGAGGTAACACCGCAAACTGAACATGATTTTTCCATTTCTGTGACATCCCTAAATGAGCCTAAATTGGGCATCACACTAGTTTCAGCAATGTGTCTCGAACATGTCTGGGAAATTTGTGTTGTGTACTGTATTTTGCCTTCCATAAATAAAACATGGTGTGCATCTGCGGTTTTGTACTGTATGTCTTTTGGAAGTAAAACAAATTACAACAGGATTGTGAACACATGATTGACATATCATAAGAACATGAGAAGTTATTAGCAAACAAATGCCTATTTAAACATCCAGCAGATACAGAGTAACATTATTATCATTCAGATTCATGTTTCTGGCCACTTGATAAATTCCAATATTCTCTTCTTTTTGCTCGGTTTTGGTCTTCACCAGATACTGAGGGAAACATCTGGCTCTTTAGCATCTAAATGTTCCACTATGTTCACCAACTAGTCGCTAAGCTGGTGGTAGCTGTCTGCCATTTGGGGCTGTAGTTTTTAGAGCCTTTTCATGGAAAACAGCTGCCTGTTGCGACTGAAAACAATGAGTTTAGAGCAGAGAGAGTCAACCAGAACAGTACAATGACGGACCGTAAAACCAAAACAATGAGCTGAAATTCTCTGCAGAGCTGTGGGGAACTGCAGAGTTGGGTGATTATTCTCTACTACATTACATTGCAAGCAATGCCTTTCACATATGAGTGCACTCCATTCTTAATAAAAATATTGTTTATAACTACTTTAAACTGAGTTATAACAATGACTGAAGTCAGGAGGAAGAACCATACATGATTGCCAAAAACAAACCCCTCCCTGCATTCAATTACATGCTCCATATTCATCCTGGCAGGATCTGCACTCATTATGCTCTGCTTTTTGCAAACTTCCACTCCTTATTTCCCACTTCTCTTTCTCTCCTTCTCTGTCTGTCTCTCAAGGTTACAGTCACGGTGGTCTTTAAATTAATCTGCGGAGGGACCACCAGCACTCGAAAGTCAAAAGATCCACAGTATTCCCCATCTGCCTCAGACCAATTTACATCTGAACCACCCGACTGCCCAGTCCATCCCACTGTCTGACCAGTTTTTAGCTCATTCAGAAAACCTTTTTCTGTTTTCTATATCCTAACTTGAATGTCATGAATTAATGGTCCTTGTTTCATGAAAAAAAAACATAATTATGCATATAAACTACATTAAGACATATCACTGTGTGATCCACCGCCTTCACTCATTTAATAATGGGAGTTTTATTTGATAAATGTACAGTAATTGCATTTAGAGTTGCAGAAATAGTTTCCAGTTTTGGAGACTGAAACTTGTACTACTCGTCTTGAACAGCTGTATAACGTTTGGCTCAAGTTGCATAATGGGAAGTGTAAGATCTAGTGTTTTTAGAGCTTTACCCATACTTAAGACCAAAACTCAGATAATCTGTACCCATATCTATATTTACATTTCTCCTCCATTTAAATCTGTCTCTTGTGAATCCCCAAACTTTATGTAAGTGCAACACTAAATTGCTGGAGTGCCAGTTTTTACAAGGCAGTGCCATACAACAGAACTACACACACAAAATAAAATTTGCAGGCTTGTTATAATGCACAGAAATTGGGGTTTTTGTTTCCATTTCTAATGATGTCAGAGTTATAAATAATCTCCAGAAAAGCTTTGGAACAACGTTTTTCTATTTTCAGCTACAGCAAAACTTAACACAGTCACCTGCTTTGATTTTCCAGTAGCAGCAAATCTGCCAATCAAGGGAACTACATCATTAGAGAATAATAATCAGATGTTAAACAGTGTCAGACATGCAGCCTGCATGGCTAACAAAAGAGAAACACTGGTGTGATTGCTGCTTTCAATGCTTCGGCTGATTTGCATACAGGTGATTAATTCACGCTAATGTCACCGCATCCCAGAGGGTTGCTGCTGAGATGGTGTTTGGTTAAAGACCTAGTTCTACGCAAGTATTATCACTCTGATTCTGGAGCAGAGTGGTGTTACACTGAAGTGCATTGGAAAACTCTTTAACTTGCAGAAATGCAGCACAAGTTAAGTTTCCCCCTTAGACAATAAGCAATTTTGAGTACAGCTGTTCCTTTCATTACAATGCAAGTCTGCATTTACAGGATTTAATTTCCCCAATACTTGCCATATGGGAATCTGAGGCGGTCAGAACGTACAACCAATACTAACAAGGGCTCCACTACTGCATATTTAAAGCCCATTGATATACATTTCATGCTACATAGTTTATGATGCTCATTTACAAAAAATGTACCTGCAGTTCAGACTGTCACTAAACATGACAGAAATGCCAATAAGTACAGAGACCACTCAGCTGTGTGGTAAGGAGTATTGAATCTATCCATGCTGTTATATAATCCCCTGAATAACATTTTCTCCTCCTGATACCAGTAAACAAAGGAGTCTGTTTATGAGCACAGGCTTTGCTCTGTCAAATGAGCAGCTCACTCCCTGACATTGACATCTTCCCACTAAGTTTTTGTGTATTTCTTGAACTGATTAAGTGTCAGTCACTTTATTTTTCCAGCCTCTCAGAGGCAGTGTGAAGAGCTTCAGGTGCTTACATACATCTGCCACTGAATGGAGGGTATTTTCAGGGGATCAAAGTCCTTTCATCTGGCAACCTTTCCTTTCCCCAGCCTCTTCATTTCCTCTTGACTTTACACAGAGTACATCTCATCTGTTAACCAACCAATGACATTTCTTTGTCTCATTTCCCAAAAGAGGAGAGCAGAGGACAGATGGTAAATGTCGTATGACCTCTTCCAGGTTTGGTTTCAGTGTCACAGAGTGGAGAAAACTCACTTCAACTCAAAAATTCAATTCTCTAAAACACTGAAGGAATAGTTCGACATTTTGGGAAATATGCTTATCTAATTTATTTATGTTTTATTGTGTTAGATGAGAAGACCGATACCACTCTCATGTCTGTCATTACACAAATGAAATATGACATGTTCATTATTAAGTTTTAGAGATGCTGCTGTCCGTCTATTTTGTAAGTCTGGACCGACTTAGCTCCTTACTGCCATTTTGTGTTTTTGTGCTAAATTCTGCTAACCGGCTGCTGGCCGTAGCTTCACATTTACCGTAAACATGAAAGTGGTATTGATCTTCTCATCAAAATTTTGGCCATTAATTTTAATTTTTTAGTAAGGTTTTCAGGAGAACTCAGATTTCTATTAACATGCACACAGCTTAGAAGTGAATGACTGAATCACTGAAGTCCTCTGGATGTCATCCATCTGGAGATTCTTGGGAATTTCCTTTTTTTCCACAGTTCCTATTGCAAGCATTAAAGCCCAAGCTTGGCTTTGCACTCTAGTCCTTCACTTGAACAAAATCAAAGGTTATATCTTAACTCTAAAGTGCCACATTGAAGGCATTACTAAATGATAAAAGGATCAAAGTGCAAAAGGCTGTATGGAAGTAAGAAGATTGGACAACAGGTACAATATGGTTGCACAGAACAGCTTGTAGGGGCATTAGCAGAGAAGAGGAGCTACAAATCAAAACTAAAAGATAAGCCCCTCTGGATCAAGGATCGCAATCAGACAGAAAAAGGATCCCAGAGGATGAGATCAGAGGCCCAGAGGGCAAAGATCCAACCTGATCCTGATACTCAATCTCAGACTCAAACAAGACAGTTCAAAAAGCATTAAAAAAAAGGGCTCATTCGGATGGAAACTGATCGCCACCAATCGGAACATGTAATAGCTCTAGGATGAACACTGGGTGAATGGAACAAACATTCTCGACGATAAATCCGGCTAGGTGGGAGGAAATAAAAAAATGTTGACAGAAATAGCTCAGTTACTGCAGGCACAGCAAAAGCACATCAGAGAATACACAGCACAGTCTTTTCAGTCAAGGCATATCAGTCCTGCATGATCCAATAAGACTGCAAAACAAAGACAGCAAAACACATACCCACATGCACTGAAAAAATGTTTTTTTTTAATGGTTAGAAAATACCATGGTTCTCTCTGTAACCTTTTAACAACAATTTTTCCATTATAAGAAAATCTTTAGCAGATATGGAAACATATTTCCAAGAAACCCAGCAAGACGTTTCACCTCCACACAAAACACCTACTGTAAATATCACCTTTATTGACATGCTGTGCCTGCAGGAAAAAGGGAAAAATGCCAATGACATACATCGAAAATGAGCTGACAGAAGAGTAACTACATGTTATTTCAAAATTCTCCTCTCTAATCTCAGCTATAGACCTTTACTCTTTCAGTTAAATATCAGACTTAGCAACAACCTCAACCAATTATGTTGCTACTATCAAACTTTAAATCTGTTCTCCTCTCTGCTGCTTTCAGCTGTCATTTCAGTATGAAATCCTTGCGACCCTCCTCGACCCCATTCACCTCCAGTTCATCATATCCTGTGCCCAGGTTGACCTCATCAGAAGTCCACTCCTCATCACATCCACAACTATAGCATTCTCTTCATTCCTCCGTCACCAGCACCACCACCACCAGTGTCCAAACTCCATCAGGGTGTTTCCTATTCTAATCATGGCTTCACCAACCCCTTCAAATACGATGACGTCATGATGGGGTCTAATCACCAAAGGCTTGAACACACATTTCTAATCTTACAGTCTCTTTGAGTGTGTGAATGAACAACATAAAACATATTCTATAATTATACCCTGCTAAATTTATTACTAGCTGCAATTGTGTTGTGTTACAACCTACTTGACACTCGTGGTGCCAGTGTGTGTGTATGTGTAAGAGAGAGAGACTTTTTGTATGTAAATCATTTGATTGATAATACTAAAACTCATCTACATCAAGAGTTTCATTTCTGATGATCTCTGACTCAAAAAAGTCCAAACTGTGTGACTTCTTTCTTCTTTCTTGAACTAAGAGTTCAAAAGTTATTTTATTTACTGTTTATGTTACAAAATAAGTGGGGTCTGTTTTTGGAGAATATAACATCCCTCATCATTTCTATGCTGATGACACGCAGCTGTATTTCTCCTTCAAATGAGGTGAAGCACATGTCATCTTTAGTCTTTCAAACTGTCGAGCAAGTGTGTGGCCAGTTTTCTTGGACTTCTGTCTTTAGTTGACCATAAAATCAAAAATCTGGGTGTAATTTTTTTTAAATACATTTTTAGAATTTGACAGACAAACTCTGCCGCTTTTTCCACATTAGATTGATAGTGAAAAAAGAACCTGCTCTCATTTTTGGAGACCTGCTTTTATCACTTCATGTCTCTCTCTATGTAGTACACAGTCAGTCATTCCTGCCTTGCCAGCAGCTTGTTCAAAATTCAGCAGCAAGACCTTATCTTCCCCTGTACTGGCCTCCCTTCTCTAGTTAAAAGTGAAACATTGATTCTGCCGTTCTACATTCTAAGATCCTTTGATCAAAATAAATACATTTCTCTTTTGTTAAAACTTGTTTTTAAATGCACTTTTTTGACTTCTCTTTGCATACCATATAGATTATCTTTGAAAACAAGATTTAACACCTATTAGACAACAGAAGCACCTTGTGCTAATGCACGACAATTGAACATTTATACTCGTTTCAAAAACTACAAATATTTTTTTGTGGGATGGTCATGATGTTGTCCCTGCAGGCCAACAGGTGAAGCACTGCTTTCAGTTCAGCTTTGACCTAAAACTCTGATTGCTCTTTTAATCAATGTTGAGTAACCAATGTCCATGACCAATTCCATCCTGCTCATATTGATGCAGAGAAAACAACACTGTTATGAAAGTGTCATTATGAAATGTCAAGTCTTATTATTGAACACAAAGAAGAGGAAAATAACCACTGTAATTAATTACAAAAGTGTCATCATGATAGAAAGATACTCATGACAGAGCATTCATCATTTATCATTGTATTTCAGCAAATGCATTGCTGTTTAATATAATTACTAATTCAATTCAATTCATTTCAATTTTATTTGTATAGGGCCAATTCATAACAGAAGTTATCTCAGGACACTTTTCAAATAGAGCAGGTCTAGACCGAACTCCTCCCAACAGTACCA
>NW_023340268.1:13868968-13880121 GCF_004916995.1 Morone saxatilis
TGGGGAAAACTGCCTTTTAACAGGGGGCAGAAACCTTAGACGAGACCCTTCGGGCTCTAAGCGTTGGTGGTCATCTGTCTTGACCAGTTGGGGGAAAGAAAGAGGAGAGAGAGAGCAGAGAGAGAAGAAGAGACGAGAGAGGAGAAAGAGAGAGACGATTTAGAGAGGAAAGGAGAGGAGAGACAGACAGACGTACAGCAACAACAGTAGCATTAAATCTATGACAGCACATTATGTCCTGGTTGATGCACAGGACCTTCACAGATGCAAACTGTTTATAGCTTAATAATGTCAGAATGAGGCTTTGATGTTCTGTTTGGGAACATTAGGAACCCTTGAGGTAAAGAGGGCAATCATTCACTCATCCACTATTGGTTTCACACGCACACACACACACACAGACAAACAGCCACACGCACACAAACACACATACAAACACACACTCTATATTCCTCTTGCAGTAGACCATGAGTTATTTTTAGCCAAAGAATAATAATCTGTTGAAGACCAGAGCAGATCACTTAACTGTTCTTCTTCTGCATATTGTTCAGAGCAGACAGAACAGCACACACACACATATGCACACACACACTTCCAATGATTTCACTGCCTTGACTGCCTTGAGCCAACTGATCATCTTAATATAAATACCTGAAAGTTTTCAAAAATGCTAAAAATGAATAAATTATTCTTGATTGGAGTCAGCAGGTAATGACAGGCTTGAGTGCCGCTGCCTGAGCAGAATTGCCTGGACTGAAACCAAACCCATGTTGATAAGTTTCCCAAATCATTAACAGACATGAAGAAACCGATTTTTATTGTCCCTGAATAATGGATCTAATTACAGCACTGAGGATGGAAAGGATCCATTTCCTTTCCTTATCCTCTCCAGTAGCTGTAGCCATGTGCTAGGTTTTCTTGATACTTCAATATACATGTAAAAGTGGCTTAGTGTATTTAAATATCACTATCATATCATTTTAATCCCCAGTCTGACATACCTTTGAGTGACACAATGCAGAATACAGTTGCAGAGTTGTATTGATTAAAGGTGCATCCCTTTGGCAATTTCTGCCTTATGCCTAACGTTCTAATATTTTCCCACTGCATTTGCTAATTCACAAGTGGCTGCTGCTAAATGTAATGTAAAATAGGAGAGTAATTCCTTCACACCCTGTAATTGGTCATGCCTTGGCACCTACAGTAAAACCACATAAAGTTGGCTTTAGCAGAGCATGGATTATTGACTGCAGTTCAGAGCAGTGGTGATAACAAAACTCCATTTCATGTGCAAGTAGCCAGGTCCTTAACTTTCCCACAGTGATCTCCACCACCCCTAAAGATTATTTTCAGTGGCAGAATCACCGATCATTAATGGTGCGATTCTAAGTGACATACACTGTCCTGAGATGTGAAAAAGTGTATTTTACAAGAACTCAAAATATTAGTTCAAATTAAATTTAGATGATCTCGTTTATAACCTAGCAACATAAAACAAGAAGCAAACATAAAGAAACACATCACATATATTTTAAATATGGTGTGGTACCTACAATACCTGCAAAGCTTGCTTCTTCAGATTTCTATAGTGGTGAAAGAGAGATGACACGTGTGTGGGTGCGTGCCGCCTACAATCCAAATATATCAATCATGTTGCTGTGAAGACATTTTATCAGGTACACACAGTATGAGCCAAAACTTAAAGAGGTTTTGAGATCTGAGTCTTATTTCTTCAAAGTGATGGATGTAAGGACTGTTTGGGAAAAACAGACGAATACTTAATCAAAACTCACTGTCATGTAATAAAGGACAGCATATGAAGAGTATCATGTGGAGGCAATTAACTAAAACGTCTGCTCAGGCTAAATTGACGTCACTGCTCTAAAAATAACTCCAAATGAGATAATCAGTCTTTAGTTCTGGCTCAGTTTCAATATTCTGTCTTTGAATTTTCTATTCAAGACCAGTGATATAAAATAGAAAGTAGGGGATCTGTTTAATAGCATTCCCTCTTTCACTGGATGCTTGATCTGCCTGTGCATTCATTTGGGGTTTATCTCAACGCAAGTCCTTATCAGCAGCGGCTGAAGGTATTCTTTTGCACATGTGGGCTGAGAGAAAATGTGTGCTGCTGGCTTCGCTCCAGTCCACATGGTCCTGTATTAACCCCCCCACACACACACACACACACCAACATACAAACTGTCACATATTCACAGAGGTGAAGAGAGTCTCCCATTTCCTCTCTGTCTGATACCATTACCATTATCTGTGCCATGCTCATGGCAACCATTTAGAGCCCAGGAAGAGTCTGGCCAGCAAAGTACACTGCAAATTGTCCCACTATTAACTAATCAGTGGATAGATGTACACTGATGCGCCTGATGTTCTGCACTGTTTCTATCACAGTCAGCCTCATAAAAATCCATTAGCACTATCAAAATTAAGTTTCAGCATGAAGACATGCTCGTAGTGCCTCCACCACCACACAGATGTATGTACAGACATTTCACTGTAATGAAAATGAGACTGACTGACTAATCATTAATTTAGTAATTCAGTTAACACGTCACATGTGAATTCTTAAAAAATAATAATAATAATAATTAAACTTAGCTGTATAATTTCTTTTCCTTTCTTTATTTTATCTCTTTAAACATCTCTTTAATTTGACTGATCAGTATCAATCTATTGTTGTTCTCTTTAATGGGGTCATGCTAACTCAGTCATTTACACTGTTGTTAATTATAAAGAAAGAAAAATGAGAAAAGAATTATAATTATTGAAACATATTATTATTATATAAGCAATTTTGCTTACAGAGTTTACCATTGGTAAGCCTTTAACCTAAGTCATGCTAGTACTGTCGATCAAATTTTACATTACTGACTTGTAATTATATAACAGATATGATAATGTTTTATTATTGATGTATAATTGATTATAATTATTTTATGCGATTGTTTTTAAAGTTATTATTTGACATTTAAAGTGCAAATTAAATTGAACTGCTCTCTGAATAATCAATATACATTTAATTATATTAAATTGGGGTTACATCAAAAACAACAACAGTAAATGTTTTTAACATTAAAAACATTTATTTTACTCTCATAAGCGATCTAATATGAATCCCTTAAAAAAAGCATACATTTATAAATCTTATATTATAAAACAGCTGGGGATTTAGACAGGCAAACAAAAGCACATGAGTGTATCTTAATAAAGATAAATACATACATCACAACCATGTTCAGAATTTAGTAGAAAGTGTCGAGACTGTGTCGTACAGTAGAGTCACATTTTAAAGGCATTTTTCTAAAATAAAATACTGTTAAATTGCTACAAAATAACTTACAATAAGTACTTTATATTGTTTTCCTAAGCCATGGTAAACATATTTATAGTGTAATAAAGAAGAATTTCAAATGTGCTAAATTCAGTTGTTTTAGTTTTATTTTTAAAATAAAAAAATTGTATTTTGTAAATTTGAATTAGTCAAAGATATCTGTCTTACGCAAGGTTTAATTTCTCAACACTCTTTCAGTTCTATAAAGTCACTTTCATGTGTCACTTTAAAATAAAGTTTCATACATTTGACGTTTTAATTTGCATAAACAGGAAAACAACCCCCGCGAGTCAGTTCAGACATAGGTGACTTAGTGTATGGCAATCTCCATCCCCCCTCTCCATCTGCAGATCATAATTCACATCAGTTCACATCAAGATAACCTTGCTTTTTCAATTCCACAAAAAAAATGAAAATGCGCACATTCTTCAACAGTATGCTCTCAATTATGACTGTGCGGGAGGACCCTTTCTCAGGAGGCCTCCTCCTCTCAACCTTTGCTCTTCTTTCCACAATAAATATGTTTTTCAAAAGAATTTTAATCTTCTATCAGTCAGTGAGTCGATCTGGCGGAAAAAAAAATGTGAGAAATGAAGGCAGCCAGCATCAACATATCCACAAACATGCAGGCACACAAACCACAACATCCTTTATCAAAATTTGAGTTCCCTTTTCCCCAAGTAAAACTTGTAAAAGTTCAAATATTCCTTTCAAGGTAAATAAGAAAAAATCTGTATGGGGGATGTTATTAAGTGACCAGATAAAAAAAAAAAAAAATAGACGATCAATCGATACATTGCTCAGTAAATTGCTGTACTGAAAATCACAACAAACTTTTTTTTGCAAAGATGTCTATCTGCATGCAATACAGATCCCATTAGGATACGCCTTTTGTCCTACATCCCAACTCCCACTTGATTCGATGTGCAATTGGAGAGGAAGCACACTGCAACTGAGGGCTATGGGAAAGCAATTAAAGAAGTATTTTGCCACTGGACTTCAGCCGAAAGGCATTAACTACAATTCCCTTCTGGGCACAGTGTTCCTAGTACGCTCTGTTGGGTCAGGGAGTGGGCTGTGTCTGGGTGCTACAAGCTGTAAACAGACAGAGAGAGAGACAGGCAGAGTGAGAGAGATGCGTGCTGTTATCATGAGTATGCACAGTAGCCAACAGGATAATTAAAATAGTAGCACAAGCGCTCCTACCGTCCTTTAATATTGTGACCATAGGGGGAAAATGCAGAGAAATTAAAAGAGGTGGAAATACAGGGAGTAATGAGAGAAAGTGAGGGAGAGAAAATGAGCTAATGTTACAATAAACATTCAATTAACATTTGAAGCGATAAGAGACGTACTGAGAACAGAGACAATAGGAGAAGAAGCCAGTGGCAATGGAGAAAAAGAGTAAAGCAGTAAGTGAGAGCAGAGAGCTTTTCAAGAACAGAGCGGTTATACTGCAAATCACTCTCTCTTTGCACAAGCCACTGAAGCCTTATTCTGAAGCCCCTGAAGCCCTCTCAGACCCTCAAAAAGAGTCAGCCTGGACCCCTCCACTGCTCTGACTCACTGTTACTGTTACAGCGAAAGCCACATTTGCCATGCAAAGAGGGGCCTTTATGGTAAACAGTTATATTTCATTTAATTTCTTGCTCTAGAATTTGTGGACATCTGAACTGTTTTTTGTTTATTTTTTGTTATATTTAAGAAGACTCCAGTATAGTAGATTAAGGAGAAGGAGAGGACACCCCTGTGTAATAATAATCATAGACATCATTACTAAGGCTGATAAAAGGCAGCATTTGAAGTTTCAGACATTATGCAGAGAGTATGTTTGTGCAAATACCACCCATGTGATGACAAATGGAATAGAAATAAATAGTAACATTTCTGTTTTTTTAAGAGCGTCAAGGTCGCATCCAACTTGAAAATGCAGCTCCAATTTTCCAAAGAAAGTTGCCTAACACAGTGATCAACTGACAAAAAGAAACTGAATGTGTTAGGGAGAGGAAAAAATCATTGGCCACATTTTCCAAAGTTAGCACAACGGCTTTTCCTGGGTGCCACCAATCAATCACCGGAACCTTAATTGGGGGTGATTACACCCGGTATTATGGCCGACCCTGTGAGTCATAGAGAGACTTGAAGTGCGAGCCAAAGTGAGGATGAAAAAGAGCCAAACGGCAAAGGAAATCAATGAGTGGTCTGGTAGTCTAGGGATATTGTAATAAGTCAGAATTAACAATGTCTCACAGCACACACAGAGCTGCCCTTGGAGGGAAAAAGTAAGCTACATTAATTACTGCCCACCACACTGGGCTTTGCTTTCAAGCCCCCTGAGAGTGAGACTTCAATATTGAACAGCATGGATCTTTTAAATGGACCTGGTGTGTCTTGCATGCTCTTGCTAGATATTTCTTTGGGCCTCAAATGGTTTCTTAATAATCCACCATCTTGTGTTGAAAACTACTGGATGTTATTTCAATGTCAAAACTCTCTACTAACTCTTTCTACTAGTGTGTGTGTGTGTGTGTGTTTTATATTCTTCACTATGAACTGAAACACCACCTTATCCACTAGCCTTTACATAAAACATTACTTCAGATGAGCACTTCCTTCTTCTTCATGCAATGCTGAATTTAGAGTGATACAAGAATTGTTAATTATTATGGGTAAATGTGCTAATTCGTTTTGAGTTAGGTCAGAAGATTGATGCATGCATTCTTATGGCTTGTTAGCCTAGCATAGCTTAAAGACGGGAAACCAGGGGAAACAGCTAGCCTGACCCTGTTCAAAGATAGGACCTCTAAATCTCACCTATTAAAATATTGTTTCTCATTTATTTAATCCGACATCTCATCTTTTTATGTGCCAGGCTATTTTTTGGCGGGCAGCAACAATTTCCTGTAGTCTGTGCTGCAGCTTTAGGTGTATTAGTAAGTACATTTTGGACCTTACCTTTGGACAAAACTAGACTATAGCTCTTTCCCCTGTTTCCAGTCTTTAAGCAAAACTAAGCTAAATACGTAGCTCCAGTCACATATATAGCTTACAGACGTGAAAGTGTCATCAATCTTCTAATCTAATTTTCAGCAAGAACGCAAACGTGTTTCCCAAAAATGTTGAGCTATTGCTTTAATGACCTTTCCATGTTTTCTTTGACATGTTAAGTCTTATATGTAGTGCAAAACACCAGTTCTCATTAATAAAAAGATCATTATCTATGCCATAGTCTTGACAGATTGCAGGCACGTACGTAGACAGATGCATCAGCGCTGTGTGAAAGCGCCAAATCCCAAGAATGGGTGCCAAAAATATTCCAGTGCGTCACTCTAAATGTCAGTGTTCATGAAAAAAAATAGACAAGCATATCTGGAATGATAATCTGGGCACCTGGCTGATAAACAGCAGAGAAGATCAGAAGTATACACAGCAAGAAAAACACAAGGAAGCAGGAGCTTATTTGATTGAGGACATTATGAGAGGTGAAATCTTCTCTTTTGTTGCTCTATGATGAAATTAAGGACCTCGGCATTATAACTAACCGAATCACTGAAAAAGGAAAATACATTTTAACTATTACCAATGATCTTTTAATGTCAAGCCATCAGTCCCCCAATCTGTGTCAGAGACCCCAAAATATATGTTTACTCTGCGACTGTGTCACCCCAAGCGACAGAAAGCTATCAGGGGTTGACACTTTGGCACGTGAAAACCCCCAGGAAGTGTTTTCCAACCAAACACAGGAGGGAGAAGGTGAAAAGATTTAGAGCAAAGCTGGGAGGATGGAAGGAATAGAGAGATGAGCAAAAGACAAGATAGACTGAGAATGCAATTAACTGTGAAGGACAAAGAGTGAAAGGACAGAGCAGCAACAGAGGACAGACATCAGAAGACCGAGAAGAGACAGAGAAAATGAAATCAAATAACAGTAGACAGGGTGGTGTGTCAGTCTGGCTTCTGATAAACTCAAGCAAGAAAAGAACAAAGAAATGAGACAGGAGAGGTATGAGGTGAGGACACGCTGAAGATGAAATGAGATAATTTGGAAGCGTACTTAAATGCTAACACATACACAAAGAAGTAAGGTAGATATTGTACTGGATGAAAACGAGAATAAAACCAAAGTAGAAGAACTGCTGTGAACAAACAGCAAATGCCAGTGGGATAAAGAGAAAAAAGTTGGACAAGTGTGTGTCATTTCTTGCTGAGCTGACAGTAGAAAATAGAAGCTCATGGGCATTAGCATGCTAATTGGATCCTTTATACAGACCTGTTTGTTCCATTTACTGTCAAAGTCTTCAAGCAGGATAAAGATGGGTCTACAGCAAAGTTGCCTTTTAAAGGCTCAATCAGATGATTTTAGTTTTACAATATATTGATGAGGTACTTTGATCTTTTATCTTAACCAAAGGAACTTGCAATGATGTGTGGCTACTGTCACACACGATGGAGATGTCAAGTTGGATTAATAATAGTTACGTCTAGAGCAAATGAGTTTGCCATCAGCATTAAACAATTAGCAGTGTAATTGTTAATTGTTGTTTGCGAGAACTCACTTGTTAAAAGCAGCCTAAATAGAAGATTTGGGATATTTAAGAGGGTTAACAGCTTTTTTAGCCTGGTGGAAATTTAGAAACTATTCTGGAGAATTGAATTTGCATTAAAAGCCCAATTTAATAGCTATAAGGAAGCTTTAATCAGTCTTTCACACAGACTATTCAATGATGAGCTACCGTACCTTTTAAAACAGCTGACCATTAAGTTGTAAGAACCCCAGAATTCTTTTTTAAATTATTTTGTGCAATTGCTCTTTTGTTTCAAAACCTCTAATGTGATTTTTAAGGTAATCTTGTAAGATGAAAAAGGTGTTGTTGACTCTGCTAACAAATCTTCATGATTTCAGACAGGGAACATTCAATCGATCAAGGAAGTAAGGGAGCACGTTTTGCCATTAGCTGTGCAGCTGTAAGCATCTTGAGTAGCGGTGCTGCAAATTGAATTCAGGTATTAGAGGAGGGGAAGATATCACAGGCCAGAGGACACACAATGACATTTCTATGAAAACGGTAAAGCATCAGAAAATCATTGTCTGTATTTGTCTCACACTGCTGTATAGACATCTGTTTACTAAGCCATCAGCCATTCACTCGATTCTAGCACCACCTATTGATACTGCTGCTCACTATATGAAGGGCTGTAGATGCAGCAGTATTCACAGCAGATGTGTCACATGCATAAAATACATGGCTCCATTGTATTAAATAATCACGCTGAAATAAAGACCTTTTTGTTTCATTAACGTCATGTGCGTCTCTTTCCTGGAGTCTTCGGTGAGTTCAGTCACAAATCACATGCAAATGTTGCAACCCTCTATTACTCTGAAACTGCCCATACAGCCACCTGCAACTTGATAAACAGCTTAACGGGGCAGCGATAATGGCAACATATGACTGTGAAATTGAATTTTGCAACAGCAGATCCCCTTGTCTTCATGGAAAATCAGAAACAAGAGCATTTGCCTGAATAAAGTTCATATCTGACTCATACAGAGAACTGAAAGCTAATAAAGGTGGACAGAGAGAGCGGCTATAGTTGTGCTGCACATATTGCAATACTTAACTTTAATCACACCCTATAAGCAGTCCAGCTTGCTCAATAGTTTCAGCTAAGTCAACTTTATTGTCTCTTGCTGCTCTCTGAATGTCTTTATCAGTTGACACAGACCCAGCTGTGCGCTACTGTGTGTCTATAGTAACATGAAATGAAAAAGTAAAGCCTGACCTCTGCCACTGACCATAGACTCCTATTTATTATGTCATGGAAAAGGTTAAACCTCGCCCTTGGATCTGTCTGAGTCTGATGTATGGCTTGCTAGCATGGGAACTCTAGACCTTAATGTGTGACATTTCAGTGTTAGTCCAAATTATGCAGTTTCTCAAGACATTTAGCCTGGCTCCCATTTCAAGGTTTGCAACACAGCCAACGTAAGTAGTTAATGGCGTGACAGCAAAATTGTTCACATCATCCAAGTGGCTTAAGACAGCATGGGGGTCAAAGGAGAGGGCTTTTCAACATTTGCAACTCTGGACCAGAATCATGTTAATTCACATAATTCTCTCTGATTTGTTCTGCCAAGGCAGCACTACACAGCAGCATAAGTATCACTGTTAGTCCTAAGGAGTAAATTGAGCGTTGTCTTGTTCGCGAACACGTCTATTACGATGCACAGACAGAGGGACAGAGTGACATTGTGGGTCATTGCATGTAGCTATGAATAAAACATGGAGCATTAGCTTGATTAATATTGAGGAATAACAACAGGCAGTGAATAGTCTGCTGACCTTCCCAGAGTGATGGGTCTCAATTACGTGCATGTGTGTGTGTGTGTGTGTGTGTGTGTGTGTGAGAGACAGGGAGGGAGACAGAAGCTGTGCATGCAAGTGTGTGCAGCCGCGTTTTTGCATTCATGTAATGTCTAAATCCTGTTTTCCCTTGGCAATAATAGTATTGCCATGGGTACTGTAGTCTAAGACCCCAATAACATACAAAAATACAAAGAAGTGTGCACCTCCCCCATTCATCCACCTTTTTATTTTGAGCCTAAAGCTTTAAAAGCTTTAAAAACACTTGACCATTGATGTCTAACCCAGAGTGGACAGAGTTTTTGAATTTGAAGCACAATGCCCCTGTTAAAGACCCATCTTTGTTTTGTCATCTTTTCATGCAGACCTCTCTCTTTCTCAGACCTCTCACTCCTGTGCCTTCAAACGGGGAGCAAATTTGTCGTTTGCTCGCTCGCCTCCCTCTGACCGGACAGACGGGCAGAAAAAGACAGACGGACAACGTGTGAGATGATGAATGACAAACTTATCTCTGAGATTCAGAAAGCAGCCAGACATGTTGCCAACCCAGTCCAACTCACTGCAGGGCACTGTACACATCTCAGCCTGCCTGTCTGCACGCATCTCTTCTTTCTCGTTCCCTGCTGTTTCTGTCTCCCTCTTTCTTTTGACAGCCTTACTGTGTGTCTGTTGCTATTCTTGTACCCCACAGTATACTGTATGTACATCAGTGTTCCAAATGTGGAGAGAGACTCTCGCTCCTCGCAGTCATATCAGCTCACTGAAGCCACTTCACTCACCATTGCCTCTAATAAAACCCCAGATGACACAAGCCATTACTCGGAACACGGTTACGTAAACACAAAGGAATCCCCAAAAGAAGAATCCCAATTTAGCCGCAGACATCTTCAAAGCAGGCACTTCAGTTGCTGCTCTGAACTGACTGAACTGAGGCAGGCAGCATTCGGCGATGATTTTGGCTTATTTTGTTTCCGGATTGTGGGCCGGTGGGTCCATGATGGAATGCTTATTTTCCCTTTTCCATAAATTTGCTAATATAATCAATATGAGGGTGGTTTAAAAGCGATGTCAAAAATTCTCACGCAGAGGAGAAGAGAGAAGAAGTCCTGGGTGCATTTGGATCGTGAAAATATTACTTATGCAAAGTCAACAGTTCTTTCTGAGAGCAAAGCAAAAAGCAGCTTTAGTCTTCTCTGCAGAGACTCTGTTCTATAAGTGTGGCATTGTAATTAATACAACAAGTGCAGAAGGGTTTCATGCATTGACCTTTAATCTGTGTATATCTGTGTACTTATGTGCTTTGCATGCTGCGTGATGTGTGTGTTGGTGTGTGTGTTCATACATTATCAGATTCAGAATTAGAATCAGAATCATTTTTTACCTGGAACATAACATGCCTCTCCGTTTTTGTTGTGTTAATTTCTGTGAAGAGAAGCATGAGC
>NW_023340268.1:13880137-13881786 GCF_004916995.1 Morone saxatilis
TGTGTACAACACAATTGTGTGTGTATGTGTGTGATTGGATGTAAGTCGTGAGTGTGTATGTTTAACACACTCCTTTACATCTCTTTGGCTGCAAAGAGGACACATTTAGATGAGCCTCCAAGCTACCTTATGTACGCAGTTTCAGTTTGTGCTCTACTACTGAAAATCCCTCTATAAATTTGCACTGATTCAAATCTGCAGGAGTTGTTTATGGTATTCCTCAGAATTATATATAAAATACCCTGTGGATCATTACATTTCTTTAAATTCCTTCAGGACAAGCCCAAAAACACTGAATAAGATTTGCTGTTTGTATAATGCATGCACCCATTACAATTTTAAATCTAATAAGAGCTCTTTTCTGCCTTTACTTGAGTTTTCAGCCATATAAATAGAGCATTACAGACTACTGTAGAGCACAACATGAGTATGAGTCACATTCAGCATTTTCTGTGTTTTTCCTTCAAATAATCTTGAACTAAGCTGGTGTTTAGATTTAAACATCGCTTCTATACGCTGTATAATATTAATCCTTTAACAACATAAACACAGGAAAATGAAAATTCAATACAAATATATTATTGCGTCAGCAGTCACGGTCATCCCATGCAAAGAGAAACGGATTATCCTCCAGCAGTCCAAAGAATGTGGAATAAAATATGGAAAATTGGGATTTAAACTAAGTGACAAGCTGTTAATATCACCCCCTTTGCTCTCCCAGCAGTGACTTACAGAAGTTAAAAAGAAAAACCTGAGTCTGCGACTTACCTTACTTCAACAGATTTTAGAAACTGCAGCCCCAGTGAAAGAAACAGATGCTGAGGAGGTTCAGGGGAGCCCGGTGTCCGTCCCTCCTCGGTGACTGACTCCCAGCTTCTGCGCTACTATTTAACGCCGCGTCAATAAAAAATAAATAAACTTTTTGTTTTTTTGCATCCACGGAGATAAAAACCCACAATAAAAATCAATCAATAGCTATTACCGCCGCGGCTTTGCCCAGGTGTCTACCTTTTTTTTCATGAGATAAATTAATGGCCGTCGGTACGCGCGGTGGAGGAGCGCTGGGCAGGGCGCCGCTCTGTAGCAGTTATGAGCGGTGACAGTTGACTGCCCGGTAATCCAAGTGCGTCTAACAGCCTCCCGTCTACGCGGACGAGCGTGTGGTGGTGGAGCTCCTCCTCGCCTTATCTCTGTCTGTGTGTTGCAGACACACACAGCGAGCGGAGGCTGCATCTCCATCGCGTGTGTGCGCACGGCTTGCGCGCCGGTATTAAAACAAACACCTTAATGAGAAATTGTAGAAATATGATACAGCTCAGTTGGTCTGTGGTTGGTTAGAATGACTTTGTTGACGTTATACAGCAGCATTCCTGTCATGTTATTTCAGAATATTAATTTAAAGGTAGTAAAGCTCCCTCTTTGTGTTGATGAACATGTTTTATTATGTCAACCTGTTGTTATTGCTAATACAGTATAATTAATGGTCAATGGATTTGTGACTAATCACAATCATTTGTATGGTAATCAAACTGATTACCATAGGCTTATTAAATCCCTCCTTCACACTCTATAGTTCAACAGTCACACTTTTGGGTGATACATCTGTGTCTGATACAGGTTTTTTTTCCCTCACTAAAACTGTGTCAATT
>NW_023340268.1:13881801-13881949 GCF_004916995.1 Morone saxatilis
TTAAATAAAATTGCACAAAAAAATAAAAGATATAAAAATAACTTATTTCCTTCATTGAAAAAATACAACTGCTAGCCTCCAATTACTCATTTTTTTTCTTTTTTCCATTTTAGAGTTTTAACTTCTGGACACAAGATGGCTCCTACTT
>NW_023340268.1:13882049-13896158 GCF_004916995.1 Morone saxatilis
TGCATGTAGATTGCTTTTGTTTAATAATCTGTGATATTGGAATGAGTTAAAAATACATAGGCAGGGGCGTAGCACAAAATTGTGGACCCTGTACACAGGCATTCTCTATGGGCCCCTCCCTGCATCCACTGCTATTCAGGCCCTGAATACTTGGTCCCCCTTTCCCCCCATCCTATGCCCCTGTACATAGGACTATTATTTTGTCAGGCTGCAGCTGTTACCTTAGCTCAATTAGCTAACTGGCTACAAATATAACGTAAACTAACAGATCATTGTAAACAAACTGTTAACTAGTAGCTACATGCAGGCTAATAGGCAGCCTGGGCAATTATATACCAATGACAAGTAAGTGACTAGTCAATTGAGCTAAGCTAGCAGCTACAAGCTGACAAATTAATAAATATTTTAACCCATTAAGTATCACAGATAGTTAAACAAAAGCAATTTAAATGCACCAAACAACGTTCTTGCTTCTTTTTCCTTTACTAACAGTAGATGTCCGAGATGTCACTCTGATGGAGACTGGCCAACAGAAACATGCCTTGCATATTTCAGGTCCCGCCAACGAGATTCATCTCAATTAAAACTTTTGGATTTTCAAACAAAAGTTTGACTAAAATTAATATGTTTTTCATCACAGATTTATTTTACTTGCAATAAAACAACATTATTTTTGACTGCAGTGTTGATAGATTTGCTCTTAGACCAGTTCTTTGATTGCATAATAAAGACACAAAAGTAACTCCATATTCCATCTGTGGCTTTGAGACACAACAAAGTCTGTTTATTAAATGGGCAGTTGCTGTCATCTAGAAATAAAAGACACTTGATGGGTGGATCAAATGCAAGAGGAAACTCGACTTCAAATGCAAACTGAATCTCAGTGTAGGCAAATCAACCCTAGCATCTCAAACACTCATTCCACAGTCAGTCTCAGTTCTATCATCTTCCTCTTATCGTGTGTGTGTTTGTTGCTCAGATTAAATGTCCACTTCTCTTCAAAAGGTTCATGTTGTTATAAAAAGATAAGCTCATTTGTTCACCCAGGTCGTGCAAATTCTGCACTTCATAAAGTCACACACTGTTGTGAGTAGGGCTGCAGCTAACAACTGTTTTCTTGACTAATCGATTAGTTGTTTGGGTTGTTTCCCAAAGCCTAAGGTGATGTCCTCAAATGTCTTTTGTCCAAAACCCAAAGATATTGAATTTACTGTCCCAGAGGATTAAAGAAACCAGAAAATATTCATATTTAAGAAGCTGAATTTGGAAGTGATTAATCGATTATTAAAATAGTTGCAGATTAATTTAATAGTTGAAAGGGAATAGATTAATCAACTAAAGATTAGACAGCTCTAGTTGTTGTAGTTGAGTTTACAGTGACTTCTCCAGTGCACAACTTGTTTAGAGATTTATAGTTGTATTTGTAGAGTACATAGGAGTTTAAATGGTTGATTTTCATAAGGAAACAAACACAAACATGTGTGACAGGGGCGTGTGCGTGGGCGTTTGCATATTTCCACATTTGGCCATTGCTTTCAAAATAAAAGCCTGAATACGATGCACAGTATTTGCCAATGAATACCTGTAATCTTTATGATATTTCAGAATTAAACCCAAATGTTACAATGGCAAATTTGGGAGAATGGTTATTACAAATTTAAAAGATAAAGCGAAGTTGGCATGTTTTAGAGCACTAACCGTACACTCACTCAAACTTACATGTATCTCTTCTCAAAGAATTGTTTCTGCCTTTTAATTTCCCCGCATGTGGCGCACAACAATGGAGCACATTGTTTTTTCACCATAACGTTAAACATGCAGGCTGCTGCCACCGAGCCCGGAGCTTTATTTTGAATGTTACCACCGGAAGTCACGTCGTTTCATTTAGCCAGCTTGTTGAAAGTGAGCCTTCCTGCTTCTCCCCTCCCAGCATCTGTCTCTCCTCTAGGCGGAGGAGGGTGGACCGGGCTGAAGGACTCACTCTCCTACGCCAAAAAAAGAACCAGCTGAGCTGACGTTACGGGACGTTTTGTACACCACTCTTCTTTGGTGGTCTTTTTTTTGGGGGGTGTGAGAGAGGCTGTCAGGCCGTCAGCCATGAAGTCATCAAACAGTCGTCCCTCCAGAGTGGGTAGAAACCCCTTCACCCACGAGCTCAAATTCACCATGACAGAGAAAATAAAGGTAAGACCGTTCAGATAACGAATGCTACTTTAATGATCTGTAGTTATACACCATAGAGCTACTGTCAGGTTCCCTGTGTAGGCTGTAATATGTATGTTGTGTATGGACCTAAACTTTACCCACCTTGTTAGGGCTGTGTCCTGTTTAGTGGGGCAGTTTACCCTCTGGTGATAAGATATGTAAACTTTGAAAACACATAAGAATGAAGTTCTCCAGACACAGGAGGAGTGATGCAACCTTCCCGCTTTCTAGGAAATGTTGTCACTCAGTGTTCTCCTGGTGGTAGTCAGTGCAAGGCTAATCTCTAAAGATCCCATCCAGACAAGTATTAGGACATGAATACACATAGTGGGCGTTTAACAATAATGTGTGTCTGTTGTGTTTTGGATGCAAAATAAATATAAATAAATATTTCTTGAAAGGCATTTACTTCTTCTACCTTATTAGACATCCCAGAATCTATGAATTTGCTATTTTTGTTCATTTCTAGAGTTTTCCTGCTGGACACAAGATGGCTCCTACTTCACTGATGTCCAGTCTCCACAAGTTACATACTGGACTGTGATTGGCTTCAGTTGTGATGTCACAAAACCATGCTTATACTTACACTTCCTGTTTAAAGGTTCCTTGTTGTAGTTGGAGGCCTCTAGTAGTGTCATCGAGATGTTTTTCTATCGGATCCTAGTTTTGTTTGGCGAGCATGCAGGTGACACAATACACAAGCTGGTAGCGATAACATGCAAAGATATGCTGCAATGTGCCAGCAAATACAGTCAAAAAGAAGACTAGGAAGCTAGGAAAATAAAAAAAACTTGTGTTTTATGATCTCACTCGACATGTTTGTTAGATCACAAGGATACGCATCATGTATTTTAGTGAGCAACAGTGAATGTAAACTTTTGTTTGTTTGTAAGAAAATTACCAATGAGTTATTGGCAGATGTTATCCAATATCCAGTTCGTCATTATCATCATCATCATCATCATCATCATCATCATTATCCTCAGTAATCATTCTTACAGGTGCAGATGCAGATGAGATAGTTTAGTCTAGAAGTGGGAATATTATCATTGATCTATTTTTTAAAGGAGTGATATTTGATGAGGAAAATAAAAATAAAAAAAATCACTGAGATCATGAAGCAGATTATTTCCTTATTAAAGGCCTAGTAATTTGATGCCTGGTAGTCAGACGTGCCATTTAGATAGCTCGTGGTTTATAAAACAGAAAACATCTGTGGAACCAACACCTTTGGGAGCACTTAAAAAAACAGGAAGTGCCTCTCTTTGTTGTGTTTTTCTACCAAAACCTTCACTTTATACTCAATTATAACACAATCAGCTGTTTGTGAATCATAGATTTAACACTGATCTCCCATCATCACACAGACACACACAGTCAGTGGTGGACATGTAGCTGCATATTTATGACACATTATAACAGTGAAAGACATGATGAGGCTGTCATTTCTAAAGCCAGTAGATCTACAAACAAGCAGATCTGCCTTCAAACCAGCAGAAAAGACAGAGCATCCACCTGAGAGAAGGAGAGTGGACAAACACAATCTACTTGTAAATGATAGTTGTCTTCCAAAGCTGAAAACAACATTGCTCTGTCAGCTACATTTGACATCCCCGTCTGCACACATACGTTAATTAGATTACCCCTAAATCATACTATAAACAATGTGACTTTACACCAGCACTGATTTCTGGACAGGGAAAGAGAATCAATTCTTTTTTTTTGTCTGTGTTCCAGATTTGGCTATTTTTTCGACTTTCAAAGGACTTGAAACTACTTGAACTCATCGACACCTGAATAAAAGTCATTCTGAACGTGCAACACGATCATCGCATCATAAATCCCTCCTGGCAGAGCCCCCAATTTGGACTGGTCACATTTAAAGTTGTGCTGCAGATGGTAATGTGGTCAGAGGACACTTCCACGAAAAAATGAGGCCTCTTCACAGAATCCCCTCATTATGGTCAGTTGTGGTGATGATGGAAGGTGGTGGATGAATGAGGAAAATAGAGCTGGAGGGACGCCTGTTTTGTGGGACATGCTGTGATGTGAATTTAGAAGGTAATGATGCCTGAGAAAAGGCTATGTGAGTCATAGTTTGAATTTAATAGGATGTCACTACATTACATACAGTTATAAAGGTATAACTTTATATAACTTTATATCTTGGAGATACAGAAAACATAGGAACAACAGATGATGCTTGAATGATTGTTTGGGCTGAAGGTTATGGATTGTGGTCGGCTACTGCTAATGACGCTAAATGAAAGAATGATCGGAAGCATGCTTAATGAAGTTTCTAGCTGATTGTTTTCATATCTTTTCAGCAGTGATAATGAATATCTGAATAAAAACAAAACCTAATTTAAACTCATTTCCACTGATGCAACTTTGATGTCTCAGCAGGAAATAATCATCATGTGGCGCTTTTTACAGCTGAATTTTTGACTGACTGAGTCAGTTCATTGAGGGTTTGTCTGTGATATTTTATTCATGAATGTAGGATTTTAATGTAGGTGTCCAGCTGTGAATCAGGAAACGTGTCTATATCCCAGTTAAATCCCCATGGTTGCTGTCTTCTTTAGTTTCTAGAGCAGCTCAGAATTTGTCTCTAGACGACATAATCACTATAGCGTCTCTCTGCTGTTAAGCTTCAGTGAAGACTGAGCTGTACGATATTATTGAAACATTAACACACTAACATTCATGAATTATTACATTAAAATGAATTAAAAGACTTCCATTATGTGAAAGTCGTCACTCATAGTGATATATACAGATATTTATCTCCCAGCTTGAGCGTTTAAGCATCTGTTTATCAACTCATTGTTTTGGTTTTATGGCCTGCTACCTGTTTTGGTTCACTTTCATTGCTCCATTTCCAGCCACAAAGGGCAGCTGTCTTCTGGAAAAGATAAAACTCTTATAAACCCACTGTATGCTACTTGCCCAGCACCAGACAGCAGCCAGACAAATGTAGCAACTGTGAATATAGTGAAGCATGTAGCCATTAAGGCGGTAAATATTTCCCTTGGTGGAGACCAAAAACAAAGTGTGAATATTGAATTAAACAGACACGTACATTAAAAAAAATAATGACAATGTTGTTACATATCTGCTGGATGTGTAAATGAGCAACTGTTTGCCAATAAGTTCGCCGTTTTACCTTAAACAGTGATAAGATGTCAATGCTGAGTTTATAGCTTGTTACCACGGCCCCCAAGGGTCAAAATAATCAGGTAACGCAAGTTTGAGATGGATATGTAGTTAACTGATACTTCATTACCTGGTTATGTGTCTTGTGTGTGGATTATGTTGTTTAACATCCTTCTCATTATGTGTGGATCTGAATGTGACACCAGTTACACTGTAAGTTTAGAAAATACTGCCTAAATCACACTATACCCGGGCCTTATTAACTTGAACTTCAGAATGCATTTGTTTACAGGACAAAGACTGATTTTGTCCCCTATCTTTGTAACTTGAATAAACGATCACTATTTGGACAATATGGACAGAGGGAATGATTACAGCAACCAGTAGCTCTTTGAATAAACATACTTTCAGTATGTATTATGTTGGACTTGGGTGCAAATTCCCATAATGCATATATCTTTAACATAAAGTGTAGTCAGTTGTTTGATTTCATCATTAAAGTCTCCTCCTACTGTGACAGTACTGAGCTTTTACATCTCTGGCACTCAGTTCAAACATTACAATCAGCCCTTTTCACAGAAGACATTCTGACATGTAAGCACTGTAAGCAAGGGTGTGAGTAATAAAACTTGCAATGGCTGAATTCCATTTAGCTGCTTCAATTTCCGGGTCCTGATATTGTTCACACGGGCCTACTGCATGGCTAGGACGCTGGTAATGTTATTTGTAACATCTGTACTTTTCTGACTGTGATAAGTCAAAATATCTGTTGAGAATTGAGCGCCATTTAGTGACAAATCTTTATTTATTATCATAAATCTGTATTGCAATAAGTACAGTAAGCTCATATCCTCGATCAGCCACCTACAATATATCTTGTTTCATTTGCAGCAGGTATCACAAAAGACAGATTGTTCCTCACCTTCACTTTGCATACAACCTGCTTATTCAGGGAATTTTCAGCTCTCCTGTTCAACCCTCTCATGGGGAGCATTTGGGGGGCCAGCTTTCCTGAATGTAATATATATTAAAAACCCCATTATTAAGCAGCAAATTCAATTGTGCCAATGTGTTTAGCTGCTGACTCTGCAGGAGAAATGCTGAACAGGAGCTCGATATAAAGTCTTCAACCTCTAGTGAGCTGGTAATTGAAGCGTACAGGTAAAGAAGAAGAGGAAGAAGCTCCAGCTTACATTGATATCTTTATTTCTATTTATTTTATAACTTTTCAACCGTGCTGGAAGAAAAAAAATCATCATCTGGCTTAAGGGGAAAAAAGGCATCTGTATTTGTCCGTTCTGCTCAAACCGTTTTTAATCTTCCCAACCTTGATGAAAAGGGATTCTGGCACATGTGCAAGAGGGTGAAAGGAGTAGGTTTATTTACAGCTATGAGTCATCTGCTGTGAAAGAGATGGTATTCTCCAACAACAAAAGCACACTATGATTGTTACAATAAAGATCTGTGGCCGGTGGGTTGGATTTGGTCAATATTTTCATTTCTAACATTTACACAATTGGTTAGAACCCCTCTAGTAATAGTACCACTAGTCTGTCCCAGAAACTGTAGAAATTAGTATTCACCTCAAAAATCAATTACTGCACCACTACCGGAGTTAAGGCAGGGTGAAATTACATTAGGACTTTAGAAGTGGGACGGCGGTGCACTGACTGAAAGCTTCATCTACATGCATGTGCACAGGCAACACACACATTGACAAATGAATCTAGTCCTGTTGGCATTTCTCTGGGGATCAATTGGTAATCTGTGACGGCCTCCAGAACATCTCAGAAGTATGGCGTTCTCTGATTTGTTTAATTATACAGCTACATGTGTTTGGCAGCAAGACGGACAGTCCAGATTCTCGTCCCCAGACACATCAATCTTAGGTGTGTGAGGGAAAGGGGAGGGCGGGTGGGATGTTTCACTTTTACCCAGCGGAGGGTGGATGTTGGGGAAACTATGATGCCATGTCGTGGCAGGGAAGCCTACAGACATGTTTGGTCTACAGTTTAAACAGACCTAAATCTGACAACCTAGGACTGCTGTATCTTAGAGTAAAAATTCACTTAAATGTACATGAACTGTAGCTTTTTTCCCTTGTGAAATACTATGAATTTTGCCTTAAATTAATTCAATGAATGTGTAAAGTTGTCT
This sequence comes from Morone saxatilis, assembly GCF_004916995.1. Classification (NCBI taxonomy): domain Eukaryota; kingdom Metazoa; phylum Chordata; class Actinopteri; family Moronidae; genus Morone; species Morone saxatilis. The sequence continues at coordinate 13,889,568 of NW_023340268.1, forward strand.
CTGGTTTAAACTGGTAGACTCATGCAACTTTCACACATAATAAAGGTTGAGAACTAATTTTGTGAACATAGAAAGAGCAAATCTACACCCAGTGAGGTTTGCTTCTATTCAACACGTACATCTCTAAACCGCTCACATCCTGTTATATGAGCTCAGGAGTTTTCATGAGCAATAACAAAGTTAACCATCCATCTATAGACATGGCTGTTTTGTTTGCTGATAATATCACAAATCGCTATAATGCATTTCCTGTTTCTTGCTTTGGGGACACTTGCACATTGGACAAGATTGATTTGTCTGAAGCAAAAATAATACAATATCAGATTAGGATATATTTTTCTTCTGATGGACTGTGTCTTTTAAATATTCTACTCATGTTTGCTTCAACATCAGCCAATGTCTTAGATGAGAAACACAAGATAAATTGTTTCTGTGCCAAAAAAAGAAAGATGAAATTTGTAAACCATGTAGCTGGATCTCCACCCGGTGGTTTTTATACTCTCTTGCTGCCAAAGCTGTGAGAGCACTCTGAGTGCCCATTTCAGCAAACAAGATCCACCTACAGGAACAGATTGTAGTAGAATAAATGCTGCTGAGTCAACACCTGAACTACGTGGCGTGGGTTGCTCCAATATTCTGAAACATATGGTAACTACAAGTGACTGCAGAATCTGTTGTATCTGCAGTTTAGTGATTTAATTAAAGCCTTCAGAAAAGTGGCTAATTGACCAGGTTTTGCGTCAGATAACGGTTTTGAGTGCTAACGAATAGAGTATATTTACATCCTTACTCAAGTGCTGTACGTAAGAACTTATTTCACTATATTACCATTTTCAGAGGCAAATATTGTACCCTTTGATCCCCCACAGTTATGTGATAACTTTAGTCACTAATTACTAGATAATACAATAATACAAAATACAGTCACCAAATGAATGTATTATTATACGATATGATGATAAGATAAAAATGTAATTCAAATTAGCCCCACCTTTCCAACTGCAACATTAAAGTCATGTACACATTAATGCATCAATAATTATAAGTCATATATATATATTATTGTGAAATGGACATTCTGCACCGAGTAATTCTACACTGTGGTATTGCAACTTTTACTTAAGTAGAAGATCTGAGTACTTCTTCCACCGGTACCCAAAAAAGAAGTGTCAAAGTTTTTTTGTGAACTGCCACCAGGGGGCATCTAAGATACTACCCTTAAATGTTAAATTAGCATTCTCAGTCTCCAGCAAGTAGTAAGTATTTAACAGTAAATAAAAAAAAACAGTAGCCTACACAGACATTATACACAAACCTGCTTTAATCATTTGTTTTTGTCACAAACACAAAACAATATTAATGCCTGACAAATGGGCAAAGGTCGCATCCTACATGAAATTAATCTCATATTAAATGAGAAGCATGTTTCAATGTAAACGTCCATTAATCACCATTGAGAATAAGGGGTAAAATTACCCTGCCTAATGTACTGCAGCTAATGAAATAACCAGAGGAGGATCAATTCATCTCAAGCCCTGTGAACTACACCAAATCTTTTGCAGTCAGTATTATATTACCGCCCATTAATGGCCCAATGCAGAACTTTGTTATAATTAAAAGTTAACCACTGTGTCCTTTTTTGTACCATCTCATACATTTGTCATGTTTTTTAGTGATTAAAAGAGACCATGAGAATATGTTGCTTCAAGGTGTAATTGAACTAGGAACAAAAGATTTGTTACCATCATGGTCAGTGTTAGTATCATCTAGTGAATCGAAAAGTAAATAGCTTATATATCATATAATATGCTATTCTGCATCATGCTTGTTTTCATCAAGTGAAAGAAATAGTTTTAAGAGAATCATAAACTACCACTGACTCTAGATGACATTTAACACAGTTCTTTAGCTTTTCTGCTTTCTCCACCTTTAGGTAATGTTATTGATTAAAAAGTCCAGGTAGAGAAGAAAGGTTTACATCAAAGAGCAAGAAGTGTAAAGAAGCTTAACTTCAGTTCCCCGAAAACCACCAGTAGTGATGATTTCAAGATTATGTGGCTTTTGAGAAGCCGAGTACAGACTGTTAGGATGACATCCTCTCTCATTGTGCTATCTAGCAATGATTTAGCTTTGGTTCTTAATAGCAACGGGCCTAGCCAGATGTATTACCTTTTATTGCTATTTATAGCCAAGCTAGATTGGGTGAGCAATTTCTTTTGATATCTTCCATAAATATTTATTGTCTGAAAAGTCACACAGCGCTTCAACTATTCTATTATAAGAGATGGAACAAAGCAGATTTAGGGCAGTCAGAATATTATAATAGTCAGAAACGCAGTATACTTTTGATTAATAGCCACTTTCCTTTAATGGGGTGGCAGAGCTATTTAATTTCTCCTGGTACATAAAGTATATTATCTGAGAAGACTAAGTAGTATTGACAAAAACAAAAGGGGAAATCATATTCTATAACTGACCTTGGAAGACAATGTGTTTGTGCAGACATTAGCCTACCCTGCTTTGTGCATGGATGCATTCCGGTTTATACTTAAATTGTATTACTATTATTACATTATAATTGCTGAAAACATTGTTGGAAGCTCATGATTCACATTTTGTAAACCTGCAGCTTCCACTCCTCTAAAAATGCAGTATCTAATGAACCTGCCACAGTAGCATTTGCTGCTTCATGATTGCTTCCTTCCTGATTCAAGGCTATGCTGAGGCGACCAAGATATAGGCTCAAGTGCCTTGCAAAGTATTACCAGATAAGGAAGGAAGACAGCAGCATTAGTAAGAAATGGAAGAGGCCTAGAGATAAAGTGAAAGTGCCTGAGAGAAAGTAAAGAAACCAGACGAGCCTGTTTGTTCTTTTCTTCTTGGCTGCAGTGTTGTTGTGCTTCGGTAAAAGTAATACTCTAGAAGTCACATGCATTCACTGCGGCAGTTAAAGAAGTTGCAATTAACATATTTTTTCTCTTAGTAAATTATTCTGATAACACACAACAGTCATGAACAGACAGCAGCAGCATAAAAGTGCAAACGACAACACAATACTTAAAAATCTGTATGTTTTATTAAAAAATGTGCTTATAAAACAGTTAATCAAATAAAAAAACTTCACTTACATAAAACATACATTACATACATACAGTATCAAAAAACACACAGTCAGGAACATAAGTGCAGTAGTAACAAACATCATCAACAGCATACAGTGAACTCACATTTGAAATTGCTCATTCAGCATACAAATACAGTAAAAGTGTGTTTATGTGCCACTAAAACTCTTCCAGTAACAACATGAAAGACCTGGTCAACAATTTGGCACAAAGTCAGTTTAACAAATGTTAGTATCCATTAAGGAGCTTGTCCAAGTGAGGGTCCCTGAGAACACCTGTCAAATGTCTACGCCTGCAAGAAAGTGATGTGATTATTTCTATTCCGTCTCATGCGACGACCCTGCCTTTGGCTTGTGTGTTTTTTCCCTCCTGGAACAAAAAAGTGTTTAACAGCTTGTTAGATGTCTTGTTATGATAGTCTATCATTCTAATGCATATTTACTTTCTATAATTAAGCAAATAGAAATTTCTAGAGCCTTCCTTTTCTCTCAGTTATAATATAATGCTTTGTTGCAGATGAATAGTCAACCCCCCCGAGTAAATGATAATGGGTTCTTCAGATTCCAAGCAATTTTTAAGCCTGATAAGAAAATCAGCTGAACATTATCCTTTAACTTCCTGAATTATATCCAAATGCAAACCGACAAGTGGCTTTAACTGGCAATACAAGTCATTATTGAATTAAGGAATCTGCCAAATCTCCTCAAATTATCATCTTTAGTTACAGGCTTCATTGTGGACACTTTAACCACAGGAATTCCCCGCTTACACACCTCTAACACACACGTCCATGCAGCTCTGCCTCGAGACGAAGTTGTTGCTGCTTCCTCCGCAGCCCGAGTAGATGAACTCCTCACACATCTTGGTGGCTTTGTTGTAGTAATACCGAGGAATGGAGGCTGAACATTTCCCTTTGTCCAGAGGGTCCAGGCAGAGCACAGGAACAGCTGTAAAATAAGACACGGAGCACAGTAAGCATTCTTTCTCAGCACTAAGTTCCTTCCTTTTTTTCCTAAACAATAAAATTCAAACTTTTGGAATCAAATCGGGTCCAATATTCTGGCATTTGGCAATACTATTGCATTGTAGTTCACACATGCAGAGATGCTGGTCAGCATCACTTCAGGACCAGTGGTACCCCCAGAAAGTCAGATACATTGATTTCATATAGCCCACATTAAATTACTTTTAAATACATATAGGCCTTACATTGATTTAAATGAATAGCACCTTATGTAAAATATCACTTAGCAGTATATTATGAATGCATACAGCACTTAGATGCATGTATTGCTTGGTAGTGTCCCTGTGCAGGATTACTAAGTGGCAGCACAGTGTAAATGAGTTTATACTAACTTTTTCGTGGACTGCAGTACTCCATGCAAGAGGTGAGGTCTAGGAAGCGATTCGAATTGCCCTCGCAGCCGCCGTAGTAAAAGGACTCACACTGCATGGTGGTCATGTTGAAGAAGTAGCGGCGAAAGAGAGCCCGACACGGTCCCTCATCTTTATGAAACCTGCAGACTTGGGGAATCTCTGCGGAGAGGAGGGACACAATGTAAGGCTGGGGATAGTGGCATCCTAAGGTGTTTATGCACCTAATGCACAAAAAGAACAAACTTTAACAAGTCTAGCATCACATTTATGATTGTCTTAGTTTTCAGTATAAAATACAAGAGTAAAAACACACTACTCATTTAACTTTAAGTGGGCAAGGTCACCATCATCTTAAGTGTATGCTCATCACACTGAGAACCTACTTGGGATTCTGAAGCATGTTTTCTGGCACTCCTGATAACTCTTGAAGTTATTGGCGTTTCCTTGGCACCCTCCATAATAGAAAATCTCGCACTTTTGGGTGACAGTGTTGTAATAATAGCGCTCGATTTCTCCCCTACAAGGTCCCTCATCCACTTGAAGGAGGCACACGCCTGCAAGCAGAAAATACACTGTTAGAGAAACACGAAATCACCATTGGGGGGACGGTATTTAAGCTTTAATCATTGCTCCTGAACACCAAAGTGGCGATAATGCCGACATATCTTACCTTTAGGCGACAACGCCAATACGTTGTAGAACGAGGAAAGAAGCGTAAACAGCGCCAATATGCAAAACTCCATTGTGAAACTTTAGCTCCAAAGTCTTTGTCGCTTTGCCGACCATCCCAGCCACATCCAGTTTTATAGCTGAAGCGAGTGATTCCCAGGGGAAGTTTAGGGGCGGGGAGGTACTGACTCATTTTCATAGTACAGTGGAATTAGATTAGAGTGGTGATGAATTTATTAATGACATCAGAGAGAGGTTGTCTTTACGCTATTGTATTGCGTAAAGGACTGTTAATGTAGTGACTAAGGTCATATTCAACTAACTATGGTAACACGAGAGAGAGAGAATCAAAGGAAGAAGACTTTATTTTTTTAATGATGATGATGATGATGATGTATAGTAATCCACAGCATGATATTATACCAGAGAAGGGACATAATTCTTGCTTAGTCCCCCCCAACACACACACACACACACACACACACACACACACACTCGGCCTACATTTTTCAGCCTTGCGAATTTTTTTTGTTTTGCTTAATGATTGCAGCCACCTCCAACATTCTTTCAAGAAAACAGTAATGTCTTGCTCCAGTAAACGCTCAAGGTCTCCATTCCTTACTCGTAAGCAGCATTATTATACTTTAGTAGAAATGCACAACAAAACATAACTTTTTGGTTATAATTCTACCCCACTGTTTTTTTCCATCTATTGCTAAACATATTACTGGAAAACTGCCGTGCAGTCATGTTTAGAACAATGATGTTTCTCCACCTTGACAGGTGGAGGCTAAACACAGATTAGCCACCTTATCAAAGTGACCTGATACATGAGGCACCACCCCTTAACCCATTTCTGAAAATGAGAAAAAACAGTCAAAATAGCACAAATCCAAATTTTTATCTGCAATATACAGTAAATACAGCTCCTTGTTTTACGTATAATTCCCGTATAAGAACCCAAACAGACACCTGTGTGATTCACTGTTACTGAAGCATACTTCAGATACTGGTGTGATCATACAGAAGGGCCCTGTTTTAATCAGATTAGTGGATTAGGATTGTTTATGCAGATTACTTTATAACCCAGATTGAGGGTGATGAGAGGGATTCTTCAGCAGGACCTCGAGGGTGAAGGATTGCTCCCTTTAAGCATTCGTAAGTACATTTCTATCTTTTCAATTAATGTTTTAAAGTGAGAGTTTGTTCAGGATGACATTTTGTCAAATGGCGTTGAACATTATGCAAAACAATTGATATATATATCCCTTTTTGACAGAAAATGCCGGTCATAAATGTGGAGGACCTGACGGACAAGGACAAGGCTGTAATGGAAGTAAATCAACTGAAAATTGAAGTGAAACTTGAGAGGTGGTTGGTAAGTTGTTTTTGCACAGAGGCAATAAATAGGCCCGTGCCTTTA
>NW_023340268.1:13896180-13952831 GCF_004916995.1 Morone saxatilis
ACAGTGAATAAAGTAGTTCCCAGAGTTTTATCTATGACAAGCAATTTGTCAACCTGTTTGAATGTAATTATACAAAGTGACATTAATTTGACCAGGAAGGGCATTTAAAACTGAAATAAATTGCTGGATAGGACTGTCTCAACATCTTTTGTCTGATCAATTTAGACATCTAAATGCTGTGAGGAAATCAAGGAGTACATTCAAGCCGGTCAGGAGGAGGACATCCTCTTCAAAGGCATTGCAGAGGATAAGAACCCCTTCAAGGAGAAAGGTGGCTGTGTCATCTGCTAGACTGGACCTGAGGAGCTTTTCGTATGTCAGATTAGCACCCAAGGACATTCTCCCTCCCCTCATAAAATGGATTTGCAGTCTGAGAAGACTAGACGGACATAATAAAGAAAGAATTTGTAAAACCTCACAAGTTCCAGTGTAAATGATTCCCCATATTGGTCAGGTTTGTAGCCTCATAATTTTACCCTTTGAAAAGATGCAATAAAAAAGTTGTATTTGGAAAGGGTTATATAATGCTTCTCTCTCATATGGTGCATAGTCTGAGCAAATGGGCCCATGTGTTGTTTCATACACAGAAGCAACTGTCATTAAATGTGCTTGTTTATAACTCATTTTTAATGTCTCCATCATTCATTGTGGAAAGGTTTCATGAGAAACAGATACATCTTCAGAGCCTAACTCAGTTTGCATACATTTAAAGTTTACTTAACTTTTTCTCATACATTTTTATGAGATCATTAACATTTTGTGGCATACATCATGGTGAAGGACTAAAGTGTGTCTGCCAGTTTTAGCTCTTCTTTATGAAAATCAACTAGCAGACAATCCCTATGATGAATGAATGTATCATAGGGAAATTAATGGTATGCAGTAGATGCCTGGAATAGAAGAAAATGTACATTAAATGTTCAGTAAATGAGCTTAAACATGCTAATCTTATGGACCCTTAAAATTAAGCCTGTCTATTTGTGACCCACTGTCACATACTGCATGAGTCAGGACTTCCCAAGAGTGATTACATCTATTTTTAGAGGTCTGAAAAGGTAAATCTATCCAGAATTTCCCAAGAAATCCGCCATCAGTAGAAGAAAATCCCAACTCTGTGATGCTCCAGATTTATCTAGTGACCCCTGAAGGGCACTAACCCTTAAACTGCTCTAATAGCCTGCATGTAATACTGAAAGTGGTGAAAGCTTTTTTTTGATAACCAAACAAACAGAAGATTTGTTTGGTGGTACTTCCCCAACTGGAACATGACTGAAAGTGAAAACACTAGGCAACTAACATTTACATTTTCCACTGGGTTAATGTTTAATCCTACAGAGAAACTCCACCTGCTTCTCCCAGTGGGTTACTGTTACGCTCACATCGTGCGCATGCGCACACGAGCGGTTGATCTTGTCAACAGAGATGGCGCTGCGCGGAAGATGTCTGCGTTTAAACCAGCTAGTCAGCAGCAGCCGTCATTTCTACAAATTCACCTCATGTGTTGGTGTCCGGTCGTTGTCTGAAAATGTGTCATCCAAACCCGTAACGTCCAGTGTCCCAGAAACCACGGGCGACCATTTAATCTACACACAAGAGCACTTTGCATTAAAGGAATCCCTCAGAAAGGTATGCGGACACTGCTATATAGCAAGCTTTGACGTTGCAACGAAAACAAGGCTACATTTAGCTTTGTGTAGCTGGTGACAGTTATATATCTATATATTAATACCCATGTGTGTTGCGAGAAAGCAGTAGTATTATTTCGTTTTATGTAACAGTAAGAAGCAGCGGAGGGCAGTATAGTGAAAGTGGGTGAGAGGTCACTGTGGTAGCTTGTTAGTTCCCTTAGTTGTAGCTGCATGTGTGTGTTTTCATCCTCAGCCTACTGTGCACTCGGTTATGGGAAACCGGTGAATAAGGATAGTAAGGCAGGCTGAGACTACACTGATTTACAGTTGCAACCACAGCCTCTGGCTTTGTGTGTTGTCATCCTACGCCCCCACATCCCACTTGATTCATATCAGCCCTGCTCTTGCCAACGTGTGCACCGTGGCTCTTATTATCTAAGGCTTCGTTTTTAATATCTGGTATCTACATGCCAGGAATCATTGTGTGACTGACTTGCAGCAATGTTGATTATTTTTTTGGGTGAGAAATGAATATTCACAAGCTGTGGTCAGGCTTGCAGTTTGATAGAAACTGAGCACACTCTTGACACAGTGCTGTCATAATATAATCACAATGTTGGAAATGGAGAGAGGTCACCTGGCTACAACAAGAACACAGCTATTTTTAGGTAAAGTATGTGTACGCTCTGTTGCTTTGTACAGATTGCATGTGTGTCAGAGATGATGTTAGCTAGACAGTGTTAGCACACTTCAGAGAACAGTGTTGAGTAAGTGATGATGACCCTGTAGACTTTCCTACACTCTTACGGCATAGGTCAGTTCACATAGCTTGCGTAAAAGTTTCTGATACATACCAGAGGGTTTGCTAAACATTGATGGTGGCTAGACAGTCAAGCCGGGGGGTTGATGGCATTCAAATGAAACTGCCTGTGAAGCCAGTGAGGAATGCCAATGTAGTAATCATATGTTAGGTCTCCCTTATCTAGAAGCCAAAGATCTTTAGTTGCATCCTTGAGTGTGTATTCTTCTGCTGGCTGTTCTTTTTTGGCAGCCAGATTGTGTGATATGGAAAAAGTGGAAAGTGAGTCTCATTTTCTGTTGTGCAGTACATACTATAGTGATTTAAAAATATCCTGGTGTACAGATGATCAAAAACTGTAATGGTTGCTTAATTGTAATGTGTTCAAATTAGTTTGCCAACTCAAACTGTCTCAAAAGCGTGGAAGAGAAGGCAAGATGGACTGTTTAATTAGTATTTATTTCTTACTTCCCCAGTTGTAAATGTTTTTGTGAGTGATTTGTACATTGGGTTAAACAAGCTACTATTTGCTCTTCGTTCGAGTAACGGTAGGTTTCCGTTACACATTAGGTGAGGGTTATGGACATGAGCAGGCATAAGATTAAAAGCCTTACATTCAGCGCCCATTTTCCCCAGGACAATAAACATAGCACCTTAATTATTTTTCAGAAATGTTTTCTTCTACTTAAAGTCAGTCTGCTTGCCGGCTATACAGTTAGAGATTAGATGTTTAAAAGCTGAATATTTGCAGCTGCAAATTATGGTAGTGCAAAAAATTATATGAAGAATTAGTAAGCAGCATGACTCATTTTAGATGTATTATTACTAGACAGACATTGGAGACAGAGGCTGCAGAAATAACAGCAAGTATTTAATTTAAGGCAGAGAGCAAAGATGTTGCGGTAAATGGAGGGAAGCTTGTTGTGTGACTAAACCTTCAAAAGGATTCCAGGAGGTTGAAAATAAACGAGCACTGGGAATAATGGGAAGGATGAAAATGTGACAAGGAAATGCAGAACAATATGTTGGCAGTGCAGGAAAGGAAACTTGAGGCAACATGGTTTATTAAAAGAATTCACTGTAGGGTAGTGTGTGTTTATAAATGGTATAAAATGGGGTTATAGGAAATCCTGTAGTGACTCCTCAAGGTCACTTTTGCTAAATAGTGCCGATGTTTCCACTACAAATCTTCTGTTAGTGGGTGGGGAGGCCGTATGGCCACGTTGGACTGTTGTCAATGTAGCTGTGTGTGTGGTAAATTGGTGTTCATGTGGTAATTTATAGAAGAGACAAACTTCCCATGCTAAGATATTAGTCAGTCTCCCACATGTACAAACCACCAAACCATCCAAGGCTAGTGTGTCAGCTGGGAAGTCATTAATGGAGACAAAAACCTGAAAGAGACTTCCCTTGCACTTCTAGGAAGAGGCTACTCATGTGCAGCTTCCCATGCTTTCAGACTGGGATTTCCCCGCACACTACAAAGCCATTGTTGGCAGTTTCACACTGTCAAATTACAAATTTTATACTGAAAACTAAGACAATTACAAATTACCTTTTTGTACCTCCAATCGGTAAAATTGTTTGGCGTTTAAAATCATGTGATAGTCGCCTGAAAAAGTTTCTTTTTTGCAAATATCTTTGACTCGAACGGACCATCAGCAGGACGCTCTTCAGCATCAGCTGATTTTTAGAATAAGTTGGCTTCTGGTTTGCCAACCACTTTAGATGCAGTATTTGTCACTGCTAAAGTGGGATAAATGATCAGTATCACAACATATCCTCATAAAGGGATTCTGAGGCATAGCTGTTTACTTTGTTTCATTTGTGGCTGTTGTCTTGTTGCTGTGAGTTATTTAACACGTTATAAGTTAACACACTTCAACCCCTTTGAGTTGGACAGAGAAGCCCAGCTTTTATGTGTTTTTCCAAAGTGTCCTGGGTGCCAGGGGAAAAGCACAGACACTCCAGACTGGACATTTTATAAGACTTGATAATGCAATGTTCTTGACCCTGTCTTACTGCTTCACAGTTTGGTGATGTGAAATTGTTTTGCCACATAAATAGTCCACAATAACCTTTGTGAAGACATGTAGGATCACTCCCCGATGACCTTTCCGTTTCCCGTTCCAGCAGCTAGTTGTCCCTCCCTTTCCCTGTCAGGATTTGAACTTGGAATGAGGATGAGGTTATTGCAGGTCAAAGGGGACCAGTGCCTGTCTTTTTTTACTGCTTTTTCTTGTGTTAGATGTTATATAAGTTGACTGATTTTCATAAATTCAGACCCAGGCACATGGTATCTGTTGAAAGTAGTGTCTGCTTGTCTGCTTTCTCTTTGAACGGTAAAAACATGGTGTCCGTGTTTTCTGTCTGCCTTGTATTCAGATGTTTCTCAGCCAGTACGTTTATCTTGGCCGGTTGGGTGCTTGGCTAGTTTGTGTGTTTTGGAAGGAGAAAATGAATGTGAATCACTTTTTGCAATCATGGAAAAAACCTGTGAATTCTTCTTCAGTACCTTTTTTTTTTTTATTTAGCTGTTTGTGCTCTCACTCTTATGCAGAGATTTAACGAAAGCTGCATGAAAGAATAATCAAATAAGGTTTATTTTCCTCAATCCACATTATTGCACATGGCTCATTTAACTCCTTTCACTGGGTGAGGCTTGGATGTAATGTTTTCTATTTCCAATAAATACTTCTTTTGTTTTAATCATTACTTTTGACTAGCTTTACCTACCATTGAGAGCATACTCTACTGAGTAGAGAAACACATTTGAAACACATTTTGGCTGACAGGTGCTGATCCGTCTGTTGGAGGACATTTTAATTTGTAATGCATTCAGCAAGAAACGGACATAAATGTTTTTTTCATATATTTCTTTCCCAATTGATTTGCTTTAAATGGCAGGAACAGCACTTAATACCAACATTATTTTCAAAATTCTGTTGACATCCTGTGCACTAAAACTTCCTGTTGACAAAGCCTGCTGTGCGAGGTAGACTTGTTAGAAAAAACTGACAACTAAAATACCAAATGAACTGTAACCCACACTATGGATATACAGCCTATTCTCTACGAAGCAGCTTGAGTTCCCGCAAAAAATAGCACAGTATGAGCGTCTCAATAGATTGGTCATTCATAAGTGCTTCTCCAGCTGTGGACCACTTCCAGGTGCTCTAAATGAGTCACGACATTCCAAAGTCTATTCCAAAGCCACTTTGCAACCCTCTCTTCACTCCCTGCAGACATTTTGACTCACAAAACCAGGTACTAGTTATGTAGAGTGATAAAGCACAGTGCTGCTTGAGTTTGGATTTGAGAGACAAGCTGATGCTCTCACTGCTGAAGAATAATATGTAAAATTCAGTGACCAGATCACCAAAATTAGAGTTAGAGTTAGAGTTCTGATATCGATACCAGTATTGAAATTTCCTATACTGCCTAAAATGTGATATTGGATACGCACCGACCCAATACCACGTAATCCATTTATATATTCATTATTTTTATTTCCTTCTGATAGAAATGAGCACAAAGCTGGTAGATGTATAGTATAAGCCTGTTATTAAAAGCATATACTGTAACAGCCAGTTAACCCCCTCCTTTATGGTAAAATGTTATTCCTAAACCACAGCTGCACACAGTTTTTTTTAGTTTTTTTGTTCCACTCTTAAAACATATAATATAGTCATCCTTCATTTTTAGGCAGCCATGCATCCCAGGCTTTGTGGCTGAATAGATGGATCGGCTGCTAACCCAGAAGGAATGTTATTAGTATGGGTTTCAGTACCAAGCTTTATTTTCGCATGCTGTTTCTTCAGAGGTTTTCGAACCCTGCCAAGAATAAAATGGTGGAGGAAACACAGAGTCATTAAAATATTGGCCGTTGAATGGTCGAATGCAAAGATGCTGAATATCAGCACTATATTGGCTACCAACAGTGTCATAAAAGTGTCAGTATCATCCCTCAGAAACCCCAAACCCTCAGTGTAATTTGCTTTCTTAAATTGTATTGGACCACTATACCGCTTTTTGTTACCAACATTGTTGCTGAATTCTGTCCTGGTCTTGTTTTTAGCACAGTTTTTCTGCTCCAAAATGACACAAATTGGGATTGAGCCCAATTCCCTATCACTGTTTTGTGAGCCAGCAGCTTGTCATATTGTATGTCACAAGCCAAGTCTCTGTTATCAGCAGGGGACTGATAACATGTACATGTAGGAATAGCGTACTATGCATACTGTCACTGTATTCATCATGTAACATTTTTCCAGCCTGCTTTCTATTCATTGATATGTAATACCTTATCTCGCTGTCTGCTAGAGATAGATTACACAGACTTAAGTCAAGATATGCAACGCACAGCAGGAAACCCATGTGTGTATAACAAACATTGTATGTGTTTTTTTCACTCATAATGTATATCCTTATGGTGTTATGAGACAGGAGGTAGAATTGCAGAAACATGCAAACATATGCACAGTTATGAATGCAGTTCCCAAAAAAAAATGATAAAGATGATTTCATGCTTACTATTAAAAGTACACACATAAACATATCATATCTCTGCCCTGTTTGCGCCATAGATCATTGACCAGGAGATCAACCCCTATGTGGATCAGTGGGAGGCAGAAGGCAAGTTTCCAGCCCATAAAATCTTCAAGATCTTAGGAAGTGCCGGCTTTCTAGGAGTCAACAAACCAGTTGGTAAGAGTGTTTTTTACTAAGCTCTGAGAGATTAGTTTTCAAAAACCAACGGAAGTACAATATTATATATTTTATAAACATACTTTTGGGTGATGCAGTAGCTCTGTGATTAGCCCCTTGCAGCAACTACCCTCAGATCCTGTTTATGTGGAGTTTGGCATGAGATAGCTCACAGGAATAAAAGTTGGTGTTTGTTTGTCCACGTGTATCTTTGTTAAATCTTTAATTGACTACCAGTGCATGCTGGGAAAGGTTCCAGCCCCTGTGCTCCTGAAAAGGAATTTAGGATTGCCTAAATACGATGTGATTTTGTTTTGTAATGAGAGACAACTCCTTTTGAAAAATGATGAGAGTTTAATTAACCTAGAGTGTGTTTGTGCATTAACTGGAAGGTCTGTTTGACTTACAGACCCAGAAGCCCTTTTATTTTGAAGGAGGTTTGTTTTCTGTGAGAGGATCTAAGGGGCAGAATAAGCCTGCCGGGGAGTGATAATAACCATCACATCAAAGTGCCAAACTCAGGGCTCCTTTCTTGCTGCTGGAAACAAAATCCATTTTGCTTGACTGTGTCTCACTAAGAATGTTAATTTTAACCAGTTATTACAAGAAAATTAAGTAGGTTAATATAACAACTTTGTTTAGACATGTCTGTAAGCAAACTATTAAATCACCTGTATAATCACCTAACAGTAAGAATCATTGTTTTTTTGCTAGCTTAGAATGAGCCATTGTTATCTACAGATGCCCCAGGTCGCCTTCCGTTGCAGCCGCCATATTGAACCGCCATGTTTTTACAGTAGTACAGAATGAACAAACCAAAACCTGGCTAGGATAGGACTCTTTTTATCGCATTTCACAGCCTCCGTAGTTTCTCCCTCACACTTGGAAAGGGAGAGTATACCCAGTACCCAGTACACCGCTGCCATTAAATCCAACAATTCAAGAGCATAAAAGGCAGTTAAAAACCCAAAATGTTTGGCTTGTGTTTGCAGAATAGGCATCCATTACATAAAATAGGTCTGGATGTGTTTTGAGGGCATTTTCTGGCACAGACATAAGTCCATTTGTATTTTTGGGAACTTTAGTTGGTAATCCATACAAATATGACAGCCAATTAATCACCTTTCCTCCAGCCTACATGATGTATGTTTTTGGGACGTACTATCTGGGTTGCCAGTGCAAAAGCTCCCATGATAAATCTGTAGCATATCTGTGAATTGAAAGGCCTTGGCACAAGATAAATATTGTTTTAAGACTAGAATTTTTTAATCCAAGAATACACCAGAAATGCAATCACTCTTAATTTAAGGAGCGATTAGAATTTGTCTGATCTTGTGTCCCGCAACAGACCAAAAACGGAAGAATCCTTCACTGTGTATGCGATTTGACCATCTTCGCTTTTGGCAGCATTTAGCGCCTCTTTTTCACAGCTGAATTCACTTTCCGTTCATTTTTTCTTTCTGTTTGACAGCCATACATTACGGTTGGTCTGATTTCGAAGTGTTCCCACTGTGATGATAGGTGCTGGTGTCACAGCAACATCCCACAACAGCTGTCTGCTACAGTATATCCCATTTCCAGATGTGTACCCAGCTGTATCGCTGCTGGGGTGGAGGAGGGAGTGGGAGTTCTGTATAGTACAGGACCACAAAATAGTTGTGGTTGTGATGTGTGTACAGTAATTCATTCTGAATATGTGAAGAGATTTGTGGGAAGTGTTCAGACAGCAGAGATCTAAAATTTCTTATTGCATATTCAGCATTACCCACAGTAATAGATTCATTTCTCCCAATTAATTTACAACCTCTCATGTTCGCCTTCATCTTGCTGTGACAACATCATGGCGATAAAAACAGCTGGTGTTTCTGCTCTGACCTTTGATGCCGAAAAGAACAAATCTGTGAAGGATAATGTTGGACAGTGGGCTCTGAAGAAGGTCTCACCACAGGTCTGTAGGTCAAAGAAGAGGGAGGGCTGGGGAATTATAATGTGCTGAGTACACAAGCCTTTAGCATTAGTGGACAGGATTAGAGAGGAGGAGCAGCAAAGACACACTGTGTTATCAGGTGGGAGATTATCATGTTCAGCTCAGGAAGATACTACTTTGTAAAACAGTTGTGAAAAAGAGGGTTAAGTATACCTTGTAAATCAGAAACATGTACTTGCAGCACAGTATTTAGTCACTAATTGTAGTGTTTTAAACTTAAATTGTGAAACCCTTTTCTAAAAAAGACTTTTTAGAGAAACATTGCACAGTTCCAAAATACTTGCTTAGTTATTATACTGTGGAATTCTTGCTGCATGTGGCTTAATATCTGCTATAATAGCAATATTACCATGAAAAAGTTTCCATGGTAGTCTACAACTAGACAGTCCATTTGCTGAAGTGCTGGCTAATGAGGCAGACTCTCAAAGAAAACTGCACTGAGTTAATTGATTTAGAGGCTCGGATTACAGGAATGGGAATAGGGATTTAGGAGTCTGTGGAATGGAGAACTGGTTCATGGGGTGGGAGGGGAGAGGTGGTCACCTTTGATCAGAAAAGAACTCAAGCCAAATGCAATACAACAAGAAGGACAAAGTCGTTTATCTACCTTATTCTGTTTTCATGTTACATATCCTCAATTTGAGAAAATTCTTGAAGGGGTAAACTACAGGGGGCACAAGTGAAATTATCTCAATTTATAGTTAGAATTGGGATAAAATTATGAAATTATTTGTTTATTAAATGAAAGTCTCAAATGCTCAATATAAAACTAAATAACTGTCTATGTTTTTGTTTTGTTTTTTCAAACATTTAAAACTATCATATTCTGCTTAATTTAAAACAAATCATAGGGGCCCCTGATCTTTTGGCCTACGCCAACCCTGAACTGCAACATCCCTGTTTTGAATCTGGCAGAGGAAATGTGTCATTCCCATCTCCTCCTCAGGCATAAAAAATGACCCTAAAACTTATTTTCAAAAATAAAATCTGAGAGTCAGCCCAACCAGTTAGCTCAAAAATATGATTCAGACTCATTTTTAATTCCTGTTTTTAGGAATTTAATGACTTAGTGCTCCTCCGGGGGTAACAGGTACTTGATAGATTTATGGCAGGGTTTCAACCTTAATTGGCAGCAAAGTTAATACTCCTGTTTACGCCGTTTGGTGCCATACAGTGTATCCCTTTATTTAATCCACTGACAAGAACACTCAACACTTATTTTCCATGGACAAGGAAAAGCATTATTACCTCTCAAAACAGAAGAACAGGAAGTTTTCTCAGGGCGGTCACATTCAGGGAGAAGACAGGGATGACCCTTGGCTTCCTGCCTGTTTTCCTCTGCTCTGCGAAAGACGTATCCGCATTTTACACCATGGCAATGGCCTCCTGTCTCCTGCCTGACAGACAGAACCTGGCAGCCTGCACAGTTTTCCCTTTAGAACTGAATAATTTTGATGCTAATGTTAAGATGACTAACCCCTTGGAGAAACTTGTGCTTCCAGACTTTTTCCTTTCTCACAATGTCTACTTTAGTAATACTATGATAAATGCATTACAGTGGCTAATTTTTCCATTCAGAACAATTACTATCACAGTGACGTTTCAGGTTTTATAGTCCATCACATTGTAATGTTGATGCACACGTTTGGGGGGTTGAGTAATAGTGCAGCTACACCTATTTCCATTATAGTAACTATCACAGGACGTGTCATGCTTTTATCATCAGGCCACTCATATTGCTGTGCACATCCAATACAGGAAGAGAACATAAAAAAGAAAACTTTGTAACTCTCTTCAACATGACCAGTGTCTGCTTGTGCTGCGCCTTTAAATTCTATCCCATATTTATCCTCAATGTGTCTTTCATGTGGAGCTCCAGCCGATGAGAACCTACACTGAGGAACATCTGGTATTCAGAAGAAACATATGTGTATAGGATTGACATTTGTGACAGATTTCTGTTTGTTTTTGTTCTGCTTGCTTGTTCAACCAGACGGCCTGCTGTTTTGCTTAAAGTGGGATAAACCTCAGTGCTTCCCTTCGTCCACATTACCCACTGCAGGGTTTCCAGTGCTCAGAGACTTATCACTGCACAGCTGCACCTGTTTCCTCTTATTTTTGGCTCCTCTGCTTCCTTGTTTGCTTGTCCCACTATATCTCCCTCTTTCTCTGTCCCCATTCATTTGCCAGAGTGTGCTTTCTATTATTCGATAACTAGCCTGACAGGTGATATTAAACCACTTTGCTGGAGTTGCAGGCCCCCGTGTGATAAATTCACTGATGATTATTCATTGTCAGTCACAGCTACTATCCATCATCCACTGGCTGGCATACTGTATTTAGTCATGGGAAAACTGTGCACAGAGCATTTCACAAATGCTCATTCTTGTTACTCTTGGCTGACCGGACATTATCATCAAGAGATTTGTCCTAAATGACTAACTGTCAGGTTACATTTGCTAGACCAGCATGAGATGATGATGTCCATTTTTTAGTTCTACAAAAAGACCATTCATTCTCATATTGTTTTATTTTGAAAGGATTTGGATGTGTTTATGTTTACAAATGACTTGAGAGAAATGCAGTATAAAAACGAGTACTAGCTGGCTAATTCCATGAATAGCTGAGCACTGAGTAACTATTAATTTCACAATAAATGCTGCAAGTCATGATGAAAGGCAAAAGACAGGAAAGGAGAAGAGATGGCTCTTTATGAGGATAACTGACAGAAAGTGGTTTTAAACATGCTTTATAATGCGCCATTCAACTCCATCAAGGACCTAAGGTCTTTGCTAATGTCTCCACTGCCAGAATGGACAAAATAGACATCCATTTTTCATTTTTTCAGTGAATGGGTTGTTGAAGAGATCAAAATCAAGTTTGATATACTAAGCAGAACAGATGTGATGACACTGAGATGAAAGTGACCTTTATCTGTAGCATGCTGCTGATCTCCCAACAGTGCTTTTTACACATAATTACAGATAACATAATTAATGATAACATCCTGTAATTAATTTGAGTGCATGCTCCAGTGCCAGCGGATCAGTTCAGAATATTATTTACGTATACCAGTGTATGTGTGTGTGCAGAAACATGCTAGTGATTCTTTTACAGAGATAACAGGAAAGATGGAAGGGAAACAGGGCAGGTGGGTGCAAGGCTAGTTTAAGATAACTAATGTATCGATGTATCCTTGGAAATAAGGAAAAAATAATCTATATACAAGAATCCATCAAATGTACAGTGAACTGTCGGGCTTCAACTGTCAGCAGTAGTTAAAGGAGTGTGTGTTTTGTCCCGTGCAGAGGATGGAGGCTTGGGTCTTGACTTCAGCTACAGCGTTGCGGTTGCAGAGGAGCTGGGCAACATTCACTGTGGAGGCATCCCCATGGCCATCGGTGTACAGTCTGACATGGCTACTCCTGCACTGGCCAGGTACAATCCCACAAACTTCATGATTCCACTGATATTTGTCTTAGGTGAAAAGTGCACAGCTTAGTATTTACCAATGCCCATATTCAGTGTTCCATGATTCCCTTAAAGTCAACTCCTAACAGTTTGGGTTGGCGTGTTTGTGTAAATGTACATTTTGCCTGAGGCACAAATCTGCCCTTTCTGGAACAACTAGTCAGTGACTCAGGCAACAATGTCCGCTTTGGGTTTTTCCGTTTTTACACCACCACTAGCCACTTGTGTCAGAGCTGGAGTACATTTTAAAACATTCGTCTGACAGGGATGTGTTTCATTTTGAGGTAATAAAGTGTTATTTGTTGCCACCCCTGGCAAAAACTGTCACGCTGTCAGCCTGCAGATAATTACATTGTTTGATGTATGAGTTTAAGTTTTTAACACCAACACCATGTCCAAACTTTAGAAGAAGTTCAGACATTTTCTTCATTATACGCTCCAGATCTACAGTGATGCCTGTCTCCCTTTTTCACCCATCTTTTCTTAGCTTGTGTTTATTTTAGTTTATTTTTATTGGTCTGTCGTGGACAATGATTTTACAGTGAATCATTGAAGTGATTATTAAAAGGCTCTGCAACACCATCTGCCTAGCTGTGGTGCTACTGTGCAAGCGCAGTGGCTGCAGAGAATTACAAATTATTGAACTAAGGATTATCTCATGTACAAGTTCTTTAATGTCAGCCAGTTATTTTTATATGTATGCAGATATAACTGTGACAAGCCAAAAATATTAGTCCATTAATATATTATCAGCGTACATGTCATGTAAAATCTGAAATTCTAAGTTGATTTACAGTAAAATGTTTCATAGTCCAGGGATTCTTTGACTGTAGCATCATGCTTTTTGTATTATAGTAACACTAGAAATTACAGTTGATTGTACAGCCCTTTATCAAAGTTACACTCCCTAGAGGGTATGTGTATTAATATATTTGGTAATTGTTTGACTCACCCAAGTAGGGCCTTGGCTTGTTGTGTGATATTCTCCTGCTTTGAAACAGCTGCTGGTGACACAAGACAGAACTCAGTGAAATAGACAGTTAAAGTCTCAGGAGCTTAATTAGGGGATCTACACTAGCCTGCAACGAGTTCTAAGTAATAAGAGAGGAGCAAAAAAAAAAAAGGGAATATCATGGGAGTTTCAGGATAAGACTCCCTCCTCTGCCCCACTGGAAATGTAATTGCCTCAAACATGGCAGTGTTGTTTTAGTTTCAGTGTTGCCACAGTTGCGCCGAACAGTTAGAGAGTTTCACACAACTTTTAGATTTAGAAAGGATTTGAGACATCTACATTTAAAAGAAATCAACAAGGTTTTGGATTCCCCTTAGTGTCAAAGAGTAACTTCTAATTAAAACTTACTAATATCTTTTCATTTCTTTGTATGTGTGTGTCTCCAGGTTTGGTTCAGCTGAGCTAAAGAAAGAATTCCTCGTTCCCTCTATCATGGGGGACAAAGTGGCCTGTCTCGGAGTTAGTGAAGTCGGAGCCGGCTCTGACGTCTCAAGTATGTCTCTCCTTCATCATCTTCTGGTCATTTATTATCATATAATTTCCTTTTTGGATGCTGAAGGGCCATTTTGAATCCAATAGTGCTGCAAAAATGATTGAGAAGCCAGAAATACAATTTGTTGCTGATATTCTCTCATGAGAGAAGGATGTCACGCTGAATGCAACACACTGTATATAGGCTCAAGTTCACTGTAATCAGCTTCTTTGTTCTGGATTACTATGTATTATGTTTGACTTCTGTAGTAATACACCAACTTCAGACTAAATTCTTAAGTAGTTCTTTGATTATTCATGCACTGAAACCTTTCATTTAACCTTCTGTCTTACACTCACGTTCACAATTTTTCTCTCCGTCTTCATGTATTTACACACTCCACCACATGTCGATTCAGGTATCATGACCAAGGCAGTGAGGAAAGGGGATGAATATGTAATCAGCGGTGGGAAGATGTGGACCACCAACGGTACCCAGGCTGACTGGATGTGTCTCCTCGCCAACACCAGCGATGGGCCCCCACACAGGAACAAATCTCTCATCTGTTTGCCCATGAACTTACCAGGTTAGTTATTAGTCAAATGATTTTCCATGAAGACAGAAGGCCTTTTCTTGAAAAAAAAAAAACATTTAAGCTGAAAATGAATGATGTTTATTTCCTCTCCTTCCCACTGTAGGAGTACACATCGCTCGCAAGATTGATAAACTAGGCATGTGGTCATCAGACACAGCTGAAGTGTTCTTCGATGACGTCCGCGTGCCCTGCAAGAACGTCATCGGCCAGGAAGGCATGGGATTCACCTATCAGATGCTGCAGTTCCAGGAAGAGAGGCTCTGGGCCGTGGCCAATGGTAAGTGAGCCTTTATTACAGTTTATCTCTCCCTCTCAATAGGCTCAATATGTCCAGACATTATCTCCCCTAGTTTTATTTACTTTACTTTCCCCACATCTGCCTCCTACAGATCTTTCTGTAAATTGGACGTTTCGGTGGATGCTTTCCATACTAGATGTTTGCTTTTTATTTGGACAAACATACATGAGTTTTCTTTGGCTTGTGTTAAGAAGAAGTGAAATTGTGCATGCTTTTACTGACAATGACTGCTATCAAAGAGAAAAGAAAAGGTCACAACTCTCAACCAAAACACAGCAAGTAGTAGTGAGGTCATGTCTTTATCTCTCTATCTTAATGCCTCCCAGTCTTGACGTCTATGGACAACATCATTCAGGAGACCATCCAGTACACGCGGCAGAGGAAGATCTTCAAGCAGCCCGTCCTCTACCACCAGACGGTTCACTTCAGGCTGGCTGAGCTGCAGACGGAGGTCGAGCTTCTCCGCTCCCTCCTCCACCGTGCTACAGGTGAGGTCAATTTTAGAAAAATTTAATTCAAAAAGATTAATGTTCAATAGTGTTGGCTGCACATGAATGGCTCTGTTCCCTCTTAATGACTCCCATGTTTGGCTCAGAGCAGTACAGTATAGTGGTCATAAGACAGCTGCTAGGGTGTGGTTTTCACAGCGCTTGGGTTATCTGTGTGAATGTGTGTTTATTCCTATAAATAACATTTATTTCCACTATATATGTATATTCACCTTTTTAGATCAAGCTACCTTTTCTCCAGAAGATAAGATTATTTCACCTCCAGATATTGCATATCCAAAAAACACTTAAAATCCAGATCACGATTGGCAACATACATGCTTGGATTTGCATGTACAATATTTTCGAAAAATCATACCAAATGGATAAATGCAGCTGTACTCTGGGCACTTGATACCATAGATAAGACTGATGGCTCAGTAACAAAGGCCACAGTTGACTCAGCTCTGCAAGAATGATTTGAATGCCAAACTAGCCTTGGGTAGAAAATGTGTGTGTAATGCTGCAGGTTGGTTTAAGAAACAAAGGCATAGGGTATTTGATTTTTTAAGACATTCCACAAGCATTCAAGAGCTATGCTAACTTTTCTTTCCATGTCATTTGTTGGTACCCATGTTAGTTTATAATTTAAAAAAAAGGCAAGTGGACAATTTGGGAATGAAGGACACTTTTATATGTAGAGACAGGGAGCAGGGCTTCAGACTCCACAATTAATGGTCAACCTGCACTACCAAACTACTGTTGTTGTGTGTACTGGCATAACTTCAAAACCCACAGGCTTGGCCACCTGAAGAACTGACACGTACCCAGCTCCTAAAAATACAACCCAAGGGCTTTACACTGCAGTGTTTATGGTATGAATATGTAGCTGCATCTGCCAGGCGAGTGGCCAAGGTCTTGTGATTTTCTTGTTGTGTTTATAACCACTCAAGTGGCAAGCAGCTGTGATTGAATTCCTTTGACTGGTAACAGTTCAAGTCCAGCTTGCTTGCCCAGGAATAGATCAAAGCTTTTTGCATCTGTTTGGCACAGGTAGAGAAACACACACACACACACACACACACAAACCTCTGTACACACTGAAACAGGAAAATTCATGCAACTCACACATGTTCCTCTGGTGGGTACCTACAATAGAGGCATTGATCAATTTCTTTGGAAAAGGTCTGAATGGGAAAAACCTGCAGGTGACTCTGAAACTGAACGACATTTGTTTATTGTCTTTGTTTTCTTCTCTACATTGTTCCTTTTAATCTACCAGGACATTTGTCACTACTTCTGTCCTTTTTTTTCTGCAGCTTTGTACATTAAAGGCAATGATGTCACCAAGCTGGCATCCATGGCTAAACTAAAGGGGGGGCGCCTGGTCAGGGAAGTGTGTGACAGCTGTCTCCAGTATTGGGGAGGAATGGGCTTCACCAGTGACGTGCTGGTCAGCAGATTTTACAGGTAAGACTTGTAATGACTGGTTTAAAGCCACTTTTTCTGTTTTCCTCATCATTGTACAAACCATTTAGCAGTGGTTTACAACATATAGCACTTCTGTGCACTTTAATCTTGTCCCAAAAAAGAATCATCAGAACCTAGCAGCACTAGGCACTAACACAGGTTGCTAGCCAACTATTGTTATATATGCCTGCCAACTGTGTGCATCTTTGTGAGGGTGTAACGTTTCTATGGTAACGGCAGTTGGCAGGAGCTTGAAAGAGCTTGGGTCACTGCTTTTTGCAAGAACGTTAAACATGATTCCTTAATTGCAAAGTTAGAATCTGAGTGATTGATGGCTTCTACAGAAGCACAGCATGTGATCAAGTAATAATAATTATTGAAGATAAAATTAAGGTCAGTCCTCTGCTGTGCAGTGTTGGGCTCAGTGTATAATCACTGTGTTTTATTCAGATTCTGTAAGCCCTTATTTTACGCTGTGCTGACATCTACTGATGGGGTAAATAATGCAGTTGAATGATGCGTTCAGGATGCACAATGTTGTTTTTAGAAAGAGAAAAAAAATGCTGCAGTTATTTAAGGAAATCCAGCTGATAGTTACAGAAAAAAGCTCCAGTGTATATTGTCTTTGTCTTTTCCACAGGGATACCAGGTTAATGTCGATTGGTGGGGGCGCTGATGAAGTAATGCTGGGAATCATCTGCAAGTACATGGACACACTACCCAGGAAGTGATGTCACAACACTGCTGATTAGGTGCTAATCACTCAAAATGAATTTCTGAACACAGATCACCTAAGTGCAGTTCTGATATGTTTGAAGTCTTTAGCAAGCGCGACTGTTTTGCATTTTGCCTTTGATTGTTGTAACTATACATTATGTGGTCAGAAAGAATAACGAAGGTCCTGTATTCTTGTTTTTAATGACCTTATAAATGTGAATAACCTATAGCTGAATTTGATTGTGCAATTTGTAATTAGAAGATTTAAACATTGATCATCCTTTGAAGACTATTTTTTCTAGAATAGACTAAGCAAAATAATGTGTCATTGACAAATTTATAAAACCATGTAAAATACCTGTTTCAGCACATTCTGTGTATAAGCAGGACACACTCGTACTGGTCAATCGGAGCATAAAATTTGTTTTATTTACATAAAAAAAACCATTTTTTACAACAAAGTTTAAACAATAATGAAGAACACTGCTAATATTGTTCTGTATGGATGCCAAATGCTGTAATGTATCCATTCATTCTTCAAAGCAAATACTCTAGATTATTAGTTTATAATCTATAAACTAATAATATAAACTAAACTAATATATACTATAACTTAATTACTTTTTAACACAACTTGAGCTGTATTGACAGATTTGCCATTTCATCACTGTTTATCATACAATACACTGCATTAAAGTTTTACGATACAGTATTCTTCAGTTGTTAACATGTTTAATGTTGTATCTCATCTTCTCAATCCATGTAAATTGGGGTGGATATCAAGTACATACATATACTGGCAGTGTCTACTTCAGATATACATTAACGTGACTCCTACTTCACAGTCATCAATCATCTCAGACCTGTTTTACTTTTTGGGACTCCATCAAATAGCAGTCAGTTTGGGGTCATTCTAAGAAATAATCTGACACGTGGTCACCCGTAAAATTGAGACACTTTAAGAAACATCCCCGCCTTTCCTAATCATCATTATGATAGTGAAGTTTTGAGATGCATCAGCCTGGCACAGACTAGGGAGGAAGTGGAGTTAAAGTCCAGCAGGGTCCTCCTATCACCTGAGCTTGATGAACCAGTACAGGACAAAGAAGACGAAAAGGCAGAAGAGGAGCATGTAGCACAACAGTTTGGTCTGACTGCCTCTGGACAGCTGCTTCACTCTGCCGATGGTGGCGCCAAGCAGGCCGCCTGTTGAGTCAAAGTCTGTGTCCTAGTGTGGGACAGAGGGATAAGAAGTTTAAAGTCCAGACCACGACACAAACGTACTTTAACACTGAGATCATAAGAAATGGGAATGTCTTTGACAGTGGTGGAATGTAACCAAATCCATCTACTCAAATACTGCGCTTAGGTACAGTTGTGAGGCACTTAATGCTTCTACATACGTTTGTTATAGTACTGACTTTAGTAACTACCCAACAGTGTATTGTAGTTTGAAGTAGTTCCCTCTCCACCAGCTGCTTCATGAAAATGCTGCTTACATGTTTACTGTTCATTAGACGTCTGTACATAAGTCAGATTCTGAGTGTGGGACCACAGCACTGTAATTTTACATGACTACATTTGACCTACTTAAGGAAATAATCTGAATACCTCTACAACTATTCATATTGAGTTTGGTAGGTAACAAGAGAAAGTGAACTCACCATATCGTCCAGCATTTTATTTTGGTATTTCACTTCCGTCCCAATGTCGATGGACAGCTGTAAATATCAAGTATCAATATACTGTATACATAAACACAATATAACTACAATACATTATTATTTATAAAGAATACAGTCCATATGAGAAAAGAGATATTACAGTGTGTACACTACAATATGTACAACATCAAACATCTATTTACCAAGTGGACAAACAACAACGACAACAACTGTATACTATACTATAGCATTCAGCAATAATAAAACACTTATTCAATTTTTACTTACACTTTTCAAAGCGGTGACTTTAGCCCTCAGTCCCTCCTGCAGGTGTTCATTTTCCTCTTCATACACACTGTACCCGCTTGCTACATAATTGCCAGAGCCTCCTTCACCTTTATGAAACGACAACGACAATGAATACACCGTTCATTCACAGTTTTTATCCGGTAATATGACGTTAAAGCCTGTACAGTTGTATTAGAGTTGTATTAGAGTTGTATTGGGCCATAAATACACACCAACGAGCACTCATTCAGATATAGCAACACATTAGCTAACGCTAGCAAGCGAGCTAACTATGAGCTTAAAATCGAGATGCTCGTCTGTCTCTTACCCAAACCGGCGCGCCTCATCTTGAACTAACTCTGCCCGGTGGTGAATGTAATGTGCAGAAGGAACTAATCAGACTAAATGAGCAGGAAATTACAGTTATCAGCAATCGTGTAGCTAACTGTGGGAAGTTTGTGTACGTCAGCAAACGCCACGACATCATACGGTGGCCGAGGAGCTCAATCCCTCCCCGACGTAATGCGTCAGAGATAAAGGCTTTAAAAAAAGTAATAACACAGGTGGAAGATGTGTGTTATTTAAACGATTGATACTACTACTACTACTTACAATAATAATAATAATAATGATACTAATAATAATAATAATAATAATAATAATTTAATAAGTTAAATATAACTTTATGTGATTTAAAGGCATACAAATGAACAAAATTTGAATTGTGTGCTTGTTTGTCGTGCCTGCAATAGTGTGTATGCCTATGAAAAATGTATTTTAAAAGCCATGTACCTCACCTTGAAAACACAACAGATAATAAGCATTTGAGGTTTTAAAGCCACTAACACAGACAAGCTACACTCATCAGCAGCAGATTAATGAGGAAATAAATATCATTAGAGAGGAAATAAACATCATTATTCTGATCAGCACCCGTCTTTGACTGTTTCTCATATATATTCTGAACTGACAACTTTTATCTCTGGCTTAAGAGGGGCGTTTAATGTTAATCATTATCAGGCAACAGTAAACACTATACGATCCTTTCCAATTAATGTGTCAATTTCGATAACTTAAAAAGCTTTTCTCTTCGTTCCTTTGCTGTCATGTTTTGTATTATCATGGGGTTGTTATTTAACTAGTAAAGTAGTCAGTGTCATGGTGAGCTATTATAGATATTGTGTTACAGGAACAATATCACAAGTTGTCGAAAGAGTCCAAACATTTTTTATTTTGCTGTTTTAATGCATGTTTGTTTTTTGTTTTCTCAGTAAAATAAATATTCCATATTTTCCTCATATCAAGAAGAATATCCAAATTAAAATCATATCATGTAATTATGTTTTTGTGTCATTTTTTATTATTATTATACATGTGTTGGGGTATATCTGATCTACTGTGTGGGCCAAAAAAGCTGAAAATTATATTTTCTCTATATTTATTTTTTTGCCAGACTCATATCACTTGGTCCCCTTAACACAAAACACAGTCCAAATTATTTCAAACTGTCTACGGGTCAATGCATGATTTACATATAAAAGAACATAATTGCGCTGTAATTAAGAAGAAAAGCACTAATTATCCTTACCTCCATATTTGAAACACAGTAAGTCCCACACAACAGGCATCAACAGGTTAATCTCCTTTGGGTGGGAAAAACATATTATTACAAGAAGAAAATTGCTATAATGTTCCTTCCAGACACAGACAGATTGTTTCCTTTGAACATTTTGAAATGTGACCACCATAAAATGGAGACAAATATCCTTAGTGGATTTAATAACGGGACTTACTGACACATCCATCTGTGCTGTATAGGATAGAAAAGTTTCTCAATATTTCCAAAATCGTAGAGGTGCTGTTTAGCAGTGATTAGCTTTCCTTAAACCCATCATACATCATCCCTCACCTAGCCTTGTGCCAATATTGCAGTAGACAGCTAATATGATATAAAAGATTAAAATGGCTTTCTTGATGTTAATTTATTCCAATTCAATATCTTATAAATAAATACAACTTTAAGCTCCTACCTACCATAATGCATCTCAATCCCACAGCACTCATCTTTTTATGTATCACCCAAAGGCTTTGCTGTATGCATGACCTTGACATGAGTGTCAAAGAAACAGAGGATATTGATTGAACTGTGCATGCATCCCAGCCTTTGTGGATCTGAGAGGATTGAGTTTATCAGATGGGTCTTTAGATAGGAGAAAGGCATGTGGACATTTGGAAACTGGTCTTAATCCTCAATGAAACTCTGTGGATCCAGAACACCCTTGGTGCAACTTTGGCTTCAGTGTAGTATGCTGCTTTACAGCCAGCTTGTTTCCATCCATTGAGACATTATGTATAAATTCTACCCTAAGAGTTTTGTTTTGCTGCTTCCTTTCCTTCCTTTAATTAGCATTATCAAGAATCATTAATTTGTATTATCAACTTTTAGGAAAAGAAATGGTAGAAAAAAGATATGTGATTGCTGGAGAAATGTTCAAATAACCTAATAATCTATGATGGATCTGGATAAAAGAGATACTCCCAAACTCAGTATGCTGCCATTTGGCGAGACAAGACCATAATTAGCTGTAAATGAGAATTGCTCACCTATCTCTGCACTGCACCTCTCACTGGATACTGCTGATGCTTTACAATATCTGGCTCGCCCTGATTAGCATAATTTCTCCAGAGAATGGAGCAATGAATGAGTCAGATGACGAAGGAGGAGAAGTGTAGAGGAATACATGCCAGAGGAAAGATCAAAAGGACGTCGTTGTACTTCCTACTATTAGTCTCAGGAGAAAGGATTTTGATTCCCACACTTAACATTGCTTTGAACCGCAGTTAAAAGAACTCTGCCAGCCCTTTAGCCATGCTCAGATTTTCTGCTTGTAATTTGTTATTTTATGTGGATTTGGATGCTGGATAGATGTATTGATGGATGCTGTGTTGTTCAGAATGGACCTAAATCCTTTCATTCATCAGTAAATGGGTTTAATAAGATGTGGAGGAGAATAAAACTGTGATATTTGGGTGAGGTGGAAGTAAAATATAGTAGAAATTATTATTACAGTAGAAGCGACTAACACTGATTTCATTATTAAGAAATATTATGTTGTCAGTCTCATTTCAGTTTCATTTTTATTTCAAAATGTCCTTTTCCAAAAGTCTGTTTTTATAGCATACTGCCTTTATTCCTACTGACATTTTTCATTCAGTTTTTAGTCTCATTTTTCATGACAATGGAGCTGTTACCAGCCCGTGCTCCCTCACCTTACAGCCAGTCATCTGTGTCCTCCCCCCTTTCCCAGCAGGCCAACCACCTGCCTGCTAGCTAGATCCATTTGGCTCCAACAAACCAAAAAATTCTGCAGGCTTTTGCCTTTTTTATGTTTTTCTTTGAGAATGTATACAATCAGATTACAGGAGAGTGCAATACTGTAACTGTGCACTGTTTATTTACAGAAGCCGCCTTTAGTCGGTTGTTTCAGAATTACTTTGGCATTGTTGTAACAGTGGCTGACCTTGCTTAGGCTGAGGACTGAAAGGTAAGAGGGTGGGTACTTGTGACAAATACACTGTCATGAAAAAAAACACGAGTAAAATTGTGGAACACGTCTTTTAACCTCAACCTTCATTCTAAGTTATCATTAGTTTATTTGTTTCTTTTTTTAATATTTGAGTGTGAAGGATGAGTAAGCCTGAGGAAAGGGTTGTCTTGTGGTACTGCAGCTTCTCTATCATTTGCCAGACTGCAGCAGGGCGAAAAGGGTTTTGCTGGGGTAGGTACTGTCTTTTGATATGCTTTGACATTGACCTCCAACTCTGATGTCAGAGTGCACTGAACACATCCAACTGATATGTCACCAAGGACTTTATAAAAAAGAATCTAAAATTAAATAAAAATGAATAATGTTTAGAGTTAGAGTTAGGTTTACAAAATGTTGAATTAAGAGTGTATCAAATTATTCACAATTGAATGGTTAATTATATAATTTACTTTAATACTTGTGATTACATTGTCATTTTTATTTATTTATTTCATACTGAAAGATCCATACTAAGCCATCACCCATTCAGACTCAAATATAGGCTCTGAGAAGAGGAATATCATGTGGGTTTTGGGCAGATAACAACGAAGATGACGCCACATGGCTCTAAGCTGAGGGAAGCTATCCTAACTCTTCAGCAGTATGGTGATCAGAGTCGGATTTACTGATTTCCTGAGATCTGGAAGGCTGGTGGCCACTGGGACCCCAGACATTATGGAGGAACGTGTGTAATAAGCAAATTAGTGATCTGCAGCATCATAAATACCAGACCAATACCAAACAAAAGCTTTAGGAGAAGCTGTCTAAAAACACAGAATGACATCTACCATCACATCAGAGAACACAGCTCTCTGTTGACTCCTTAAAACTTTGTCAATATTATCTTATGAGCAAATGCAGACATGTGTTTGTATTCACGTGTGAATATATGCATTATACAGTATTTGAAATTTTCCTTTTTCCACAATTTTTTTTATCTTATAAAGACATTGTCACTTAACTCATTGTATAGCTTACATCATATTGTCATCTTGCATTATTGTGTTTAATCACAACTTGTCATCTTTTTTGCTCTCACTGGAATGCCACCAACCATTCGTGCAAATCAAGCATAACTGAAACTGAAAATTGACACTGAGAGAGAGGTTGGGGGAGGAGCAGGGTAGAGACGTTCCTTTCTCAAATTCATCTATTTAAAAGCCAGCATCTTAGCTTCATGGCTATTCCATGTAGCTGAATTCCTTTAGGGGATCCCCCGTCATTCCTAATAAATAAGACTATTACTCAAACTAAAATAAGTTGTCACCCTGTTGGATCCTTGCTATTATTCACTCATCTGTGTGTCAGTGTGTTTGCGGGCGAGTGTGTGTGTCTGTCGGCAACCTAACAACCCCCCTTGAATTCCCTTTAATGCAGCAAAATACCCCATTTAAAAAAAACCCGAACATCTGAGCTTCTTGTCTTTCTTCCTCTTGTTCAAACTGAGCTTTGATTCATTGGTTGACACTTACGCTGAATCCCTTGACAAAGGAGATGTAACAGCATTTACAATTGAATTGAAATATTGATTCACTTCAGTGATGTTCACCCCACTGGGAGCTGGACTTAAGTGGCTTTGTTTTCATTCCGATTATGATATACACCAGACTCTTCAGCCCTTTCTAACAGATGACTTTTTATCAATGAATGTCAGTCAAAGTGCTTCTGATTGCAAATTACATTAGTGTCTTCTTATCTGACCCTTGATGTAATGTCACCTGACTCCCAGGCTTTGTCTTTTATACTTCCTCTCTGTCGCTCTCATTCAGACCCTCACACCCATGCACATACACCTCTTGTAGCCAACCCTCTCTTCTCTATCTACACTTAATGCACAGCAAATATGTTATCAGTGTGCTGAATGAACACTGACTGGGAGAAAGAGTGAAGATACGTGAGTTGTGTGTTTATATTCATGTAGTGCCATTGCTATCGCTATGGTTCACTACGGAATGAAACCATGGTCATTTATGGTTTATATAATTCTCAAAGCAAAAATGCAAAAAATACATGGCTTTCAGCTTGTTAAATGTAAGGATTTGCTGCTTTGCCTTTTAAATGATAATTAAATTAACATTTTGGGGTTTTGAGCTGTTTGGACAAAGAATTTGGAAGTCTAAAACAGTAGTAGAAAATCCTTATCAACAAGCTACATGACTACGTGTGTTAAAATACATTATGGAACAAAATCATTGACTCAGAGGCCAGCATTTACTTGCAGCAGAGGCCCACAATGTTTAACAAGCCATTCAGCTCCAGCAGCATCTATCTTTCTTCCTGCACATCTTTACTTCTGAGTCATCTGTAAAAGTGCGTGTGGTCATTGACTGCACTCGCCTGATTGAGGATACTTTGCTGAATGCATTCTCATTCCCATTAGATATACAGATGCACTAAGATTTAATCAAGGCCATTGCTGGCTGTTTACCTGGAGGCCTGATGTAACAGTTTGTAAATTAATCTTACACCTGGTGAAAATTACAGCAGTCATTCTGAAATTCCTTCTTTCTTTGCATCATGCAGTCTGAAGCTGACTGCTACAGTGCAGAGGTGAAAAGTAACTCAGTGCAGCTACTGGAGTATTTTCTTGCCACAGACAATTTGCAGTACTGTTAAAAGTATATTTTCATTTGTTTCTGAACACATTACAAAATTACTGCGCTGACAACATTATTACATTTTCAGTTTCAGCGTGAGTAGTTTTAATTATGTAAACACATGTTTTTAGTCTTGATCAGATTTGACCTTTGCTTTCTTCCCTATTTAATTCACTTATGAGAGGGCAATGACTGGTCTACCACCCTGGTGTAAACACTTACCACACCTAAGACAACTGTGTGGGCTAGATGCCAATCTGTCAACATAATGGTCATACATACCATTTTTAATGTGTACAGTGAAGTCATTATAAGATGCTTATCTAGCTTATCACCCAGTGTGGCCCAGTCGCCGTGGTTACTTATACTTTGTCAGTCTGGGTGGAGAATGTATTTTTTCAGTAGCCTTTTAAAACTTTGTAAGCTTTAATCTGCTCTTCTATTGTCCCAAATGTGCTTTTCTTTTTAATGGTCACTTTGTCAGTTGAAGTGGTAGTTTTAGCTGAATGGCCCTTGTCCAGTCCAAGTATTCAGACCTCTTAACTGAGTAGAAGTAGCCAGTGTTGTACGTGAACACAGTAAAATATTGCTCATTGCTTGTGTTTTTGGTGAGCGGTGAACTGAACTTATCCGTTTGCAACTAGTGAATGTGAACTGAGTCTGCGAACTCCTCTGCACTGTGGAAAGGAAAAAACATTTAAATGAAAATTGTGCCTGCTGGGTCTGAAACAAGTCAGAATGTCACCCACACATCGAGTTGAAGCATCCAACCAGTTTTGGGTAAATATTGCCAAGTGAATGATGATCACAAGAAGTCATTAACAAAAGGGTAAAACAACGTGCTAATAGTCTCCACCCATGTCAAACACAGCATTTTATATTTGTTTCCCAACAAGTAGACAGACTTCATTACATTGTAGGAGATCTTCACTCCAAAATTGACAGTATAATCAGCATAATATATTCTTCTATCCTAAAAAAGTCTTTCACTTTATAATTGGATAATTATTCCTGCATTATATTGTAATTTTATTAATATTATTAATTTTAATATTATAGCAAAACACTGAACTTTATATACTGTTTGGTCATTGAGTGGAAGTAGCATAAAATAAAATATTTAAGTAAAAAGTCTCTCTTTTAATAATTAATCTTGTATTAAACGGCCTGTTCATTGGTCTCTGAGAGGGAGTGGAGATGCCTGATAACATGTTAGTATGTTATTTCCTTAATTTAGGCAAACATGTCTCGGGAAGTCTGCATATCACAGCCTGTTTTGGGAAACACTTCCAGTTATCAACAACCATTTATAGAAAAAACAAATGTCATGTCCAGGAAATATTTTGGTTCGTAACCTCAAACAGAGTTGAAAGAAGAAACTATTCTGAAATTTTTAGATTTGCTGGCAAAATGTCCCAAAACCCCCAACACATAACTGACACATTTAATAAAGTGCAAAGAGAGGCATTGGCTTGTTAGATTAGTAGCAACAGCAGAGCATGGTTTCCTACATACACAGGAATAGAACATCAATATGAATGTATTGGTGACAAATGCTTGTTACAGCACTACATAAAGGAGTGTGCCTCGGTCTCTGGGCTTCCACATATTTGCTTTCTATGTATATATATATATATATATATATATATATATATATATATCCTCTGTTGTATTCTCTTTCTTTTACTTTTCCTGCTTATTTCAATTGGAGACAAAGCACAGTATGCAGCCTTAACATTGCTGCACAGCTACAGTGTGGGCTACATCAATAAAAGCGATTTGTCTGTCTGCAGGATCACGCATGGTGTATAAAGTTGCCCACACATAACTCAGTCCCTGAGCTTCAAAACTCATTTTGACTTGTTTACAAAATCTATGAAAAGAACAGGGTTGGGTAAAAACAAATTCCCTTACTTACCAAATACAATAAGGTAGGTGACATCTGGAAAAACAGGCCTGGTAAAAGGAAGTGTTTGGGGGGGGGTTGGCAGTTTATAAATGTGCCCCTGCACACACTGATAATGAAACTTGATAATCAAAAAGCATGCATAATAACAGCAGTGCAGCGTGCACTAATTAGCTTTTCCTGTATGTCCACTTGAAGGAGAAAAGTTTTTAAGGCGAAGACACACAATTTAGCAGAGTGAGTCATAAACCAGCCAGGAGCAGATTGAGCTTGTTGTCTTTGATCATATTGAGAAAACATTTCTGTCATCTCTTTTAATTCCTGCAGCCAATCTGGGCTCTTTTATTTCAGTGCAGTAAGACAAGAGCATTCATGTGCAAGCTGGTTTTGCTCTGGCGTCATTTTCATATGCACTTCAAAATTTAATGGTGGTGAAAGTTGGGGAACTGACCACAGGGACGTGCTGATACACCGCTGAATCATTTGCTGCTACCACAGGCCTGACAGCTTTCTATTAACTGACTTTTTTTTTCTTTCAGCAAAAGAACAACCACCAGAGAAAGAATACCCTGATGTGAATTCCATTTGAAAGGCTTACCAACACACCAAAAACTGAATCACAATTTTATGCACTGCTGTGTCCCTCATGTCACCAAAGCTTTGGTCTACTGCACTTCTCCTCCCAACAATATGTCACCGCACTGCATGCCTTTGTCCTGCAATAATTGAGTATCACCAGGGCTCAATTCCAGCACCCTCTTATACCCTCGGTGCTCTGCATGACAAGCTTTGACAAGTAATTCATAGTTTGCTGAGTAGTGCTATGAATTGCTTTAGGGTAATCTCCCCTCAGGGATGTGGCAAAATGTCAAACCCCCCATTTTGTTGCGCTTGTAGAATACTCATTGTGACCGAAGATGGCCAGGCCCAGGTATAGTTTATGTATTCATGTCCTGGAAAGAGTGGGTTGGAGCAGTATTTGGAGAGTGAATTCCCACTGACGTACAGTGCATAACGATGAAGGAACCATATGGTGGTCATAATGAGGCTTGTTTGCAAATTTCACACAGGGAAATGCACTGCATCTGCTAAATTTGCAAATGTTTGCTATTGCATGGGCTGAACTATAGCCTGTTTATTTCGATAAATCATTCTTGCATCACTAGTGGTAAAATGCTCCCAGTGCTCTGTGGCCTGCATAGATGTTCTACTTAAGGACGCACTGCCACAGATTACTGTGGTGTTGTAGGCTATAGTTAATGTCCACTTGAGTCTAGTGACAAGGCCACACAGCTGAGACAAAGCCAATGTGCCCTATATTTACTGCATGTTGTATCAGTTTTATTTCTATATTTTTAGTTCCAATATCAAGCTGAAGGGCAGTTGTGATAATATGATTACAACTAATATGATCCAACTTTGGGTTTTTGGTTATACTGACAGGAACTGTGGACCTACAAAAGTGTTGTAAACAGTAAATAATTTAAAACTGATAAAACACAACAACAGAGAGTTTTTTAAAGAGTAACTTGAACACCGTGCTAAGAAGCAACATGTTGCTGCCCTCTCTAGTTGAAAGTTTCAAGTCTGTTTTGACCACAGCTGGTGAGTGTGGTTGGGTGTGGTCAGAGTTGGGTTTCTTTGCACCTGTAACCACACCCAACAGTGATTTCCTGTACTATACCACAGTACAGCATGCAAGTTAAACCACTGGAGATTAACAAATTTTTAGTGGACAATAAGTTACTCTTTAAACTTGCAATACCTGATTTTTTTGGCCATATCAAATTGATATGGTAAACTTGTTAACAAATAGTTGCTTATCTACGTATCAAGTAGATTTGGAGCAACATTAGCATTTATTTTCAGTCATGTTTCTGGCCACCCAATGAATGGAAGTCAGTCTCCTTTTAGCTCCATTTTGGCTTCTACCAACTCCTAAATGCTCCACTATGTTAACCAGCTAGTCATTAACTTTACCCATCTGCCATTTGGTGCTGGGCAGGAAATGTATTGAGGATTTTAAAATCATTGCTGAAGAAAAAACAATGCTGATGAGAGCAGAGAGAGAGTTAACCAAAAAAGCGTTGTGGGCTTTAAAACCAAAACAATAAGCTGAAAGACGCTAAAATGCTCCATAGAGCTGAGGGCAGCTGCAGAGTCAAGGGATAATTTTCTGTGGGTTCGTCAATATGAGGGACCCTTGGATCTTTTGTTGATATGAAAATATTTGTTATGGCAGTCTTACACAAAGGATGGGTAATCACAAAGTGTAACAGTTCATTTTGAACATAAGAAACATAGCTATTAATATGCTGACTGATAGATGAACACTGTACTCTAATCACTTAGACAGTGACAACAACTAAAATGCTGGTATTCCACTGCAATCTTTTGGTCCTCAGTGAAACCTTGATTATTTTCATATTATTATTATATTATATTATTTTCATCATATTATCCAAGCATCTATTATCCAAGAAGCAGCTTCCATAACTCTGAGGTGTTTTCTGAAGTTTTACAAAAGTTACACAGTGACTTTGAGTTCACATCTCTACCGTCTAAAGACACCCAGTATCTTCAGAGAGAAAATAAGTGTGGGAGGAGCAGACAGATCCCATGCTGATTTTTTCACTCTATAATCCTGACCCACTTTCCACATTGAAAAGTACAATTTGACTACATGAACTGTAATCTGATCATAAAAGCCAGCACAGGTATTAATACAGCAGTATATTCCAAAAAGAGCACCGTGAATCATTGAAATTTGTCATACCTCAGCTAATGAAAATCTAAAGCTGGAGGCCATGTAACAGGATGATATTTATCATTTAACTAATGCAGCAAGTGTATCATAATCACAATACGACTATTATTATACAGCACTGTTTTAGGCCACAGGCTTCAATTAGTCATTCCTCTTATTGTAAAGATCACAGTACTAAAAAATCATTGTTGATGTCTTGACCATGTTTGCATAATTGATTCTGAATCAAAGGACATCACCAATGACATCAATCACAATGTTTTACTTAATACAATGGCGTTTTTTCTCTCTCAAACAGTAGTAAGACTAAAAAAAGAGCAACAGTGCCACCTAGTTTAGAGCTCAACGTGAACATCTCTTTATCTGTGTGAGAGCGATCCTCCTCACTGTCCAAGCTCTGAGGGAACATTCACCCTTAATGGCAAGGCATAAAATTAGTCTGTATATTAAGATTGATTGATATAATGAGTGATGGGCACAGTCTGCCTGCTCCTGCTGTGTCAGAGCAGAGAAGATCATAGCAAAATACTGCTGTCAGGAATACATTAGGCATGACCTTCCGTGACATGTCTCTCTGATAAGATTTGTGGAAAGAGTTACACACACACATATGAAAACACATCCTAATTAGTCTTAGGTCAGCTCTTCACGGTGTTGTTAATTTTTCAGATGACATGCAAATGACAGCTTCCCAACATCCCTTGCACAGCTCAAACAATGACTCATCATAGCGCTATCGGGGGAGAAAGCAAACAAACTGAAACCGAATCTTACCCTTACTGTCATTGAAATTCAAGACAAACACAAGTCAGCCTGATTAAATGAGAATATTTCAATGTTTTTCTGCATCAAATGGCACAATTTCAGATGGATGCATTTATTTTCAAGGCTAATTTAAATGCTCAGCTTACTCCTATTTTTTTTAAATAACACTGAGGGACAGAGTTATAAATGTCAGTGGTATTTCAGGCATGTTGAGGTCTCCTGTAAAGACACTAAGGATGCCGATGCTGTACTACTGCTACAGAGGTGGGTCAAGTCCCAAGTAAAGTCTCAAGTCAAGACCAGCAAGTCCAAAGTCAAATTCCAAATCAAGACCAAGACTTGTTACTCCCAAAGTAAGACCAAAAATCTCAGGTCAAGTACCAAGTCAAGACCAGCAAAACCCAAGTCCCAAGGTAAGACCAAAAGCTTCAGGTCAAGTGCCAAGTCAAGACCAGCAAGTGTGAAGTCAACTGCAAGTCATAATGTTTGGACGATAGAAATGCTGATACTCATACTGCAGAGGTGGGTAAAGACATTGTTTTGCAAAGACCAGAAGTCCCAAATCAAGTCCAAGCCACCTTCAAGTCTGGAGCTTTGTGTTTTGAGTCCAAAATCACCAGATTTAAAACCAATTTAAGTCTTGAAACAGAGTAACAGTATAATTAATTTACAGAAATAATTAATGCTTTATCAAGTAACCTTCATAATGTTTAAAAGCAAAATGATCAAATGTTAAAGAAGTTGAGAGAGGAAGAGTGAATAGTTGATTTGTGTTATATTTTTTACAATAAAAATTTCAACCTCTGGGCTTGGGGACCAGTTATATCAAGCCATTCCAAGAAAAAGCGCCAAAGTCTGAGTGAAGTAATAAGTTATGTGTTAAAATAAAAGTTGAGTTGCAAATCTTTTTTTATGTTGTCAAGTCTAAAGTAAAGTCATGACAGAAGTCTGACTCGAGTGCAAGTCATGTAACTCGAGTTAGCATGTTGATGTTAAGCGGCTAACCGCTAACTCTGCAAGGAAACAATACAAAGAGCGACAAGGTCTCCTCCTGCACCATCGGACTGCACAGCAAAGGCTTTTTGACATCGGAAACACAACTCATGATCTTTATTATGGTTAGCTGTGGAACCTAGCTCTCAGCCACACAACAAGTTGGTATTGTTAACATTATGTTCCACACACATAGCTTTGCATGCAAGCTAACTGAATCATTTTAACTTGGCACCATTAATCTACAATCACACATATATTCTTCGATTTGGCCTTAAACACAACTAATTACTTTTAAAACTCCCACATTCCTCTAATGTAACACATGTTTCATGCTTGTGCATACTGAGCATAAGGTGGTAGTGGTTACATCAAAGTCACACTTGCACGCGCACACACACGCTCCCCCTCTCATATACACACTCTCTTTTGTGCATTAGGTTAGCATTGTAAATAGTGACAGATGATATAAGTGTGATTTTGTTTTTATTATCTTTTAATAAATGTTTGTGGATATTTGTCAATCAGCCATAACATTATGACCACTGACTGGTGAAGCTAATAACACTGATTATCTCCTTATAATGGCACCTGTCAGTGGGTAGGATACATAAGGCAGCAAGTGAACATTTTGTCCTCAAGTTGACGTGTTAGAAGCATTGACAGTATATATAATGGACAGAGCTTCCGGGTCTGTAAAGTGAAGCCAACGCGAGAGTGTCTTAATACCTGCATTCTATGTAAATTCCAGCAGGGAGAGCTCCATTCGCTGCAATAACACACCGATCCCATTTACTTTAAAGGAGAATGAGCCGACTTGACACTTCATTTATGAGCTCAGTAAACAGTTTCCTAATTAGTTTAGGGTCTCAGTCGCTATCTTCTTCAAAACATTGTGATGTTCATTTAGTAAATTATAGTCCAATTTGGAGTAAAATAGATGATAAAGTTGCGTATGCTTTGGGCAGGGCTACCTTTTGATTGACAGGTCACTCTCAGTGAGTCTGTTGAGCACACGAAATGTACTTACTGATGTACGTGGGGAGTGAAGACTGGTCTGTGTGGTACAATCCAACAGATACTGAAAAAGTTATTGATAGATAGAAAGGTATCAGAACACAGTGCATTGCGGTTTGTTGCGTATGGGGCTGCATAACATATATATTATATTATATAATGTTATTCACCTGATCGGTGTATATGCTGGTCTGTTTTTTGTGGTATACGTGAATGATGTCAACCTCTTCTATGTCTCCAAATGCTTCAACTTGCTAACTATTGATTAGGGGTCTACGATTATGGCCAAAATGATTATCAATATTGAGATCAAAATTATTTCACAGTTGCTCAGTTTTTATGAACTCAAAACACAAAGAGAAAGAACATCATGTACACAATTCTGACAATTAACAAAAAATATCAAATCTTTCATAATTCTGATTTGGTGATGAAAATTAATTGATTGCACTTACACAGTTTGGTGCCCCTTTAAACCATTCTAATTCCCAACATCAAAAGTAAACAGTATTTAACTATTTTTTACAGTATATCTGAGACACATACAGTAAAGTATTAAACATAGTTAAAATATGAACTTAAATGTCCTTGAAAGCAAGTTCCAGACAAACAGGTTTGTATGAAAGTATGGGTCAGGCAGAATAAAAGATATAAAAGATAAGTTAAGCCCACATGGATCGCACACATTCATTTGAGTGGCTTTTAAACAGTCCAAGGAAAAGGGAAAAATTTCAAGTAAACTTCAGCCAAGAACCATCATCAAGACAACCTTTTTTATCATATTTTGGCCTCTACTCTCTTCTTGACAGCTTTTTTGAGAGCTGCCTACACTGAAAATGCACTAAAAAACCGAAGGCCACAGTGTCATGAATTAACCAATCATCACTACTGAAATAAAGAAGATCCAGTCTTCTCATTCACACCTCCGGAGTCCCAGTCCATGTACAGCTGTTAGAGACTGTCAGGCTAACTAAACAGGCTTAATGTGGATCCCGAAGACTCCCAAACAAATCCACAGGACGCATTATTAAAACTTCCTTCGCCGACTTGAGCTGTGCTAACTAGATTCAGTGGTAATTTGAGGAAAAGGTGTAATGCTGTGTGCCATGAGTCTTGAAAGTGTTTTCGGAAGTGATCTGCAAGGCTGCTTGTTGGAGAATATCAATCAGCAAGCAGCAAGGGTTTTTGGACACTGACAGACATAAGGGAATATTTATCTTTTGTCTCTCTCAAACACAAGCTTTGAATTCAGGTGAATACTCTCCTCAGTGCTCTTACCTTCCAACACCCCCCCCCCCATTTCACATTTTGGTGACACTGTCTTTCACCACCGGTAGAGATATTCCTTGACTTCAGTGCCATCCTGATGTTCTCTTGTCACAATACAAACACAGCAACTTCAGATCTGCAGGCCCAGGGAACACGACCACAGCCCAGGAGAGCTTTAATGTTTAAATATAGAAGGTATGGTTGGTAAAGCTGAGGTGAGCCTCTGGTCAAACGAGTCATAGTGAGGTTGATAGTAACATTAAAAAACAAGGTGCTGGCAGATGCTGCTAAGGCCATAGTGTGAGAGAAAGTTGAACAGTTCAATCCAAGGGCTTTTCCATATATTATCGCCAAAGCCACTGTATCTAATCTTACGCCCTTGTATCTGGGATTGTCATTGAAATGTGCACAAAATCCCCTCTTTGAAGCCAAATGTTGGACACAAGACAGCTGAAAAAGACAATGCACACGAAGAACAACAGCAACAGCAAAACACAAAATGATCAGCAGAAAGATACAGGCTATTATGCAAACACAATATGACATTAGCGCCGATTAGAGCTTTTGCATAGGCAAAGGAAAAATCAATATGGCTACTGCTGACTGACAGGATTATCCTGTGCTGTCACTGAAGAGAGACAAGGAATTTAGAGTGATTAGTGAAACTTCTGTGGGTTTGAGCAAATCTGTCATGCATTCTTGTCAATCAACGAGAATTTCCTTCTCCAGCCAAATAACATTTACTGACATTAACAGGAGTTCCAATTCAAACCCAGTAATGACGTATAGCCTAGTTTATTTTTGAGCCCGATATGTATATATATGTAGGTCTCAGTGTATCCTCATGAAGCATTTTGTGCTGGTCTATACCTGGAATGTAATTAACCAGCTCCTTATCTTCACTACCCAGGTTGTATTCAGGTTCTGTGCCACATGTCACGGATGAGAATGTTCAGTGTCGGTTGCCAGAACCAAGCTGGATACTGTAATATTAAATTCATGATTGCAATGCATTATGGACTGGCTTTGTGGTGAAAACGTGTTGTGGAACCCATGATTAATTCTGGTACTGTCACCTGTTCATGTAAAAGAAAAATGTAATACCACATATATTTGTGTGTTTTATATATTGAGCAACGTATATTAAAATTTTAAGGAGCAAACTATATCTGGTTTGATGCCCTAAGAGGCAAGTGAGAAAATGTGGCATTATTTTTCTGTTTGACTCAAATAGTTTTTTTAACCCTTTACTGCGAAATTGAAGTTATATAGAGACCTAATTTTACACATTAGTAGTAGGCTATGTCTTTCAATAATTGTGATTATTAGTTGTCATTACATAATAATAATAATAATAATAATAATAATAGTAATAATAGTAATGATGCATGAACTAACTGACTCTTTAACAGTTTTATGATAATCTAGCAAGTTGGTTGATATTCTGTTTTCAAAACACACTGTGTGATGTGTTTTATAACCCCTTACTGTGTTGAGAACACAGAGTCTTCATGTCAAATCAATCCTAATCACCTTGGTCGTGGATGTACCATGGACTCACAGTAAGATAATCAAGCGTTTGCACACTTCCACTCAGGCTGACAAGAGGGAAGGACAAAACAGACAACCTCCTGATGATCTGGACCCATGACTGGTGATTAAGTACATCGACTGCAAAGGGAAGAAGAATCAGTGTGAGTGACGCTGTAGGACATACAACTATTTATGTCTTGTCTACAGAGCATTTACACAGAAAAGATGAACAAATCTACAAATCATTCATGTCTATGTCCACAATAATCAGGGTCCACCACAGGTAGCTGGAGGTTCAGAACTGAGCAGAACATTGTCCTTGGCTGAAGTGGTCCAAGGTTCAAATCTGACATGTGGCCCTTTGCTACGGAAAAGACAATAAAAGATATAATATATAAAAAATCAGTGAGCTGTTACATGGTTATACATAACATGGTTATACATAACCACTGAAACCAGGATTTAGTTGCACAAGCTATTACTAAGTTTGTGTGTAAAATCTTTCTTAAGTTCTTAGTAACAACTAGCTAGTTTTAAAGTAGTGCATAATTAAATCACTAGTAAAAATGAGAAATGTGTAAATCAGTTGCTATGAAACATATAAAGCACAATCTAATCAAAAGCGATTGTGTAAACAGGAAGTTACAGGTGCACCACAAACTGTAACATAACCTTTAAAGTAATTGTTTTAATTTAGGACGCCAAGCAATATATTAAACCAATCCTTTGTGAATTATTTAGTTTTACTTTTTCTATGTGCATACCTGCACAAGTCTAATTCATACAGTTTAGAATGAGTGGGGACATAGGCCTATGTGATTACGTCAATCTAACTGGTCATTTAGCATTAGTCCTAACATTAACATGTTTGTTATTTGAGGTGTATTATGTTTTTTTTTCATATTCTCAGTTTATATCATAATTCATTTAAATAACTTTTTGATCAAGTGTCGTCACACACGTCAACCTTTTTTATTCTTGAATTTAAACGTGTCATTCTAGCCTGTATTAACAAGCTAATATTAGCTTTGTCAGTTGGTTCAGTTTGCTCCTCAAAAGTTCGACCCGGCAGGTAAACTAGTTTGAATTTAGGAGGCGCTCATGCCATCTGGCTTCAGGTCAGATAGTCAGTTTGTTTGCCAGCAGTTAAAAATGAAATAAGCAGAAAGCAGAAGTAATATAATTTAAGGAGAGTCACAGTCATAAGGTAGTCAATCAATGGTTCTGCCTCATACATAATGTTAGGAAACTTTTTAAATGTAAACCTTTTTAGCCCTGACATGTTTTAGAAATTCTTTGGTTAAGTCAGTTACAGAAATCACAGATAAAATAGCTCTGTAACATCTACAAGAATCTAGTTTTGGACCGTACTAATACTAGACTCCAACTAATGTTAATCAAACAGACAACATTATAAAATGTAGTGTCATTGTGTGTTGTTTTCCCAATACAGAGTAGTGAGTGAGTGCTAGTTTGTAAGGGAAAATGTATTCATATTCCTTGACAATAATAATTCCAAAGCCACAACCTCCAAATTTGCCAATCCATTTTGATGGAGCTTTAAACCACAATTTAAGATTTCAGATCCAAACAAACTGTTCATTACATATTTATAAATATTAGGACACTAAAAAGGATAAATTCTAGTAAAAGGTCTGTAAATGATTTTAAACCATGGTGCACTG
The DNA here is from genome assembly GCF_004916995.1 of Morone saxatilis. NCBI lineage: Eukaryota > Metazoa > Chordata > Actinopteri > Moronidae > Morone > Morone saxatilis. The sequence goes on from NW_023340268.1 coordinate 13,933,896, forward strand.
CTGTTTCTCTGCTTGTTAATTAGGTAAAAGTATCCACTAAGCTGCCCAGTACCCAGCAACTGAAATGAAATCTTTAGAACCTCAAAAATACTTTATTTCTCCTCAAGGGCACATTTCAGTAACAGAGCCAATTATCATATGCATGATTATCTTTGTGTCCTGGTGGCCCATCTGTCTCTGGTCTGCTGATCTGTGCCTCTCTCCTCCCTTAAGCTTGTCTATGAAGTTCTGACACTTTTTAAAACTAATCTTTATGTATGGCTGCTGTCGTGAGCATCTGACTACATTTACAATGCTAATGTATGCAGATCAGGCTTTCATTTCCTTATTGAGTCTCCTGGTGACTCTTGAGTGACTGAACGGGACCTCTGGTAAATACAGCTAAGCAGGGAGAGGAGAAGCAAACATGGCAGGGTATTTCTCATCGAATCATACATCAGACTAGATTTAGAGAGGAGAGAAGTGAATCAAAATGAGATTAGATCGGACACGGTTCATTCTGCTTTTAAAAGACATCACAGACCACATGTGGCGTCTTTTAGTACATCAGTACCAATAAACTCACCATATTGGTAGCGTTATTTGGCTCAAAAACAGCAGCCAGATCAGAAAATTCCAGGAAGTTGTAGGATGATATTGGATGAGAATGTTACACCTAATAAAAAAAGCTTATTGTAATAGTGTTTCAAGAGAACCCGCCGAGGCATGGCCTCAGTGAAGATGCCATTAAACCGGTGTCAGTCCATGTCTTGTTGTTTGATGGAAATCATGAATGAAAGAGGGAGACAGTTAGGTAAGATACACAGTGTACTATAATAAAAAGAGAGCTTCACTAAGACATAGCTCGGATTTTCATGTAAAAGCAACATGTCCCTGACCAGTACTATCTATGGTGTTTATAACATCCATTTCATAGAATTTATACATCATATAAAGGTTAGAAACATTTTAAATCTGAGCAGATGCCATAATAATAAGGCCATAATGTTGTTTCTGCTTTTCAATGAACTGTTGTACTTCCATTTTATAATACTTTATAGTTCCTCTACATTTCAGAGAGAAATATTGTACTTTTTACTCCATCACAAACCTGTAATGACCTTACAGAATATAATTCATTGCTACAGATGAAACCACACATTCCTTTGATACATTATTCTAATAAAAACATTGATTGTAGCCACTTTAAAAGTTATTTTGAATGCAGGACTGTGACAGCCGCTGGCTCTTATCAGTGCTTCTCTTGCTATCTTGTCTTTTTCCTTTGGTTAAGCCAACTAACCGGATGTCTTGCACCAGGGCAGGGTGGGCCAGTTTTTAAGGTTGGTTCCTCACAGAATCTTTATATATATGTCTCTTTTACCCCATCATCATTTACCTTTTGGTCTGACTTTCCTGGTTTCACCTGTGCATCACCACACATACATTCAACCACAGACCTACAGACAACACAATCATTAATTATGTTGCTTTGTCTTTGTCTTAGTTTATAATAAAATATTGTTTAAAATACTTTAAATCTTACTGAGCCTGCATCATGACAAAATGGGGGCTCATCCTTATGTGCTTGAATTAATATTTTACTTGCAATGGAGTATGTTTACACTGTACTATTGTCTTTTCTACTTAAACAAAGGATCTAAATACTTATTCTACTACTAATGTGTTTGTATCAGTAACAGTATGACTACATATTTCATATGACATTTATTTTGTCTCCCCTCTTTTCCACTCTCGCTTAAAAACTGATCAATGTTTCATCATAATCATTCAACTGCGGCGATACACTGAGCATGTAAATTACTACAGCCACAGTCTGCTCAAGCGATTTATCGCAAACTGCTTCATACTTGCTTCTATTTTCGTCTGACCAAAAACAGAAAAAGATTTATTGTTGGCATATATTACTTATAAATGTGGACTGACGGATCACTCATTCATAGGCCATTTTGGTGACACGTCTGTCATCCTGCATCATCAGAGCCATACACTGCTGCAGGAGAAAATCAAAACAAAATTTATTCTCCTGACTGACAGCCAGGTCACGCTGCACTTTTTATTTATTTTCTGTGGTGGTCACAAAGAGTTCAGAAGGAAATATTTGTATGTGACTATGACTTCTAGTGGAGACTTTATCTACCAAAGGCAGACAGAAACAGAGAAGAAACCAACGATGGAGAAATGGGTGCCATGATTAGCAGGCAAGTCAGGTTTGCTGAAGCAGAAACACTTTAGGCAGTCTTGATGTGGTTGTTTAGTCCCCGCCGTAGTTCAGATACCAGTGTTGTCTCTATCCTAAATTAATTTGTAAGGTAGGTGTAAACAACACAACAAAAGGCTTTAATTGTGTTCTGGCAAATTATTTTAACATGCATAATGAACATACTGGGGCCGTTGAGTTGAGAGACAAGACAAATCACTTTTGGATAGGAGATTTTTTTTGTTTTTCTTTGAGCACAATAACTTGCACTCTACTGGACGGAGGGAATTACACATAAAAGGATCCTGGAAATTACATGAGTGGGTAAATACAGGTTATTATGTGATGACCACAGATTTGTTGTGAAAGAAATGAAATTCTATCCCTGAATTGGCTGAATAAATCTGGGTGCTGAGGCATCCTTGAGCAAGGCACTTAATCTCCTGCCTGCTCCAGTGGAGAGAATAGTGAACAGATCAGACTTTGGTTATAATGGACAGATTCCAGGTGTGAATGAGTGTAACAGAGTGAGTGCAGAGCAAAACACACATTTACACCTCCCAATTACAAGAGAATCACAGCTTGTCAGCAAAAGCTACGACGACTGACAAGTTGGACAGAGTTTTAGAAACCTGTTTTTACAGAATCCTTCACAATTCAGCAGCAAGCCGTTGCTGACGCATTTTGCATTTTAAGGAAGAACCACACTAGATGATGGTACAGTATGTGATGCAGTGGCACCCTCCAGTGGACAATGTGACTGTGCTTGCCAGGGCTGCTTTGTTTAAGGGGGACACTATAATCATGCGTCATACTGTTGTCCAATCTCATATTTCCTGCAAGAAATAAATATATATGAAAACACTTGCATTAATGGAGTGAAAATCATTATATGCAAAATATGGTGCTTTGTAACACAGTGTTTTTTTTCCCCTGACAGTTTCATGTGCTCGGTAGAAACAGCAGAGAAAGAGAAGGGCAAGAAATCCAAAACAGGGAGTGTCTTGTTTATTGAGCATTTTAACCAGAAGAGGATGCTGCTCTCTCACTCATGAAGGGACAAAAAAAAACTAGTTGTAATCCAAGGCTGGAGTTAACAGAGGAGAATACAGTATGCAGCCTGAAAGTCTTTGTCTGACAGTAACAGAAACGAGCAGCAAGGAGAGAAAATGATGATACACAGTTTGAATATTCACAGTTAATTCAACCAAAGATCCAGTAGTTTGATACAACACATTTCAATTGAATGGCAAAAAGAGTTGACAAAATATGGATTTAGAAATCTTGGATGAATTATACAAATGGTTGCCTCTTGTTTTCATCTTTCTTATTTTCTTTGCACCATTCTTGCTATTTATTTGGTGAGAGGCAGTTCATTTTTCCTCCTCTCTCTTTTGTTTTTTTTGTCTGCAGATGGTTGGGGCGGTCCACAGAAAGGATTGTGGGAGGCGTTTAGACACTTCACGTTTCTCACATTGTTGCCAGAGGCATTTGAGGTTAAATGCTAGTGTGATTCCCCAAAATATGTTTAAATGTAGTAATGAGCAGGTAGAAAGAACTACAGTTTAGATCACTGTGGCCCACTGGAGCTTTAGTGAGAGACAGCAGTCTAGACAGAGGAGACTGATGAACTGTAGTTGATCAAGAGTGCGTATGTGTATGTGAAGCATATGCATTTACTGCCATGACAGCATAGCTAGTGCTAGTACAATTCCACCCGGTAGAACAGGAAAGGGAAAAAAGAGCAGTGTGCTTCAGATCTCTGCAGGTTGCACAGTGTTTGTGGTTACTCTGTATGATTGAGATGCATGTAATTAATTGTGTTTACTCATCTAGATTAGCAACACATTCAGTACCCCATTATCCACTGTGCACTTGTATAATGGAACATTAAGCTGAGATTTGTCTACGTATTTGTCATCTTATTCAGATAACTTAAATATCATATGACCGTATCACTCTGGTTAATAAACCCATTAATCAGTACAAAAGAAAAGGACGCTGCCACATGTTGGCCAGACATAAACATACATTTACCTTGTATTCACCTGTAAACAGACAGATAGTAAGTATAAGTTATATGCATATATTTATTTTTAAGGTGGTGCACTTTTTGCATTACATGTTAAAGCAAAACCTCATTCTCTGCTTTTTGGGGGCTATTTTAAGGACAACATTCCTGGTGATAAATCTGGAAACTGTTTGACTTTATGACTCAAAGTGAAGTGCCTAAGTTAACCATGAGTGTTGGTCTGTGTGAGACGACAACATCTCATCTGTGGAGGAGGAGCAGGCTCAGTCAGGCCTTCAGGTCCTCTGATGGAGCCACCTTCATGGACCCAGCCCTTGAACTGGGACACAGCTATTATAGACCAGGAAATGATTAATTACCAAATCAAGGACTATACAAAAATAGTCGCTTTGAAAAAATTCACAAGTCTATGTGACAGATTTACACCTGAAGACAAGGGGGAAATAGGAAAAACATAAAGGAGGACTTCAGAATACATTTCATTGCAACTGCAGTGTATTGCAGTGAAATACACAATAAAAGACACAACCCAGACAGATGAAAGAAAAAACAATAGAACACACTTCTTCAGACTATCTTTCAGACCAACAATGCTTTTCACAACAATCAAACAAGTTTAAAAAATCCCAGAGCTGTATAATAATTGTGTATAGTTCAGTCAGAGAAATTCTACTACTTTTAACTTTTACTTTAAGAAAGTTTAACTCTTGAATTGGAGAAACTGAAAATGATTTAGCACAGTTACTCCAAGTCTTATTTTCCGAGTATCCAATTCAACTACAAGAGCTCAGTCTTAACTTTTATCAAACACGCAGCATGCATTTCATGTGCGGAGGCTCACGGAGCACAGCAATGTGTCTGTCTGAGAATCTCGACCAAATGAGAGAGCAGAGCTCGGTGAAAATGGCCTGTGACCGAGGTGCTGCAGCTGAACCATCACTGCGCCCTTCATGCACTGCTGTGTGGTCACCAAGCTGGCATTTAGACTGCACAGAGCACAGGAAGCAAGTGGACTGGACTGACCCTCCCTTCATCCCTGTAAGGACCACATCATATGAAAGAGAGAAATAAAGACAGAAATAAAAAAAGAGTGTTTTATCAGAGAGAGTGAGACAAACTACAGAAAGAGACGTTGAAAAAATAGACTATGGTAAAAAAAAAATAATCACAGTGGGAAATGTAGAGTGAGGGAATGAGGAAGAGACAGAGAGACTGTGAGTGAAGAAGAAGAGAGACAGGGAGGGGAGAGAGAACAGGAGAGACAACGTGGCAGGAGGTTTCGGCCGACGTAGATCTTGGATGAGATGATAGGAGCCGGGTTCATCTGAGGATGAGTGCTGGAGGAAAACTCTGTGTAACCAGTCATAAGTGTACTGTGACTAAACAGTAATTAACTTTCAAACCCCTTTAACTGCTGTTTGCACTGTAGCTAATGGGGCTTTCTGCATCATAAAATTTAGTTTTTTACTCTCTATTTGATGCTACACCCCATGGCAATAAATGCAGTTTAATATAGGGCATTTTCTTATAAATGAATACATAAATTAACATGGTCTCCATGTAATAGCAGTACTACAATGTAATGCATAATTATTATAGGGGAGGATTACTCGGTTTGACTAAACTTGTGTTTCCGAGGCACAATCCTCTCCTCTCTTTGTATTTTCTCCTTGCACACAGACTTTATCACAACGATCAGGCTGTCCTATTAAAATGGAACTTCCTGTTTGCCCCCAAGAAAGGACAATTTGGCTGTTGAATAAATCAGGAACCTCCATAAGGTCACTGGATGCTGAAGAAGATTGTTGAATATTTCAAATCCTTGCAAAGCAGTGAAAAACTGTTTAATTTGTACAGTTTGACCTTTGCAGTATGACTTGTTTGAGCTCTTGTTATCCCTGTGGCTCAGGGTTTCAAATGGAGCATTTCTGAATTTGCTGACATTAACACTTAAAGGATATGAATTGATTTTTAAGGAACTTAAGTCTTATATCACACATGCTTTGGGCTGATGTTCAGTGGGGAAGACTCTAGAGCTTACAATGTGTAAAAACTCCTCTTCATGCTGTGTTTCTTACTTGCAATTCAACACATTTAAATGAAAATGTCACTGTAACCCCATGGTTTCGCACACTGAGAGAATATAGATACGTTGCAGAGCAAATGACAGGTAATTGTGGGTTTCACCTCTCTGTGGCCCACCTTTCAATTTTACACTTTATTGCTGTTAAAATAGGGGGATTCTCTCAACGTGCAATCACAGGCCACGTGCCTGTAAAGACAAGGTATGGCTGGTACACCCACATACTCACTTTACACACCTAACTACACAGAACCAGACGTGGGATTTACAGGTGTGTGTACAACCGCTTTCCCTTCTGTGCAATGTAAGTTCTACCTGTAACCACATCATCATGTATAGCAACCTCTTGTTTATGTAGTTCGAAAAAATGTGTGGGAATATTACAAATCCTTGAAATTAGAAATATTATAAAGTCTGTTTTCCCTGTTAATATTTTAACATATTGTCACCTTTTATCGCTAAACGCTGCCAGTTAAAAAATCCTATAAACTAAGCCCAGGTTTTACCTTTTTATTTATTTCATTTGTGGAGGAGCTGGAGCACGACACGGCACCTTCCTTATTAACCAACACAATGCAAAAGCCCAAAAGGTCAAGAAAGAATGCTGCAAAGCTAGCCGATTGGATGGTCCTATAGATAAAATATTATAAAGTGCCCTCAGTGCAAGATTAAGTGGCCCACTGGTTGTACCTATGCTTACAAATTATCATGATTGCTTTGTTGTAAGTTACTTTGACCCAACTTATGATCAAATTTCATGACATAGCAATAGTTAAAGGAGTAGTTTGACATATGTATGAATGTATGTACGTATGTTTGAAATATATGAATTTTCTTTGTTGCATGAGTTAGACAAAAATATTGAAACTGCACTTATGTCTGTACTGTATATATAGCAAATATAAGGCTACTGTCAGCCAATTAGCTTAGCACAAACACTAGAAACAGGGGCAAACAGCTAGTATGGCACTGTCCAAAGGTAACAAAATACACCTACTAGCACCCCTAAAGTTCACTTATCTATCTAATAAATTAATCTCATTATAATTGTTGTTCCTGGAGTTTTAATATCATCATGAGGTTACCAGGCAGCCACTGGGGAAACCAGGTCATACATAAACCCCGGTAAAACTACAACGTGTTTCCATATTCTTTTTATCTTTGGACATAGCAAGGCTGTCTCATATCTGTCGTAAGTCATATCAATCTTCTCACTGAACTCTCTGCTAGAAAGCAAATAAGTGTATTTCCCAAAATATCACACTATTCCTTGCTAACACAGTTTAACAGTGCATTAACAACCAGACAATGAGATAAATTGTTAAACCTATCAGATTCCAGCCAGGAAATCCCTCCACCAATAACAAGGAAGCATCATCCCCCTCGGGTAGGAATAGAATAGGAAAGAGGGTGCGGGTAAAGTGCAAGGAAGCAAGGAGTGTGTCTGGGTGGGACAGGGGAGGAGTGGGGAAGGGTGGGAATGTGGCGGGGCAGCAAAAGGAGGAAGGAGTGAGGGAGGAGAATAAGGAGTGGCTGCAAGCACAGATTTCTCCCTCTCCACTTTTTTTTTCTCCCATCAGTGAAAGTAATGAAACTAGTAAGAAAAGCAGTCCGCCTACTTTATAACTTCCCTCATTCTGGAGGTGTGTTTACCTACCTGAGGGTGTCATCCAGCGGATCCACCCACCAACGCCCATAACTGCACCTGGGCAGCCCCTCCTTTTGACCACCAGGGGAGGAAAAAAAAAAAGAGTGAGGATGATCTGCAAACACCAACCCTTTGGCTATGCAGATTCCACATAGGCCTCATTCCTTTTCGTTCCACTGTTACTGACAAGCACTGCAAGCTGAGACAATCCAGCAGTGGGAGTCTGAGCTCAGGGAAAGAGAGAAAGGGAAGAGGAAAAAAGGCATGGGGGAGGGGAGAGATTTGGCCCTTTTAAGATGCCTGTGGAAAATGAATCATGGGGGCCTGCACAGGGGGAGATCCAAAAGAGAAACACATCTGGTTAGAAAGAAAAAAAAGGAATAGGACTGAGAAAGAGTAGAAAATACATGATTTTAGGACAATTAAAAGGAGAATAGGGTTTATATGAAAAGTGGCTTGACTGAGAGACACAGTGGCCAAAGTCAGATGTGATGTGCTTTTATTAAAATAAAGTAGTAATGAAGAACAAAGAGAAAAGAAGAAACAGAGATAAAATGGACAAAATGGAGCAACAAATATAAGTGTGTGAGTTGTAAGCTTTGAGTTTAATGCCATGTTATTCTAAGCTGGAGACATCCCTCCCTAAACACTGCCTCCACAATAGGCGGGCAGACGCAGGGAAACGCAATCCAATGCTGCCAGCTCTCAGTTCACTTTGGCCGCTAGGGCTTGTCATTAAGACTTTTTTTTCTTCTGTTCTCTTTTAGAAATTGGTTGGAGCCACGAACAGCAGAGACTGTCTCGGGAGCCTGACCCAGCCACGTCATCTACAAGTCTGTGCGAAGGGAAATGATCAGTGTTCATCACATCATTATAAAAAAGTCATTATATCAAAGTTTTGGAGGAAAGAATATACATTCCATTGTACCGTGTTTTAACCCCTTAACATACAGATTTCTGGTTTTTTAAGGTTGTCACTGCCATTCCACACAGTGACATGCACTGTATATTAAGTATTGTCTTGTTGCAAGTCTTCATCGAAGCCTACATGATGTTCACCATTTTGTGCATATCTTTGGAAACTTTGGGATCTGTTGAGATTGCTCATGAGAAGACCAAAAACAATAAGTGCACAGAAAACACCTTTAATTATAATGCCTTTTTGTTTTAAATGCAATTATTACCACAAAGGGAGTGGTCAACAGACGTGGAAGAGGAAAGACAGAAGGAGCAGAAGAAAAAAAGGAGGAGAGAATTCCTGCCATGTTGGACAGATCTGTGAGGCTGGAGGCTGCAGATTTAGAGCTCAGACTAAATGCTGGAAAACTGTTTATGTCTCTCTCTCTCTCTAAAACTTCACCAATATCTCTGTAGAGCTCTGTAAAATGTCTTTCCTCCCTCGCCTCCTATAGTTTTTTTTTGCGTCACTGAGAACATTACCATTCAAACAATTCCAACAATTAGTCAGATATTTTAAAACAGCATAGTAATAATAATATACCTCAAGGACTAAGTCTCATTAAAGGGAGAGATTACTTTGATGTCATGAATAAATAATCTCTCTCACACACACAAGGAGGAGAGAGAAAGAGAGCGAGAGAGAGAGAGTTTGTGTGTGTGTGTGTGTGTGTTAAAGACCCTAGGGAGCAGTTAGAGGAAACGTCCCTGATTCCTGCTCAGTGTGGTCATCCTGTCTGACACAGGCTAAGAAAATATAGCAACATGGCCTCCTCACCACCAGGCATTCTCACCTGAGTGTGCAGTACTGTGTGTGTGTGTGTGTGTGTGTGTCTTAAAGGGTCACAGTATAAAATCAGTTTGCTAAATGCTTTACAGTAATTCATTCATTTCAGACAAAAAGGTGTGTCACTGCTGTGTTATGGTTCGGCCTTTTCTGTGCTGATAAAATACTTTCTATACTCAAGACACAACATGTGAGTCACAAAAAAAAAATTTAATTCCAGAGCACGAAACAATAGTTTCATTATGCAAAAACGAAGGCAGAAGAAGGGAACAAAATTTTTTGTAGAATTCTTTGATTATATGTGCAATACTTTTATATATTTTACCTCAGATTACTATTGTAGATCTTCAGCTCGAGCAGGTCAGCCATTAACTGCAGCATGGCTGGATGGATGATCAAGGGCAGTTTTTGCAACAAGAGGTGATTTTTTGTCCTCTCCACACAAAGTGATCATGTAAATAAAGTCCTGTATAGATGAAGGAAAATTATTCAGGAAACAAATGATACTGATTTATATGTTTTCACAATGCCACCTATGAATATGTCTCTCAAAAGTAAAAAACATTGGTGTAAAAACCCAACAACCTTTAGATGGTGTTGAAGTTAGATTGTCCTACTGTCTATTTATACTCATCAAAACAATGTGATTCGTTTACATGTTCGTTTTTCTCTGAAAAATCATGAATTAAAGTTTAAAATATTGCCAGGTCACATGTTTGTGTTTTGTCAGGCCTTGCTGAGCCTTTTTGTGCTTTTGTCCATGAGGGAGAGAAAGAGGTCACATTTCACATAGCAAATAGCAAGTCCCAGCACATCTGTGATCTCAACCTGGTCTGGACTGACAGGCTGAGTAGCCAGTAAAGCATCCATGATGACAAACATCACAGTAACAGAAGAAGAAATGATTACTGGACACATGGTGGTCTGAGATTAATGGAAAATGGTGGTTGTAAATCCTGTTATACAAAACAATCATATGTGGCTTTATCTCAAAATGAAAGAAACAAACTAAACAGAGATCAGATCTTTCATAGCGATCTTCTGAGTGTTGCTTTTATGAGAGGAAACAGACATGCATTTAGGATCAAAGCCCACCATCAGTAACAGTGTTATTATTTCCTTATTTAAATCAAAATTTGGTGCCATCCTTTTTGAAATACAGTTGCTCTGTTTTTTTTAACCACCCAGCTTCAAAGTCCTTTCCTCTGCCTTTTAATCCAATAAAAAGATGAGATGAAAATAGAGCCCAGGGCTATTTCTGATTACACACTGGTGTGAACCTTTTGATCAATAACAGCAGTTTCATTTCAAAGGTGCAATACTCTCCTTCTTGCAGTCTTTCTTCCTTGAAAGAGAGTTTCATATTAAAACTGCAGCAAAATAACCAAAGGTTTCACGGATGTGATGAAGTGAGCTTGATGTGTGGAAAATCTCCTTTCTGCAGTGGCGGGAAACTGATCAATCACAAAACTGTGTCAAAATCAAGCTTCAAAATAAGGGTGAACTCTGTTATCCAAAAGAGGTTTGTCAGACTTAACGTGTATTATATGCTTACTTTTATTTATACTTGGATACAAATATTTTGTGATGTATGTGGTGTAATATTACTTCAGATGACCGCGTGTGAACAAACAAATTTATCACAATGAGAAATTTTTTTTTATTTCTTGTAAAACTTTTTCTGACATGTGTCATCTTATTTTTAATTTAATACAAATGAATTTGGGCTATTTATTTATCACAGCTTTAATTACTAATCTAGGCCAATTCAGTTCTGCTTTTATGCCACTGAAGTGCACTGCTTACTTCAGGTTCAGTGGATGGATTTTATTGATCTCAAATATGACATGACAAATATCTTAATTTGCATAAAAACATACTTTCAACCTGCAAGCAAAGATTTATAAAAAAAAATCTGTTTAACACAATTAATCATATCACACCACCAACAGAGCCCTTCAATTGAGGTAAAGACACCAAACTGTATCGTCGATTATCAACACGTCTTTAATGTACTAATAACCTAGAAACTTGATGGTCTCAGTTTAATAGACATGAATAAAATTAAAGCTAGGAATAGGGCATAACAAAACATCTCTCTTTCTCTGTCTCTCGCTCTCTCTCACACACACACACACCAGTCAGGGCCTGTCCTCCTCAGGCTGTCAGTCATTCTCAACCCCCCCCGCAGGCAGACCTCCTCCACTCTCTCCTCGCCTCAGAGTCTGGGTTACTCAGGTCACAACAGCACAGTATGTTGAAACTAGCATTTAGCAACATTGTCATATTAATAAACAGATGCTTCAGTAAATAGTGGACTGAAAGATGGATGAACGGAAATGACAGAGAGGCAGAGATTATAAGCAAATCCAACTCTAGGTCGACTGTGACAAATGTTATGAACCGGGCAAAAAGCATAGTTGTGTGTATGTCCCTTTAACAGCTTTTCTTGCATTTTCATGTTGGATATGTTTTTATATGTATTGTACATATTGTTTATACATATGTTTCCTAATTGTATTCTTTTTATTTCCCATAGTAAGATAAACCTTAAAGTCTTTTATATGTCATGCATTTCATGAACCCCTGATTAATATTTTATTCTTTACAAGAATAAGGTTCAAACCTGAAACACTGATGTTAAAGGGTCAGTGCGGATTTTTTGAAGTGGGGTTGTATGAGGTACTTATCCATAGTCGATTTATTACTTATTGTAGACGGTGATCATCATGCCCCTAGTTTGACGAAGCAGACAGTGGTACCAGCATGGACCATTAGATGTGCTGCTTTGAAGGGGGCAGCAGCAAAGCGTATGCACCTAAAAAAAGCCCTAAAAAAAAAATCAATAAGTTCTCACACTTAAACTGATTAATTTTTAGGTGGCTAAAATACACTTTGTTGCTGGATCCATTCACAGCAGTACATTGCCTAACTTCCTTGCTGGTAATGCTGTCTTTTTCTCCAAACTCCAACTGCTGTCTACTATACATAATACATAGACTATGACTATACATAAACTATACAGTATAGTCTATACCCCACTGATGTTAATCTTGTACTGCTTTCACCAAACTCTCCTGAAACCTGTCAGTCAGCCGGCTGTGCTTTCTAATCCACCCATGCTGCAGTGTGTGTATGTGCACGAAGGGGTGCAATACATCCCATCTAAATGGATATTTAGCACATAGCACCAAAAGTTAATATTTCAGAAGGAGAGGAAAGATAAAAAAAAAACTGTAGGAAAACCAGACATGTTCTCTTCCTCCCCTCCTCCATCCAAATCCAGCAGTGGACACGTGGAAGAATTTTCTGGTCATCATGAAGTTTTGGGTTCAGCAGGAAAAAAGAAAAAAAGAAAAGGCAGAAAGCAGGACTGGAGAGGAGAGAAGGAAAAGAAAAGATTTTTTTTTTAATTCAGACTCCACCCCGCCATTATGACTGGCTGCAGGAGATCATCTGGTCAACAAACTGAACTGGGTTAAAAGAGTGGAAGTGTGGACACGCCCTGAAGCTATGGAGTGTGTGTGGCATGTGTGTGTTTATTTTACAGAGAAAGGAAAGAGAGATGAAGATTTTAAAAAAAGAGATGACAAATAGGGGATAATAGAGGGACAGAAAGACTAACTTTTCCAACAAGTAAAACTAGTGAAACCCATGAAAAATAGATGTTGAACATGAATAAATGTATTTTTCTAAAAAGCAGCAATGCAAAAGAGGAACAGAGAAGGTAAAGTGTGTATGTGTGTGTGAGAGAGAGAGGGAGAAAGAGAGAAAGGGAGTGACAAGCTGATACTTGTCCCACTGCCCCTTGTAAACCCTGGAATGGCTGGGAGTCAATATGAGTTGGGACCACCACTGTGTTTCAACACGTGGTGTCATCCATTAGTCTTTACTAACATTATAAAACCAATGCTCAGCTGTTGGAGCGAACACCTCCTTCTTCTGGCATTTGGTCCATTAAAAGGGCAAAACAATCAAAATGCAAAGTAATTAAACACTTTAGCATGTTTTACCTGCAGTGATCTGCAAGAAGCTGATTATCATTAATTCCCCATCTGGGGGCTGAAAGGCAAAGATCTCTGCTGAGCTGTGCAGAAATGGTTCAGTATTGTAAGTCATGTTCACCTTAAGGCTTCATATCTGTGTGACAGCCACACAATGGAAACCATGAATAATTAAAAAACTCCACTCTTGGACAAAATTCATCCTAATTTGATCAGCTATATTGAAAATAAGTTGCTTCCTAAGCTTACTTGCAAACTCCAAAGCTAAAATCATGTGTTATTTTCTTGTTCTTAGTAAATTATCTCTTGAGAGAGATACAATACAAAAGAGACAATGCTTTCCTGCATGACAAGGCGAACTCTGGGGTGAATCAGAAGATAGTGAAAGGAGCACTTCCTTTTTCAACATAGTGATATAAACCATTAAAAGACTAGTGTATCTGCACATTTTCTGGGTTGCAATGGCAACAAATTGTGCTCATTTTTATATTTTTCTCAAAATAGACAAATCTGAATCCTTTGGTCGTCCTCCACTCAAAAATTTTGTTTTTGATACTGTTGGATTGTTGTGCTTGTTCAGAAAGATGTATGTGCAGAGTTTGACACGAGAAGGATGTTTTCAGATTCATCTGCTGAAAGTTTCTCTGTGCTCGTTGAAAATGGGATTTTTAAGAGGCGGGCCAACGTGCATTAACTGTTACATCGCAAATAGTTTGAAAGTCAGTCCTGGTCCAATTTGCAACTTATACAAGTGTGATGTGGAAACTTGAAGCACATACACTGAGGATGGACTTTACAGTGAATCAGACATCTTGTGGCTAGCAGTTTCCCATCTTTGAGCTAAGCTAAGCTAACTGCGCATCGGCGGGGGATTCATATTTAGCAACATGAGAGCCCAACTCTCAGCAAGGAAAATTTGGGGTCTTTCCCAAAATCTCACATTATTACAGCTTAATTCACTACTGCTCACCTTATTAGACTACACCACATGTTATCTTAAGAGAGATTTTAATTAAACTGAATGTCTGTTAATTAAGAATACATTTTCTACTCTCATTATGAGAACATTTTACTTACAAAGAGGTTTCAAAGTGAGAGAAAGGCAGGGGCAGAACTACAGAATAAGAACAAATGACAAAACACTTTTGGCAAATGGCAAAGCTTTTTCCTCCAAACAACACTGAAGTATCAAGAGGGAAACAGGTTCAGATGCCTCCTCCTGTTTCTTATTCCATCTGTCTGTGTTTGCCTTGTGGACACAAAGGAAAAAGAAACAAAGAGCAATCGGGCAACAGAGAGGACATAGGAAATGGAATAAATTCAAATAAGAAAAACAGAATTTAGGAAGAGGTGAGATTAAATTAAAAGTGTAGAAGACGAATAAGCAGAAGAAGCAGGGAAGTAGAGGGAGGAAAGCAGAGGCAGTAGATTTTAACCAGATGCAGAACTTTCACAGTGGACGTCAGCCAACAGGCATGTACTCATGCTTTAGCTATGTCATGGGCTGCCTGCTCTACCCTAAAACCTCCTCCCCCCATCTCTCTCTCCCTCTCTCTCTCTCTCTCTCTCTCTCTCTCTCTCTCAATTTCTTTTAACCTCACTCTGTCACTTACCCCTCTTCTCTCAACCTTTCTAAGTGTTATAGCCTATCTCTCTTTCTCTCTCTCTCTCTCTCTCTCTCTGTCTCTCTCTCCCCTCCTTTCGTTCCTGCCGCCTATGACTCATTCCTATACTGTATAAACAGACATCTGATAAAAGGAGAGACGGGGATTGTGTATGCGTATTGTCGTGATAAATACTGGTCATGAATTTTGTCTAGTCTTGGTAATAAGTAGGGTGGCAAATTTAAAAGGACATGGCTTTGAATTACAACAACTGGTTCCATGAAAACCCAGCTACTGTCTACGATCTTTGTCTGACTAAGTGAGTCTGAACAGACGCGCAGGCTAGCATTTGCTGCACTATGATGGTGATTTTCCATTGAGCGATCAAGAAATAAGAGACAGAGAGCGAGAGAGACAGAGAGAGAGAGGGAAAGAAATAAAGAAAGGGGAGGGACTAGACAAAAGAAACTGGAAAAAAAAAACATCTGTAATTCTCAAATGGAATTTCTTCCATCATCAGCCAAACCTCCAAATGTAACCAGCAGAGGAGGTTAACACACATAAACACACACACACTAAGTCTGGAGGATCTAGTGGCCTACATACAGATCAACACAGCCTCCTATAGTTAAATTAGGAAGTCTTCCCAAACTAAAATGACATCAACTAATTCTGGACATGGATATGTATGATGTGTATTGGAGACTTCGGGGAAAAAAATTCTCCCTCATGATAAGAGAGGTGTTCTTATTCAAAGAGTCAAAAGTGAAAAATCTTACTTCTAATGTTTAAATTAACTTTTTATTTTTATTTTAACCTAGTAACCAGCCTCGGATGACACCTAGACATCTGGCTGAGGGTACTACTGAGCCCTAAAAAGACAACGAGGGGCCATACTACTGAGCCCTAAAAAGACAACGAGGGGCTAACGTAACCCAGCCTGTGATAATGTCATCGGGCCAGTCCAAATGTCCAGGCTGGCGGGGGGTGCGGACTTTACTAATGACTATAATGTGGGAAAGTCAGCCCCTGCCTCTTTAAGACTCATGTGCCCGCCACATGGCTCCATAAGGATGTAATGTATTCCAGGTGCAGCGGATACAAAAAAAAAGTCATGCTTGATATGTACACACAAACATGAATTCACTCTCTCACACACATGCATGTATACAAAGACAACAGAGGCATGCATAGGTGATCTCACAATTTTTGGACACACCAATATTAAAGTGTTTAGGGGAGTTTGGTGTGCTGGAGGTCCTGACGACCTGGATCACTAACCATGACCAGCTTCACACGTCGACATGCACACACAACCAGACAAACACAGACACACACATTATGCTAGTGTCTATCAGATACATTTAAGGCCATCCTCTCATGCTAAAATGTTGATTTACTTCATCCTGTGTACTAAGGCGTTTCTTCTCACAGAGAAACCACGTGTTTTTTTTCCACTGCTATGTAAAGTAACATATACAGGAAACATAAAGCATTTCAAGCAAAGCTCCTGTGGATCAGTCTGTAACTGTCGGAGTACTCGTATAAACTCAATTTGCTAATTAGCAAGTTAAACGTGATCCTCTTCTATGGAAGTCCTGCTGTTCCTGGTGCCTTCATTTCAAGACTTGACCTGAAGCAGGTCTATTGATGACGCAGAGGGAAATTATAAATGTGTGTGTTCCTTATAGTGTATAAATGCCCAGTAAAGGAGATAATTAAAGGCTTAACATTTAATACTCTGCTGTGATGTTTGAGGTTTCCTCATGTTTACATTATCAATACAGCCTACCTTCAGCCTGTGTGGATTCAAAGGCTTGCGCTGTGCTACTGCACTGATGTTTAAGTGTCCTCACCTGCACAAACCACAAGCCACCAATATGCCTGGTTGTCTGTGAGGACTGTAATGAACATACTTGGTCAGCCACTAACTTCCAAACAAAGTACCTGTGCTTACAGCCGCTCAGCAGGAACTCACCTGCATGGGGTTTTCCTGAAGCAAACCACATTTTCACCAATTAGTGTACTCCACTTTCCCAAATTAAGTCTCCCTAATGCTGCAAATCCATTGTAATAAATGGATTGTCATTTCAGAACACATGATTTTGATTACAAAAGCTATTGTGAAAAGCAGAAGCATGGGAATAAAAACACTTATATCACTGCTAGTTTGAGCAGTTATTTGTTATTTATGTTAGATGCACATTTGTATTTTAATGTTTTGTTTAATATCTAGTAATAACTGTGTGTTCAGATCCTGTCCAAGGACTGCAGATGCAAATCAGCTGGTGCAATAAGCAATATTTTATCAGTAATTCTGCACAAACTTTACCTTTGTCAGTAAAACAACTGGGGCTCTTGCATACAGTACCAGTGAGGGTTATTAGGGCAACATTTGTTTTTACTCAGACAGGTTTAACTTGCAGTGAGGAGGAGGGACTTCATGCTACAGCATCAGATTGGCCTCCTCACATGTCATTTAAGAGAAATATTACTCCCAGATACATTTCAATTAAAAATACATGCTGCACAAATCTGCCTTTTTCTGAGCTTTGAAGAAAAGCAGTGGGGATCCATATCAAGTACAAACAGCAGCACTTCAAATCTGTATCTCTTAACAGTCTCACTAGACACAGAAAACGGTTCCCTGCAGCAACTTGAGTTCCTCCTTTTTTCTCCTTTTGTTTGGCCCTGCGCAATGTTTTCTCTGGACAGCAAACCCTAACATTTGGACACTGATCCAAAGCCATGGATCCAGACAAGCTGTGCTACAGGCAAAGAAGAAAAGAGAACGAGAGGAAGACTGGGGGAGCGAGACAGGAGGAGGAGGAGGAGGATAAGTGATGATGTGGAGCTTGTGAAACTAGAATATAGTCAGAGTTAGGAGGATTTTTAGAAAAGGAGAGAGAGGAAAAGAGGATAAGTAGTATGCCATTGTGTGTGCGTGTGTGTGTCTCAGTGAGTAACAAAAAAGGCAGAGACACACTTTAACTTAACTTTAAGTGTTTTTGATTATCAGAAGGCATTTTAAAGAGTAATTCATTTAATTAGTTTTGTTGTCAAACATATTTGATATCACTTGAAAAGCAGTTATTTGCCTCATTTTAATTGCCAATTTGAGACGGTTCACATTAATCACAGATTACATCTTTTAATCATAAACTATAATGCTTGGCTACGAATTAATTGAAATGTCATTAAGAGTCTTAATGAACATAAATTAAGCTAACGCTTCTCGTCTCTCATGTACTGCTTCCTTTGATGGCGCCTTTATCTTCATTCTCTTCATTATCTCGCTGAATACTGAATACTAAATGTGTCAGTGGGTCCTGACTTTGAAATATACTTCCTCATCATCAACATCCTCTCCATCCCAGCTCCTCCTTGCAGCATGGGGGTCTCAATGTATTGGCTCCTCCTGCTATGACCAAGTGGAGCTCCCATTGAAGGTCTTAGGGAAACGCCTTGCTTCCTAACATTTCCTTAGACCCTCAAGAAATTGCACTTATGATCTTAACTTCTTACCCCATAATCATACATGTTTTTGTATGCACACATTACCATCAGTGCTGCATTAATACTTTTTTAAAGCTCCCCATCTTCATAGATCCATGTCCTTTA
>NW_023340268.1:13952842-13957240 GCF_004916995.1 Morone saxatilis
ATGTTTTCTCTAGAGTTCTATGTATGAGCTTGGACTGATAATATACAGATATAAGGTAAATACAAAACCTAATATAAAGGCAGTAATTCTAATAATACATGTCTATGTCTCCCTCTATACAGTATACCCACTTCACCACCATCTAGACATACACATAGTGTACTTCTGCTACATTAGCTTTAGTGACCCCATTTGTTGTTAATGTCATGCATATTCACAACTGAACTTACCATTATTGGGAAGTACTACTTCTGGTTTTTGCAAATGAATATCATTTTAATTTAATTGATTGTAAATGTCAGAAGTTCCCATTTAAATATGTATCTATTATATCAACTAAGTTTCTGAAATAAACATTAGGAAAATATCAGAAGTGTACTGTGTCATCAAACTTGAAATTAATATTTTTTGGGGGGCAGAAGTCCTTTGGAAATAAAAGTTCTGTTTAATTTAAAATAGTTTTTCAACACAATTAGTTGATTTTGCCCACCATTGCTGGGATCTTGGACTTTAACGCTGGCTGGTTTTCCTGCTGCCGATAGGAGATGTCTTCCACCCATAGCTTCAGCTTCGTACTGCAGCTGCCCTCCTCCCTCTGGCTTAGCGGGTGGAAAAAGTGACACAGCAGCAGACTAAAATGCAAGAGGTAACGCTGCTCCCAGACAGTGATCAAATGGAGACAAAAAAGATCTCAGAACTTGACTGACTTTTCCAGGATTTATTGAGAATCTACTGGCTACTATTTTAATGAACACAATCAAAGACATAAGAGAAAGTGACTCTGTTCACTGTGTAGACCGTGAACAACTACAGCATGTGTGGGTACAAACAACAACATATGGAACACGTTCAACTGTGGAGACGGACCTATGGTATTCCCAACCCCCCCAACACACACACATAATCTCAGAAAGTCTTAGACAATCTTTGCTCTGAAACAATGAGTTTGCAGTTTATATGCATCATGTTAGCAACACAGTCTTCATCGATGTCCAATAACCAACCTTTTCATGTCTATTAATAGTGTAGAGAATTGGTAATTCAAATTAGGCAGGCAGAAATTCATTATACTTCAAACTGACAAATATTTTAAGCATCAAAGACATTTAAAGACAAAATTTAAAAGGCCTGCAAAAATGAATACCTGGTATACAGATGTAAAATCTGTAAAGACCAAGATTTACTTCATTTATCCCCAATGAGGAAATTATTTTTTCACTCGAAAAAGGGCACTTCGGCAGTGTCCAGGAGACAAACTGGGTCCTCTCCAGCTACCAGTCTACACTTCATACTGTGGTCTGTGCTGGACTGAGCTACTGCCACCCTTAAACTGACAATTGATCCAAAAGAAAGAAGTGAAACATACTGTACCATTTCTCCACCATGACAAGATAAAAATCTAAAATCAGACAACACGGTCTCAGCTGTAACAGTAGTTCTCGATCTGTCCCCAGGACACATCATTTTACCACAAGCCTGGAGAAGTTTAAAAGGCTGATTGCCTTCAGCAAGCATCCACCAGGTGTTTTATGTGGCAGGTGGAGGTTTGATTGGTAGCAGGTGGCAGACAGTCCAAGTGGTCATTTAAGCCAATAACCCGGTAGAGGCAGGGCACAATCCATTTTAGTGGTTTACTGCACTCACAAATCCCTGCAGAGAGTAAATCCTTGCTAGAGAGGACCTTACAGTGCACTGAGTTGGTCTCAGTTCAGTTGTACTGAGCTCCCTTCTATAGGGTTGCAAATGGGTACACATGTAGCAAGTAATTATTATGATTGAATTAACGTTTTCAACTAATCTCAACCTTACACCCAAGGTTTGTGATTTTTATTTTGTTTTTGTAATGTGACAAGACAGGAAACAAAGGAATTTTGAAAATATACACAGAATGTGCACTTCTTTGTCCTAGAACAACAATAAAACCTTACAACTTGTATAAACTCTCAATACATTGTCAGTCACAACCCTTTACAATGTACAACACCGACCTACGCTATATCTCTGTAGAGCTTCTGAGTAAAGAGAAAGGAAATCATATGTGTGAATAGGAAATTGTCTTTGCCATATCAAGTCAAAAGGTGATAATATTTGGGCACCCGGTTAACTCACTTGCTAGAGCTGGCGACCATGGACCGAGTTCTGCAGCGGCCCAGGGTTCGAATCCGACCTGTGGCCCTTTGCTGCGTGTCCTCCCTTCTCTCTACCCAAATTTCCTGTCTATCTCCAGCTGTCACTGGCAAAAAAAAAAAAAACAGCTTGTTTTCTGCTGCTCTTAAGTGGCCAAAAACCCATGATGACAGTATTTCCTCTAAGCTATTGGAGTCCAATGGTGTCATGTTTTATCACAACTAAAGACTATACTATGTTAATTCATGAATTATTACACCTTCAAATAAAGAAAGAATGACCCTAAAAATCTGTTGATGTGCTTTATAGTTTAATATGACTACTTTCTTAAAAGGAATTTTCTTACACTATTCCCCACTCTAACCCCAAACCCAATCCCTGGTCAGTTTAAGGGGTTGGTGTTACTGTTAGGAATAATCCTCACCTACTTTGTAATTCCGTTCAAATTGTTGAGGATTACATGATAAAAAATGAACCCTAAGCTCAAGAAGTTTAGCCATTTTACAAATTCGGGTCTTTTGGCCCACTAGAGCTTTGTACATGAAATAGGTAAAAACCTTCTTCCTGCATCAGAAGCCTAGTCTGGCTTTACAAGATCCATCTGTTTGTAGACCATTTTCTTCCTTCCCATCTGTGAAATCATTCAGGTGCGGAGGAGGTCTGGAGGAGTCATTTTACTTCCTTGTTGTCACACTGACTGCGGCCTTAAAGCGAAAGAGGCCAGGCGCTGGAGTTTTTTCCAGAGGAAAACTGAATTCAAGATGATAATTTTCAACTTTAACACCACAGAAATAAAATGTAATCTAAGTAACTCCTCAGCCTCAGGGAGGTCCCAGCGGGGTGCAGACTTTCACTTTTGCACTTTCTAATCTGTTTTCATTCGAGACAACATATTGAAATGTATTGGCTTGTTCCACTTCTATTGAAATTAGGTGGACTGTGATATATTAGCTGGCACTGATGTGAGTTTACTTCAAATGGTTTTGTTACAGCTGATGGTGTAAAAGAAACTAAGCTCACACTTGGCAGGACCGGTAGACCAGAGAAAGTAAGAAATAATGGTGGAATATAAAAAAGGAGGTTTCTTCCACAAATGCCTTCTCTTTCTTCACAGGACATGGAAGGGTTGAGGTCAGACATGAAGGAGGTGGCATATGTGGGCCTTTAAGTGATGCGTGGAGGGCTTTTTTTCTATCTCAACTTTGACCTCACCCCTATAACTCTTGTTTGCCACACATGATTCTCACTGCAGGGACCCTACCATCTTTGTGTGTTGTATCTTGAGGAAGACAGAAACAGGAATGGAAAGGGTGGGAGAACAAGAGAAAATACAGATTGGAGCTTTTTTTCTGACATTTATTCTACCAGTATGTGCAGAAAGAACTGTTCAGAGGCAGCTGAAGTCATGGAAGCAATATTATTGTGGTATGTGGACCTGGGACTGAAGGGAAACAACAGTTTCCATACTGGAAACAAAAAAGAACTGTAAGATTCCTCCCTGAAAGCTCGGCCAGTCCATCATACCAAAATAAAACTGCAGGAACCAGAGCAATTTGAAAGAGGTGGAGTTATAGAGGGGAAGTGATGGGAGGAGAGAAATAAGTTGAGGTCTCAAATTTCCATTTTCTGTTAATATTAATGCCACAGTTTGTCCTGTTCACTTCTTTTCCAGGGCGTTATTGTTTTTTCTTTGAGGGCATAAGGACGTAATTAGCTCCATAACAACAACCCTCACATTGTCTGTTCTAACTCTTAAAGACTGAAAATACAAAATATTAGTTTTATGATGCATCCAGTAGTAGTTACACATTTTTTCATCTAGGTAAATCATTGTGTTTGTAGGTACTTAGTTTCTTTATCAAACTCTCAAAGTTTACCACAGAGGTTAGTAGATGGAGAGCATTGTCTCTCCTTTCTCTGGTGTGTCATCCAGGGCTCTGAGTGCATTTTCCCAGATGTGTAATGATATACTGCTGTGTTGAACTTGCCCCTAACCGGCCAGAGAGAGAGAGACCAGAAAGAGAGAGAGAGAGAGACTCCAGACAGCTGAACACAGTTAAATGTGTTCCTCATGTGTGCTGTAATATGGAAAAGATTTCAGCGCTCTCTCCTCCGCTCACCATAACTGAGCTCAGCTTAACCCTTCAACAGCCAAAACACTGTTAGTGACTTCACTAAACAGAACTAAGGTTGCTTCACAAAGTGTGCAGGTCCTGTATCTTCCATCATAGCTGTGTAAACCGTCCCTCAAACATGTTCTTAAACAGACAA
>NW_023340268.1:13957340-13957730 GCF_004916995.1 Morone saxatilis
TCAAACATGTTCTTAAACAGACAACAGTTTGCAAACTTTTATTCATCCATTAAAAAATATGTAATTGTAAATGTAAAAAGTTAAATTAAATAGTTTTCCAAGCAAAGCTGTGTTTCATTTCCTCAAAAAATTTATTTCATGTAAGACCTGATAAATATAAGCGACTGCTGCAGTGTAGCGTTACACATCCATGCAAGTTATTTGCTTGTTAACCAAGCATGGACCAAGAAGATGAAGGTCTTCTACGCTTCACACAACTATGAAGAGTCTGATAGAGTGTAAAAACTGAGCCATTTCCTGGGTTTACTGAAGATTATTCACTGCTGACCATTAAAACTAGAATCCTCTGGGTCTACAGCCGTTCAATTCAATTCAGTTTTCAATTCAGTT
>NW_023340268.1:13957761-13959583 GCF_004916995.1 Morone saxatilis
TTCAAATAGAGCAGGTCTAGACGGTATTCCTTATAAAATTATGCTAACCGTATCAAAATAAAAATGCTAACTGGCCTTCCCTAGAGCCATGCGTGGCAAGTGTGGCTAAGAAGTGGCTCTGTGTGGTTTTAATTGTACAGTACTAAAGTCTTGCCAACCATATCACCAGAAGTTGAGTCAGAGGTAGAGTTTTACAGGCACTCCTTTTAAATAAATTTAGTATGATTCTCTGCTTTACTAAATGGTAATGTTTGGAAAAAGACTGGTTTAGTACCATTCGGTTGCTGAGTGTTTTATTTGGTAAAGATAACATCTAGGAGGATCTGCAGAGACAGAATATGATATTCATAGGTATGTTTTCATTATTGTATTATCACCTCAACATAGGAATTGCTGTGTTTTTATTACCCTAGAACGAGTTGGTTTTATTTACAGATGCCGCAGAACCACTATGTTCTACAGTGGCCCAGAATGGACATATCAAACACTAGACAGGGCCGTTTCTCATTCCCACGTTGTCAAATACAGATGTGAGTGGTGTTCAGTTAGTTTGCAATGCTGCAACTTCATCGTAGATGCCAACTAATCCTACACACTGGTCTAACAAACATCTTAAACATGGTGAATGAAGATAATAATAACGCAATTGAACCTGCACAGAACAAATTAACAGCTTAATCTAACTGTCAATGTTATCTGTAATGGATTTTGAGAGTAACAAAATGTATGGTTTTGTAAAATTTTCCTTATCATGAGAACAATACCTTTGACGTTAATCTTTGGAGAATCCATGGAAATTATGGCCACCAAAACCTTGCCTGAACTCTGTCAAAAGATCACATCAACTCGTTTTGCATATTTATGCAGCCTTTAAAAGAAAAAAAACATTAAATGAAAAAATACGTATATGGACAATCTCTTGCTTTTGCTTTTTTTTCCTCTCTCAAACCACTGCCCAGCTCTATCTAGCAATTAACTGCCTACCATGGACTCTGGTGACATTGTGTGGGGATATTTCTGTCACGTTTATTATGCGTTTGCTGACCAGACTGTGAGTCATGTGGACACACAAGCAAATCTAACCATGTGTTAGTTCCAGCCAAGGGAGGTTCCCTACTTTGATTTTCTCCCTTTTGCCTTCTACTTTTTTTGCAATTCTCACGTTCACTTCAGCTCTTTCATTGACCAAAAGCTTTTTGGAGGAATTGACTTCACTTCAATTTTGATATGAAGTACAATACAAGAAGGATGCAAAAAGCCATATTCACTTGAGAAAAAAATAATTTTCTTTGTGTTGTGTGAAGCTCCAGTGAAAGAACTATTCCCTCTGACTCAATTTCTCCACCATGCTCGCTTGTGTTTCCTGACACATATTTATACTCTCCTTTACCCCTACCCCTCACTCCCTCCCTGCACCCATCCCTAAACTGACATTAGACCAACTCTTCAATAACCCCGCCTCCCTGCAGCTTAAGTCTAAACGTTCGAGAAATATATTCCAGTGGAAACAGCCTGCAGATGTGGTGACCTGATGGAGGGAAGACAGACGGGGGAGGAAGAGAGACGAAGACAAAGAGATGATGGTGAAGGGCAGAGGGGGAGACACTGAAGTGATATGAGAAATAAGGGGTAGGAGGGAAAACAGGAAAGGCAAGAGAAGGAAGGGAACAAGTGAGAAAAGGCGTTGCATACACATAGACACATCACAAACTTGGCCAGGGTGTTGTATAATTTGAAGCACTTAAAGTAAATGAGTGCTCCTTAAAAAGCATGGCCTGTCTTTTACTAGCTCTCCCCCAGTTCCTTCCTTCCTGGGTGCTAC
>NW_023340268.1:13959596-13986559 GCF_004916995.1 Morone saxatilis
CAGAGTCAGTCAGCCAGTGGCCTCAGCATGCTGATATGCGCTCGGGCCTGTCGAGCCAACAGGAGAGTTGAATTCTTTGACTTAGCCAGCCTTTTTGATCGTGCTTACAGACCCGAGCAAGTGCCAGCAGCTTCCAGGTTCTCCTCTAAAGAGTGGAGAAGAAAGTTGCTGCAGAAGATTCATTTTTGCTTACTGACTGTTGTACTTTCTGTAATCTGTTGCTCTCCTGACTGATGCCAAAGCCTTAAACTACATTGACGTGGACAAGTCATTACAACCTCCTGCTGTTGTGCATCTGGACGTTATCAAACCAGAACTTTGTGGAAAACTTATGTTGCATTCTACTAAATTTCCCAAAGTTTTTTTTTTTTTTATGCACACAACATCTAGAATATTAATCATATTTTATATTTTTTCTCATTAATTTTGCACTTAAAGTGAAATTATGTAACTTTTGAAAGAATTGACCCAATCTGCAGCCTTACATAGTCTGGTATAACCAGTAGCTAATGGCTAATGTTAGCCAATGTCTCAACACTGATTTTGGTTTGTTTCAATTAACTATGGACGGTAAGATTCACTGATTCCCATTGGTGCACTGTTATAAAAGTTCAAGATGCAATATTTATCAAAAATCTTTATTCATATGGCCCTATAGCTTTTTTATTTGACCTTTAATTTTATGTTTATTTGAGCCCTTCTTCCCCGAGCCTGAGCCCAAGAAATAAACTAAAAATCAAACTATCTGTATTAATAGTTCATTATAGCATCATATTATTTGGTATCCATTATACATTGTGTGAAATTGCATTGTGTTAGAATTCAATTGGTCAAATCAACACTGGTAATAGGGGGTGAATCCATATTGCAATTGGTAGTTGTTTCATATGTATCTTTAATGTATCGGATTTGTGGCAATGCATCCCAGATCTAATATGGAACACAGAGAGAAAAGCTGAAACCAAAATACTTCAGGGACGAGGGATATCCATTCCATTCAACCAAAAGAGTTCCTTTGCCCCATCTGTAGCAAGAAAATTGTTATACATATATATAATATATTAGCCATCATTATGGCCACTGCTGCCAAATAAACATTTTGGGTTTCCGATTGCAGTGATCAGCACCTATCAAAAGAGGTCCAAGAAGGAAAAGCAGTAAATGGAGACAGGGTCATGGTGGCTAAGGCCATCATGTACGTGGGGAGAGAAGCCTGGCCCGTGTGGTCCGATCCAACAAATGAGCTACTGTAGCTCAAATGCTGAAAAAGTTAATGCTGGTTCTGATAGAAATGTGTCAGAACACACAGTGCTACAGTTGTTGCAAATGGGGTGTGCCCAGGTGGTATAATGTTACACCTGATCGGTTTATATATATATATGCAGCAAAGGCCACAGTTGAATCGAACCCAACCTACTACATGCCACTTTTAGTGGGAGTAGGACTAATTCCAGTCTCATGTCTGATTACAAAGCTACCACCAGCAGCTGGTTAACTTAGCTTCGCAATGGGAAGCAGATTTGGCTCTGTCCAAGGCCACAAAACCACTCGTAAAACTGAAATGTGTCATTTTTACGCTACAGTTGTACGGTTAAACAAACAAGATAGACCTTGTTGTCCTTTGAACAGAGGCTAGCTGTTGTCATTCTGCTTCCATCTTTATGCTAAGCTAAACCAGCTGCTGTCATGTTATTTCATAATCAGGGCTGAGGTGAAACTCAATACAGGCTTGCCAGAGGGGCACTAGAAATCAATATTTGGTGCCACGTCACTGCTATTTTGTGCAGGATGTAAGAAATGCCAGCGACTGCTGTTCCCGTTCTACAACCCTACACTCCACTGCTTAAAATTACATTTTTTATCTAGACAATTTCATAGTTTCTAGTTTTTCTGACCCAGTATTCCGGTGTGGAAAGTTTGTTTCAAGTTTTTAGAGAAGAAAAGAGAAAAACTGCCTGGAATATAGGCTATAATTTGAAAACCTCAACCGCCCCTGCATGTCTGCTGATGTGTGTGTGTGAGGGCGAAGAAGAGAAGAGAGGAGAGAAGAGAAAGAGAGAGAGAGAGAGAGAGAGAGAGAGAGTGCATGCAGTGCCCTGTTTAATTAGTGCCTCTATGTGTTTGAGTGTCACAGAGGGCAGTGCGTCTGAATCTTTTTATCCATCTATCTCTGCTTCCTTCTACCATTTTTTGATCTTTTCTCATCTATTTGCCTTCTATCGTTGCTTCATTCGGTGGGGGGATTAAAGGTGTGTGCGTCTTCCTCCTCCTTTTTAATCACTAACTCTCTCTTTCTCTCTGCATTATCACTAAACAGACAGCTGATGGTGTCTGAGTGTCTGGGCCACATACCGTGTCTTCAAACGTATGTTTGAAAATCTAGAGGTAGATATCATCATTCAGAATCACGATGCCCCTTTTATACATGCTTTGAAACCCCCTGCACTTCACACCCAAATGATAAGGAAATGTATTTCTGGTAAGTCTAAATACAAAGAGCACAGTACTTTAATTCTTAAAGTCGTGGTTCAATGTGTGCACACAGCTGACAAAATTAATGAAAAATTCATGAAGAAATAATGAATACAAATGCTTCCATGCAGGTGAGGGGCATTTTTCTAGTATGGTTTGGGTAAGAGTCAGTACAAAGTTGTTCTGGTGATGATCCTGTTTCACTATGTGATTCTATCCTGATGTGGGAAGTCTCGTCCAAGGTGACAATGTCTCCATCCACAGGGATCACTGAATGGTTTAATGAGTATGAAATTGGTGTGAATCATATACTATGGCCTTTATATTCCCCACATTTCAACCTAATTGGACACCCGTGCACGAAACACGAAAGTAAGAAATGTCCTTTCATATCGGAGATTCAGAGACCTGAATTTATGAACTTTTGCTTCTTTTTGTTTTGCCAAATTTAAACACTGTGTTGTTAATCCTTTAATTTGTGTCACAGTCATGATGTTTTTTGAATTTGGCATTTGTGTTTTTTTTAAAACATCCAAATGTAAAAGCTTTCATAGTGAGACCTCCTGGCATTCTCAAGTAAAATATTATGAATATTGTGGTCAGATATAGCTGAAATTTCACTGTGGTATAGTATGATGAAACATTTATATTCAGTAAATGTTTTCCATTCCTTGCATGCAGACAGTTGACGTGTTACCATCTGAGATCTGTGATTCATTGCCACAATATGACATGATAGCATGAGACTTACTCTGGTACTCTTCTATCAACAGTTATAAATTTCCATCTAAGCATTCAGCAGTTGATCAAATCTTTCTTCCTAATCTCGCTGCTTGTGTGCTATTTTTCTTACCAGCTGGCTGACAGGTGGATAGCCACGCCTGACATGAGAAGATCCACTCCACCCATAATCCTTAGCGCTTTCTTCTGCATCAGGATGGAAATATGAGACTCAGTGACTGAGGCCAGTGAGGAAACAACGTAGACAGCCAATCGGAATGCAGCACATCTGGAGGAATCTGTCTGCAGGCCCAGCTGGCAGTGCTATGGGACACAGCAAAGGAGAGGAGCAAGATGTTAGATTCAAAATGGCTGAAGGATTTAAAAAGAAAGTGTACAGGTCAAAGGATGAATAAATATAATATGGCTATAATTCACATTGTTGCCTTTTGCTTTACTGTTTGTCTCTGAAAACTGCTTATTTCTTGTATAAAATTATGGACAAATAACTTTAAAGGCAAGGATTTCTCTGCTCACTATGTTTGACTTTGACCAAAGGTGGAATTGTGATTTCATCTGGCACTGCTTCCACATCTATTTGCAACTGGAGTTCAGTGTAATATGTTCGAGTGGAGATTTTGTGCTTGACTCCATCAGCAGTCACACTGCAACAACATTCACTGCTGACCTTTAATCACAAATCTGCGCCTGGAGTTAACCCAAACTAGCTGTCTCCTTCCAGTGATAAACTTCTTGACCCACATGACCCCCTTCTTCAGTAAAAGAGGGTTGGTCTACTGAAAATGCCAATTAAAAGATTTCCAAATAGTTACTGTGAAATATATTATCAAATAAATAGCAGCGGAGGCTTTATTTCAAACTGTGAAAGTGAAGTTGGTGTTGTCATTTTATTTAAGAAAAACAAAACAGTTTTAGTGAGTAGTAGCTCATGTCCTTTTACTTTTAGAATTTAATTCATATTATTCTTTGTAGTCTTTTCATACATGTATTTTAAAATCATGTTTTTGAATGTCCACAAGGACCAACTATTCACTTGGATTAAACATAATTGACTGTTTCATGTGGAATGTGGTTGAATCAGGAGAAAAAAGTCTGATGATGTGGAGCTTTGCAGCCATCTTTGATTTCCTACGCCGCCTGTCTGGTCTCTCCAGCTACTTCAAGGCTTCAGCTCTTCAACAAACATGAGAATGTAACTCTGCAGTGAGTGGGAGCTCTGCCATCTTTAAAACACATTTCATCTCACTCACCCCTCCTCTTTCTTTCTTTTTTTTCCTCTGTCTTTCTATCTTTCTGGTTTGACTCAGAAGAGTTGAGGTGAAGTTGTCAGGAGTGTCCAACAATTACTCTTTTTTTCTGGCACATAGGGGGAGGAAAGGGAACACGATTGTCCATGGGCAGGGGGGAAAGAAGAGCTGTGTAGTTATTTGAGATCAATAGAACAAGGATGTAACCTTGTATGTTGTCTCTATACTTTTTTAGAGTAAATTAAATAGTACTAGTAGCCTACATGTACTTGATTTTATTAGTACATGTATATGTTGCAGAATAGAGCTTCAGAATACATAATACATCACATATAAAATCCCATGAGTGTCCATGCTCGCAGAGGAGGATCAAAGTGGAGATCCTTTTCTTTTCAACTCTTTTACATATCTAGTGTTTATGGGGGTAAATCCATGTTTAGAATTTAAATGTGGAAAAGGCAATGAGTATGTATATGTGTTTAGTGTTTTCCTTATTGGATATAGAGTGCAACAGTTCTCCCTCATGAGGTGCAGAATTAGATAGGGGATATTATTTACACCACTGGTTGAAATTCACCAACTCACAAACTGATTTTATTCATTTATTCCATGATAACTATCAACCTTCTCCAATTAACAGGATAGGTTCACTCAGTCCATCTTGAAACAATAGTCAGGTGTCCATAAGGATACAGCTGTAATCATTCCTTTTGCCAACAATGAGCTTTACTTCATGAAAATCATACATTTGTTTTATTTTTCAATATATGCTTTCTGTTAAGCATGTAAAAAGTGTGAAACACTGAGTGCATCGCAGCATATGTCTAAACTTAGGAATATGTATAGGAGTATATTTTAACTGTGCTTTACTCACTGGAATGGACAGTGAGTGTGTAATATAAGGTAGTATGAGGGCCATGCTGAGTGTTGTTGGAGTGGTAGTAGAGTAGATGACATGTCTGGTCATGTGGGCAGGTAAGAGTTGCTCAGGGAGAGAAAGAGAGAGAGAAAAAGAGAGGTTGAAACTAGATCTCCCCTTCACACCTGTCTTTTGTCAGTCTAAAGCTGAAGTGTATGTGAATCACTACATTCCACTGATTTTGCTGAGTAAAGACTTCAGTAAATTTTATTTTAATAAAGAGAGTCTAAAGAGTTTAGACTGTTACAGAAAGTTCGACTTGTAAGAGCAGATACATGGTTTTATTTTAACACACAGACACTTGATTAAGAAATGCTTCGTGCATGTGGACTGCACTTGTATGGAAAAAATAAAATGACCCAAAAACTGTTGACTGCATGTTGGTGGTAGCCACATACTACATAAAGTAGCAAAGTTGTCACTAAAATGATTCCAAAACAAGCGAAGAATAAGGCTGAGATGTAAGAAGTTTTCCTACAAAAAAAATCCGTGCGTAAAAACGACACACTAAAAGTCAATTGCAATCACATTTCAATCGTTCAACAACGATTCAATAGATAACTCTACACTCTCTCTGAAAAGTAACTTTTCCCCCATAAAGTCCAAATAAATTGGAAACACTCGGTGCCAATTAATGCCCCCCAAACGACCACATTTTACGCACAAATCTAAACTGCGCGCAAGGCTGAATGCCCGGCACCCGTATCTCAGCACTGACACTCCGGATTCACTGCAACCCGTAAAAGAGAGGAAAAAAAGAAAAGAGAGTAGGCCTTCTTCTGCCTTTTAAACCTCGACGCTGTCCACGTCCTCAAAAAGAATGGATCTAATTAAAACGTTGCACTCGTCATCATCGCCAAAGCTTTGCCAAACGGTTTCTGGTGGAGAGGAGGCTGGGAGATGCAGCACCACATGACTGAGTGTGAGCTGGAGAGGGATGGGAGTCAGATTGGGTTTCTCTTCTCCCATTGGCCGGTGGGCTGACTTTTGACACGCAGACCAGGGACCCTCCTGCCGTATAAATAGGCCTGTTAGAACTTTATTATTCTAGCATCACGGCAGCAGGTTTCTGCTAAGTTTGGAGTTACTCGTGTCACCACAACTGTATGCCTGCCTGAAGGTGGTTTAAAAACAAGGGCTCAGCAGCACAAGGAGTCTGCATGTCTATTTAGACATGCTCAGCTTTGTGGATACCCGGATTCTGTTGCTGCTTGCAGTAACTTCATACCTAGCATCATGCCAATGTAAGTTTGAATATCTGCTCTTTTTTTTCTGTGATGGATATTTTTTTCGGGTCCCACTGCTTGAGGATCTTGCGCTTTGGCTTTTGTTTGGGACTTACATCAAGGTCAACCTGAAGACAGCGCAAAGCACTGCTGAATAAATCTCAACGGATTGAGCTCATGCAGAGGATTCTTCACTTTTCTTTTTTTTTTCCAAGGATACAAATTATAATGATTTGATTAGTTTCCGAGAAGGAGAAGTTGCACTCCTGAAAAAAAAAAGTTTTCTCGCTTTGAAAGAGACCTCTAAAGTAGTCGCCCTAGCGTCTTTTTCAAAACTTTTAATGCATGTGGAGTTACTAAAATAAGTTAAATGTGAATTTTCTTGCAGACAAGATGAAAAACCCTAGTGGGGCGTTGTACATATTGTTCCATCCAGATGTCCAAGGGATGAAGCTTTATAATAGGAACTGCAATGTCTCCCCCTGGTGGCCATGGGTGCAAACATCTTCTTGGCACCTATTAGATTTTCTCCTCTTAGAAGATACAAATCTATGTATCAGAGCTCAAGTATACTGAGACTAAATGTTAACATATTATAGTTTAAAATTTTGTTAAACCAAACGGCCTTGGGCGTAACTTTCTGTCCAGTTACAGTTTACTGCGTACTTTATCATTATTCAGGTCACAAAACGATTTCAAGGTTGTATTACAAGATGTGCATTGAAGTTGAAGCTTTCGTGGCAACTTTTTCAGTATTATAGCACGTTGAATAGAGATAAATAGTCTCACATCACTTTGAATCTTGAAGTGCGCCACCCTGTGGTTCGAACTGGACATCAGGCGTTGAGAGTTCACAGGGAGGTCCCAGCTGTGCCAAACCCAGCCATGACCAGCTGGTCCATATTCAGACAGGGCAGCCGTTCACCTGCAACAAGGTGTGGACGAGAGATACAAAACATCAGCCGTGAATTAAGGATCCAGTCATCAGCTAATCAAAATCCAAACTATTTTACAAATAATACAACCTAATTGGGCAAAAATTCAGCCTTTTATAAGACAAAATAAGAAAAATGCATATTTTAATAACATAACCATACATAATAACATGTACCAGAGATCAAATAACAATTATCAATGTCATATATTTCCCAGTACAAATGCTGTAGCTGCTTATCTTGTTGGCAGTAGCAGCCCAACTATTCCTGTCCCAAGGGCATAAACTACCTGTTGAGGCCTGCTAGCAGTCGGATCCTTATTGTATGGAATGCTATTGAACACTTAAAATTCAGGTTTACCATGCAGTGGTGGCCCACGGCTACACTCTTAGACATGGGCTGAGACAGATAAACACTACAGGAAGGTTAATTGTTGTAGGCACTGTAGAAGCATTTGTTCAACATTTTGAGATGCAGGCGATGAGTTTATTTATGTTCAGAGGGTCTTTTTACGCCCCAGATGACAAGCTTGTAAGAACACACAAATAGCCCAGCTTTCAGTTTCACACAGAATATTCTCTAAGTTGCCATTTTCTTTTTGATTAGACTTTAACATGGTAATTGTTCATTTTAATGACACACATTAAAACATTCATTTTTTTTTAATACATAGTGTAGTTCCTTCATCCAGTCTTTACACTTTTATAGATTTTGTTCTCATGCAAAAGAAAATGCATCTTTTTTTAGTGACCTACAGAAAGTGGTTAAAACAGTACAAAAAATATATAGAAGGATGGAAATTACGTTGTTTCTTTTTCAGGTGACTGTTTTGTTTTAAAAAAAAAGCTTGTCATGTTCTAACGGAGTATCCCCTCTTCTCTCCCCACCCTCCTCCTCTCCCTATTCCTCCTCCTCGTCTCTCCAACGCCACAGCTTTGGTTAGTACACATGCATGAAATCATAAAATCTACATTTCTTAAAGATAGCTTTACCTTTCTCCTTACCTTTTTTTCCTCTTCCAAACGCTGTGAAATATCCAGTGAAGGGAGACCTCTCGGTTGCTCTCAACCATTTGAACAATCTCAATGATGGCAGAGCAGTTCATTTAGGCATCTCTGCCCCTGCACCAAGTTATTTCTTGCAGTTTTCTCCCTTCCTGTTCCATGAATAGGTGAGGGTCCTATTGGCTAAATTTTGTGTCAGTGAAAGCTAAAACCACATCTCTGAGGCACCCATGGGGCCTGGTACAAAGGATCCTTTCTGAGGACAGCAGAGAGGGGCAGAGGGAGGTTTGCACCTAACAGCTGGCTTTGGGTCAGTTTAGAGTGTCCCTCACCTCCTTGATTTAGGAAAGGATTTATGAAAGCTGATCTCAGACCAGTTATGAATAGCTGAACTCTCCAGCTCAGATAAAACGGAAGAAAAGAAAATGAATGAATTATTATCAATCAGTATAAGACTAAGGCCCCTCTACAGGAAAGACAGTGACCAAATAGAACCTGATGAGCATAACTGAGATTGCCTGAAATTAAACACCTGTCAGCATGGTGTTTGCTGCATTCTAGTGTTTTTAAAAGGTGTAGTACACACTTTGTGGTTCTGGTAACATTTCAGAACGTCAGTTGTTCCATGGACTAACATGCTCCTCCTGCTAAGAGGTTGTTGAGTCTGGTTTGGGACACTTCCATCGTGTTGCTTCTTTTAGCATCTCGGTGCTCATATTGATCATTTATATCACATGCACATCGCTCTGCTGTGCTATTATTTAAATTCTTGTATCCGCATGAGCATGTTTTACCGTGTGACAAGATTACATTATATTTTGCATGCTTGGCTGTTCTTCTATACAATGGCCACTCATCATCACGCTTATGTTGGTTATAGCCTACATGTTAAATAAGCCTGAAAAGGCTGAATAAATAAATCTTACATTTATTTATTTTCTTTTCTATTTAGGGAAGAGTCAAGGTGAGCACATAATGTTGTTCTTATGTGTCATTTAGCACCTGCAGTGTGTCACATCAGACACACAAAGCGTAGTTTAGATTTGAAAAGAGGGCATCTTTATGATGACTAGTCTAATCACTGAAATGTTTTTAACTTGCTTGTCCTTTCACTCTAAGGTCAAGTTTGTTTACATGCACATTTTATTGATTTTAATCTCCTTTTAGCGTAGTTTAGATTAGTTGAGTCGCAATGGCATGTTATGTTAGAGGAATAGTTTGGAGCTGGCATGTTGCTAAAGCAGACATCTGTGCCGTGTTTTTGTCTGACTGAGTAATTTTTCTGCTGCAGGGTCCCCGAGGAGACAAAGGACCTCGAGGTGACAGGGTAAGCTCGTGTGAAACTGTGCTGCGTGTAAATCAAACAGCTGTCACCAGATATGTAATTTAAGCATTTAGTGTGGTATATTTTTGATGTATCTGTGGCACTGTGTTTGTTGACGTCATTTGACCCTCTAACCTCAGTAGGCCACACCCCTTTATTTACATCACCCAATCCCCCATAGGCCCAGTGTTTATGAATATGATAGTTACTATTTTATTTTATTGCCAATTAAACATTTTTTAATGTAGTACTTTCCTCCAAATGTTGCTGAAATTAGCTCGTCATATCTTATAATGACACAGTTTGTTACAACAGTGGTTAAGCTTTATCTGTAAATGAATGTTTCTGTTTATTTGTCTAATATCAGTAGCTGTTTATTCAGTAACTGTTTACTCACTATAGCATCTGCGTCTTACAGGGTCCTCAGGGCCCAAATGGAAAAGATGGCAAACCCGGACTCATTGGCCCTCCTGGCCCCCCTGGTCCCCCCGGACTCGGAGGAGTAAGTCCACTGTTTATACTCGCAAAATAAGCTGCGTGGCGTCTTATTGTTTATCTCAAAAGTAGTTCATACTTTAACACTACCTGTTATTTGACTTCCAGTATTTCTCATGATGCAAAAAAGTCTGTTTGATGGATGAAATTGACCCACATTCGGCTCATTCACAGTTGCTGGCTGTGATTGTGTGCAGCGCTAGGCTGACAGTTCATTATGACCTCTGTTTTGGTTGAGCTCACCAAACCAAATTCCAGTCAACTATGCTGAAATGGCCATAAAGTATTGAGTCTTATGAAGGATGTCATAAGCCCGTGAACTTTGACCTTTTGCCCTTTACCTTTATGATACCATGTTCAATAGATTACACATGGATGATACACAACTAGGCTACTGTTAGTGACAGCTTCAAGTTAAGTTTTCAAACCTGAAAATGACGATACTTACTTGCTTTGAATGGTCATTTTAAAGGTGCTCACAAGCACCAATTTATGTTGTTACGACTACTGAATCAGTGATTTATCTTAACTGGATCATGCTCTGTTTGTTCAATAGTCCTGATTTATTATTAGAAGTTTGTCATTAACTTAATGACTAAATTATCTGTGTGGTTTTTTACAGAACTTTGCTGCTCAGTATGATGGTGTAAAAGCCCCTGATCCCGGCCCTGGACCCATGGTGAGTGCCCCTCTCTTGAACACACATTCAGGCCATTACACTCCTGATCTGTCAGGTGTTGTCAGTGTTGATGAATGATATGACTAATTCATTTATTTCTCCATTTCAGGGTATGATGGGTGCTAGAGGCCCTCCTGGACCTTCTGGACCCCCTGTAAGTTCACACAAGCCACTGCAAACATGACCAATTATTCATACTACCCATAACCTGAGAATGCATTGTGCTATCGTTATGTTGTCTAAGACTAATTGCTATGCCTTTTATCACTCAACAGGGACCTCAGGGACACACCGGACACCCTGGTGAGCCCGGAGAGCCTGGACAGACTGTAAGATTATCCTCTAGAATATTTACAATTCAAATTATCAAGTGAAGATATAACTGCTGATAATAGAACTGGATCACTTCTTTATCGGACTTACCCATGTGATGCCATCATCTTAAAAGCATTTGTCATGTTTGAGATCTTAAATGTTCTGGGTTTCTTTCCCAAGGGCCCCATTGGTGCTCGTGGACCCCCTGGACCCGCTGGCAAAGCTGGAGAGGACGTACGTACACATTTTGTGTTCCTACAAGCACTTTTCAAGGGCTAATTTAAAAAATGTTCCCCTGTTCTTTTGTAATATATTTGAGTTGCTTTAGTGTTTCCTACAGCATAAATGTCAAATTGTAACATAATTTTTGCTGACTCAAAGGGTAACAACGGCAGACCTGGCAAGCCCGGAGACAGAGGTGCACCTGGCCCACAGGTGAGAGATTTTTGTCCAAAACAACGAGAATGAAACACATGATATATACACAATACAATACATAAATATGGACCTTGTGTATGACCTTGTTTGATTTGAATTGCAGGGTGCTCGTGGATTCCCCGGAACCCCTGGACTTCCAGGAATGAAGGGACACAGAGTGAGTGTTGATCTTATTCTCTGTTTGACCTGAACTTTGCCTGCATGGAAATCACCAGATTCCCACTGGCTTGCAGCCAAAACCAGGAAAAAAAATGGCTTTTAGGTTTTGCGTGGTGTCATCCATATAAACCAGAGCCAGATGCTAAACTTATGTGAAACCACCTTTGAAGATAGAAAGCTTTGTTAATGTCTCAAAGAAGACTTTGGATGTATTGCTGTCAACATGTATTCTTAATAGAGGTCAAACAAGCATATGTCTTGTTAGTCCACATACTGATTCCTTTAATAATTATATTTATCTAATGATCCCTGTTACATCCCTGTCCCTTATCTCCTCTTTTTTCTGTATTTTAGTACCAATAGCGGGTAATTATAAGCCTCTCCCATCATCACCTTGTCTCTGTGTTTCAGGGTTACACTGGTCTGGATGGACGCAAGGGAGAGCCTGGTGCCGCTGGTGCCAAGGTAAAAAGATCACCTTTTTCATGACTGCATCAACAAATGTTCCTACTGAGTGCCTAATTTCATGTACAGTCAGAGCCCTGTCTCTCTTAGTTCTGCATTAATGTTGACCTAACCTGACATGACATTGAATCCCTTCACTCCAGCTATCTATTAACTTTCTCTTGTCTCTCCTATAGGGTGAGCCCGGTGCCCACGGAGCTGCTGGAAGTCCTGGACTGGCTGTACGTTTTTGATTGAGTTCAAGATTCACCATTTATGCACAAAACCTTAGTAAACCTGTAAAACTTGTGCTTACCTTTTGTTGTCTTTCATTCATTGGCTGCTTTACCGCTCATATTCCACATTTGCCATCACACAGCTGAAGTAAAGACACTTTTCTCATCACTTCTGTCCTCTTTGTGTGTCCCTTTAGGGATCTCGTGGTCTGCCTGGTGAGAGAGGCCGTGCTGGCCCTGCTGGCCCCGCTGGTGCTCGTGGTGCTGATGGCAATGTTGGACCCTCTGGCCCTGCTGTGAGTATTTAATCCCTTTTGTGAATATTGAACTCAAGACTCAGGATACCTATCCAGTATGTACTTTGTGATTTGGTATCTTAATGTGTAAATAATGATGTTTGATACCTAGTAACAGACAAAGAAGCAATTATGCCACTAAATGTTGATTACATATGTTTAATTGAAGCCATGTTAAACAGTTTTTAAACTTGACCTAAATGTGAACTTACATTACACATAACCTGATGTTATGTCTGCTGTTCTTCTACATAGGGTCCCCTTGGTGCTGCTGGTCCCCCAGGTTTCCCCGGTGGCCCCGGCCCTAAGGTAACTGTGATGTTACTTCCTGTAGTGTTTCCCGGCATTTGACAATATATCCTCAGAGAGAACTCCATGTTTAGGGTCACAAAATGGACACAATTCTTATTAACATACAGTATAATCATTTCCTTGTATAATATCCCCATGGGAATAGTTCATACATGTAGCATCTTCAGTAACTCTAACTATTTATTTTCATGCTGAAAAGGCCATGAATTTAAAGCACTCACATTTAAACCACTAACTGATCACTTAAATACATACCAAGATATTGTTTAACTTACCATTATAATACCATCAGTCTGCAGGTATTAATGAGTTTTGATTTGAAGTCATTATTTGATTATGCATATACATTTGTCTTTGACAGGGAGAGATTGGACCTGCTGGAGCTACTGGCCCAGCTGGAGCTCAGGGATCAAGAGGCGAGCCTGGTGCCAATGGCGCTGTTGGCCCCGTTGGTCCCCCTGTAAGTATACAAAGATGTTTCGGGTCAATTTCTGTCACTTGTGACTTGTCCTGAAAAAATTATGAGCAGAAATAAGCCTTTTATTTAGTTTGAGTCGTGATTTAGTCTTAGTCTTCCAAAACTCTGTAACCATTAAATACAAATACTCACATTTATACTAAATTAAGATGATGATTAAATATTGTGCATGTCTTTGATAGCATTAGCATTACTATCCATGCATTTGTCCCTTAACTGTTCTGTAAATAATTCTTTACAGGTCAGCTATATTGTCATTTAGTTACATTGTGTGATATTATCACATATTCCATATTATAGTGCTTTAGAGTCCCTAATTTCCTGTTCTTTCCCTTTAGGGTAACCCTGGTGCTAATGGCCTGAATGGAGCCAAGGGAGCTGCTGTAAGTATTTAAGTTGTACTATTAGAGCATACATAGGTAAAAGTTAATTTAGGGCCACACAAAGGTTACAACAATTAGACCTATGCCATTCTGCACACATAACACATAATACTAAGGTTGTTTCAATGACAGAACACAATATAATTTTACTGATAGAAATTGTTATATTTTTCTATTTCAATTTATCAGAATATAGTCTCTATCATTAAATGTATATTATATTATTATCATATATATTAAGATTATATTAGATCAAATGAAGAAAATGTTTCAAGTTAGGCTAGAGTGACACTCACCTGTCCTTCATTTATATGTATCTAGGGTACCCCTGGTGTTGCTGGAGCTCCTGGCTTCCCTGGACCAAGAGGAGGACCTGGACCCCAGGGCCCTCAGGGTGCTGCTGGACAGAGAGGTCTTGCTGTAAGTAAACAACCAACACACACAAACATCCACAAAAAACATACATATCCACATGGATATGTAGATGTACACACAGCACATACACTCTCACGCAGAAACACAAGCACTTACAAATAATAATAATAATAATAATAATTTTTTGATGATTGATCTTTGTATTAATTGCATCTGTTTATCTGTTTTAGGGAGATCCTGGTGCTCAGGGTATTAAGGGAGACTCTGGTCCCAAAGGAGAGCCTGTAAGTTCATATCCTGATCCTGTTCTGTAGCAGAAAATTTCACCAAACTGAATCTGAAGACCTCCACGTACAGTGTTTATGACTGTTGCTCTTCAACTTCTTGATTGCCTTCCTCAGGGTAATTCTGGACCTCAGGGATCCCCCGGACCTCAGGGTGAGGAGGGCAAGAGAGGACCCACTGGTGAGCTCGGTGCTACTGGACCTGCTGGCAACCGTGGAGCTAGAGTGAGTACCAGTCCACAGTCTCTGTTGGAATTGTTGTTGCTCCCAAACAGATCCAGAAGTTATGTTACTAGGATCACCTGCTAATGCCTTGTGTCTCCTTTAGGGCTCTCCTGGCAGCCGTGGTATGCCTGGTGCTGAGGGAAGAACTGGCCCAATTGTAAGTGTTCAATGAGAAAACCTCACTCCACCAACATGCAATTCAGTAGTAATTAAATCTATATTTAAATACACTGATGAGAAACCAAAAACACAACTCTCTTCTTAACCCAAATGTACTTAACATTCAGTCACAAGATAAAACGTCCTCCTCATTTCTCCACAACCACTCTGTGTCTATTTCATAGGGTATGCCCGGTGCCCGTGGTGCTAGCGGTTCAGCTGGACCTCGTGGACCCCCTGGAGATGCTGGTCGTGCTGGTGAGCCTGGCGCAGCTGGTCTCAGGGTGAGTCTTTTGCTAAGTTCTGTTTTTGAACAGCGGCAAAGGGATCTGATCTTTGTGTGAGTCTAGTGAATCACAAAAACACCTAAAGGGAGGACAGGACTGGGGCCTGTATTGGATTAATTGAGTTAGAATAGCTTGGAGCAGTAGTCCTATTGAATTTGTGGACATTTAAACCCTTGATGGGTCAGCTGCAATTGTACTAATTATTGACAAGCATACTGTACATTATAATGACTGACTGATGTTTCTTTGCTACAGGGTCTCCCAGGAAGCCCCGGAAGCTCTGGACCCCCAGGAAAGGAAGGACCTTCTGTGAGTAAATCGGAATTTTGCAAATTTCACTTCAGCATACAGACATTCGCATTGGTATCTTTCTGCACTTTATGGACATATTTGCTCAAATAAATGCAATTAACATGACTTCCTGCTGTACTTCCTGTTTCCTCTTTCAGGGTCCTGCTGGACAAGATGGCCGCACTGGACCTCCCGGCCCAACTGGACCTAGAGGCCAGCCCGGAAACATTGGCTTCCCCGGACCCAAAGGACCTTCTGTGAGTAGCCAAACCAAGACTGGAAAATGAGCATTGGGAATTTTATCCTTTTTTTTTTTTTATCATAACTACAACCTACTTTTTCCCCTTCAGGGTGAGCCTGGCAAGCCTGGAGACAAGGGAGCCACTGGCCCCACTGGTCTGAGAGTAAGTTAAAAAAATATTTACTACACATTCCACTTCAGCTGACCGATAAAACATATCAACATTTACACCATATGATTTGTCAGTTGTTACATCATCTTCCTCATACATCATTGTGCTTAGGGAGCCCCTGGACCTGACGGCAACAATGGAGCCACTGGAGCGTCTGGACCTGCTGTAAGTATCCTTATAAACGGCCTTTATATCGGCGTCGGTTAACTTTAGTTTCCCTTTTTCCGATTTTGTTACATCAACTATCACTGTGCCATTTTTACATTGAACCTTTTATCTTTCCCCCATACAGGGTGGTGCTGGTGAGAAGGGAGAGCAGGGACCTTCTGGAGCTCCTGGATTCCAGGTTTGGATCCATCATCTGACTCTATATAAACAGTTTAGAGCAAATTTACTGAGGAAAGATTCACCTTTCAGGGTTGCTTTCATGGATTCAGTACATGTTGTTTTATGGCCCTTCAGGCTGGTTTCTAGTTTTATTAACACTAGAATAGCCCGTGCCTCAGGTATACTTTTTAGATAGTACTGTTGGTATAAATGGCCCGTTGAGTCCATTGGTCCTGATGTTGCGGCTTGATATTTTCAGGGTCTGCCTGGCCCCGCTGGAGCTGCTGGAGAGGCTGGAAAGCCCGGAGACAGAGTAAGTAACACAAACCCACACTGAGTTTCTCCCATGTCATACAGTCAAATAACAGAAATGGTAGAATAAGAAGTACATCTCTAACCCACCATTCTTGTCTCTTTAGGGTATCCCAGGAGACCAGGGAGTTGCTGGACCTGCTGGTGGCAAGGTGAGTTCAACTGTCCATGCCTTCTTTCTGGGTATATTTGCATCAAATGAAGCAAGACCCATTATATTCTCATAGCCCCACAGGTTTTTCAATTCTACTTAAGATGCCAAAACCATTCAAATATATTTGAACAGAAAAATGTTTCCAAACATAAACCTTCACATTGTGGCAGGTTACATTTGCATGTATATAATAGAACATATATAAACTAGAGTAGCCAAAGACACTGACTCCCTCTGTGTGTATCTCCAGGGAGAGCGTGGTAACCCTGGTGCTGCCGGAGCTAGTGGACCTCAGGGATCAATGGGACCCCGTGGACCCGCTGGCGCCCCTGGAGTTGATGGTGGCAAGGTATGATGATGCCATGGTGGCAAAAAATAAAATGCTGTAAGATCAGAATATGTCAATGCCAAGCTAATATATGAGATCATGTATTCATAGAAGTATGCATGTTTAAGGCAAAAATTAACCATAGTTTGCCATGTCCGTTTCCAGGGAGAGCCTGGTTCTGCTGGAGCTGCTGGTGGTCCTGGACACCAGGGACCTGGTGGCATGCCCGGTGAGCGTGGAGGTGCTGGTGCCCCTGGAGGCAAGGGAGAGAAGGTAAAAATCCACCACCTGCAAGTAAAGCAGGATTTAATCCCTTAAAATAACTCAAAGTTGTTAATAAGAATGTATTCTTTCTATCTTTATCTCCCTCTCCGTCCTATAGGGAGAGCCTGGACACAGAGGACCTGATGGTAATGCTGGCAGAGACGGTGCCCGTGTAAGTTAAACCCTTCAATTTTCTTTAAGGGAACTGATATAAAAATTGTAGCCTTTGACTCCATTAGTTTGAGTGTAGCAACCAGAGCCTCAGTCTTAGTGTCCTCTCCTCTCTCTTTGTAGGGTATGCCTGGACCCGCTGGACCTCCTGGACCCACTGGAGCCAATGGTGATAAGGTAAGTAGCTAATGTATTTATATTATTTACCACAAAACAAATAAACTATTAGAATGACATGTTTAAGATGTACACTGTAACACAGATTAATTAATGATATGGAGCTTTTTTATTTACAACCCAAAAATGGCTGCCTCCAACATTATTCAAGATGGCTGACTAATCTTGTACCAGTGACCTACGATAAAAAACCATCAAGACATGAAATCAAATCACTGTCAGAAATTCT
Organism: Morone saxatilis; assembly: GCF_004916995.1. Taxonomy (NCBI): domain Eukaryota; kingdom Metazoa; phylum Chordata; class Actinopteri; family Moronidae; genus Morone; species Morone saxatilis. Next base: position 13,977,696 of record NW_023340268.1, read on the forward strand.
CTCTCGGCTGACCAACCACAGTCCATATCTTTGGACATCCCACTCCTCTGTTGGGGAAAATTGCAATTACCCCCACTTCAGCATTGTATCTGACGGTAGAACCTCAACACTGCCACCTGGTGACTATTTTATAATATTACACCAATGGCTCCACTACCCAAATGTTCTAGGATTTTTATCTATGAAGGCTAAACCATTTTGCACTGCCATATGCAATGTAGAAATGTCCTTTCGGCATTTGCAGTACAAATTACTATTTAACTTTTATACATTCATTTTTTTCAGCCTTTATGCAGAAAACTGGAGGCAGAAATACAAGCAAAAATAATGATACTACATTTGTATCACATGGCATAGTAAAGAAAAACCAGTGGATTACATTTTGTAGCATTCACATTCACTGATAAAGCTTTCAAGTTCATTGCCTGACCAAAACAGATTTTTAATAATCAGACTGCAAAACTTTCTTCCATATTCTACTGCTATAGTCTACAAAATGTTGATTTTGACAAAATATTTATTGTGTGTATGAATTTAAGCATGGCTGGAACAATGCTAAGCTAATGAAGCACTCACCTTTCTCTCCTCCAGGGTGAGAGTGGTTCCTTTGGACCTTCTGGACCTGCTGGACCTCGTGGACCCTCTGTAAGTAGTGTTGAATTTCCCCAGTGTGGGATCAATAAAGTCTTAAGTAGCTGTGGCTGACTTCCTTGATTATAACAAATATCACCCGTTTTACCACATCCACCTTAAATGACCTATTGACATAAATATCAGATGAAGACCTAAAGACAACATACATCTTCTACGTACAATATAAACTTGTCTAACCGACTGCTTGTTGTCTACAGGGAGAGCGTGGAGAGGTTGGACCTACTGGATCTTCCGGATTCGCTGGACCCCCTGTAAGCCAGCAGCCAATCACCTTGTTCAATACAATCTACACAAATCCTGTCCAAGCAGCAGGATATCATTATTACACAAATCAACACACAAACATACACACACATACACACACACACACACACCCACACAAACACACAATTGCCCATATATTGACCAAGCCCTGTTACTCTTTCTCCTCAGGGCGCTGATGGTCAGCCTGGAGCAAGAGGAGAGCGTGGACCTTCTGGAGGAAAGGGAGAAGCTGGCCCCGCTGGCCCTGCTGGACCTGCTGGACAGTCTGGACCTGCTGTTAGTACTATAAGACATATTTCAGATTGTACTGGCTTTGCATTCAGATTATATTAAATCCAATTGGGATAAAATTATAGTCTATACCTTCAGATGAAATATGAGTAATATGGAATGGTGTCTGGCGACTTTGTCTTTATATCTAGGGTCCTTCTGGTGCTGCTGGACCTACTGGTGCTCGTGGAGATACCGGGCCTTCTGTGAGTATTAAAACATAAAAAAAATTTCCTCCGGATTCCACTTATTGCCTCTGTAAGCATGTAAGATCCATAAAAACACAGCAGAATACATCAACACAAATGTATTCACTGTTGCACAAACATGTACCTGCCACACTCACTTCAGCAATTTGAAATCAAGAAAGGCTAATAAAGAATGTAATAAATAGAAATTAAAATAAAAAATTAGCCAATTTAATCAGAAATAGCTTTCTGTTACCCTTTATTTTACCATGAAGATGCTTTTTTCCTGCAGCTCGAGCTACAAACTAGTAGATTTGGTGCTCTTTTTAGGCTTACACAGATGGGTTCTGTGGTTCCATTATTGAGAGTAAATTAGGTTTTTAAAGCTGTTCGCCGTACTCCTTATTACACAGCCATCTTTTTTGAAATGTCAAAATTTCAATGTTTCGAAATGGAACATTCTGTTCTTTAATTTCTTTCTTTTGCCTGTGTTTCATGGCCAGAAAATACCCTCATCTTATCTCTAATGTCCACTTACACACACAACCAGATAACGCCATACACTCTTGATGGCCACTGTATAACCTTGGATTGTGTGTATTTCTGATGTCAGGGTCTGACTGGTTTCCCTGGTGCTGCTGGCAGAGTTGGTGCTGCTGGTCCCGCTGTGAGTATTGATTTTATATTTACAATCATTAGCAAACACACACACACACACACATATAAACCCACACTGAACACACTGGATTACACAGGTTTTCAAATATTACTTCTATCACTATCATACATACATACCCACACTGCCAACTCCCCCAAATACACACATACATTCACTCATCTTCTCGCTGCCTTTTCCCCTCTCAGGGTATTGTTGGACCCCCTGGTTCCGCTGGTCCCGCTGGTAAGGATGGTCCTCGTGGACTCCGTGGTGATCCTGGTCCCGCTGGTCCTTCTGGAGAGCAGGGTATGGTTGGACCACCTGGTCCATCTGGAGATAAGGGACCTTCTGGAGAGTCTGGTCCCCCTGTAAGTTGTAGCTCTTTTTTCAGGCAAAATTGTGAGTCTATGTATCACTCCAATTTTGACAACAGCTAAATATAACATCCTCAGTGCACTGATATGTGGTCTGTATGTTTAGGGTGCTCCTGGTGCTCCTGGAACCAGTGGTCCTGTTGGACTGCTGGGATTCGTTGGTCTGCCTGGTGCTAGAGGAGATCGTGGTACACCTGGTGGTGTTGGTGCTCTGGTAAGTACAAATTAATACTGTTAGTGCCTGCAGAGAATTCATCTGTGACCACCTCAGCTTAATTTTTATCAGCCTGAAGATGAAGGATTTACTTCTTCCCAACATAATGGAACTGTCCCAAATGTGTATTGGCAGTTCAATTTTATTAGTTACTAAACTATGAATACACAACTAGGAAATTTAATTATATAGATATTGAGATTTTCAATTTACATGGAGATTCAAAAGATTCAAAACATCACACAAACTATTTTCAGTTGCCATGTCCATTTTGTAGGCTAGTTTGAATTAACATGTGCACCACTGGTAACAAAAAGACTTACTAGAAGGTCAAACGTGCATGTTATCACACTGTATGAAGCCTTTGACTGTATTTGACCCAGGGATTTTTCTCTGCATCCTATCACAGGGAGAGCCTGGTAGAGTTGGACCCGCTGGTCCCCCTGGAGCCCGTGGTCCCCCTGGAAACATTGGCCTGCCTGGTATGACTGGACCTCAGGGAGAGGCTGGACGTGAGGTAAGGTTTGAACAGGCCAATTACAAGCACTGCAATGACCTGTTAAGGGTGATGGAGAGAGTATCAAAATATCCCAATTAGAAGTATTGTTGTTTGACTGACTGTGAATATAAGTATTTTTTCTTGGTTTACTCAGTAGAGTAGATGTAAATTTGAAGACTATCACATGGACTCACAACAACCTGACACAATAGCCTAAAAATTGGATATAACAGAACCCATATCCAACAGTAAACTGTAACATTATTTTACATCTATAGGGTAACACTGGTAACGATGGACCCCCTGGTCGTCCTGGTGCTGCTGGCTTCAAGGTAATGACCTTTGATATAGCTTAAATCAAGTCTGCATGCAGAATACACACACATATACTGTGGTCTGACCTGCATCTGCCTTTTTCAACCATTCTTTAGGGAGACCGTGGTGAGCCCGGATCTGCTGGTTCCATGGGACTTGCTGGTGCCCCTGGCCCTGCCGGACCCACTGGAGCTGCTGGCAGACCTGGAAACCGTGGAGAGTCTGTAAGTATAAACTGTAACTCATTAAAAAAAAAAGATTAACTATGAGATTTTCATCACTGAAATATTATTTCCAAGTTGCATCATCTACTTGTTCCACTCATCCTTTTACTCTTGTCTTTCCTTGTCTCTAGGGCCCAGGAGGTCCCGCTGGACCTGTTGGAGCCGCTGGAGCTAGAGGTGCCGCTGTAAGTATAATAAACCTATTGTACTGTATCCTATTCTAGCAGCATGATGGTTCTGGTTCTGTGTTCATTATGTGTGTTTGCGTGTGTTAAAGGGACCTGCTGGACCCCGTGGTGAGAAGGGAGGTGCTGGAGACAAGGGAGAGAGAGGCATGAAGGGTCTGCGTGGACATCCTGGTCTCCAGGGAATGCCTGGACCTTCTGTAAGTGACAGCACACTATCATAACACACACAAAATATGTAAATATACAGCTGCATGTGCTGATATCAAAGGAAAATGATGTAAACACTGTATGTATAGAAGGTCTTATTAATGACTACAGTTTCACTAAATGATTCACTTTTCCTCCCCTCAGGGACCCTCCGGTGACACTGGAGCTGCTGGAGCTAATGGACCCGCTGGACCCAGAGTGAGTGGAATCTAAAAAACCCACAAAACACCAGTAGTTTACTTGTTCCATCTATATTCAGAGAGGCACCATGTTTTGAATCCATCTTTCACATAAGCAAGTAATTGGCAGAAATATAAAAACCACGGCGGAGAGAGTATCAACGATTGTTCATTATAACATGACGAACAACATTCAGCGCTCATGTAACATTTCTAAAAGTGACAGGTGACATTGGATTTTGTTATGTGATGTAGGATTTCCAAAACAAAAGACAAATGTGACTGTGTCATGTGCTAATCTTTTCTTCAGGGACCTGCTGGACCCCACGGACCCGCTGGTAAAGACGGCAGAGCTGGTAGCCATGGTACCATCGGTTCTCCCGGTGCCCGCGGACCCCCTGGATATGTTGGACCTGCTGTAAGCACATCTATTTTGTCTTTATTTGCTCCAATACAGAATTTGTTGACAGTTAAGTTCCATTAGGATCCTCTGCAAAGGATCCAACTGCAACTGTGAATTTGTATCAATCCACTCATTTACTCATATAAGGGTCCACCTGGAGCTCCTGGTCTGCCCGGACCTCCTGGCCCCGCTGGTGGTGGATATGATGTCTCTGGATACGATGAGTACAGAGCCGATCAGCCTGCTCTGAGAGCCAAGGACTACGAGGTCGATGCCACCATCAAGTCCCTCAACACTCAGATTGAGAACCTGCTCACCCCTGAGGGATCCAGGAAGAACCCTGCCCGCACCTGCCGTGACATCAGGCTCAGCCACCCCGAATGGACCAGTGGTAAGCTCAGCTTTTACTGATAAATTGAAAAGATACATCACTACATTTAGTGCAGTTTAGATGTCTATGTATATGCAGTAAGAGTAAAACACTCTCTGTCCATCAGTTTGACTCTTTTTTTCTTGCCATGTAGGATTCTACTGGATTGACCCCAACCAGGGCTGCATCAATGATGCCATCAAGGTCTTCTGCGACTTCTCCACCCGCGAGACCTGCATCTACGCCCACCCTGAGAGCATCGCCCAGAAGAACTGGTACAGAAGCACCGAGAGCAAGAAGCACGTCTGGTTCGGAGAGACCATCAACGGTGGTACTGAGGTGAGCATTTACACAGAGGAGACATATTTTACTTCACTGTACAGTACACAAGACCAGGAAATGACAAAAGTTATTTTTTCTATATTTTAAATATCGACTGTCCGTCTTTTCTGCATGCAGTTTACCTACAACGATGAGACCCTCAGCCCCCAGAGCATGGCCACCCAGCTGGCCTTCATGCGCCTGCTGTCTAACCAGGCTAGCCAGAACATCACCTACCACTGCAAGAACAGCGTTGCCTACATGGATGGTGAGAGCGGCAACCTGAAGAAGGCTGTGGTGCTCCAGGGCTCCAACGATGTGGAGCTGAGAGCCGAGGGCAACAGCCGCTTCACTTTCTCCGTGCTGGAGGATGGCTGCACTGTGAGTAGCTTCTTCAGTTGTTTTCTTTGGTTGTTATCTTCATTGCTTGTTTATAAACTGCTAAATGAATGCATTTTTGTATCGTTTTGCCACTTTTCTAACTATTCTCCTTTTCTGTCCTTACACCTGCAGAGACACACTGGTGAGTGGAGCAAGACAGTGATTGAGTACAGAACAAATAAACCATCTCGCCTGCCCATCCTCGACATTGCACCTTTGGACATTGGTGGAGCTGAACAGGAGTTTGGTTTGGACATTGGCCCAGTCTGTTTCAAATAAATAGACTCATGATAAATTAACACCAAAAAAGAGAGAAAGAACGAAAAAACAAAATCTCTGCCCTTCTTTCTGTGTTGTTTTTTTATACTGAATGCTGATTTCTCTCTGCGCATCCACTTGCTTAAGATGGGCAACTATCTGAGAGGACTGAACGGACTGAACGGAGCGTTTGTGCAATGCAAATTAATACAGCAACCCAAAGGGACGCGGGAAAACACCTTGTTGTGGGACATCATGTCATCCTTTTGTAAAAAATAAAAAGAAGTGTAATAAAAACGCTGAAAGTATGCATCACTTTGTGGTCTTTGTATATCTTCCAAAGAGGAGGTTTAAAACCACAATTTCCATGAAAAAAAGGTTTAAACTACCTCATGCCTGTACCTAAAGAAAATACTATTGACAAAACCTGGGTCCACAACAGAGATGTTAAGACTTCTAATGCTTCAAGCTTTGTCCTGTATCGGAAGGTGCTCAGTTACTTGAAGCGGAGATCTATGGTGCTAATATGCAGCTGTGGAGCAAACCACTTTCTTACTGTATTACTTTGTATTGACCTTTGAGGAGTCTTGCATTCGTCCCCTGATGCTACCCCACTTTAAGCAGGTGGAATGTTCCTAAACCTGATGTCTGGTTTTTTGTTTTGTTTCATTTCGTTTTGTTCTTTTTTTGTTTTTGTCTAGAAGGTTTTTTTTTGTTTTGGTTTTTTGTTCAGGCTTTTTTTACTCTTCAATCCCCACACAGAGTGTTCATACTGACAGCACATATTTCATCCAATTCTGAATGGTTTTTAGGCGGCCTCTCTCTCTCTCAAAAATGACACCACAAAGTCTATTGTACCTATTTTGTATATGTGAGATGTTTAAATAAATTGTGAAAAGTTCTGAAATAAAGCATGTCCAATGTTCCAAAACACACTACTCAGTGACTTAAGTGCTTTCATGTTTTAATGACACTATTGAAGCTGTGTCACTGTATTTTGGTTCTAGTTTGGCTGATGATGTACATGTCATCACTAACTTAAACATCTTCCTATTGTGGAAGCACAGTCATATTCCCATTTACCATCCCCCTTTTCTTGCTTTTCAACAGTACATCCAATTTTAATGTACAGTAAATTTCTGTTGACACTGTCCATGCCAATGTGTGATTACTAACGTGCATTGTTTCTTGTAAATATGCATCCTCTGATGTTGCTTTTCCTTGCATAATACAGCTTTTGCATCCAAATAAATTTCTGTGATTTGGATCGAGGCTCGAATTGCAGTGATGCATGCACACCAATATGAGTTAGATTCAACATGGCAGAAATCATGTGTTTTGTCATTTTGTCAGAGGCTGAAAGTCAGTGAGTTCAGTGTGTTGAGGGAACTGGGATATGCAAGCTTTCTATCTCCATATGTAGAAGCAGCTCTGTTAGTTGCAGTTGAAGGCATCAAAGGTCACTTGCAGCACTTTCAATAATCTCTAGAGGGCAGTATGGCATGTTTTTATTAGCATCCCTAATTTAGCCTTAGGGGCAGTTACACATACACATTATCTTTGACCACTGAGCAACAATGACTTGGATGCCTTGGACACAAGATGCATCTTTTGGTCTACAGTATCTAATGTGCAAAACTTATATTAAAACCACAGATTGAACCTTTAATTCTAGGCACGCTCTTTATTTTACATTAAAATGGCACAGCTAAAGTAAATTTTTTGTTGATGTTGATGTGTGTAATAGTTTTCAACAGTGGTGGTGGAACATAGCAAAGCACCTTTACTCACGTACTGTACTTAAGTACAATTTTTAGATACTTTTACATCACATTTCATGCTACCTAATACCTGTACTTCACTACTTTTCAGAGCCTAATGTTCTACAAGTTTTTTTTCTTTTCTACTATTGGTCTGACAGCTAGAGTTACTAGTTGCTTAGCAGGTTCAAGATTTTATATTCAAAACATGTAATAAAGGCATCTTTATTTAGGGATATGCACCATATGAGCATAGTATAACTTAAAGTTAAGTTTTACAATTTGACTTTAACACAAAGATATGGCAATAATGCAGGACCCACCCTAGTAGCACAAAATCCAAGACAAATTTGCAATTCATCAAATTGCATATACAACCAGCTAACAGAAAGGGGAACCTGGGGCCTTGGAGTCACTTTGGGGTCTACGGCCCCATGGCAGATTTCCTTTTGCCCGGTTGGTAATCCAGCCTTGCAATAAGTGTATAAAAGCATAATAGGTACTTTTGCTATACTCAAGTACATTTTGCTTTTAATTGTAACAAGAGTAATTGAGTTTTTTTTAAATTTCTTTTCAGGGTCTGAGTACTGTGCTCCTTTAACTACACCTTTGACTCAATTGACGGATTTATTACAGGTCCTGTTGGTGATGAGCAGGTAGCCTGCACACTTTTTAAAAGATTATTTTGGGGGATTTTTATTGACTTTATTTGATGGAGAAGAAGAACAGTGTGAGGAAGGTGGAGAGAGAGGGGATGACAATGTGAGCAAAGGGCTGAGGAATTGAACCCAGGCCACTGTGGTACAGACTCAGCCATGGTTCCATGTGAGCTACTGGGGCTCCCTGTACCCTATAGGCTTGCCTGGACATCTTCAGTCCCAAAATTAAACTGTTTGCACAATAGAATGGTAATTATTACTTCCATTCATCTTAAAAATAATTTGCATGGGAGCACATCTAAAATAATAGTTCTGGGAAAAGGATGCTTTTGTCTGGCGAATGTAATAGCAGAGTGCAAAGTGAAGTAGCTCAGCTTTTTGTCAAATTATGAGATTTGGCTCTGTCTCTCTCTCTCTCTCTCACACACACACACACACACACACAGAGAGAGAGAGAGAGAGAGAGAGAGAGAGAGAG
>NW_023340268.1:13986659-14018340 GCF_004916995.1 Morone saxatilis
ATATGCAGCCGCCTATTAACAAACATACAGTAAATCACGAGGAATTAAATGATCCACAGGTATGAGCTGTGAGTACGCCTGCATTTCTCACGCAAGGTTGAAGTTATGTTTCCAAACACTTTTAGTTTCTTTTTCTATGATACTAAAGCTCCCGTGGTCTCTTCCTAATAACAATCTGGTGGACTTGAGACAGGGTGAATTTGACTTTTGATCCGCACCTGCTTTAACTCAGCGGTGATGCAGAAGGAGGAGGCGATGTCGCATGGAGCAGCAGACCGAGCAGATGGTGCACCCGGACAGGCGCCGCTGCAAGACTGCACAGGTGCTTGTTGTCATGGAGGAGCAAAGATGGCGGTCCTGGCCTATAGCCTGGGCAAACGCGAAATAAATCAACATTTTACCATAAAAAATGCCAAATTGATATCGCTAGTGGTCGTTTTCCTACTCCTCGTGTTTCACACAGCTTCGCGGTACTATGGAGGTAAGTGGTCTCCGGTTTGTTTAAGTAACTATCGATGCAGCCAGTGAAGCATTTAACTCCAGCTACTGCTAATGTTAGCTGGCTGGCTAGCTGCTTGTGTCGGTGCCGTTATCCAATGTGGCTTTTTAAAGGGGTCGAGACGTAACTTACTGGTTGCAAACATTAGACAATGCAGATAGATATCTGCGTATGTAGTTGGACTGAATTCACTCATGGTAACTTGACTTCACGAAATTTAAATCGGCATTTGACTGGCTAGTTTACAAAAGCTAACACTGCATTTAGCTGTGTTTACATGCTCCTGTCAGGACACGCTTGATTACTGCTTATGAAGCCGTAGCTAACTATTAACAGAACGAGGTTTATGGTATTAGGAGGTCATGTGCTATTTAAATCGCCAGCACTAACGATTCAGTTTATTATTTTAAAAGGATAAATGGCAATAAACCAATAAAGCTTGTAGGAAATGTGATGTGCTAATAACTAACCAGCTGCAGGCTTTGAACAGGGTTGTAGCAGCATCCTTTCTGTCGTTAATACATTTGCATTGGTTTGTTTGGAAAAGATTTGCTTGCTGCATAGAAAACGGCGCACACTCCTCTCCAGGTTTAAAGGGTTGGATCTCAGCTTGTCCCTCACTTAAGACAGATGACAGCGATGGCACAGAGCCCAGAGTTTGACTACAAAGACATATTAGCATCCACCTCCCATCCACCATCCACCAATGTAAATGTATAAATGCCCGGAGACAGAAAGCATGCTGCTGCGTATAGCTGACTTTGTCCCTGACTGGGTGTAGGACCCAGAGACCCCTGTAGACACACTGAGAGCAGCTGCTTTGGCTGGCGATGACACTACATGCCCACGTCTCTCGCCAGCTCGCCGACCCTTCATGTTGGCCTGTTTCTATGAATTGATTCAGTTGCAGATGGCTCCATTCATTTCGCACACAAATGAATAGCTGGAGAGATTTATGCTAGAGCTAAATTGCTGATGGCTTTATTTTGCACCATGGCCCCTAGCGGAGCCCCGTATTGTACACAAGTCTTTTGACAGCACTGAATGAAAAGCCAGGGTTCTATTGAGTCAACAGGTTTCAGTCATAGTCACAAAGAAACTATGAGTGAAAGCAAGAGCAGTGTTTTAGTTTTGTTTTTTTGTTTGGTCTTACTGGTACATTCTCTGTGTCTTGCCTCCAGGCGGAGACTCATGTGAGTGGCTGCTATCCAGAGGACGTTACTTGGGGGAGAATGTATGGCAGCCTTATGGCTGCATGATGCACAAATACAAAAGCATGTGAGTCCCACTAACTGTGCAAGGTCACTATATGTACACTAGACAAAGATTCAAGTGTGTTGCAGTGATAACTGAGGTGTATATATGTCTGTCTGTGAGGGTGAGATGATGGGTAATTTGTGAGCCAATTGAGAAGATGCTATCACAGAGGCAGACTATGTGTAATAAGATCTGCTTTTGATTAGGTTATAGAATGCAACCACCCAGCACATGAATGGTTGCAACCTGCAGTTGTTAGGCTGTACGGTTTTCAGATTGCTAACCCTCATCTTTGTCTTACAGTGAAGCCAAAACCTGCCTTGCTGAAAAGCGGGTGGCCTTTGTTGGTGATTCACGAATCAGGCAACTATTTTACTCCTTCATCAAAGTTATTGACCCTGAGCGAAGAGAAGATGGAAATAAGGTAATAATGAGAAACCGCACCATGTGAACTCAGGGTTATTCTTTGGAAATTATTCAGCAGAGGCAGCAAGAGGTAGTGAGACAACAACCAAAAGTGCAGACATCGTCAGATATTCCTGCATTTACCCTCCGCTCACATGTCCTGAACGGTCTTTAAAGGTATCTGATCAAATGAGTGGACCTAAGATGATTATAAAAATATGTCTTCCTGTTTTTAAATCTACCTTATCCAATCATATATAGCCAGCCACTATATTCTGACCGATCCATTCAAGACTCCTACCAAAGACGTGTTTGAAAGAGCCGATAGAGAGAGGGGTAGAGCTGCATTTGGGACAGGGCTGCTTGTTTCTTCCTGTAAGAACAATTGTTTCCTCACTCACTTCCCCAGTTTATTAGGAAGGAGTTTGCCTCAAACTTTTTCTGGCTGGGCAAAACTTAGACCAGTTTTCTTCTTACCTGCTTAATGTAGGCATGGCTAATCATTCACTGCCACGTACATTGCTGGAACAATGTAAGAAATAGCCCCGCTGATAATTGTTTTCTACAAAGTGTCTAGATTTAGATTTTATCTAAGTCTGTAAATATCTTGAGGCCTTCCTCTTCTTTAATAAAGAACAGGAAATCCTAAAATAGGTGGCATTGTTGAAAATGTACTGCAACAAAAATGTACATTGATATCAGGTGTTTTGCACAAAAACTTATCAACAAAAGAACACAGCAGTGGAATGCATGGCAATTAAGCAGCAGTCGTAACTATTTTTGGTCTGATCTCAAGCAGGAAAAAACAGGAGCACTATTTTCCTAACAGGCTTTCTCTCTGTCTGTCCCCATGTAATGTCTGAAGCACGAGGACATTTCTTTTGAAGATGAGAGTTCCTCTGTTAATGTGGTAAGCTATTTCTGGATGTGTTTTTATCTCCTGTTCTCAGTCTGTAAAAACATGCTCTGATTAAAAACATCTAAAAACATCTTTGTGTGTAGGACTTCTTGTGGTATCCAGAGGCAAATAATTCAATGAAGGAGCGCTTGATATCATGGACACACGTGAGTACAGATGTTGAGTTGTGTTTTTAACAAGGGGGAGCATTGTTAATTGAGCAAGAAATTGTCACGTGGTCTGGACATAGATTTGCTTTTCTAATTGCAACTTCTAACATGTGCTGCAGGAAGCTTCAGCAAAGCCAGATGTTGTCATCCTTGGAGCTGCCACAGTAAGCTGTTTAAATCAGTGTTTAGCAATGCTTGCACATTTCATGATAGACAAACACAAGCCGGTGGCTGAGTTATGTCAATCTTAAACTTATCCATTAATCTATTTTCCACAGTGGTCCATCAAGTTGCACAGTGGCAGCAGCGAGACCCTGCAGCAGTACAAAGTCAACCTGACAGCCATTGCTGTGAACCTGGAGAAGCTGGCTGACCATGGAGAGGTCTACTGGGTCCTGCAAGGTAAGTTTAGCTTCAAGCCTTTCCAATATGAACAATAAAAGAGTTCTTCAGGGCATTTTAGGTGCTACGGTTTCATCACTAAATCCCAATTTCCCCAAGTAGTGCTTATGGTTAAAAAGTTAACATTATTGGTAATTTCACTCATTTGATTGCAGAATTTTGTGATTATTAACTTCTCATATGTAAACCCTCTAAACTAAATCTCCTTTCCTGCTCCGTCTGCACCAAAAACCATTACACCTCTGTCCTCTAGACCCAGTAAATGAGGAGGTGTTGAGTGACAACAGGAAAATGATCACCAACCAACAGCTTGAGCTGTACAATGAGGCAGCAGTGGACGTGCTCAACAGCAGCAAGCGTAACAGCAGGTCCCGGGTCAAGCTGTTGGCCGCGTCCCGCCAGGCCGCAATGGAAACTATCACCCAGTCAGACGACGGCTTGCACCTGCCTGAGAGCACCAGGAATGTGGTAGGCAGGATTACAAATAATTTAAGATTACTTCAGTCAGTAATTAGATTGTTTTATTCAGTGGTCCAAGTTCAGCGATCACATTTCTTGCATTTTAGCTTACTCACATCTTGTCACAATCCGCCTCTCAGGGAGCTATGATCCTCATGAACTCGGTGTGCAACAAGCTGCTGAGGCCTATTGACGGCTCCTGCTGCCAGACGGTACCGCCCCCAAACCTCCTCCAGAAACTGTCAGCATGTTTCTTCCTGGGCTCTGCAGCGGTCTTCCTGGTCCTCCACGTCCTTGGCAACAACCGCCACCGCCGACCAGTGCCCCCGGACGTGGAGAGCCTGGAGGAGAAGAAGCCAGCGACTGCAGCTGTCCCCTTTGGTCCAAAGGCACCCTTCCAGGCCCTCTGCAGGATGGGTGTCATCATGGGCTATTTTTACCTTTGTGACAGAGCAGATGTTTTCATGAAAGAGCAGAAGTTCTACACACACTCCACGTTCTTCATCCCTCTCATCTATATATTTGTCCTGGGAGTGTTCTACAGTGAGAACAGCAAGGAGGTGAGATGGCGTTGTTCAGTGCAATATGCTTTATTTTGGGGAAGCATAGTTACAAGTTTAAACAACACAGTCGTATTTCAGCATAATATTGAGTTGTGTCAAAAAGATATGGGCTTCTGAATTTTTTTTGCATGATCATGGATGTCTTTATGTGTGATGGTAGTTTGAAATTATAGTTTGACAAATTGCATGCAAAAACATAAGAAAGGCATCCTTTAAACATACAGTAGTAGAATTTTCCCCAAATTGGATTAACCTTACTGTTGGTAATGTACCAAACTAAAAGTTTAACTAACTAACTTTTTTTTTTTTTTATCTTCCAAACAGACCAAATTACTCAACCGAGAGCAAACAGATGAGTGGAAAGGCTGGATGCAGTTGGTTATCCTTATCTATCACATATCTGGAGCCAGTGCTGTGAGTCCTATATATGTCCTGCTTTGAGTCAGTGTACACTAATATTTGATTTAAAGACATAACATTAATTCTTCTGTGTTTCAGTTCATTCCAGTGTACATGCATGTGCGGGTGCTGGTTGCAGCGTACCTTTTTCAGACTGGCTATGGACATTTTTCCTTTTTCTGGCTCAAAGGAGACTTTGGACTGTATAGAGTGTGCCAGGTGAGGGTACAGCCAGTTATACTTTAACCAGAATGACTCACTATACTTATAGGCATGTTACAATACCAGAAATTTAGTAGTCGATACCAATACCAGTGAAATTTCATGATTCTCGATACCATGTTAAAAAAACAAAAACAAAATAAACGTACAACACATACTCCTTTTATTAAAAACATTTTAACATTACAAAAACTAAAAACACACACCTACTGTGATCTGTGTCTCTCTTTTTCTCTCATCCAAACACGTACCGGTGCCCCAACCTGTTCCTGTGTCTCTCTCTGTATGTGTCTCTGTTGACTTTCTTCAGCAGTAAGTTTTATAAAGTTGCCCAAAAAGCACAACTCACATTTAAGATCTTTTCACCCACAATGCCGTTTTAACATCAGCAGGTGGAGTGTGGACGAGGCTCGCTGTTAATGACGTAGCCTATCAGAACAATGGAAACCAACGTGGTAACCAATGACATCGGCACCAGCTGATGTGTTTACTGCTGGCGACTTTTGCTTTACCTTGTCCGTGCTTGTAAAATATCCCCCCGTATCTGCCTGTCTGTCTCTGTGTTTCTCTGCGAAGCATGTGCGACAGTCACTAGACTGTACAGGAGGTTCTCGTCAGGTCGGGAAGAATTGATTCCCCGGTACCTAAGGCACCGTAGAAAAACCAGTACCATCACATTTTCAGAACGAAGTATTGGTTCTGTCTCTTGTACTTTGGCATGAATTACCATTATATTACAACAAAACAAATACAGGTATTTGGTTTGGACTTAACTGAATCTGGTGTGTTATTATCATTGTGATGCTATTATTGATTCATCTGTGTATGTTTCTATGTTTTCATATTCGTTCCACTCCAGGTGCTTTTCCGTCTGAACTTCCTGGTCTTGGTGCTGTGTGTGGTAATGGACAGACCCTACCAGTTCTATTACTTTGTCCCATTGGTAACCTTCTGGTTTGTCGTTATCTACGGCACGTTGGCCATGTGGCCTCAGATCCTTCAGAAGAAGGCCAACAGTAGGTGTCATAATTGATTAGAAACGTTATTTGTTTCACTCACCTTTGGAAAAAGTCTTGGACTCTGTGAATCAATACACACAATTAGTTCTACACAATAAATGTGACCAAATGGCTTTTTGTTCTCTGAGCAGATAGTGGCATGTGGCACCTTGGGGTCTTGGCGAAGTTACTGGGCCTCCTGCTGTTTATCTGCTTCTTTGCATTTTCACAGGTAGGTGAATTCAACTATAACATCACTTTAGTTTTGAGTTGATACAAATTTGAATTGAATATAATTCAATTAAACAGGTTTTATATTGATTCATGCATAAATAAATAATTATGTCATGATTTGTCTTCAAACAGCAACGATTGAAAGAAAAGTCAAAATTGATAAATATGCATTCAAATTGTGAATTTGGAGTCAATTTATATAAAACAACACAATTTGTCAGTCCATATCAGCTATCAGTTTTCACTTAAAATTGATGGTTTGGTCCTTGTCTGGAGCCCTGTTTATGTAATATTCATGTTTTGGCCTTTGTGACTCCAGGGTTTCTTTGAGAGTATCTTCTCTGTGTGGCCCATCTCCAAGCTCTTTGAGCTGAACGGAAGCATACACGAGTGGTGGTTCAGATGGAAGCTGGACCGATTTGTAAGTCAAATGTGTTTTGCTGCACCTGCACGCATGCAGTGTGCATTAACACATTCTTTGAAATGGGATACTGTACATGGCAGAGTAGATCAAAAGCTTTTTAAGTGCGGCCAAATTTTGCAAACTTTGTAAAATAGTTATTTAATTTGATAATGTCCTTTTGCAGGCGGTGATACACGGAATGTTATTTGCCTTCATCTATCTGGTGCTGCAGAAGCGCCAGGTGCTCTCAGAGGGCAAAGGAGAGGCTCTCTTCTCTGCCAATATTTCCAACCTGCTCCTCTTCCTCTCTGTCGTCTCCTTCATAGTAAGACTCTCAGACATGTTTTGCTCACACCAATACTTGGGATTGCTGTCATTGCCTTGCAACACCAGCTTAGGAGATAATAGTCAGGAGTGGGTACTTACTTTGCCACACCTTGTAGCTGCCTTGGCAACCACAATGTTTTGCTCCAAATGCTCTTGTATACATCTTGAGATAGTTCTTGTTTGTATTGACAAAGGTCTCCAGAGTGAAATGTAAACGCAGTATAGTGACAATCTATTAATCTCAGATGGATAATGCCTGCCAGGTGGTAAATGTATATTGTGTAGCACTGCAGAAACGTTCTGTTCTTTGTTGCCTCCTCCAAAGCAGCTGGGGATCACAGTAACTGCTTTGGTCAATGTCTAATGAAACCAAGTCAAGCACCTGCATGTTTTTGTTGCAGTTTAGGATTAGAACCTGTTACCTAACTTCTCATTTTCCTCCATTATTCTAGACTTACTCAATATGGGCTAGCAGCTGCAAAACCAAAACAGAGTGCAACGAGATGCATCCTTACATCTCTGTTGTCCAGGTACATTTTTTGATGTCCTCCTTCTTTTACCCTTTCATTCTCCTGTGGTTGTACAGCTAACAAGTCTTCTCATGAGTCAGCTTGACATAAACTGTTGATTCTCCAACTTTGGCATTTGTTTGAAATGGTTTTATAGTTAATTGCCCAACTGTAATTCCTTTGCATTTGCCTTGAGATGACATTAGCCTAGTTACATGATAGTAACTTATATATAACTTGCATAATATTCTTTCATGACCAAATAATACTGGTATCACGTAGAACCAGTCCCCATTAGGAAGTGGGAAGTAGTACAATAGATGAGGTCGTAAACAACACAGTTAAGCTTTTCCTGCCTAAACTGGCCTGGAGTGCACAATTCTTCATCCCTCTTAATGTCTTCACTTTCTTTGTCCACAGATTTTGGCCTTCATTCTAATCAGGAACATTCCTGGCTACGCCCGCTCTATATATAGCTCATTCTTTGCTTGGTTTGGAAAGATCTCTCTGGAGGTAAGATGGACCTGGCAGTGGAGTTAAAATAATATAATAAAAAGTTTATTTATACAGCACACAATAAAATTCTGTGATTACAAAATACTTTGCAAAGGGTACCATAAAACAAGACATATGAGTTATCAGTAAAACCTGTGGTGTAGTAACGGTAATAAAATGTGGAAGCAATAAAATACCAGGAATAAGAATATGATCTCAGACAGTGAGCACAAAGCAAATGATAATCCATAGCAGCTCCGCATGTGATGTTCTGTAGCTCCCTGGAGGCAGCCAACTTAAAAGGGAATAAGCACACATTACATACAGCTGAACATGCTTTGTTTTGTCTCCCCCAGCTGTTCATATGCCAGTACCACATCTGGCTGGCAGCAGACACCAAGGGAATTTTGGTCTTGATCCCAGGAAACCCTTCACTCAACATCATGGTCAGCACTTTCATCTTTGTCTGTGTGGCTCATGAGATTTCCCTCATCACCAATGACCTGGCACAAGTGGTTATCCCCAAAGACAGCGTGGCCCTGCTGAAGAGACTGGGGGCCATGGGGCTCTTCAGTCTGGTAGTATTGCTGCTAGCTAGGGGCAGCCAGCCAACACCCGGCGCCTGATGGATACCTCTTGATGGAGCAGGCCCCGTTTTTTAGTCTGCCGGTGGTCACAGGAGACAACCTCAGTTGTGTTTGTAGAGCAACAACACAAGAACACATGGAAGAACAGTGTCTTGCTGCTGGCCATGTTTGAGCAGAGTCTGTACTTTTTTGACTGCTGTGAAAGTCGCACACTGAAGAAAATAAAAATGCCCAAAGGGGGAGGCTCTCTCCTTTCAGGGCAAAGTAAAAAAAAAAAAAAGAACAAAACACTCAAACGTTTACATTATTTGGATTTAACAGAAAAGGAAAGGAGACATTTGGAGATGTGGAATCTTACTTTAAAAAGAGGTCCTCATTTTGTTCATGCTTGCTAAGTGAATGTTTGCAGCATCGCTTCTATTTAGCCAAACATACTAATAAGAAGTTTATTTTGTCACATAGAGTACTTGCTGCCATTGCTTCACTCTGGAAGGGATCAGTAGGCACACACTCCGTCCACATGGCAGAAGCAGTTGAAGGTGTTTTCACTCAGGTGGATCCATAACCTACATATTCAGATATCTAAACAAATGTTCAATTGTGCTGCATTTTATTATCAACAATTTCTTTGTACAGTATTTCTGGTGACTTTAAAAACTGTGTTAGATATCTAAATGTGCAAAGTATGGACCAACAAGAGTGATTTTAAAAAAAAAAAAAAAGAAAAAAGCTGTCAAGATTCGAGTAAAAATTTGGAGTGCAATTGTTAAAATGTTGGATTATCCCTTGACATATTTTTTCTAATGTTTTTGTGAATAATTTTAGAAATGTATGCCTTGTGCTGAAAGGTACCGTGGTCACCTGCTGTAGCGCTGAAATTATATGTGATATGTACAGTATTTAATGATTTAAATTAAGCTTATATTTTATACAGGTTTTTTTGGGGGGTGGGGTGGTGGTGGGGAGGGGCTTTTTTATTTTTTATTTTGTACATGGCGCTCATGACTGCTGTTTGTGAAGGAAGTATTACATAGTTTTGTACCCATCCCAGCATCTCCTATGATTACCTGCCTCAGAGACACATTGCAGAGGTTGAGCCTTTACAGTGTGACACCCGTCTGTCCTACTCGCTCACTTCATAGGCTGTGTATATTTGTATGATAGAGTGTGAGACTTTATTTTATACAGCAATGCTTCAGCAGTGTTTTGGGGTCCTTTATCCTTCCATTGCCGTAAAAAACATGCCTCATCACTCTGGTGGAAAATGCACTGGCTTGCACATATTGTACAGTAGGACTGACAGCTAAATATACATCCTCTCCTCGCTGCCACAGCCACTGAACTTTTTGGTCAGTGAGTGAGTGACTAAATAAGTGATTTCTTAAGATTGACTGCCTTTGAACATACAGCTTTTCTCATCGGCTCATACATGCAGTACATTTTCTGTGAGGTAGCTTGGGATCACTCTTCTGTCTGTCAGGCCCTGCGCATCAGAGCCAACAACATCAACATTTAAAGACAACTGCTACGTAATGCAGTGACTGACCTGAGAAGACATAATACTGTTGCTTATAGGAAAATATTGTATATTATGTCACTTGACAAGTGGGTGATGTGTCTTTGCCTATATATCCTCAGACATTTAAGAAAGATTAGCACTTTTGTTGTAAGACCTGCATTTTTTTTTTTTTTTTTTCAATCTTTGCAGTGAAATACAATGTTAAACATGCGTTTAACACGGTACCAGTGCAGATACTTTTTGCACTTTAGCACATTTTTATTGGGTAAATCAAATGTTTTGTCAAGGTCATTTGGCAGATACAAAAAAGAATGATAATGTAACATCCTATCTGTTTTGAATATGAATTTTGAGTTGCATAATTTATCTGCTATGGGGTAGTAAATGTTTGCGGTGTCAGTTGTTTTTCACACATTTATGTAGCTTCTCTTTAAAAGAAAAACATGGGTCCACAAAGAATAGTCTTTTTCATTACAGTGGAACAATTTGTCCACACCTTTTAAGGCTTCTCCTGTCATTTATCTGATGATGTGCAGTTCAGGTTGTGTCCTCAAACTGAGTAAGAGCCAAGTAAATTTGTAATTTCTATTACCTGTCATCTCCTCATTGTATAGAGGAAAATGGCATTTCCATGTTGCAATTTTTCATCAATGTGTGAAGTTTACTGATCTGTTTTCTCGTCTATTACTGATCAACAGCTATAAATTTGGTAATTGTTTCAGGCCTTAATAGATCTTTTTGGTCATGTAAAAGCAACAACTATTTATACCCCTGTGCAGGGCCTCTTTGAAATATGTAACATGTACATTTTCTGTGACGTCATAAAAATGTGAAATGTATCCATATTATTTATAAATGCCTTTATTCTGTTGTACATTGTTAATAATACCTTCATAAAATGTGCTGGTTTGGTTGTTTTTGTTTGGACAGAAACATTCAGACATTCATTAAAATAACTCTACTAGAGGTACTTAAAGTAAATGCAAATTACTTTGAAAGAATTTATTGTTATCATGTGACACATAACATTATTAATAACACATGACAACTAAAGCATTTCCATGTAAAACTCCCTTTTTCTCTAAGCGGTCCATTGTGGAAAGCAAGTAGAAATACAAACATAGTTTGAACATTTACACAAATATTTCAAAATATTCTAATGTATTATAATATATATAATCCGCTAAGCTTTTTTGTTCTCTTCCACACTCTCACTTTTCAAGGTGTAAGTGCATATGGATGATACATTTTTGTAAAGACACCTCTGAGGCATGCAGATTGGCACAAATGTTAGAAAAAGCAAAACTATAGATATGGAATCTGCTCCAACACTGGTGTCTCTGGTCACAAGTTCAGTGCTTCGGCCACCTTTCTCTCCTCAGGAATACCATTTACCTGAAATAAATAGGAAAAAAATGATATTCAACTTTATTGGAGCATGCGTGTTGAAGTTTTGACATGCGGTTAGTCATTTTAAGCAGAAAAGATGAGCTGGAATAACTAATAACAGCATGAATTATGTCTAGGTGAACTCATAAACAGACTGCAGCACCTACCTCCAGCCTTCGAAAGGTTGACATGACATAATTATCTCCTTTGTTAGCAGTGAACAGAGAGAGCAGCAGGTTAGTGCAGCTGAACACCATGCACACAGGAGGGCGCTCACACACCGACACCAGATAGTGTTGAGACACCATCAGACAAGAAGTAATGCCTGATTTCTTCTAGCAGTGCCATGGCAAAATGATTTACCCTCAATAATCTGTGTCCAATTGAGTCTGGATGTTTGTATTTTTACAGCCATGTAGGAGGGAGATAGTGTAAGGACAGATTGAGGTTGTGAGAAAAATAACTGTGACTCCAACATTTTAATTCATTCATTCATTATTGTCTGTATTGAGTCATTTTATTCAATGTAAAAAGATGAAAGAACACCCACCCAATGTTGCTCTGACATCTACTCCAGTAAAAAAGCCTGTGCAAGCATCTTTATTTGTTATTTATTAATTAAATAAAGTCACATCGCATATTACGCATGCAGATGGAGTAAGGTAGAGTACGGAACAAAGGCTGACTAACCTGATGGCCGTTGCTGTGGTATCGTAATCTGGTTTTGCAGATTCCTGGAATTATAAACAATGATACTATGGTAAGCAGACATTCACAGACATTACACAAGCCTTTAGTATCACGAGAAAGCTTGTTGTACTTATATGAGCAAATTTTTATGAGTTTCAAGCACATTAGGGAAAATCATGGGACAGCTTGAACCTCTTAAGCTGTAGTTGTATTTTCCAAAGGCCTGACTTTGGTATGTTAGAACTACTGAAAATAAGATTAAACGATAACGGTGGTGTTTCGACTTATATTTCCCCGTAATGACGCCTATAAGCCATACATCTGCGTTCCTGCTAATGAGTGGCTGCTCGGTGCATTTCATCTGCGTATTCCCTCACGTGCCGCATGTGCGTTTCCCCCGCCACCCTATACTAAATAACCTTTCAACTCACGTCTGTGTCTGCATGAGGGGCATGCTGGTGGTCTCGTAGTTGTCGGGGTGTATGGGCGGCACCACCTCGCCGCTCACTGGGTTGAAGACGGGCAGGGTGGAGAGGGGCCATGATATCTCCCGGTTCTTAGACATGCTCCGCAGCTCCTTGCTGGACTTCTGGATGGAGCTGTGGTGAACCAGCTGGATACTGGAGGGGAGAGGCAGCCATGTTAACACGTATGAGCTTGTGTTGTGGTCATGGTTGGTGGTGTTAATTTTGGCTCATCCCGTATGCAATGCTTTACTTGCTGAAACACATTTAAAAATACTCGAATATGCGACATCGATTCGTATCTGCTTTGGTGAGCTGCGTACTCGATTCATGCAAGCACAGAAATATAACATCCACGTTCACCTATCGCTGTGACTTCGTCTGACTTATGGTGCTAGATATGTTCTTTGAGATTTATGTACGATTTAAGCAATTTGTTACTGCTACAGCCTAAATAACCTGCCACTGATTTTTTGAGCAGCCCATTGGATGAATGGATGTCAACACATAGATGAGCATATGAATGGTTATGAGGAAGCCGTCAATGACAACAAAGATGACAAAACTGCAAACCAAAGAGAGAGAGGGAGGGGACAGAAACAGACCCAAAATAAAGAAAAACACAGGAGAGGAAAAACACTTACTCTGGTGTTTGCATGTTTCTTTTTTCCCTAGAAACAAAACAAAATGGATGAATTAAATACTAATATTAATAGTTCAACAGACATCTACACACAAGTGAATGGATTGTTGGGTAAAGACAAGAGTGGAAATGGTGATGGGACATAGAACACTGAGTAAACGAGGGGGCACGTCTCTCCCAGCCTGTAAATGATGGAGAATGATGAAAGGATTTGTCGAGGAGAAATGGCTATCGGTGTCTTGGCTACGCTTCCAAAACATCGAGATGTACATGATGACATTAACAAAAGCTGTGACAGATAATCATGGGCGAACTTTATGTAAATGGACTATATAATTGGTAATGGTAATGACAAGCTGCAATTCCAGTCCAGATTAGTGCTCCTATTTTAAATATCCTGCACTGTCCATTTTCTCCTTTCTCTCCATTTGGGTTCTCACATACTTAAGTAACAGTTTCTGTACTTTCCTCAAATGTTTTGTCGGGGTGTTTGGTGCAATATTTGCATAAAAAATTTAAGACCAGGCACACTTACACCCCTTCCCGTCTGCAGCACATAGTGTAGCCGAGGATGAAGAAGAGGACTAGTGCCACAGCGGAGGGAACAGCCAGCGTGATAAGGAAGTCTGAAAAGTAGTCTCTAGTCTTCAGTGACTCAGAAGGGGGGTTGTATTCCCCAAATTCAGGCAGGATCCCAGTGCCCGGGTCGGGACGGGTAATGTATATTGGGACCACTTTGTTGATGTCAACCTAAAGAAATAATTAAGAGTTAATTCATCATTCGTGAACAATACAGCAGGTTGCCTGAACTGAAAAAGATGGGTCAATTGCTTAAGGCTAGCGTACTTGTTCCCCTCTTGCCTCAGTATTAAAGAATCTGCTAATTTAAATTCAAGGAAATCTGTACAAGACAATCCTCACCAGAGAAATCTTGCACCAATCAATGTGAAACTGAGCTCGGAATTTCTTGTCACAGCTGATGACAGGCTCCATCTCCTGACTGCAGCGCAGCTGGTTATGTGGGCTTTCCACCTCCCGCAGGCACGACGAGAAGGGAACATCAGCACCGACCATCACATACACTCTAGAGAGAGGACACAAAGCGACGCACACGAAGCATGAGAGAGGAGAGGAGAAGATGGAGCCTCATTTCACGTGTTTATGCTGAAGCTTGTTATAGTCAGAGCATTTCTCCTCCACTGAGTGTTCTCCTAGACGCTTTCATCTTCCAAAACGTCAGCATCAATCTTTGATGCACAACTTATGGCAGTTCATGTGGGCTATACCCTCTGAAATAGACTAACTGACAGTGTCTGTCAGTGCTGACGGCCATGTGTACTCATCTAATTCACAGTGAGCTGTGGATCCCCAGGGCTCCAATTAAATAAAATGTCAGCATGGTGTGAGTGGGCTGATAATATAAGCAATTTGTTTGATTGAGGGAGGTGCTTATAAGTTATCCAGAGAAATTGTACCTAAATCACAACCTGCACACTTTATTTTTTTTAAATTCAAAATCAATGCAAAGTACTTTAAAATGAAAGAAAACCAAACCCAGTTACAGCTAAATCGTTAGCTGTAACTGGGTCATGTCATAATTACAACTTATGTGATAAAAGTCTGGCCAAACATTTCAAAATCTTCACCCTTCCTTGAGGTTGTTTATGGGCAGGGGCACGCGGCCGCCACGGTCCAGTGCTGAGGTGATGTTGATGGCATTGAGGCGCTCAGGCTGCCATACGTTCTTCACCGCTCCCAGGAAGTCCCCCAGCACCTCGCTGGCCAGCATCTCTTCCACGTTCATGTTTTTGATGTAAAACTCAGCCTGAAAGGGCAGAGGGAACTCTGTGCACAGGGATGAAGAAGAGAGAGTTGGAGGAAAAAGGTGAATGGCAGCAAGACGAGGGAGAGAGAGAGAGAGAGAGAGAGGACAGGAGGGCAGCTGCAGTGGTGCTCTGCTGACTAAGACATCATTAATACTTTATTACTGCTGCATAGATGACACTGATTTCACCAGTCTGTCCAGCAGACGCTGGTGTGTCTGCTCTGCTCTGTTATGACTCGGCTTCTTTCTCAGGGCCAGATGGCAAACGACATCACAGCATAGGGAGAGTAATGTTATGTTAGCGCCGCCAACATCTGCTGAGCGTTCAACCAACTTGGTTCATATTGTATTGCATGTACCGTGACTGGTCAACAAGCCTCTGCGCAAACATACAGCTGCACAGATGTGACGTGTAGTCACAAAGGATTAGAAGGAATGGCTGCTTCCTATATATATATACCGTACTACTTATAGATATATCGTAATAATTTATACAGCAGCCACAATACGCCACACTGATTTATGATGAATAACCTGAGATACTTGATGCATGAAAGATGAAGCCTGACTGTATAATAATTCACCAGTTTATTTAAAGACTATTCCTACAATAACTGAAAGTCATCAGCAGATAGAGTTTCATATATGAACACGTGGCTGTCAATATGTTGTCTTTAGAAAGGATTGATTGGTTCTCAATGACAAAAGCAATCAAAGGCAACATTTTCTCGTCAATGTGGCCTCAGGATTTAATCAGGGAAGTTGCACAGTCTGATCTCTGTTTGCTCTAAGCTCTCATACTGGCACCTCTTACCTTCCGTGGCCATGATGTTTATGACCAAGTTGTGCCGTGCCGTCTCGAAAGTGCGTCTGTTATAGGCAGTAATCTGTAACACACAGGGGTGAAAGTTTAAGCCCAGATCAGTGCAGCTTATATGGCAGCAGCCCTCTGGACGAGGCTGAGCTAGATACACTACGCAGGCTCTGTACCCAATCGAGACACCGTATAGAGGCACATGTGCGCCGCTGGGAACGTTAAGCCTTTTGGGGAAAGAATTTCTACAGTAGCTTATGGGGGACAAAGAAAGCATAAAAAACATAATGGAATTTAAGTCTGAAGACTCGAGCGTAACATTTCTAAATGCAGACAAATGCTGCCGTGCTCAGTAAAATCAATTCAAACCTGTTACTACTTCATTACCTTTATGTGTGCCTTGGCAAAGACTCCTAAGTATCTGATACTACTCTTGCCTTTAAAAGCCTGAAAAGGTCAGATTCTTTTATTTTCATCTATTTCAACACTTTTAGCACAAACATTAAAAATAAAATTAATTTCCCTTCCTTGACATATTAAGCAGAAGCACAAATCTCCCTTCTCTTCCTTTTAAAGGTGATCCAACCACCCACCTCTATGACGGTGGCCTTGCCAACATGCTCTGCAGTGGGGGAGCCGTAGAGCACGCCGTCGCTGTGCGGGGTCCTCTGGATGTAGCGCAGCCAGCCCGGCCTGTCGGGGTAGCCCATCAGGTTGGTATTGAAAGTGATCGGGTCATTGCCGGCATCACCTGTAGGCAGAGCCGTTTAATGAGCGGTGACCCAATGATCTGTTATGGGTCAGAACCAATTCAGTAATGTACATTTAGACCCATTAGCTGAATTGTGGACGTGTTGCCAGCAGCAGCTAAGCATTTTCTACTAGTGAAATATGATGAATGGACAATGCACTGCTCCATTTATACAATGACTGCGCCAAAAACTGCCTGTATAAATGTTTTTTTTTTAGAGATTTGGATAATCAAATATTTCTACACTATTAATCACTACAAAACAGGGCAGTAAATATGAATGTCACCTGATTTTGGGTAGGGAGGAAACTCTCCTTTGAAGTACTCTCTCTCCAGAACATGGACGAATAGCACTCCCGCGGATGGGTAGACGTTACGGTCTGCGTGCGATCTCGACAAGATGGTGACCACTGAAACAGAGATTTCAGACCAAAAGGAAATTAGCTCCAGAAAGCAGAACATCTGCTTTTTCCCCCCTGTGTGTTTAGTTCATAAATGGCATACCAGCAACACTAATTAAAAAAGAAGAGAGGGAGTTAATAGAGGTGAAAACAAAGCGAACGTCTGGGTTACTTGTTAACCTATTTCAGACTTTGAGAATCTGTACTTTTCACAATAATAGATGTGTCTACTTTTCTTGCCTGGAAATGAATTTGCTTAACACAAGGGTGCAGTGCAGGAAGATTTTGACTTGACTTGCTAAACCACAACAATACATTTCAGAGGCACGGAGCTGAGTTACTGTGAGTAAAAGCAGCAGTGATGACCGTCATTCAGACTGTACAGAGTTGTTTTCGTGCCCTCCTCCCGTTCTGTCTCCAATATGCTCTCCGTTTAGCCCCGCTCCAATCTCAAACGCAAATGTTTAGCCTTTATTTGTGAAGGGCATCGCTAGGAAAATGGCAGCCCCTTCACAAAAGTTGACACAATGTAAGACTGGAGGTGCTTTGCCCAGCTCTCTCCCTCTCTTTCACTATTTCCCCTTCTCTTGCTCACTTGTCTTCTTTCAACCTCTCAGCATTTTTGCGCTGCGTTTTCCTCTTCTCACTCACCCCCCCTTCGCTCTCCCTCAGTGGGGAGGAGGCACTTCGTTTTTAATCACCATGGGAGACTGAGTGTACAAGGAAGAAGAGGGGAAGGACGAGGAGGGGGAAGAGAAAGAGCAAGGGAGGTAGCTGAGGAAGGACTGGAGATTTATTATTGTTATGAAGTGCAAGAAAGGGTTCAAACGGTTCTCGCCTGCAGAAACGGAACTCCAGACACATTAGGCAGCTACAAGAAGGCATTGGAAATCTGTGTGCCTTCCCATTCGCAAAATGCTGTTCATTTGCCCCATTGTTTGTTTACTTCATCTTCTCATACGCATCAAATAATCATAACATCAAGTGGAGTTCTACCACTGCGCTGTAAGCTCTCTCCTTGAACAGAAGCTGATTTCCAAAGAGAGTCTCGGCTGAAGAGAGTAACAGAGCGGGATTTACATTTTAATCCTTGTCCGTGAAAGAGGAAGTCAGAATGTGATCTTTGCTGGTTAAGCGTTATCTATTACCAGGGTGCACAAAGGGGTTATAGAAGATTAGGTGACAGAGTAAGCTGCAGATTATTAAGAAAGTCCACATCTACAAGGCCAAATTGCCTAACTGCGATCTGAGCGCACTGGTGAGCTGCTGGGAAAGTTGGAAAACGGTCCCATACGTATGTTAAACTGGGCCTACATCTGTGGCCACAAAGAGACACACTGAAGTGGCCATATGTCTGATGTCCCCAAGGGCTTCGTCACAGCTAGATACAATCAATATCATTTATACGCCCGCGAAATGGGGTGTCACTTATAGAAACCTAGAGGTTACATCCACCACATCAGCTTCCAAGGACCGATTGAGAGAACCACCTGAGCACAACTAATCCACACGATAACTCCTCTTGCTGCTACTACTGCACCGTGACGTTTGGTTCTAGGTTATTCAGAGCAGAGAGCGAGAATAAAATCTCATTCAATCTCAGCGCACCGGCAGCGCCCTCGGGGGGGGGGGGGTGGGGCGAGGGGGGGGGGGGGGGGTGACTTGAGTCGATCGCCAAATCCTGCTCTGAATGCACACGCTCGGATTCTATTACCCGACCCGTTGGGCCTCATCAATTCTTCACCACACAAAAGGACCACAGTCCCACACTCCCGGTCAAGGTCAAGCACCGCCTATTCTGTTCTGCTCAGAGGCCGACTGGACGTGGTAAACATTTGAGACACATCTATTTGAGACAGGCGGGACATAGACGCCCAGATAGCCTGTTCTCATCTAATGGTCTGAGGACTAGGAAATGACCTATGGGATTTGAAATGTGTTTGAGCCTATCAACATTTGAACTTTGATTCACTCCTTGCAGCCTGGTTAGCCAGTCCAGCTAACATGTTCCTGTTAAACTGTGTTTCACCCTTTCTCATCACAGTGTCTTCCGTTAGAGAGCAGCCAGTGTAAGTAAAGATCACTGACTAAGCCACACTGGCGCTCTGCTAATAGCATCAGATCTGCTTATTTGTGGCAGGCTGACTTTCTGCCAGGCCTTCTCGAGATGATGGACTGCAGCACTCCTACTGTACATAATACATCACCAATTAAAGGTTAATGCTAAACTCTCCGCTGAAGACTAACCTGTCTGCTCCTGCTGCGGGACAAACGTAGAGACAGACAAATGCATGCTAACACACACAGCAAGATACATTTCCCTGAGTTCGACTTACATACACTTCTCTACACAGCGTACATAATCATAATCACTGAAACGCACGCCCATAATGCCACAGTAGATCACAAACAGGCCTTGGGGGGGGGTTGGTGGAAATGGCTAACCAGATTTTATGCTTCTCTGGTCTGACCTTGGGCAGGCTGAAGTCTCAGGAGTGATGCCTTAGTTAAACCGCCCTTGTCCCTCTAATTGCTCTAGCCAACTGAAGCCTCTAGCTAGCTGAAGCAGAGACAAGGGAGGGATGTGCTTTAGTTCTGTTGAATCAGCTTTGTATGTGCATGCCGTCCGGATCAGGAGGAATGCATGTGCTTCTTTGGTGTTTAGAGGGGAAGCACAGACAACAAGGATTGCTACTGTTTGGACTGCAGCTTTGGTATTCTGCCCATGATGCATTTGAGCCTCGTTGTTCTAAACACAGACCTGGAAGTGAAAGTAGTCCGTGTCACAACGAGCAGAAGGCGATGGCTAAGGACAGGAGGGCACATGCAACAGCCAGTTCACTCTTCCAGCGCTCTGTAAAGGTAAGTACATCGCTGATTTGACTGAAATAACTGTCGAGAAGTTCTGTGTCATCCACAGCTTTTAATCCGTGCCTTAAAGTACCGGCAACATCATGTTAAACAGAAGAAACAGATCGCTGAGTTAATGACTGGTAAATTCTACTTCTAGCAAGGACAAGGTTTAGACACAATTTGAATCCAGTTAACTGCGGTTACAGCAAACGTAAGTGGGACAAGTCTGTGGGACAGCAGACAACTGAAAACAATAACGCCAGTATTAATGGGGAACCAGTTGAGCGTGTCACTGTATTATGACGGGGGGGAGGGGACAGCGGGTCAACACATGAAGTGCACCACTGCACACACCCACTCACCATCTCTGTGCGGGGCTGTTCTCTGCGTCAAGCCCCTGGATCGCACCTTATGGACATTTCTCTCATGCATAGCGGTGTCTTTGGCATCATAGGCATGCACAATGTAAACTATTGGATCAATGAATACAAGCATGAATGGAAAGAATATATTATATTATTGCCAGTTTACTAGGTACACCTGGCTAAAACTTATACAACAGATACTAATATAATATAATGTACACTTTGTTCTGTTTTAAAGATGTAGATTCATGTTTATTAGAGAAAATAATTGATCAATGAAGAAAATAACTGACAGATTGATAATAAAAGTAAACTGCTAGTTGTGCCCCTAGATAAAAGTGTATTTTAAGATAAATAGATAGATAGATACTTTATTTATCCCGAGGGAAATTCAAGAAGAATCTTTGCTAAGACATTAGTCCTTTAATTCTTGCCGTATTACTAAGGCGATAGATGATTTTGTAAATGTCTGAACATTACAATTCATGAAGGCAGGATTTACTGAAGGGCTTTTGTGTTAGGCAGCATTAATCTTTAGGTGTGTACCTAAAAACCTGCCAACTGAGACTATATATTTTGCCTACAGACAATGTGTGTACCAGTGATAAGCAGCTGTAATAAATAAGATGCTGTCACCATGTTTTTTCTTCACACAGTGCAGCAGTGTATTAACATTATCTCATCTATCCCCCCCCCCACACATGTAATTAAGGATAACTTGAGCTGCTAAACTAGCATTAGCTACCTAATTAGGCATTGGTAACACATCTGGTCGACATATAAACACAGGCCTGCGCCAGGGGACGTTATCAGCTATCCTTTCCCCTGAGGTAGCAACAGCTGGATGAATGACATAACTAGCAAGACAACGTATAACATTAACCTCGTTACAGATGTAAGGTACTGTACAAAATACACTTCTTTTCACGTTGAATGTTTGCTCCAGCCGTATAACGGTGGAGCTCTTTATTGTTAGCCTTTCTTTTCTCCTCCTCAGCCTCTTGGAAAACATGAGCAGGCTAACAGGCTAACCGCTAGCCGGCTAACTAGCGCGGATACCAAAGGGACAAACGCGGAGGAAATTCCCGGATATTTCCGAGTTTAATCGATACATACCCGTACCGAGCCATACCGCGACAGCTGCAGCGGACATGGTGCAAGTCATCCTCGTAAATCTTACATGAAAAGGGATGTTTTATCTAACCTAATGGTCACTGGGTTTGACAGCCATAATTGTAAGCATCCAGCAGCATTCCTTCCTCCGCCTCCAACAGCAAGAATTCCCATTGGCTGAACATCTGGATGGAAAAAGATGGTTGTCTAGTGAAAAGAAAGCGCAAAAATAGGATGTGAATCAGAATAGGAGGGATACGCCTTCAGCAGATGTTTCTATAGGTATATATACGTTGTTCGTGTTAAATGGGAGTTTAATGCATATTAAACATAAGGAGTGGCTTCTGTATTTTCTTTCGACCCATGGGGATGTCACTTCATTGTCACTGTGTAATTCTCTTGAAGCCATTTTTCAATGTTTGCCAAATCCCACTGTTTAGAGGCTTCTCTGATCTATGACTATGAAAATTAGGATCAGGACTTGTGCAGGCAGACACACCCTCTTCCTCACATGCACATAAACACACACCATCCCCTCCCTCACCGGGGCTTGACCTCCTACGTCCAGCTGTAAGAGGGCACATGCATGTTTGAGAAGTCTGCTCCAATCTGTCCAGACCCCCTGCAGAGACAGTCCTAGCTGACAGATGGTCATGTTTTGGCCCCTTGGCTCCAAGTCAGGCCAGCTATAGGGCTGTGGGAGCCTTAATTCACCCTTCATGCCCCCGTGATGTCAGTCACCACTAAGAGAGCACTTTGATCCTGCACAAAATGACCCTAATGCTGCTCAACATGCTGACAGTTGGTCACGGCGTGCTTTTTGTTTGATACAGGCATATTTGAGTCTGGATTCATGGCTTCCTCTGTGGTGATAAACACGATGCAATCCATCCTCTGTGCTCTGCAGTGCGAGGCTGTTCTGTTCTCTCACCCTCCCTTTTATCCCCTTAAGATTATTTTTAGGTTGCTTAGCAACATCTTCACATAGCCAGTGTTTAGACTGGATATGAATGTATCATAACAATCACTATAGGTCAATGCCAAGACGCATAATGGAGACTAGAGCGTTTTCAATTTGGCAAGAGGCTAAGATGGCAACCAAATGAATCTAATTTAAGGCAGATTGGGAATGATTTGAGTCCAGATCTGTTTGAGCATTGTATGCATTAAGTTTCAGTTTACACTGCATTGCTAATTGTCCTGAATTTGCTTGTTATGAGCAGTGAGGCAAGACGCAACATTCCCATTCTCCTCAGCAGTGAGGGCTGTTTTTAAATAAAGGAGCTCATCTGTTTCTTAGCAGATACAATGGACCTCAACTTTCATATAATATTTGACTTTCTAAGTTCAAGATGCTGGCACAGGAAAAAAATGTAAGGGTTGCTAAGTAAAAACAGTACAGTAACCGACTAGTAAAAGCAGAATTAATATGCAAACCGCTTCTGCTGTAAGTGAGCTCAGTATGGACGGAAATGGTTACATAATGATGTAAGTTGCATATTTTGTCAGATTATATGACTGCATACATTTATGAAGGAGATTTGTGTTACGGGATTTGAGAAGGTGACAAATACATTTCAAATGTCAAATCATTCAAATGTATGCAGCATATGCATGATCCAGTCTGATGAATCACACTTGAATGAAACATGCTTAAACTTTGAATAAAAATGTAATTCATAACTTGTAGTTTTGTGCTTACAAAATATTTATAGTCATGTATTCCAACACGTCCAAATTAATTATGTAACTCAGTGCTGTTTGTTAAAAATAATCACATATTCGGATGTTGACAAAGCTTCCTTTCTAGTGCTTCATCACATGAATTCAGTCCCGTGTTTTAGTCGGTTTCTGATGACTCCAGTGTGACCCAAGAGGCTAGGATTTATGCCCTCTGATCTTCTTTAATATAAGTCTGTTAAAATATGAATGTCCATTGGGTAAAGAGACCGCAAACTTTATAAACCATATAGCATTATAAAATATGCATTAAGCCATTTTGAGTTTGTTTGGTGTAGCCAACATTAATATTGAGGGGAACCCATGAAAACATTCCTCACCCTACAGACTGAATTAATAGCCATTCATGCACCTGTATGTAAAGTGATAAGATGGATGAATAAGTATGTGCTGTAATAAATTGCCCCTCATTTCTCTCTTTTTGACTTTTTGCGAGCGAATTAAAAGAGAAATCAAACTCCTATCAACTCAATTTAGGTCCCCTGGTGGTCCTCACACCATGTGTTGAGAAACCCTCATTTGAACACCAATCACACAGCCTGGGCTGGTGGTCCCTGACCCTTCTCTACCCCACCCAAACCCCACGGATGAACAATAAGCAGCCAGTGGGAAGTTACAGTTGCTGTGTGCTGGTATTTCTGCCTGATACTGCAGCTCGCCTGATACTGAAACCCCCTCCGTGCGGCAGATTATCGGACCAAACCATTGCCGCACTTCAGGTTTCAGCACCTGTCACATGAGGCTTTGCACAAGCAAAATCTCCGGCTGTCGTTCCAGCTGAGTGTGTTTACTTTGCGGGCGCTGCGGATGCACATCTCACGCAGCCGTCCCGCAGACGCAGCCCCGGTGCAGCGCTCAGTGCGATGAGCTGCCAAGCTGCACCGACACCCCTACAGTGCGACTGGCAGCAGCATCATCCACTGCCTGCAATGGCGTTGTAGCGGCTCCGGTGTGTCAAAAAAAACAACGTTTCTGTAGCGGCGAATCCGCCCCGGACTGTTTACCCAGCGTGGAATAGACATGTTTTCATCGAAATATTTTGCAACGAGAGCGTCCATATTTTGCCCTCTGGATTACAGTTTTATCCGTATCACGCGTTAAAAAATAACCAAGCCGGAGCCATGCATGTAAGTCTGACTCTTTTGTTTTTGTAACATTGGGGCAACATCGCTGTGGTTCGTGGTCAACAGTTAACTTACTCTTTTGGTTAATCATAGACCAAAAAAAAAAAAGGTCAGTCTTTTTTATGTTCAACCCTGCATGAATCTGCACAGGAGTAAAACAGGGGGGGGAAAAAGCAGCGAATAAATGAATGTTTACCAGTGTCAGATGAGGAGGAGGAGGAGGGGGTGAGCTGTCATGTTGTGTGCGGTGTGGCTGATGTGCGGCTCTCGGTCTCTGTTTGTCTGATCCCACTGACACAATGTTAAAGCCTCAGTTTCATCTTTCATCTTTCACCTCTTAACTTTATTTTTCCTCCTTGCAAAATCCTCCGAAGCGGCACAGGATGTCCCTCAAGTTCAAACGGATGGGTTTTTTTGCACAAGGATTTCAAGGATTATGATGGGCCAGCAAGAGTCCAGCATGGTGAATAATGAATATTGAACCAGGACATTAACGTTTCAGCCACTGCTGGTGCTGCTGCTGGTGCATCCACCATCCAGGCTGTGGGTTTCAGCACAACTTAGATTAATGGATTCTCTGTGTCCCAGTGAATGTTTTTTTTTTTTTTTATCTCAGCTTTATTGTGCAATATTTCATCTCCCTCTTTGTGGAATGTATTTCTAAACATGATTAAAAATTAATGGCTGTAGGTATGGGATATCTAATTCAATACTTGCCTGCACTAACCCACTATTATTGAGATGGTGCGCAAAGCCATAATCTCAACATTGAAACTGCAAGTGTTTCAGTTCATTAATTCTTTTCTCTTTTTGTCCCAGGGATGGTATCAACTTTTTTTTGGTGCATTCAACAGCATTTCTCTGTACATTAAAGGTTGTAACTACCATGCAGTGCTTTGTTTGAGAGCTGGCATTTGGTAGGAACCACCATAATGTCAGTGATGGTTTAGATAGCTGTGGGATGTGGCAGCGTGCAAGGGTCAGAGCTTACTATATAAAAGCAGAGGGAGTGGGAGAGAGAAAAGATAAGAACACAAGGCGAAAGAAAACATGGGGCAACAACAATATTTCCAACAGCACCGATTTAAACATAAGGAGCTCAAATCTTTACACTGATGTCTACAGTAAGTATTGATTTGAGAAGGTAAACAGTGCAGCAATGCTGAAAAGACAACATCAGCAGAGGGCTTTCAGAGGCTTTCATAACTAGTTCTCTAGAGCTATTATGTCATTTGGCCCCATGTTTCTGTATAGTGTTGATGAAAGGGGGAAATTGTCTCTTTTCAAGCTTTGTAATCATCATTTTGTTGAGAAGGTTTATGTGATTTCTGTGTATGTGATGGTATTTATTGTACTGTAATGTTTAAATAGTTATCTCACTTGTACTCACATAATCAGGCAGTGTTACAAAATGTTTCTATATTCATAATGTCTCTCTTTATCTCTGCAGGTGTGAATGGGCCTGAAGGAACTATAACATCAGCTGGATCAGATTATTCAGCGCTGCAGCAGGTCAAACTAGACTCCTCACTCCCACATTCTAATGAGGCCACGGCGATGCTGACATCCCCTCTGAATCCAAAGACATCATCATGCTGAAGACGGAGGCCTCGGGGGAGAGGACCAGCCTCCGGAGTGCCTCCCCCCACCGAAATGCCTACCGGGCTGAGTTTCAGGCGCTCAAAAAGGCCTTTGACCAGCCTCGGATTGATGGAGACTCCAAGCCCAAAGACCTCGAACGGGTGAAACAACCAAGGGGCCGCCAATATGGCAGCCATGTTAGTCGCATTAAGGACATGTTCATGCAGATGGGCTCTGAAAATACCTCAGCTAAGGCCAAGGGTTGTGATGATTCCTCGCCGCAAAAGCTGGTCAAGCCCACCAACTTCATCAACAAGGCTGATGGATCAGTGATAAAACTCCAGCATTCCTCATCAACTGACAGGATTGGAGGCGCTGGAGCAAAGTTCTCTGAAACCAGGAAGCTGTTTGAGCAGCAGTCACGTGACCAGTCCCAATCACCAGTCTTTCCGTACGGACGTGATAAAAGAGGTTCCCATGAGCACCTCGATGACTGGCGGGGTACAAGGTCTAATAGAGGCAGTACAGACTCTTTGGACTCGCTTTGCTCCAGAACAGAGGCGTCCTCGCCAACTGTCAGTCAACTCAGTGCTGTTTTTGAAAACGCAGACCACAACAACCAAGGTGCGGCCTACAGAGGAGTTAGCAGACGGGCCCTCTACTCACCAGACGGATTTCAACGCCACGGAGGGGACCTCAGTGAGGATGATTCACGACAATCTCCAGTTCGTGGAAACAACCGGAGCAAGACAGGGGGACAGTTTCCCGCTTCCTCGTCTTCTGAAGACCTTCTAAGCCCCAGTCCTGGGACAGAGACTTCGGAGCTGAACCCCGTACAACAAGGGGAAGAAGCCCAAGACAAAGCTGAAACTACGGGTGGAGATAGACGGTGTCTTCCTGGGGTCACCACCAATGGAAGCCAGGTTAATGGTTCTTATGTAGAAGAAGAGAAACGTTCAGAAACAAGAAAATATAGTGAGGATCTAGGGGTGTCCAAAGATGACAAAGCTTTTGAAGATGCAACCCCTGAGCCATTGCCGACCCCAACTACACCAGCTGGGGTCAGCCAGGAGGATGTGGATGGTTCAAGAGAAGATAAGCAATCTGAATCTCCCAAGGGCCAGGTGGAGGAACCTGATGAGGAATACACTGGGAATGAGCGGGTGATTTTTAACGCAGACGGGGACGCCTGTTACCAGGGTTGGGGGGAAAGCTGCACAGATCCTGAGGATGACCTCTACGGAGACGATGAGGATATTGTCTACGACCCGGGCTCTGACCTGACAGAGATTCCTGGTCTACCACAAGAAAACAAAGAGGACATCCCTCCAAAGAGGAAGATTCGCTTCAGCACTTCTCCCATTACAGTAAGTTGGGCTGCTGAACAAAACTCTTTTGGAAGCCTTAATTGTGTAAACACAGTGAACACAATTCAACATAAAAGCCCTTGTGCAGCTTTTATCAAAAGTAGGTTAAAACAACAGAGAGCTAATATTGTATTCAGAGCTTCCTTTTTTATGGGCTTGTATTTATAGTTGCTGTTGAACTACTCATCGGTGTTACCGGTAGCTTTGTTGTTTT
Organism: Morone saxatilis; assembly: GCF_004916995.1. NCBI lineage: Eukaryota > Metazoa > Chordata > Actinopteri > Moronidae > Morone > Morone saxatilis. The sequence goes on from NW_023340268.1 coordinate 14,014,340, forward strand.
CACATTTTTATGGGGTCATATGATCATGATTAAGTGGTCTGACTTCACTAATCTTTGTATCCTCGTAAGACCTTTTATCGCGTGGTTTTATTTCACATTTTCTTCTTTTTAATATGGCTATATGGTAGATAATAGTAAATTATCATATATTGTAGCTGTTGCTCTCTGATAGCAGGGGTTGTAGCTATTTTGCGATGCAGAGCCAGAGGGTCAACGCATCGCCCTCTGGGAAATTGACGTGTTCATGAGCAGAACATCTGTGCATGTGTTAGTCATGCTGGTTCTGCACCCACGCAGTTTCGCACATGATACTGTGTTTGTGTTTGTCAAACAGCCCCATCTCAGGGTTTTAAATGAGGAGGCTATTTGTTGTGCTATTTGATGAGGGTATTTTCTAAATTTCAGTGTGAAAGATACTGTATATACGGAATATAGTGGACCTATGGCGTGTGTCCAGTGTGTAAGCTTATTGTGTCCATTATGCTCAGTGATATCAGCAGATTTATGGCTAGAGATTACATGCATTTCTATCATTCATCCCACAGAGATTACAACACAATAGGGTTTTACGTATGTAGAAGGGTCATTGCTTCTAGTGAAAATGCAGCCACATAGTTTCATGTCCCTGGTAACAAGCCATTTCTTTTTTTTTTTATTAATAGAAATAGCTTTACCATAGTATTTGTTGCATCATCTCCCTTAAATCCGAGTTAGACACAATGCAACCAGTGTTGTTTGTGGATGGATTATGGGAAATATTTTTCAGTATTTTAAGTATTTAGATTCAATAAGATTATCATGTTTCGCTGTAAAAACACATTTTAAGTTGACCTTTTCCTTTTTATCCTGTTTATTTCATTTTTGGGTGAAATCTATTTTGGTTTTTGAGATTTTCAGCCTGTTGACATACAAGCAAAGTGTGTGCAAGTGCTTGTACAGATAACATTTGAGGGCAACACAGTGGTGATTGAGCGAGTGAGGTTTGTGTATGAAAGATTTGGATCTAACACAAACATTCCACAGGTTGTGGATCAATCCTATTAACATGCTGTAACGAACCAGAACAATTAGCCCAGTTATTGAGAGGAGAAAACGTGATGTTGGCTCACTAATTACCCTGCACTGTCTCTGCAATGTGTGTCCTTCTGCTTCTATCTCATTTCCTCCCTCTCAGGACTCCCCACACGTGCATGAAAACACTCAAAATCGCAAGCAAACATTTCCAAAAGGATGCAAATTCTTACATTATGTGGCTTAAACATAGCTTCATGTGTAATATCATTGTATGTTTTCAGTGAAAACATCTACAAAACCTGTTTCCATTTCTTGATATCAATTTAGCAAATGTTATTTTCATTATGCAGTGAAGGGGAGCGCTACAAAGCTTGTTGCCCCATTCAGGTCGAACAGGCGGGGAATATGCTCCTCCGTTGTTGTCTGTCGTTTCAAGGCTTCTGTTTTCTATGAAAAGGGCCGACGCTCGTTCATCATATGGAATATTCAAAATAGGCATTGCCCCCCCTTTACACAGATGCACGAGCACAATTAGACATGCACCCCTCCCACTTCTCCATCATACGCGCCCCTCCTCTCTGCCCACGAGGAACAAACAGGGTTCTGTCTTTTGTTCGTCTATATAGTGAAAGAGACAAAGCTATTTTCTCAGCCCTCTGCCCCGCACGAGTCCAACTTGACCCCCGTGGGAGGAGGCAGCAGAGAAAGACCTTGAAAAACAACCTGCTCTTGTAATCTAATACTTAATGTTCCCTCCCCTTCGTGTAATATTTCTTAGTCCTGTCCCGTAAAGCGGATAAATAATTTCAACATCCCAGCTTTGAAGGTTTAATTAATTTAGAAATCATCATGGCAGCCACAGGGAGAAGATGACACACAGCCAGCTTTTGGTAACATTTTGTAAACATGCTTAATGCCTTATGTTTAAGAAGACGAGTAACAGGTCCAGATGCTCATAGAGGACTATTATTGTGTTGACTTCACTAATGTTACGTTTATAAATCTAGCCTTTAGCCATGCACGGGTCTGTGGATCTGTCGGTCTGGTGGTCCACCACTGCAGAGTGAATTATCTCAACAACTATTGGATGGATTGTCTGTACGGTTGAATTTTGTACAGACATTCATGGTCCTCAGAGGATGAATCCTACTGGCTGGTGATCCCCTGACTTTTCAGCGCCACCTTGAGGTTGACAATGGTGGCTTGTAGTGAAATATCTTGACAACTACAGGATGGATTCCAATGAAATTTGCTACATCCATTCATGGTGGAGATAAATCCCTCTCACATTGGTGATTACCAGCGCCACCCGCAGGTCACAGTTCTCACTTATTGTTCCATCTACCAAATGGATTGGCTCAAAATGTTGTATAGGCATCCGTGGTTCCCAGACAATTAATCCTAATGACTGCCTGTCTTTCCTCTAGCGATGCCATGAGGTTCACCCTTGCGGCCCTGAGTGAGAATGTCTAAACAACTGTAACAGCTTGTGTAGATTGCCATAAAATTTAGTTCAGATATTCATGCCCACCTCAGGATATACTGTAATAACTTTGGTGAACCCCTGACTTTTCATCAAGCGCCATCATCAGGCCAAATATCTATTTGTCTGTTGTGAGCAAACACCTGCTAAACTAATGACATTCAGCCTCAGCTTTATATTGCTAATTAGCAAATGTTAGCATGCCAACACGCAAAACCAAGATTGCGAACATGGTAGACATGCCTCCTAAACATTGCATATTAGATCAGTCATTGTGAGCTGATCTTAGCATTTAGCTTAAAGCACAGGTAGGCCCACAGTAAGTAAAACCCCACAGAGTAAAACTATGAGTTGCTAGCACACAGGTTTTTTTGTTTTTATTAATGGTTACTTCCACATCCTTTCACTTTAGTTGTAACATCCTGACTGGCCTAGTGAGAAGTGACTGCTTTGAGCTGCCCAAGGCAAAGACAGCCTTCCCCCCCCAGAGGCACTGACCTACAGAAGAGAATCAGAGCTCATGTTCATTCAAGCAACTGGTTTCATCTTTGCCATTAGTACTTCCAGTTTGCGTGTTCAGTCTGAACCATATAGACTGGTACTAGTCTGATACTGATAGATTCAGTGTTCTATTGCACTTTTGTTGTCCTGTTGTCGAAATATGTTCTGTGCAGCTGGTATGACACTGAGAATACAATGTTTGATCTGAAGGTATCACACACATCTCAGCCAGTGTTTAGTTCCCCTGCTGTGGTTTTCTCATGGTTTTAAAATGTTCAGCTTTGATCGCAAACAAATCCCAAAAGCTTTTAACCATCTCACACTTGTTACAGACTTCTTTTCTTGCAGTTTGTTTTCTTTCTGTCTTTGTTGAACCGCACCCCAGGAGTTTGACAGAAGAAGTCTTCTCCCTCTGCATGCAGTCTGCTGTGTCAGTCTCCTCGTTTCCCCCCATCCCTCTGTACGTGAATGGCATTTATATCATCTTTTTAATGATACTTTTTGTGCCTGTAGAGCAACTGCATTTTCATCAGTCAAGACACCTTGATATCTTAATGGAATTAAGCAGATGTGATGAGTGGAGCACCGTTTAAATGGCCAATGAAGTGGCTCCGTAATCAGCCCCTCCACTCTGCATGATGTCTGTTACTGGATCAAAGAGACTGGCATTTTCTCCATTAGGTTCTGCTGCTGCGTCGTTAGTGGAATGCTGAGTAGCATGGATCTGAGCTCAGAGACATAATCAATATGATAGATGTGTGTCGCTCCTCTTCTTTGTGGCAATGGTTTTTTTTTAGCTGCAAGACTTTGTGCCTTTTATTTCTTTGACTGGATGTTTTTACTGGTGTGTTGTTCTGCAACTTAGGAGGGATGGTTGTGTGGAGATTTTGTTTCATGAGTCATTCATGTGACTCATTTGCCTCAGACCAGGGACAGGGTCAGAGCTGTGGCAAGGGGTGGCACGGGCCCCCAGGAATCTGATTGGCCATCGCTAGTCCCCCCC
>NW_023340268.1:14018440-14032490 GCF_004916995.1 Morone saxatilis
AGGAATCTGATTGGCCATCGCTAGCCCCCCCCCCCGGAGTCAAAAGGTGATGGGTTGGTAGTTGGGTTGTTGATTTTATGAATGGATTATTGAACGTGCATAGTGGGTACTGGCCCAGAGCTTCTGGGTAAATTGAATGTTTACATTTCTTTCTTTCAGAGACACAAAAAACACATAGACAATGGCAATATAACCACAAAGCCTTTCTGTTTCATAATCTGTCCATTGCTGTAGGCTATTTAGAGTTACCAGTAGAAGATATTTATTAATATTATTCCATATCAAAATATTTGAAGTTGTTTATTTTGCATTCATTTGTTAAGCTGAATAAACAACAATTAATAATGTAAATTGCATTATTGCTAAGAACCAGGGCTTTAAATTTGAGTCTTTACACATTTTACTGTGTCCCCAATTTAGACCCCCAAATCAAAGTGACCTGCCTCAGACGGATATCTCTATGCTAGCAGATTAGATCACCCTGCAAACACTTGGTTTCAAATACAACCTACACACATTCCTTTCTTTGTACTTTTGCCGTAATGCGAGTTTGCATCTCGGGCTGCAGTACATCAAACCAATTCAGAGACTCATCTTGTACTTTGGTGGAGCGTGAAAGAACCTAAAGACAAAGTCGCTGATGCTTAGAAACAGAGAAAATGCCAACTAGCACCCTCCCAGTGCCGGGCATTTAGAGACAGTCATTTATTTTGTCATGTGGGAGCTCATTTGACTGCCCTTAATACAATACATGACAACAGAGACTCTTGAGTTTTTTGTCAGGATGTAACTTACGGCCTGTCCTCCCTACTGTAGCTACATTACTGTTCAAATCCAACAATGTTGTTACATAGATGCATCTAGAGTAAACATCTGTGTGATTCTAACATCCTTATCTGGAGCACCACCTAATACAGTCTTGTGCTTCACAAGCTCAAATGAGATGGCCTCCAGCCAGGAACTTTGCTTTCTGACCGTGTTTTCTGATGGAAAGGATTGCTCTACTTTAGGGCAGTCTGTCTTTCTGGCTGATGGTATATGTGTAACAGCATTGCCTGACTTTTGGAACAAATACTGACATGGAATTTGGCAATGTCATTTTGAAATAGTATTTAGGTCTGCACGGCATTGCTACAGCTTAGCCTCTTTCAATATAGCGTAGTGTTGCAGTGGATGCCTTTTCCAATAAAATCCATTTTGCAGAAATGTAAGTCCTTTCTGTTTCAATCATTCTCCATGATTGAGTTGAAGTCTGCAACTCACAGCATGGAAAAACTGCTGCTAAATGGTATTTTGCCAGGTTTTTGCGTAACATAATTTTCTGTATATGGATATATTCTTTAGCACCCAGTCAATCTCTCTTCTGCCCTGAATTCGAGTGTTTTCCCTCTGTGAGCTGAGTGAAGCTGGCTGTCAACTTCCTAATTATGCAATCTGTGGCTGGGCATAATAGGGGAGAACAGGGTTTTGTTGGGAGGGAGTTCCAATACTTTGCTAGAGCAGCTATACAGCAGTTGACATTTTGGTTAGACCAGCAAAAAAACAGCAGCTGATCTCAGGCAGAACGACAGTCGGGTATTTTGGTTAAGCCTCTTTCAGGGAGGCTAAATCGAAAATCTTGACTAACAGCTAGGCTTTTTACAAATCATCTAGTGGTGTAGAAACTTGTTTGATGGCTTTATATATGATTATGTAGTAATGTGAGCTAAAATGTCAGCGTAAACAATCCAGAAGTATTAATATTCAACCCAAACTATCATATTAAATGTTTTTGTGTAGTAGTCAAACTATGAATGAAAAAGCACAGCATCATGACTCCAAGAATTTTCTGCTTCCTGTCTTATCTCTGACAGGTACAACTACTCCAAACTCAGGTGTGTGTATTTGTGCGCGCATGTAGCTTAGTCACTCCATTATTAATGCAGTGGTGTTTTTGTTTGCTTGTTTCGGAGCCACCCGATCCTCCCTGGGGGATGCATTTTTAATGATCCAGGAAAGGCAAGACGTACCCTGCGGTTTCTAAGGCTGGTCAGTTGCAACACAGTGGGCTGTGTCATGAACCATCATCCAACCCCCACCTACCCTGATCTGGTCGTCTGCTTATGATATCGTCTGCGCTGACAGTTTTTTATTGCAGTAAAAAAACTGCACAGAACAGAGTGTCTGAGCGACACAATGTTCTCAGTGTTTGCTAAGCCGGCGCTGAGGAAGGTTCAGACTGCTGCATTGTCACCATGTCCTTGTTTATCGTGAGTGAGGAACATGATTAAGGTGAACTGTCTGAAACACCAACTGTTGGACTGATTCCCGTAAAAAACACTAATGCATTCTCACATTTGTGCCGCAAGTAGAATTATCCCAGATCACACATAGTGGCTATTCTACTGTGTGTGTGAATAGGAATACTGAATGTGGTCCCAAACTCTGCCAAGTCATTGTTACGGCATAATGAATTTCATAGCATAGCAAGTGGGCATTAGAGCATCAGTACTGTAACAAGCAACATGTTGTTATTGTGTTACTGATCCCAGCCTCCCACTCACTGTATATGACCAAGATATGAAAGAAAGCAGTGCATTGTCTGCAGCCATTCAGTTGCAGTTGTTTACTATGCTCTTCCCTTTTAACGCTGACCCCTCTCTCTCTCTCTCTGTCCTCCCCCCCTCACTCTCTGTGCCTCTCGTCCTATAGTTGGGCAGTGGCTGGGTTTGTTGGTGGGAGTCATAGCACCCAGTGGTATTGTGTGGACTGAAGTTCATTCCTGAGGGCAAAAAAACAAGCCGGCTACAGAAAGACCAGCTGAAACAAAAAATCGGAGCTGAGTTTTCCCCCTTTGAATGAGAACGCAAGTCTGAAATGACATCTTAATTACATTTTGAAAAGAGTACATCTTGGCTGTGTATTTCTCTCAAAGATCTCCTCTAGTACGAACAGCATGTGTGTCTGCTGTATATGCAGAAGCTCCATCTGAAGTTAAAAAAAGAAATGCTGACTTGTTAGATTGAGATGCCGTTCCCTGACGTGTCAAAAGTAAGTGTCACTTCCTCAGATGATGAGGGGTGATGTACGTCAAAATGACAGAAAGGTTGGCCTCCAATTGACTGTAAAATCCTGTACAATTCTCTCTTATCTAACGGGTTACTGAATGTATCTGTTTCTTTCTCTCTTTTCTCACTCTTACTCATTCCCGTCTCCACGTCTTTATATCTGTCAGTCTCAGTCTGTTCTTGCAAAACATGAATTTATTTCCATCATCAGCAACCGTCTCGTCCCTTCAGCATTCAGACACTTTCTTCAGCACCTGTCAGCTCTCCGGCATGGTGTTGTGTGAGTGGGTGGGTGGCCACAGGTAGAAGTGATGGAATGTAAATGTGCTGAGCTGTCGCTGCAAAGGCTGTGTGTGTGTATGTGTGTGTATGTGCCAGGCTGTAGTTAATCCACTGCAGGGTTTGCTGGGCTCGTGCCACAGCAGTAGGAACATTTCTCCTGGGTTTCCCAGCCTCTTATTGCCCTGGGCAGCGTCCACTGTCTGGAAGGTGTGGGGCGGGCGACGGGACTGGCACCCACACACCAAAGGCCCGGTTTAATACCATCAGAGGCGGTTGGCCGAGCATGGGCACCATGCCGTGACATCTTAGGCAGGGACTCAGACAACCCTGGAGCAAATTACCCCTAGCCTCGCCTGCTCCTTAGCTTTTCTTTTTTTTTTTGTTCCATTTTCTTTTCTTTATTTCTCTCTTATTGCCTGTTTCACTGTTCAATAGCCTGACTGTCTGCTGCTGCTGTAACCCATGAATCATATGAGTCACTCTGTTTCTCTCTCAGTGGATATTGCCTGCCATCCTCTGTAAACTCGATTCTTCCTTTTCATTTCCTACTCCTCCACTTTTCTCATCATATTGATGCTTCCTGCATCTCTTCTTTTGTCCCCTCATTTGTCCTCTTTGTTTTATCCCAGTCCACCATCTCTCATTTAACTTCCCCTTCCTCTATTCCCCATTCAAACATTAACTCCTTTTTCAACCTTTTTTCTCCTCCATCCCATTCCCATGTTTCTGTTGTTCCCTCTTGCTCTCTCCTCCCCTGTGGTTTATTGTGCCCTTGGTAATCCACAGTCCTCTGTAGCGGAGGGGAGCCATCGGGCGAGTCCAACAGCTCGGATAGACAGACAGACAGACAGACATTATTCGGCTGAGGGGTCATCATCTAGCACCACAGGCAGTGAGATGAATCTTCATTCAGGACACTGGCTGGACATGTACATGCATGCGTGCTTGTGCAGACATGTACCTGCAATGAAACCGGCTGCATACTTTTATCGTTTAAATACCCGATGTGCATTAATAGCAGTACGTACTCAAACACCAATGTACAAATATAGGGAGAGTGAGAGGCACTTACACTGAGTGAGAGGGCTCAGCTTTAATAAAGTCATTGGCATCTGCAGGCATCTGCAGAATCACAGCTGCTGCAGCAGCATCCACAAATGACAGTAAAACCGCATTTTAACAGTCAAACCAAAATCCCTCCTTCCTCCTGGAGATCAGATAACGAGACTGCCAATCTGTGGATGCCCAAACAGAACTGATGTCCGCACTGAAGTGACAGTAAGTCCATTTCAAGGGGTTTGATTACTGATGACACACTAAAATGTGTGTGTTTTGGTGTCAGGGGCATCGATCAGTGTGTTGTTTGGATGAAATATGAGCCTCGGCAGAGGAAAAGAAGAGATATTGGTTGATACAGTGAGGAATGACAAAATGAGAAAGAGGAAAGGTAGTCATTATCAGATATTACAGTGTGTATGTTAGATATCAGAGAAAGTGGTGTGCCTGTATGCGTACTGTATGTGTGTGTGTATGAGTGCGTGGGTGGATCAGAAGTGCTATTACACTGAAAGAGTGGGTGTAAGAAGACGAGTGTATTTCCTGGCTCCCATCTTAAGAGGATGTTATGGTTCCTACATGTATTATCATTATGTAATATAATGTGCAGAAGTTTTTGATTTTTCTCCATTAAAATTTGATAGCAAGATGTACTCAGCAAGCACCATTAGACTCCATAAAAGTATTTTAAACCATATTTTATGATTTTAAATGTATGTGCCCAGCCATCTGAAAATAAGGCACTTTTATATCAATCCTCAAAATCAGGTTTTTGTTGGCACAAGCTTTTTTCATCCAAAGTAGTGCGTTAAGCCTGAAAAGAAGTGCAGGCAGCGTAGAGGAATATATTTACATGTAAATGGTTGTGTGTTGTGTTTAATCCTACAAAAGACTTTTCCAATTCAATTCCAGAGGGGCCACATGGGGAGACGGCCCATTATACTCCAGTGTACTTCCACATTTAGTGGTTGTCCTTGTGCGCTGCCTCTTCAATAAAAATGGAATTACAGTCGAGCAAAATGACCTACCTCAGCACACACCAACTGTACTTGAAAGTGGAAATCTGTAGGTGTTTGTCATCTTGACGTGATCAGGATATAGATTTCACACCGCTATTAAAGCAGATAAGGTTGAAATGCTCTGACATCGCTGTTTCCAAGGGATCAGTTTATTGGATTATGTGGGTCAACGTAGTGATACGCGTCATATTAGGTTCGATGTAGCTGTCAAGATTTATTATATCTCTTGAGTCATTCCCTACATGCAGATAATGTTGGGTTGTGTCAGCTCTGTCACTGTTTGCACCCTGTTTGTTTGCCTCAGATTGTACATCCTGTGAAAGCCTGCAATAACGTTTCTCCTTTAAAACGTTTAAAACGAATGTACAGCCATGTAAGCTCTGGTCATTAACGTGTGTAATCCATTGACAGTATATATCATCATTACCATGTTCATCATCTTATTTTAGAGCAATAGCATGCTAACATTTGTGAATTAGCACTAAACACAAGTATTTAGTCATGAACCAGTTTGGGACAAAGTTAGTGGATCATCAGAGTCAGTAGGACTAATCCTGTGGGAAACATGAATGTATGAACCAAATTTCATAGCGATCCCGTAGTCATCAAGGTATTTAACTCTGAAGCAAAAATTTAAACTTGTTTGTGGCGCCAGAGGGAAGGTCGGGGGATCAACAAAGTCATTAAAATGTATCCACTAGGGACAAAAAAAAAGTAAATTTCATGTCAATCAGTCAGGTAGTTGTCAAGGTTTTTCCCTTGAACAACATATATCTACTTCATAGTGACATTAGGGGAAAAGTCAGTAGAAGTAATAATTTGGACCCCATGAATTTTACTACATCAGGGCATTTCTGGCTGACCCACCAACAGACCAACCTTGCCAATCCCAAGAGCCATGCAGTCAGCCATTCCTGTAATATATCCATGAAGGGCAGAGGTATATATATATATATATATCTATATATATATATATATATAGATATATATATACACACATATATAAGTAAATGTTGTTTGAATATAGCTATATATATTATATGTATGGTTAGCTGCAGCCTTAACTGTCTCTTCCACAGCTGTCAGACTTGTGGTTGCCAGCTGCAGGCCTGGTCCTGTACTCTGGCCATTTTTCAGCTCCCTGTAGTAAAACAAGCAGCAGGCAGCAGTGTCCTACCATACCGCCAAGGTTAAACACAGTCACACACATTATTGTACCATCTCACAATCAGATTTTTTCCCTTATCCCTCCTCCTTGCTTCAAATCAAAACGTGTTTTTTGGCAGAACATAATCCAATTATCTACAGAGAAGAAGAAGATATTATATAAATCAATGTAAAAATGTTGCTTGATTTATAATAAACATATTAAACATAAGTTGAATCTGTTATCAAAAGGAGAGTGTGTAGGATTTAGTGGCGTCTAGCAGTAAAGTTGCAGGTTGCAACCATTTGAATACTGCTCAGCCTTTCATGCATGCAGGAGGAACTACGGTGGCCACAAAAATCTAAAGGCCCTATCTAGAGCAAGTGTTTGGTTTGTCCGTTCTGGGCTACTGTAGAAACATGGCAGTTGAAAATGGTGGACTTACAAGAGGCTCCCTCTGTAGATGAAAATGGCTCAAAAAATGTAGGAAGGGTAATTTTTGAGCTGCGTTCTTTCTTTGGGTGCCTTAATATTTACCGAATTGACTGGACATGGCCTGTCCTCAGAGGGAACCAGATGTTTTTTCAGACAATATGGAGATATATGACAACCGTCAGGTTCCTTTATCTTGTGCGTAAATGCTTTCCATTTGATAATGCAGTCTGTCTCTCTGTTTCTCTTTCACTCTCTTTCTGCCTACCTATTCTTATTTCCCATGTGCATGCTCTTTCATTTAACTTGTCACTCTCTGTCTCTCAGTCACCATTGCTCTCTTGTCCATCCTGTGCCTTCTCAGTTCATCTGTCTCTCAGATTGTTTTGAATTCCCTCTCTGGCCCTTTTCTTATCTATCTCCATCGCTGAACCTCCTCTGTCTCTTTTTCACTTGCCTCCTCTCACGGATCCACCCTCATCTGTCCTCATCTTTCCTCATGACCTCTGTCTCTCTCTGTCTGACTGGCCACATGCTAATGTGTTTGTAGATAGCACACAGTGACAGAGAGAGGCCATTAGAGAGTGTACTGACTGCCAATGGTAGCATCGTGTCCAGGACATCCAGGACAGCGCTGGTGTTAGCATTCGTCAGCAATGTGTGTTTGTGCATTGGTATATATATATATTGTGTGTGTGTGTGTGGAGAAAGAGGGGGTGAATGTATTTTACATTCCTGAGTATTTGTGTGCTTATATATCTTTAATCATACGCACAACATTATGTACATGTATATATGTGACGTGTGTATGGGTGTGTGCGTGTGTGTGCATGGGGCCATTAATAATGCAGAGCTGTTGATCACACTGAATGATTGATGACAGCGAGGTCATGGATAGAGCTCACGCAGGTTCACACAGAGGAAAGAATAAACACCAACCCTGGCAGCATCACGCTACATCAATGTGCCCAAGCTGTGTGTACAACCAGCACAGAGTCTCTTAAATGTAGTGCCACTTATTTATTTATTTACTGTAGTTTGCTACATCCGCTACAGCGTGAAAAATGCGTAACTAAAAGCACAAATATCTTGATTGACACTTTTCGTGCATTTTTTAATGTTTTGAACTTGTTTGCCGGTTATTATGTTCGTCCGTACGCAGCTGAGATCTTCCTCCATTTCTGCACACATACGTACCAAGTGATGAACATAAATCTGGCTTTAGTCATTGCATGGGATGTGAGATGTCGCCTTATTGATCTCTACCGAGATTATATTTCCTCTTTCACCCTATTCAAAAAAGGTCAGGGCCCCTAGATAGGAAGTGGCTGACTTGCTCGGTGACATTACAGGATGTGATAAAACTCTGTGGGAACCAGATATAATTTGCATCCTCAGTGCAGTTTGTGACAGTTTATTTCCCTCATCTGCTGTAGTTCTGATTCATGTGATCACAGCGTCGAGAATAACTTTGATAATGATTGACGTAATCAAGCTAAATGTGCGATATCCCTCTCCCCCGACCTCCTTGCCTGTAGGAGCCATGTGGTGAATGTAGCTAATTTCTCAGATTTTCTGGGATAGCAGCTGCAATCAGTGTGTGTGTCTCCAGGTGTCTGACACACACACACTCTGCGTGTAGACTGCGCATACCCCTTAATTCAGCACCATCAGCCAGCATTCTGCAGAACGCCGCACTACAGACGTGACAACAGCATGCATGTTGGAGTCTGCTTGTGCACAGCTATCTCACCTCCTCCCCTTCCTCTTTGGTGCAGAGAGCAGTGGGAGCGCTTGGCCCGGGATGAGATGTGAAGTGACGGCCTGCCTCTTGCTGTGGAGGAAAGATTCTTACGAGGGCCACGCAGCTTAGAGGAGGAGAAAGGCCTCCCTGTCCCTCCTCATTATGTTTCTCTACACTACAGTTTCCTGTTGGTTAATGGGCTGGTTGTAGTTGTGGCTTTGTTACACTGGGTTTTATTTACCAACTATATCTTGGTTTGGAACACAAAAGCTCTTATTTACTTCCACCAATAGTCATAAACTTGTAAAGTAAGAGCATTAATCTGCCTGGAGAGCAACCACTGTTATCATTAAAAAAAAGTGTCTTGTCATACTTGTATGAGTTGTAATTGCTAATAAGTGTAAACTTGCTTACTCATTATTAGCCATTAGGTACAGTAATGCCTTTCTAAAACTTAATTTAACATCCAGAATCATGCTGCTAATGTGGTCCAGGTGATTTCTAGCTCTATGACTTGAACCAGCTGCTATATTTAATTCCGTGCGCCCACTTCCGCTAACTCCTTGTGCTCCCTCTCCAGGTGTTCAACACCTACTCCAATGAGGACTACGACCGACGTAACGAAGAGGTGGATCCTGTGGCCTCCTCCGCAGAGTATGAGCTGGAGAAGAGGGTGGAGAAACTGGAGCTCTTCCCTGTGGAGCTGGAGAAAGGTGGGAAAGGAAATCTAAGAACATTGTAACGAGGAGGTGGATCTTGTCAGTTATACATTATACCCAGCAGACAGATTCACCTACATATGGGATGTCACTAAAGAAAAATTAAAGGTGGCATATTTCTATTTTTATTCTATCTATGCAGGTTCTTCAGTTTTTTCTTTTCCTCTGTTATGATTTACTGAATTTATGGCCCAACCATTGAAGATAAGGCTGGCTAATTTCACTGCTTCTAAGCATCCTGTTTAAATGCAGCAGTTCACTACAAATCTCCTTAGATCACATTAAAAGACATTGTAGAGCACAGTTTGTTCTAATTCCCCAGCATGAGCTACAAAGAGGTGATATTTCATCTTCTTCACTTGTCTTTTCCTGTTGAGGTTTTTCCTGTGTTGAAATCCAGTATTGCCAAGAACCTAAAATAGAATGACTTCATGTTGTAAGGTTTCATCCACCTCCCCATTATGTAACCCTAACAACTTGTGAATAATTAATGCGGAATAGAGATGGACGGATGCTACACTGGAAGGGAATTTCCCATTCAGCACGTTTCATATTTATGTGTGTAATACCAAGCCAATCGTAAATATCTAGTCTTCTCCATTAATAAATCAGGTGTTCCATCTAGCTGACATCAGTTTACTAGGAGCCATTTTGAGTTTGATCCAAGCTCACTGGAAAGTTACGAAATGGAGAGCCTTAACCCTGCTGTGCCCCATCGCACACTTACAGAGACCACAACTAACTACGTGGTCCGTGTGATTCCAGACGACGACGGCCTGGGGATCAGTATCATCGGGATGGGCGTCGGTGCTGACGCAGGGCTGGAGAAACTGGGCATCTTCGTCAAGACCGTCATCGAGGGCGGAGCTGCTGAGAGAGACGGCAGGTGAGCGCTGCTTTCCTTGCTGGATATCACACATGTCAGTGAGCGATTAATGAGTCTGGAGACACGTTAAAGCAGATGAGAGCACGTGAAAGCTCAGCGTGTGCTGGGACAAAGATTCACATTTCACTTATTGTACAAAAATACACACAGCAATTAATCAGCTGTTTGGTTTCCATTTACCCACCACCACCTCTTCTCACTCTCACACACACACACACAGAGTCACACTCTGTCCCTGTCAGATTTAGCAGCAGGGGTTGGGATTAAATCCACTGGGAGAGGCACAGTCTGGGACATGAAGTCTCACACAGGACTGTACAGTGCGTAGGTGTGTGCACTGTAAGTGTATTGTGTGACAGAGACAACGCATTAGAGTGTATTATCTCTTGTATTCTGTGTCAGTTTGCAAAAGTTAGTCTGCAGAAAATGAGAGACTTTTTTTTTTTATAGGCCTCCATATTCACAGTGTGTCTGTGTCTCTATGTATGTCCCTGGAAGATGTCTGTCTGTGTGTGTGTGTGTGTATGTGTGTGTGTCTTATTGAGAGGGAGAAACCGTATTGTGTCTGTGTGCATTATAAAGCGTGAACAGTGCAGAGTAAGCAACTCAGCCAGGGGTAGAGGAGGAAATGACAGCTTCCCAGCAGGCGAGCTGTGGTTTTGTGCCTCTAAACCACCAGCTTCTACCTATTAGTGTATCTGTGTGGTTCAGGTTCCCCATAAACAGATTAAAAAAACAGATAGGCACTTCCATTCCATGCAGTGTGAGAGCAGTAAGTACTGTAAGCTCAGCATACACACCCAGGAACCTTAGTGCACTGGGGTTGTTTGCGGTAGGTATGTTTTCATTTGGGGATTAATTTTTTTTCTTTTATGTAGCAGCCAGGGTTGGCATTTTCAGGAACACATGAGAGCGAGATTAGTTAAAATGTAGCGAGCAGAGAGATGGGGCAAAGGAATAGAGAGTGGGGAAAAGAAACAGCTTGTTCAAAAGTGACAAAAGTTGATCCTGTTCTAAGATGACAGTCGCACTGATTCCAAAAAGTCTAAGTTCTTTTAGTGAGTGGGAAAAGTATGAAAAGATCAGAGGAAGGCTGTGCTAAAGCTCAAGTTCAGTTCATTTCTGAGCCTTCAGATTTGAGCCTTTTCTCCTTTATTTAAAATAAACGTTTAAATAAAGTTGTAAATTTTACTGGTTCTCATCTCTCTACAATGACTTTTATGGTACCAAGAGGGAGAAGTCTACTTTGTGTTTAGTGCTAATTAGCCATTGTTAGCATGCTAACACACTAAAATAAGATGTTGAAAATGGTAAATATTACACATGCTCATAACGTTATTGTCATTGTGAACATGTTAGCATGCCGGCATTAGCATTTAGCTCAAACCACAGTCTGTGCCTAAGTACAGCCCATACAGTCTCACAGAGCTGCTAGCGTGACTGTACACTCTTCGTCCCTTATTTTGACTTTGCCTGCATATTTTCTATTCAAACTGCACATGTAGACTCAATATGAAGACCAAAAAATATATATAAAAAACTTTCACAATAAGCATATGTTTTTTTAAATATATTTTTTGGTGTCATACATTACTAAATGCCTTATTCATTAAATTGAGATCATTTCCTTTAACTTTTTCTCTTTTTAATGTATCTAAAAAAAATATTTCAAAGAGATTAATTACACTACTCATTACTGTTGAAAGTAATACTATTACTAGTAATACGTTACTGCCCAACACTGGTGACCACACATAATAAAATCAGTAAAATCTTATGTAGACAGTAGTACTGTTGTTCCAATGAACCCAAGCTTTAGTATGCAAGCCATGCACACGCCCACTCATCCACAATCCTTTGGTTGCAATAATAATCCGTTTTTCTGAATCTGCCTGTGTCCCCATGGATTTCACAATAAACTTTCATCACAATATAAGATAAATTAACTGAAGACGATAATACTCATAAATATCCTTTAAGCGCTATCTCACTCTCACTCTCTCTCTCTTACACACACACATACATGCACACACACACACGCAAACCAGGAGTCACCAGCCAGAATGTAATTTCCTTCCATCCTTACCTTTTCCAGCTATAGGGCTTTCTCTCTCTTGCTGAGTCAGACTCAATGGTCTGACGCGCATACACACACACTCACAGGCAGACAGATAGATGGGCTTGGCTGTGGCTCATTGTTTTGTCTGGTGCAGATGACCCTAGGTGTGTGTGTGTGTACTGGGGTGATATGGAGGTTATGAGATGAAGGTGTGTATGTGTGTTTTGGTTTATTTGTATGCGCTGTGTGTCAACCAGCCTCGGCCACACATAGCCAAATTGAAATGTTTGATGCCATAAAGGTCAGAAAAGTGTCCGAGCTGCTGACTGACAGACAACCAGCTCTCACCCTGTCAACCTCTCAGGCTCTATACATCCATGTGACAGCTCTGGTTGATGTGTCACTGTCATTTTAAATCCTGCTATGCAGCTGCTTTATGTTGTGACAGAGTGAGACAGGAGCTGAAAGGACGCTGGTTACTCCAGTTACGGATGCAGCCATCACAGAACATGCTTGATTTTGAGCTTAGCTTTGCAGGAAACTTGTGCAAAACTTCAACTGTAATGTGCAAACGTTTCGCTTGGAGTCAGCTTGTTCGGATGTATTTCATTATATTTAGAAATTGTGCGTGAGGTAGAATGGGTTTGTCTAAAGGTTCAGGATAAATAGAATCTGTAATGGTGCATGTTCAGTGATCTCTGTAGAACTAGTTAAAACTCTCATGAAACAGTAGTTCATTATCCTCTCAGTTCTCACAGGTGCCATCACTCTCCAGTCTCAAGAGTGGTTGTACTGGTTTGATTGGACCATTTTATATAATGAAAATGTAATAGTTGGATAGTGTAATTGAATCGTCTGTGCTTATAAACTCGTAGAAGTCCTACATTTTTGCAGGCTCCTTGTATGTTGTTAGCACTAGTAGAAGCAGGAGAGACCAAAGTGGTTTGTTGTAGAAGAAAATGATGCATGTGTTGTGCCTTCAAGCAGGGAAGTATAAGAACAATATGCTGTTTTGTTGAAAAATAATGAGAATTACTTTTTGTTTTATTCATGTGTCAAAGAAATTATTCAGATAACCTCTTAGTCTTGTTTTTATGCAAATTTCCGAGTAGATTTGAATTAAATATTGAGCGTGGACGTCTCTTTGAATGGATTTGTTCACGATCCTCTGTCATTAATAGTGGATCATCAGGAGTTTCATTTTAGGTCAGGAGCTTAGCTGACCTCTCATCGTGTCCAGACCAGAGCAAAAATGTCGGCTGTGTTGTGGCCCAGGGAATGGCTCACTGGCCTCCATGCCCTTGTTGGCCCTCCTAGTTTGTTTTGAGCCTCATCACTTCTGTCTCTTGGTTAGGCAATAGTCGGGAGCTATTGCAGTGGAAAGTCTGGCCCTGTTATTGTGAAAATAATCAGAATATGCATGATAGGCCAGTTTGTTTGTCCCTTGTGCCTCTTGTAGTAGTTTAGCTGCATAAGTCATGATGTTATTTTGACATTTATTTCTGTAGACTAGTTAGTCATTTTCAAGAGAATCATCCGTAAACCAAAGACAGTAATACTCGTGTTGAATGATGCAAATGATGATTCATTTGTGTGTGTGTGTGTGTGTGCATCAGGATCAAGGTGAATGACCAGATCGTGGAGGTGGATGGGACCAGT
>NW_023340268.1:14032590-14047891 GCF_004916995.1 Morone saxatilis
GCACAGTGAAGCGCAAACATCCAATAGTAGTTTAACATAATATTTTATAAAGTGGACGGGGACTTGAAAAATAATCTAAGATGTTGAAAAAAAAATGCATTTAATCAAGGACTGACCTTGATTAAATGTATTTTTTTTTCATTGCAAAAACACATTGATGTTTGTATGTTTGTATGTTTTCACCATCTGATGAGGATTACCATAAGATTATAGAAACTAAAGTGTTCAAGCCAGCTATCAGCCCAATGAATAAGACAACGTCAGATATAAGTACTAACAAACTTAAGCCTCTAAAAATGTCCTTTAGATTCAGCAATGTACACAGAAAAACGTGAGGACAGTCTTCACTTCACACTGCCACTGCATGTATAATTCTCAATGCTGTTCGTCCTGCTGTCACAGTGCAAAAGCTGCAAACGCAGCCGCTTAAGCAGCCATGCTCGGGGAGATTTTGTTTGGCAGGTCCCCTTAGCGTCATTACCATATCTGAGATGGGTGAAGATGTGTGAACACAATATGTGACAAAAGTCTTGTGTGTTTGACAGTCGAGCAGTTTTTGGCAGGGGTCAGCTTAGAGCCGTGGGGAGCAGACAATACACACACACACACAGCATGGCAGGAAGGCTTTGATTTGGAAATTTGGTGCTATCCTTGGCAATGTTGCGAGCCTGCCAATTCTGCTTTCTGTTTTCTCCCTCTCGTCTTTGCTTTTTCTTAGTATGGTTTACTGTAGTGTTGTCTTTTCTCTCTGTTTCACCAACATCGTCTGCCATTGTACTCCCCATCCTGTCTGACTCTTCTTTTTACTCTTCCTCTCTGTCACTATTCCGCTTTCTTCTTCTCCCTATGTGTTGTATGCAGTTTTCACTCCTCTTTCGGTTCTTATTCTGTTCATGCCTCTATCTGGTTGAATTCATTGATGGCACAGTACACACAGTGAGACAGCTGTAATATTGGTGTTAAATAATCCAAGGCCTCAGTGTGGTTTTCAACCTCAATCCTATTCTGGTCGACACATTTTCTGTGGGACTCCGCCGTGGAAAGATAGATGGGTGTGTGGAGAGTAGAGTGCCCGGGGGAAAAGCTGGTGGCTGAACAAAGACATGTCCAACAGTATCAGAACAGACTCCAGGCTGGACAGATGCTGTTTGCTGAACTAATATTGACAATGGAGGTTTTCCACATACCAGGATGTGGCACTACAGGTGAGGCAGCCCCATCTATCACCTGTCCATCTATTTAGCAAGCATAAATAGATTAATATGAGGAGTGAGTATAATGCTGTATAGTCTAATCTGCCTATTAAATAATTACAGTGAATTACATATAAAGATAGACATTTTATATTTAAATCTAGCACATGAATACAACACTAAAAAGTTGTAATAGAATCACCCAGACCTATTTTCCCTCTCCTCTCCCTCTCTGCTCTCTCACTATTTCAGTCTTCCTCCATCATGTCTTACCCACTCGTTCCTCCTCCTCCTCCTCCTCCTACTCCTCCTCGGTAAATCCTTCGACTCTCTCTGTCTGATCACCAGAGGTTTTATGGCCAACTGTCCTAGATTTGCCATTTTAGCTATATTTAACCCTGACTTCCAGCAGCAAATCATCCAGGTCCCCTCCTTATCCCCCTGTAGTAAAATGTAGTAAAGCACCTGTCTTATAGATCACCTCTGAGAAAACACACAAAAACAGTTGCTGAATTTGGACCTAATTTCAGCCAAATGAACAAAACTACCACCGTACAACATCATACATGAGTACCAAAAACCTGAAGGCCCCTAATAAAGGTCCTTTAAATTCACCAGTGATCAGTTATGTCAATGCAGAAAAACATGAGGACAGTCCTCACTTTTCACTGCCACTGCATGGTACAATTCTGTATGGTTTAATGCACCTATACTGGTTATAAAGGTACTCAGGTGTTTACACATTAATGAAAACATACCTGTGAATATTTTATACCTTTTCTGCCAGTAGATCCTCCTAAATGTTACACTGGACCTTTAACGTAATAATCTTAAAATCTAGGCCAAGCTGACATGAGTTTACTTCAGTCTTATTACAAAAAAGCATTAACTACAAACTTTCTTCCATTGATTGTCCTTTTCAGTTTTAAAGGTTGGTCATATACTATATGAATTTTTCTGTCAACAAATCCTACTAAAAAGCCAAAACCAACAATGAATTCATACTTCTAACTAAGAATTCACTGTGGAGCCAAACCCTGATATAGCTTATTCCTTTGTGCCATAGTTGTCCAAAAGCTATTAAAAAACATGTCACGCTGATGCACTGAATGACATTTTTCCTACATTATGATGGAGATGGGCACAGTTTATTCAGTGTCACCCACATAAAGCATACGCATCTACTGTGCTGTAAACTACAGTGCTCAGCTGTTATAGGAAACAGAAAAATGAAACTATATAATTGTGGCCTGCTTTCAAAGATTTACATCTTCAGTGGGACAAATGGGCTGAACTCCACAGACAGAGAAGTCAGAATATATTGACACAAAGACTAAGAACAACACCACACACACCCTTTAACTAAGTCTATTTTGATCCACCAAATTTTCACAACCTACATAAAAAAATCAATAAAAAGAGGAAATCTCTACATGACGTTATAATAGATATCACATCTCCACCATGGTCGACCAGTCATATCTGTTACAACCAAACAAGTGCTACCTAATGGAGAAGACGCGTTTCCTGTAGCACTTTTCCCAGCATCACTTTGAGCTTTCTTTTTCACTCAAATTACAAATGTTGTCCCTTCAAGTTCCTGCACCGTACTGTATTTGTAACTGTAAGAGCCACGTCTGTATAAATAATAGTATAATAATAAGCGTAAATGAGATCAGAAGTGAAGGTTTCTGAATTGAGGCAGCACTGTGTGTGGTAGCCCTGGAACAGTGGGAGGCAGGGAGGAACCAAGACAGACTCTCCATGCGTGAGGAGAAAGGCTGTTTCCAGGTCAGCTGCTCCTCAGACCTCCCTGCTGTCCAAAGGCTACTTAACTTAGCCAGGGCCTTCTCTCTCTCTTTTTTTTCTTTTTTTCTATCTCTGTCCTGCCCTTTTAGTTGTTCCTTTACATGTAGATCAAATACGCCTCTCTGCTGGAGCGTAAGGCCTTTTCCACATCGCCTTTAGAAATATATGAAAGAGCTCTCGGGAACTGAATTCACTTCATTATGCCCTATCTCGAATCCACTCCCTCTCTCTATCTCTTCCTGTCTGTCTCCCTGTCTCACTCTACTCTTACTTGTACACATACAGAAGACGGAAACATGCTCACAAGTTCTTATACACAGTTGCTTTTCTCTTTTGAGTAGCCATACGACTATTTGTGGTGAATGGAGGAGTACATAATTCTGCCTCTTCCCTTTATAGATGTATGATCATGTAAACTATGTACTCTTGAATCTAATATGACTACGTACTTTTTTGTCCCTGTTATACAGACAAACATGTTTATATGTTTATAAACACAATTTGAAGAAGGGATTGTATTTGGGAGGAAGTGATTTTTTTTTGAGAGCCTATTTTTCAGCTTTGTCTACATTTGAATGTGATATGTATTGCATGTAGGTCCCATGTGTAACTACAGTAGTTAGTAGTCAGTAGCCCAGAGGCACAGCCTGTGGCTTCCTCCATTTAGTTCCATGCCAGGCTAATAACAGGCTGGCTGGCTGAGCTCACTGCCTTTTCACATTATTATGTGTGTCCCGTCTCCCAGCCCTGCCCTGATACGTCAGCAGATATCGCTGTCAGTGCTATGTGGCTGTGGGCCTTGGCTGCTCTCCCATAGTGACTGCTGTGGTAATTTCACTGTATAAATACACACTGCTTTTAGAGAGAGACAAATAATTTGAACAGGAATACAGTATATATACATGTTAATGTAGGTTTTAAAAAGGAAATAGGTATCAAGTATGATGTGCATGTACCCTTTATATCTTAATGCAAACTTTTGGGGGAAAAATATGTTGATAATTTGTTTAAAGGTGTTGTCCGGTCTCACTTATAAATGTTGTGACATTGTTAAATGAATAGTCACCATAAATAAATAAGGTAATGGTAGACCCTTTAAAATGTGTGATATTGTTTTATACAAGCATTTATTAGACCTAACTTCCTATTGTAACCTTTTGATACAGAAACCAGGAAGAAACAAAAGGAAGAAATGATGCAGGCCATGATGACACACTGTGTAAAACACAGTCTAGATGCTTGTAATGACGACTTGACAACTATGCTTAAAACACACTTGTTTTAAGCATCATTTAAATGTTTTTCTATCGAAATGTCCAGTAATATATATATAATCTTGGGCTGGTTGGCTCAGGGTATGTGTTGCCAGGACGGTCTACAACAGTGCATGTTGTTGCAGGTTTGTGATTGGCCGAGAGCGTCCGGGCCAGCAGAGTGAGGTGGCCACACTCATCCAGCAGACCCTGGATCAAGAGAGGAGACAGAGAGAGCTGCTGGAGCAGCAGTACGCCCAGTATGACGCAGATGATGACGAGGTAATGACCACACACGACCCTTGGCTGCTACAGACGATGCTAGTCTTGAAGGTGCAGTAAAGAATTGTGCATATGAGATTATGTATCTCATAGTGTGGATCTTACTATTTCCAAAGTGCAAACAGTGGAAGATGCCACCCTCTGAACAAGAGTAACATTATCTTATATTAATAAAGCTCATTATATCTGCATTTATCTGAAGCTCATCTGCTGTCAGTACACACAGTTCTTATATGTGACACTATATTGGAATAATTAGGCTTCTAGTTGTCACATAAATGTAAATAAGCTCCCCTTCTTGTGACAGTTGACTTGAGGTTTTTGCTTATTAACTCCATAAAACTGACTGACAGTATGCTTTGATGCTGGTACACAAAACCGTCTCTCTCTCTCTCTCTCTCTCTCACAGACAGACACACACACACAGACACACACACTAAGTGGATGCCATGTGAGCTTCAGTCCTAGAAAGCATCACTCAGCGTTTCCCCCTCTGATTCTGCTGCTTACTCACAACGCGTTTAATCCACCAGACACTGAGCTCATTGCCCTCCAGCTCATGCTATCTGTGTGTGTGTGTGTATGTGTGCCCTGGAGACAAACGTGCATGTGGACACACTGTATATACACATGAAATCGCACACCGTAGCAATTTAAATCAATTCAGAGTGTGCCCTCATTTACACACACACAGGACCAGCTTCAATCATGCAGAGATTTAAAATACAGACACACAGGCATTTTGTCTTCATCAGTGTTTTTTAAAGGCATTTCCTGGTGGACGGTGGATTGAGAGCCTTCATGCATGAAAAACTCCTCACCAGTAGCTGATCCCAGCACTCCCATAATCATAAGCTCCTACCACAAGCAGTTACCACAAGTAACCTTCCTCCTTCATCTGTCATCATTTCCGATCTAGGGTATGTAATGAAAATTGAAATAAACCTAAGAGAAAACTCAGCCTGTGCCGCCGATCACACATAAACAGAATGGCGATCGTATTAAAATTGTTAATCCATACATAGATTTCAAAATGCTAAAAAACTTGAAATCTGCCACATTTTGAGCACTGAGTCATCCATAACCCCTTGCGTAACTGCTGATAGGGTAAACAGTTACAAAACCATTAAAAAGACCTATGGGCCAATAAAAGGAGCTCATCAATATTAATGTCTCTATAAATATTAGAACGAGTTCTCACCGGGTGGGCGTGGAGGGAGGTTATTTCTCACTCTGAGTGCTGCCAGGGTAGATGTGACAGACAGCTCTTTATTGGTGCTGAGGCTTCTGTCCCAAGAGGACGGGATGCTCCTTCAGTTAGCAATAGGCATCACACACACATTGTTAGTCCATTTGTGTGCTTGATTATATGTAATCAAACACATGCATGCCCATCTGTCAGCGGTTAAAAGCAAACACACACGGGAAAAGCATAGAGACACACACACACTACAAAATGTCTGACATTTCCCCTAGTAACCTTTTATTGATACTTTTTTTTAGTTTTATGTGATTGTAAATTAAATTAATTCGGTTTTGAACTGTTATTTGTACCAAAAAAAAGCAATTAAAAGCAATCTCCTTGATTTTCCTCTGGGAAATTGCAACGGTGTTTTCTGATATTTTATAAACAATACACACATTTATATAAATATATATATATATATTGTTCATGAAAATAATCAGTAATTTAGTAAACTTTAGTAAAAGACTAAAGATAGTTTTGCTTGTTTTACAGAATTATGTTAATGTGAAGATACAGAATAAAAGACAGATTGTTCCACAAAAGTCAACAAAAAGTAACACATCAATCACGAATGAATAGAACTGGCTGATTTGCATTATCGTACTGACAGATCTATTCTCTCATATCAGCACCAACACAGAGACGCGTGAACACACAGATGCACATTTGCGTCATATGGGATGGATGGTAGAGATGGGAAAGAGTCTGATTTCTCAGGACGGCTGCAGTATTGCAGAATTGGTCGTGTAAAGATAAAAAAAATACAGTGTATCAACATTTTAGCATTACATCTCTTGAACAACAAATTTCGGCTGATGTGAGGCATTCATTTTACTTTCTCATTTTGTCTCTGTAAACTGCTTATTATTTTGACTACAATATGACATGAATGCTGCAACAGAGCTTTTTAGTTTATTGACTTAAATATTAAAATGCAGAAATATTAAATACAACTTTAAGTAATCAAAGAAAAACATTAGGTCCAACAAAACAATATTGGATACACAGTGATGTCCACACAAACAGACACAAAGAATTGAGCACAGTGGACCATGTACACCAGTTAGAGGAGCAGTCACAGTCCTTTCCTCTGCTGATTGACAGTCATTATGCCAACACCATACTCACATTAAACATTTCATAGAGCAGATCATCACACACTGAGCCCCCTCTGAACCACAAGAGCTCTCCTTAAATCGGCTTTTCCTCACGCGTGTGGTAGGAGGTGATGCATTTATCATATGCAAATTGGTGTTTGACTGCTCTCCCCATGTGTTCAATGGTTAACTCCGCCTTAAGTAAATGGGGCCTTAATGTATGATGCTAGTACCATGGCAACAAGAAAGCCTATTATGGAAATGGGACTGTGTGTCGGCCATGCATGCAAACAAATCAGGCCTGAGCTCTGTTATCTGAGTGGGAGATAGATGGAGGGAAGTGCAGGGAAAAAGAGATGAGGAGAAGATATAGGCCAAGATGATGAGAGAGGAGATAAGACTGTGTGTGTGTGTGTGTGTGTGTGTGTGTGTGTGTGCGGCGTGTGCACGTGTACTACATGTGTGTCAAAGATCAAGATAGAAAGTTCAGAAATATGGATTTTAAATAAAACAGGATAAAGGGACCAAGAATTTAGTTACAAAAAGAATGGAAGTGCATAATAATTATTGAATTATGAATATTTACATGTAGATGATGGAAAACAATCAGCTTGGACTGCCTGAGTTGTGTGATGTTAAGAGGGAGACAGAGATGTTTTCAGAGTCCCTCCACTGGAAATATCCGGCGCTGTTGGTCATCAGCCAAAGAGTGAATCAGCCGATTCATTTAGAGCCGATGCCTAATGGCCAATGCCAACATTCATTATAGTGTATTTTGAGAATCAGAGAAAAGAAAAACTGCCTGGAATACATGCAGCATAATGGTCTACATTAATGTCAAGCCACAAAATATTGTTCATTTAAATCCTGTGTAACATTCAAAGCTGAAATAATTACTTGTTTCCGGTGACTTTTATTAGTCACAGATTTTTATGTAAATCCTAGATTGCTAACATTAAGGATTAAATCCATTAGAGGCACTATCACAGGCTGAAAAATCATTAGTTTTGACCTGTAGCCTCCTTACAATTGAGGCAAGATGGTGACTAATGTTTTAAAATAATAAGAAGTGACATTCAATTTTGGCCAGTAGAACTTGTTTGACTTATTTTCTTTTGAATAACAAATTACACTTATGGCTGACTAGGCTGTCAAACCAATTTAGTTTTAAGTTTTGGCCAACTAAGTGGGTTACCCTAAATCTTATATAACTAGCATTAAAATAGCATTACTCATGCAAAATAGATAGAAAAAAGGAAAAAAAGGATGGCATGGGGGAGAATGGATAGTTTCGGGTTGGGCTTGACACGCAATGTGCAGCAGCTAGAGCAAGGTGAGGAGAGATGAGAGAAGACAGAGTGAGAGAGAAAAAGAAAGGTGAAAAACGGATGCTGCAGTTGGACAGCTGGATGTCTGACTGGCTGGCTAGTTCATCTGTTCAGGCTGTTTCGCAGCCTGTTGACAGTTCATTGAAGGGTGAACGCTTTAGGCTGCAACCACTTTTGCCGGCTGAACTGATAACTGTGGCTTGCAGATTTAATCAGATGTATTTAACTAGAGGGCAGTTATTAAAGTTAGAAAACTTCATGAGTTGGTTTTGGTCGTTTTTTCGAACTTTTTAATGTTTTTAGCTGATTCATTTTAACAAGAATCTTGGGTTTACTGAGGCTAAAGCTACCTCCAGTATGTGTCTCTCATGCATTACCATTACATATGAGTCACAGAGGTAAGCATCTGCTAACCCAGAATATAAATGCCCTGCAATCAACCTAAAAGCTTTTTAATAATACTTATTGCTGTTTGTCCAGTTATTTCCAGAATCCTCAAAGACTCTTAAAACCGTCTCGATGAATAAATATTCGGTCAGCTGCACCATAAATAAATGTTTTAACCCATTTTCCAAGTCGTGCCACTTTTTTTTCTCATCCAAACAAAGATGGGAGCCAGACATAATTAATGTTCTTACTCTGTTACCTGATTACTATAGTTGTATAACATGATACCAATACACAAAAAAGAATCTATATATATAGATATATATATATATCTATATATATTAGTGTTTCTTTTAAACATTTCATATTTTTATACACAATAGTGTTAATGCTTGTACAAAAAGAACAAGGACAAATGTCCTTTCTGGCTGCCTAAATTAAGAAATACTGCTCTCCAATCTGCATGTAAAGATCTTGTAGTTCTCACTCTACTTGGCTGACTTTGCGTTTCCTCTTACAGCAGACAGGAGAGTACGCAACAGACGAGGAGGAAGCGGGGACAACGGTGGCAGGAGGGGAGAAGAGCATCGAGGTGTTTGACTTGCCTGAGACGGAGGAGATCTTGTCTCCCTCGGAGTTAGACGCCAACAAACTCTACCAGAAGTTCAGAGAGGTGAACTCAGAAGAAACTTTCTCATCTATAATTCTCACCCTACTTTTAAATATCCCAATGTGACGATCGCACAACTGATGAGAGCCCACCACATTTTTCTCTGTCAGTGCTTTGAAGAATACATTTAAAAGAAGAAAATATACTAGAATACACTAGAATAACCACAGAAAAAAAGATTAACAATAAAAGATAGCAACACAATGGAGTCTAGCACCCCTGCTTTATTTGGCAGAGTTATATTCTTTTGTTAAGATCTAAGATCCGCTTACCCTCCCTAATTCCTAATCTGGATGATTAGAGGCGTGAATGCAAAAGCGATGTAAGACCTGTGCTCATTTCATCTCTAATTACCCATGTTTGCTTAAAACCCACAGATGGGGAGAGAGAGATAAGGACTTTAAACCTGTATTTGAATCGATTTGTATCCTGATCTTGGCAACTCTCCACGCAGCTGGCCTTTGAGAATAAATTTGTGTTGCACTTTTTGCTACACTAGCTAACAATGAACTCATCTTAAAAACTACAGCTATAAAATGGAAAATGAAGTCACTGGCTATTAACTGGTTTATGCTTTTTAGGCTGCTGAAAAGCTGGCCCTATTGATTGAACACTCCAGCCCTGTTTTTGGCACCATAACACTTGAGCCTTTCTGTAGACTGCCACAATAGCTCTATGACACATTTAACAAATGGCTTCAGCTGCACTGCAGGCACCGCTGGGGATATCGAGTGAAACCATAATGTAATCCCTGGTCACAGGATGTATACATTTGTTCCATTTTCTCTAGCTCTTGACCTCTCTCGCTCCCATAGTGCCGCTTTTACCTTTTTTCATTGAAAGGGCTGTCCATTTCCCACTTCCTCCTTGTCTCTCTTTACCACCTTTTACACACTCAAGAAAAGAAGAAGCCAGGCAGCCGGGAAAAAGCCTTTAAAATATCAGAAAGTAGATGTGATAGTAAAAACGTTGTCAACAGTGAACAAATCTCTCTTAAACCTTTTTATCTTCTTAATGTCCTTTAAAAAAATATTCCCTACCAGGCTGCTGATCAATCCATTTACTTTTTTTTGTGATGTTCTGAACTATGTTTTGGAGGTATGAGTAATTATGAATGTCAACATAGACGCAGTATTGACACACGCACGTACACACACACCACTAAATGCTTACACTAGAAACTGTTAATGAATGGAATTTAGTACGGTATCTATGTATTCCATGTAAATTTATGTATCTGCATAGATTTTTAGATAGAACATTTATCCAAATTTTAAATTCACATTTTTTAGTGCGAAGAACAAAAATTGTAATTAAGACATCAAGATAAGCAATAATACTCAATATGCCCTACTGAGGTATGAGGAAACATTTTTAAGTTCAGCTCCAGTTCATCTAGAATATTTCCATTGATGTGATAGTGTAGCCATAAGAGACATGGCACTCAGTATTAAGCATCATAAAGCTTAAATTACGTGTTGGAACAAGCAGATACAGGCTGTTAATGTTTTATGTTGTGAGTAAAATGGTGTTCTAACTGTAAATTTACTTATTTAAAGGATAGGTTCACATTTTTTCAAGAATACTCACATGCATACATACTGTATGTAAATGGATGTGGAATCATTCCTCCTGTTCATACTGGACATTAAAATATGCCCTGCAGTCCTGCTTCCAATTGAAGTGATGGGGGACAAAATCCATAGTCCTCGATCCGTGCAAAATGACTTTCCAAAGTTTATGTGAACTTCATGTAAGGCTTTAGCAGTCTGAGTCAGTTTAATTGAGGGGGTATCTTTACAGTTACAGTCTTTTTAGGACTTAAATTTAAACTTTAGAAGATACCAACTTAATTAGTCTAACTCAGACTGTTGAAACCTCACAACTTGTAATGAACTTAAGATTGCATTTTTGCACTGTGGCCTGAGGGGAATACAACATGCAAAATCAATACTGTAACATATGGACTTGAAACATTGTGAACCTATCATAAAAAATAGGCTTCAAAAGATAAAAGAAAGTACAGTCATTGTTATACTTCAGACACTCCCATAGTTCCCAGTGTCATTCCTTCCCTTTTTCTCTGTTTCTGCCTCATTTACCAGAGCCCTCATTTGCTTTCATTGCCACATCTCTTGTTCCATATCCAGTTCTTTCTCTCTATCTCCTCCTTTTTTTTATGCCTGCTTTGTCATTATCTCCCTCTCTGAGTCTCCCTGTAAATGACTGCTCATTTCAACTTCCATCCATTAATCTTTTGTTGCTCTCTCTCCATTTCCAATTCCATCCCTCTGAATTTCTCATTTACAGATTTCTTTTTCTTGTCAAAAGAATTGATGAATTCTAGCTATTTATCTACCTCTCTCTATCTATCCATCGCTCTCATTGCCTCTCCTCTGAGTGTGTGTCAGCGTGTGGAGCTGGGATGCTGTCAGGGGAGGACGGGGTCGGCTGCCTCCGTCCGTCACACTGTATCGACAGCAGGGAGAGCCTGTGCAGCCATGCATTTGATTATCTGACCGCCCTCTCTTTTCTCTCCTGTCTTCTCTCTTGTCCGCCTCTGCTCCCAACAGCTCCAGATCAAACACACAGTGACCGAGGCCGAGATCCAGAAGCTCAAAAACAAGGTAAGAGATTAAAACTATCACCGCATGCGGGAGGATGTGGATGTAGTGGTAGTGTCAGGACAACAGGGTGGCAAGGGTTCATGTATGGCGGGAAAGCTTTAGCAATAGATTTTAAAGACTATTTTACTAACAAAGTGGCTATTAATTCATTTCTTTTGTCTGTAACTTCATTTATATTTCAGTTGTGTGCCCTTCCATGTCCTGTATAATCTTCTTTCCCTCAGATCAAAGTTGCAAATGGCTGGTAACTAAATAAGAAAGTCAGAGCACCTGGTAGAATTTCTGTTTATTTCTTTTACTGCAATCTATAAGCTCTATGCGTGTGCATATGTGTACATGTTTACCTACAGTATACATATCTGAAGTGTATAATTTATAAATGTTAAATGGTAATGGCCTTATTAATGTGATTGATATGATCAAATCGATTACAGAAGTGGTGCATAAAAGCTTTTTTTAGGAGTAACAATAGATCATTTCCAATTTTGTTTTCATGTAGCTGCAGACAGCAAAAACAATACAATACAAAATATAATCTGGTATAATATGAAAGCTTTGATTCCTAGGATTCGTTTACTGTGCTGTTAAAAGTTCCCATGTTGTAAAGTTGTTTTTGTCCCTTTCCAGTTGGCGTCGGTGGAGAGGGAGAAGCAGCGCTGGGAGAAGGAGAAGAGCCAGCTGAAGGCCAGCATCGAGGAGAACAAGGAGAGGATGCTGAAGCTGGAGAGCTACTGGATCGAAGCGCAGACCCTCTGCCACACGGTCAACGAACACCTGAAGGAGGCCCAGGCGCAGTACCAAACTCTGGAGAAGAAGTACAACAAAGCCAAGAAACTCATCAAAGACTTCCAGCAGAAGTGAGTGAACCTGGGTTAAACTGGCCCTCCTAATCTGTGATTGGGGAATGGAGGATTTATGTGTTTATAGCATGTTTCACATTATTCTGATGGCATTTTGTTTGTAGAAAAAAAAACTTGTGCAGCATATGTGTTGCTTTTAGTGTATTAACTCGCAGATAGGACAAGGCTAAAGCTTCTTAACTCGAGGTCCGCTTACAAGCTTTTTCCAGAGCTTTCAATCACATCTCAAGGTTTTTATCAGCAGATGGAGTTTGCTCATGTAATTTCTGATCATATATGTAGAGGGGAGATCATAAACACTGGATCTATTACGTCGGATGTAAACAGCCTCCTTGAGCCTCCTCTTTAAGCTGTTTTAATTTTGATCCCAGGCAGCTTTTCCTGAACTGACAGTTAATGCTTCTTTAGTCTGTCTTCTTTTTTTGTTTGACCAGTTAGTTGCATTGGTTGTCATAGTTAAATGTAGCATAATGCAGTCATAAAACTTCTTCTTAACCAACTCTTATTGACTTGCAGAGAGTAGCACTTAACAGCTTGAAATGAAACATAATTTACATGTCTATTATATCTCAACACTGTTTCTTGAATGAGGTCATTCTATCAATCCTGCCACATTAAATATGTGCTTTAATAAATCATTTTAGATAAATTCCTTCCTGCCTCACAGAGAATATCTGCTACATTTCTGTCTGTGAGGCAGAGTGGCTTTTTTTATAGCCAGAGTCTTATCCCATTCCAACAGTAACAGCTGAGTTCCCATTAGTATGCAGCGCAGCCCTCCTGCTTTTTAGTGTGTTGATCTCTTTGGTCGGTCCCATCACAACCTCTCCTGCTCAGCTCCAGTCTGACTGCCTCTAATTGGATGTGGCCCTGCAGGCCAAATGGAAACTAACTGATGAAACAAACTCTCCATGCTGATCTGTAGCGGAGGACTGAGTTGCAGGGGAGAGACAGCGAGCTCGCAGACCAAGGGAAAAAGCAGGCATCAAGAAACGGCTGGATTTGGTATTCTTAGGAATGTAAATGTATGTGTTTTTATTAGATATAGATGTGTGCGTGTGGGGGACAGATTGAAATGAGTCCCACTGACATCTTTAAAAACCCTTGGATCCCTTATCGCCACAGCTGAGCGAGAGGCAGGGGGTGTCACACATGGCGAAACATGCACATACTGCAAGCGTGTCTTGTTTTCCTGCGCACACCTACTCAGCACATTACAATCTCCCCTCCCCTCTTGTCTTTGTAGAGAGGTGGAGTTTATCCAGAAGGAGGATGCGGAGAGGAAGCGGCTGGAGGAGGCTGAGAAAGCTCACCTAGCTGAAATCCAGGGACTGCAAGTCAGGGTAAATCAGATATTTTTAAGTTGACTGTGTCCATCTCTCACCTCCATAGTTCTCTTCCTGTATAGAAACCCTTACCCCCTCTGTTCTTAATGATCAAGATGGTTAGGTTTTGCCCATTTTTTATATTTTTTTACAGCCCTTTTTCTTTCATAACATATGCTGTAAATGTTTGAGAGAAATTAAATCCAGTAATCAACATGATCACAAGCATCTGTGCCACTTGTGCCACATACAAAAGGTTTCCTCTTCCTAGTACAGGGGCAACATTCTGTCCAGGAATCTGTGGGCGGTTCTGTTGTCAAACTCTGTATGGATTTTCTGCTTTCCTAGTCTTAAAACATGACAGTCGTGTTGTTTTCTGCTCAAGTCTCATGCCATGCCCCACAGTTGAATGGGCAGTCAACCTGACTGTGCCCTACCATTATTCTGCACACTGAGCACACATTTTCCAACTGCACTGCTTTGTGAATGGTGAACTGTGGCACAAGCAAGAGTGGTGGGAAAATAGTATACTCTGGATTTCAAGCCAACAGCAAGTCAGGAGGGTTTCAATGACATACTGGATCAAATGTACTGTAGGTTCAAATACTACACTGGTGAGTGTCATGGGCCAGTAAGACACTTAAGTATTTCTAAATGGAAGGCCATGTAGGCCATTAATGTATGTGCTGTTTCGAGAGGTAAATGCCCTACAGCTGATTAACATTGATCGGTTCCTGTCCCTCCACAGATTGCAACATTAGAGTCCGAGCTGATGCAGCTGATGAAGCAGAACGGCATCCAGGTCAACAACAACAACAGCAACAGTGCCGAGAGGCTGATCGCTCAGCAGTACAGCCCCAGAAGGGCTGCAGCACAAGCCAGAGGTCTGTTTGTGAGGAGAATGGTCTCTGCCAGGATCATTGTTATAATGTTTCTCATTTAAAGGAGTAGTATTTCATTTGTGGAAAAAATCATTCATTTCTGTCCACTAAGTATGAAGCTGCAGCTTAGCGTAAAGAATTTAAAACAGGGTGAAACAGCTAGCCTGGCTGTTTCCAGAGGTAAGAACATCCACCTACCAGCACCTTCTGAGCACGTTAAATCTCTTTGGTTGATCCGTACAAAATACAAAGTTTAAACAACAAGTTGTAATTGTACAGGAGGTTATGTGCGGAACTATTTCTTGGCTGGGTGCAGTGACTTCTTGCACCACAACAACAACTT
>NW_023340268.1:14047908-14057052 GCF_004916995.1 Morone saxatilis
TTTTTTCTAACATATCGACAGAGCCAGGCTAAGCTAAGAGTTCATATGCGCAAACAAATACACACAAAAAATGCCATACAGAGTGACGCCTGGCATTCTTAGGCACACATCCTCTTCTCCTCCACCACCTTAACCCTCACATGCACTTTCCCTCTGACTGTAGCTAAACTTTGGACCTCCACAAACAAACAGCAAACACGTAATCCCTTTTGAGCACATCTGTCTGGCTTTGTTCTCCTCGAGTCTTTTTAAGCTCCGCTGGCTTTATTTCAGTGGCTGCATCTGTCAGAACAGAGTGCGCACAGAGAAGAGCCGTATCTGACACTCTACAGTGCACACAGGATAACAGACTGATTGGATCTGCACTGATCCGAATAACGCAGCCCCATTATGCAATATTAAAAAACGGGGAGGCTGAGGGAGACTTAGGGAACAGGAGCGAAAGAGAAGGCACGTGGGAGGAGAAGACTAAATCTGGTGAAATTAAATTCAAATTTAAATGATTGCAGTTTTTTCCTCCTTGTGCACTCAGGGAATAAGCAGAAAATGACAATTGCCTGCCTAATTAATCGTGTTACTTTTGGAGGAAGACTTGACATTTTAACCGAGTTGATGTTTTTTAATAGACTCATTATATGGGGGTGTCATCAACTTAAGTTCCTCTTAAGAAGAGTGAAACATGCACATAATAAATGGACAATGCTTTCGATGAACAAATGCATTACAGTATATATAGTTTTAGTCATGTCATGCTAAATCACAATTGTTTTTCCTCCCTTTTCTTTGTGTATATATGTGTGTATCATTCTTACTAGACTTGAGGGAGTGCTCTCCTCATTCACCGAGCAAAAAGAAGAACTACAGAGGAGTGGCCCGAGACAGCATCAGCTCCACCGAGGGAGAGGTGTGTATGACAACACACACACACACACACACACACCTGCCGTCTTTCTTTTTTCTTTGACCATCAGATTTGTTATTTCACAACATCTGCTAAAATATCAACCAGATGTGATGTGGACAGATGGGATTTTTAACAAAACAAGCTCCCTTATTCTCATTAGACGACTCTCACGTCTTTAATTTTACCACAGGGTGTGTGATAAGTGTGTGTGTGTATCAATCAGACAGTGTGTGTGTCTTTAACCCCTGTCCATCCCACTTTATTCCTTTAATGGATTAATTGCTGTGTGTTGCTCTGCGGCACTAATTGAGTCTGTCACAACTTATTGTCTCTCCCAGTGTGATAATAACAGCCACAGTCTTTAACTGGATGAAAAGCTCTCGTCTGGCTAATGCTGTCACTTAACTCAGCAAGAGCAGGAATGGGTTCAGATTGGATAAACAATTTCGAGAAAATGGATCAGAATTGGCAGGGACACAGAAACCAGGCAGTGTGAGGCTTCCAGGGGAAAAGAGGGCAAGGAATTAGAAATGGTGAAAGTATGTTAAATCACTTCTTTCAGATTAGTCTGCAGCACTTTTCAGTTTTCCTTTGATTGCACTTTATTCTTCCTTTTTTTTCCTGAGCCTTAGCTTCCTTTCTCATTTTCTTGCCATCCTAGTTCTCTCTCACTCCTCCTCCTTCCCTTCCTCACGTTCCCTTCTTCCACCTCCTCCATTTGCCTCATCCCTCTTACGTTTTTTCCCCTTTACGTCTGTCTTCAGGTCTCAGAGGGGCACAGCAGTCCAGCACACAGCCGTTCTAGTTCGATTCGTAGTGTGGCCTCCTGTGATGCAGGAGCTGCGGTCCTCAGGGCCCCTGGCAGTGCAGAGAGTTCCCCCAGACGAACACTGCACCCGCCTTCCACCACAGGAGCCCTCAAGGATGGTTCGTACTCCTCCATCCTCACTACACCCAGTACCAAATTTCTTGCATTATCAGTTTTTTCTTGTTTTGCTATGTAAGCTTAAAGTTGGAGTAATGTCAGTCTGGGGTGTTTGTGATCACAGGTTCTCAGTCTCCTGCAATGTCAAGCCCTTCTCACAGTCTGGAGGAACACAGACAAGCTCTGGACCCTGAGTAAGATGGATTTTGGATTTGGTTTTGAGCAATGCATTGCAGATTGCGAAATGTAAACGAAAAGCTGAATAAGTTGTCAGTTTTCTCTTTCTTTAATTTCTCCCTTCATCCATTTCTCTGTCTGTCTGTCTGATTGTCTGTCTGTCTCTCAGCTCCACAGAGCCATCAGCAGAGGACAGTCTAGAGCAACTCAAGGCCAAGGTACATAAGGTTTGGCAACTGTACATTATGCAAATAATGATTCACTTCACAGATACTTTGCAGCGAGGACATTCAAGGAGACTTTGTATTTCCCTCATAATGTAATTATAAGTTCAGTCAGAGCAAACTTTTTGCCAGACCTACAGTATGTATTAATACTTATGTACTCTAAGTTAAATTATATATTTTTTTATGGTATTATATATTGTGTTATTTCTGTTGAACAGACCTCCCTTACATGGCCCCACTTCTTCTCCTATTCATATTACTTGGTATTGTATTGTGTGTGTGTGTTTTGTTCAATTATACCTCAGTCCACTCAAATGAAAATGAATTAGTACTCGAAGGGGTAAAAAGGGTTTGTTGATAAAGGAAATGATTGTACTGCAATCATAGAAATGCGTAATTGCATTACTAATTGCAAGAAAATCAATGAGTAGGCCTACATGATCCTAAATATAATAAATATGTCTTATAATCTTAACCATGTCTTCACTGACACTGTACAAATGTCCATTTTAACAATCATATGATCTGTCCTTAAGTATTAAATTCCAATTTTGTAGAAAGATCTGTTCCCAAGGGATTCCCGTGCAAAATCAGTTTGTTTCATAA
The DNA here is from genome assembly GCF_004916995.1 of Morone saxatilis. Taxonomy (NCBI): domain Eukaryota; kingdom Metazoa; phylum Chordata; class Actinopteri; family Moronidae; genus Morone; species Morone saxatilis. Next base: position 14,050,748 of record NW_023340268.1, read on the forward strand.
TGAACCTTGACTCAGTTAAATGTCATACTGATACAATAAAAAAAAGAAGATTAAAGCTGTTAACATGGGCATTTGTTGCAGTGCAGGAACTTGCATGAAATCTGTTTCTAATCCTGTGTAATATCAGATGTGGTTACCACAAGACTGAAAGCGAGATTAGTTTTTGATTCTGCACCAATCCAGTTTTCTCTCTCCAAGGACATGCTCTTAGCTTTAGATGAGTACACATCAGAAGATAAATCACTGCAGAAAGTATGCACACTAATAGTTATGTGGAGCTTTTAAGTAAGGATTCAGCCCAGAAAGCTGAAAGTCTAAACCTGTAAGATTAGTCTTGCTTTTACCTCAGACAGCACTGAGATTCGAAGGACTCTACACTAATATATAGTTAAATGTAAGACAGTTTTAACTCAGAATCTTAAATGTAATCTTTGACACTGAATAAATAATACATCTATTTTAGTCAAAGGAGCAATGAGTAAAATATTGAATAAAAGAGATCTAACAATTGCTCTGTAAAAAACACTATTTATGATATTTCTCAGCAGCAGCTTGTCTTTGGATGATTGACCACAGATCCTGAATCTTAATACTATAATTCCGTAAATGTCCACACTCTCACAGACTCACAAGGGCAGAGAAGATTTTTAGAGTTGGATATCATCCAGCTACATCATTTCTAACCACTAATCACATTCACAGTTTGTGCTATAATGGAACATCTTAAAAATGAGGGATGTGCACAACGCCACCTCCTTCCAGTCAATCAAACAGCTTAAATATGTTAGTCTAATGTACTTTTTATTGACTGAAGAAAAACATCAATCGCTCTGGTACGTGCTCAGAGGGAAAGTTTTCATTTTCTTGATTCATTCACTCCTCATTAAGTATCTCTGTTTAAGGAACAGAAATAGAGAAGCACTCCATCTAATCATCTAAATTCATCCTCAGTGCCTCTTGGCTCTCACCACCAGTCTTATAAGTGTGTTGTTGATTTCTCAGGGACCCACTTTGAACGATGATCTGAGTGCCAGCAGCAGCAGCTCAGTGGAGATCAGCGGGCTGCTGAGTGAAGCCAAGATGTCGGGACGCTCACACACCCTAGTGCTCTCCTCAGACGAGGTACTACTAAGTCTGTACTAATACTGTACAGACTTAGAATATTGTCCTTTTTTTTAATGGAAGTTCGTTATTGGGCAAGGTGATGATAGTTTGCAAGATGAAATGCCGTGTCAGAAAGGTTGAACAAATACATGATGTTGATTTCACCACTCTCCTAAATACAAGCTCACAAGAAGAAAAGTATTTATATACATTGTCAGTTCAAATGTGACTGAAATGCAGGACTTTGATCAAAATCCCCCTTTTTTTATTCACAACTTAAACAAATGAACTTACAGACCCAAAATGAATATCAGTTCATTTGTTTGAAAAATAAAACTAGCTCACACAATGCACCTTTGTTATTTGTGTCAGTCCCCCAATTTATTATCTTTAAGGATATCTCTGACAGGGAGCAGCATATCTCATGTTCTGCTGGCAGAAAACAACAAGCTAAAAATCAATGCACCGGTTTAGGCTCATTGTATTCAAATGCTGGTTTAGGCTTCTGGAGTGGAAGACATTGTATTTTTCTCAGTTAACAAACCATTTTTTGTTTTTTGTTGTCATCTTTTGTTTTCAATGCTGCCACATTCAGAGTCTGGATATGATAGATGATGAGGTGAGACTGAGGCTGCAGGCCTCCAGAGGCTTGTGTTTTACTGCATGCATGTCTTTGTGTCTGTTGGGTATGAGCCATTTGTCTGTGTCTCATTCCCACACATCATTCATGGTGAAATGTGTTCATTGAGCGTTATCAGTGTTATGTAGAAGATAGAAGATACACTTTATGCGGATGGTAAAAGAACCCTACCAGACATGTATTGAGACTTATATATATATATATATAAATAGTGTGCTTTGAACAATAATGTGCGTCTAATATGTGTATCTGCCTCTTTCTCCCTCTGTCCTGGTCTGTCTGTCTCCCTGTCATATATGTTCAGATCCTGGATGAGGGTCAGTTTTCGAAGCAGTATCAGTGGCAGAACTGCAGCATCACAGAGTGGACCTCCCAGCAAGTGGCCCGCTGGCTCATGGGCCTCAACCTGGAACACCATATCCCAGAATTCACTGCCCAAAACATAGATGGAGAACAGCTGCTACAGCTGGAGAGCCCTGAGCTCAAAGTAAGTTAAAACTTCATTTTTTTCAGATATTGTGTTCACATACATCCATTTTAGACAGAATGATAACAAGTTTATGACAAGTTACATTTCTTTAAAAAACAAATGTACGGGACCCTTTAAAACAAGTTTATGTAATCTGTTTATTTAAAAGAAACAAATAAAACTGAATTTTCAAACTCTCAAATCAATATTGATTTGTTTCAGGCCCTTGGAGTTACTTCTTCCCAGGACCGTGCCCTGATCAAGAAAAAGATCAAAGACCTTAAAGTTCTGATGGAGAAGGCCAAGAGAAACCGAGAGAAGGTGGAGAAACAGCGCGAGAAGCTACGGAAGAGAGAGCTGGAGCAGCAGCAGAAAGAGGCGCACAAAGAAAGCGCGGCAGAGTGAAGTGAATTGTTAGATCACCTCCCGCTTTACTGTAGCACCACACCAAGTAGCATCTGGAGGAGCAGAACATCAGTAGGCCCCACAAACGAACCCTGAGGGACGCCTTCTCAGTAGTTCCATAGTTCTCAGTGGTGGAGCTACACACCCAACTGTCGGAGATTGTTCAATTACTTTTTCACCAGGTAAATAAAACCAAAATGAGCAGGTGGATAATAGGATGCTGATCGACTTATTTGCCTCATTTTACACCCATCCTTTGTTTTTAGCGATTTAAGAATTTACTCAGTTCTATTTATTTAGCTGTTTATTGCTGTAAATCGGGTTTATTTATTCATATCCACATTAAGTCTGTGAAAAGTGCACCTCATCCTCGTCCCATATCATCTTCAGAGCCATCTGTGTTACCCATCACAGCACCTTTAGACATGATGACCATGTACATGTACAGTGATGAAGACAGATACAAATATGTCTGACGTGCCATTTTGATAGACTTGTGTATATCCTGTTCAGATACATAGATCAGTGGAATCGCTCTATTGCTTTGACGAAGCACATGCAGGTCAGCCCTGTGTGGTAGAATATATGAGGCAGTATTCATCTCCCACCACTGGATGTCCCCATGCTGCTTACTGTCACTACTGAAAAAGGCAACACTGGAACTGAAGAGGGAGAAACAAACTCTCTCAATACAAGAACACTGGAAGACTGTAAATTTAACCTCTGTACTGACTTGTCCAATGCTACTTACATGTACCATACTAAAGCAGTTCAAGTATGAATGAAGACAAGGACATACTGAACTCATTGGACTGGTTATAACGGAGACTTCAGGTACAATATAGTCATGAAATTTGTAACTTACCAAACCCGTACCATGAAAAAAAAAAAAAAGTTCAAATGAAACTGCTTATATGCATAATGTTGCTTTGACTCTGCTTGTAACCTGCTTTTGACCTCTTTTTATATTCTCTCTCAATAACAAAGTAATACCCCGCCGCTGCCTTTAGAAATTCTAGAGTAGTAGAATTTTTCTGAACTCTACCCGCTTCTGTGTGAGTGTCAGAACACATACAGTGGACTAAACATTTCTAATTGTTATTTTTTTCTTTCATAAAAATGACAAAGTTCACCATGCAAATTACTTTGGAATAATATTTAGGAATGCTGCCATAAAGGAGGGACAGATGCAGTGGGTCCAGAAATTGTCTTAAAGATTATTGTACCTGATACTACTGATATTACACTGGAAATTGCACTGCAATACAGTTTTGATTTTCTTATGAAACCAGTTCAGTAAGACTTAAAACATTTTGATTTGCTTGTTAGATTTAAAAAAAATATATATATATACCTTTGAAATTATTTTGACATATGTATTTTATGCAATTCTTGTTTTAGGATTTGTGAAGCTCACTGAGAGACATGTTCCCTGTGTTACTTCTTTGTCATTCCCGAGGATCATTCCGTAGGTTTACATTAAATATAGAGACGCCAGTGTCACCGTGATAGAAATGAAGGCAGCTTTGGTTATGATTCCCTTTTGTCTTTGACCTGCCTGGTGCACTGTTAACAGGTTAAGAACAAGAAGAATAGTAGGAGTTACAGATACCTCCAAGCAATGCCACAGTAATACAGGTATCACTGATCTGTTAATGTTATTATTTATTTATTTCTGTATTTAATGAAGCAACTGACTACTGTTTATGATAACTTATACAAAATAAGAGTATTATTAACACCTAATAATGATTCATCCAGAATTGTATGATTACTTCCTATTGCCAAAACATAATTGATTTAGATTCAAGTGGTTGTCAGATGAAGGATTTTAAGAAAACAGTAATATTCTCCCATCGTGCTTGTGGTTTTCCTCTAACACAACCATAGTGCTGCTCCAGTGCTGCTCATGATGTGTTCTTATGAAACATTTTGTAACACTTGAACCTTTCTGTGAATTCCCCCCTCCTCCCTAGTGAAGTCAGTCAGCCGACTGCACTCTTTTGACTCTTTTGTATGTATAGTAAAACACTGAGAGCAATACGCTGTAAGAATCCTAAAGAAGCCTTGTTTTCTATTGTGTCAGTGTGTGTGCACAGTTTGTCTGAGGGCTGAGGAGGCTAAAAGGTCAGACCTGAGGTAGAAATGTGATTCCAGATCTTTTCTATGTGTTTGACTGAGCTTGCCTGGCATGATGAAACCAACGTATGGATGAGACCCTGGTGCTCCACGGCAGGCGAAAAAACACAGACGTTTGAGTCATGTCTGGAAGGGTTTGTCTTTAATGTGCGTAAAAAGCAAAAGATAATCACCACAAACTGCTAGCCATGCTTTCACTCTTTTAAAAAAAGCTGTGCTTACTCTCCTCCCCCTTTTTTTGTCATTACTTTGCTCTCTTTTTGGCATTCTGAAAAGTTTGAAAGGGCAGCTATCTGTCACACTGAATAAAATGTGCAGTCACTGTCCATAGTTTGCTTTTGCGTCTTCTTTTTTCCCACATTTGTCTGACTTCCTCTACGTAGAAAGTGTGCACAATTCATGATATGACTGTTTATGATCATTTTTCATTCTTCTCTGTCTAGAATTTCTCATGGTAAACCTTAACACTCTTGGATTTGATTCAGTCATAATAAGATAGAAGAGAATAAACAGCTTTCTCTCTGAAACCGTTGCCATCCCCATGCTATGTTCACCACTTCATGATGCCCCTCTCTCAGTTTACATGAGCAACCGACCAACTGCCGTAGATCTCCAGTCCCCTCCCTCTCTCCTTTCTATTTATATTCCACTTAATTTCACTCCAGGGTTATTTTTTACTCTCTGCTGACTACCTCCTGTCACTTGTTGCCCCGTCTTCTTCTACTTCATTTCCGTCTCCCTTCCTCATACACCTCCCATATCTCATGGCTGGGCTATTGGAGGCCTTCCAGTGTGGGTTATGGTTGACACCTTCATTATCGTTATTTGTGCGCTCATTTCCTATCTTGTCCATGCTGCGTGGGGAACGTTAGTGTCCGAGCTGGCTGCTTTGGCAGTGCCATACAGGGAGCGACGCCTTTCTTTTAGGGAGTTCATGGAGGAGTTGAGCCCCAGTCAAGTTGCTGTCAAACAGCTGAAGCAACAGTTTCTGGAAGCCCTGCAGGCCAACAATGCTCAGGAGGTCATGCAGATTTTGCACACTGGGAAACTAGACATTGACACTGTGCTGGAGGTGGACGACCCAAACATGGTACTGGCTTCATACAAACAAGGTAAAGAGGAAGAGACTGATTCACATTTCACCAGCAGCAACAAACCTGTTTGTTGTTGTTTGTTTGTCATACAATATCAAGCACTTAGGCCCAGAAACATGAGTTATCACATGCCTCCAACTAGACTGCCAGGCATTATGTTTTCACAAAGCATTTATAAATAGGATGATAGAATAGGGAGTAAAAATAGAATGTAAACACCCCCTCGATATCATAGTTAGGGGATTAGTTCTGTAGTTTGTACACTAGGTGGTGCCAAATCCCTGTGGATCCTAAAGCTGGATATGACAGGAAACACAATGACATACATAATCTGGCAACTGGTGAATGAGCATACTGCAATAGAACAACTACTTTCAAAAGTCCCTAAAAACTTGTTTTTAAGTATTTTTCACCTTAAATGTTCATGACAAAATATGCAACAATCAAAGTTAAA
>NW_023340268.1:14057152-14070008 GCF_004916995.1 Morone saxatilis
GGTCTAGACCTGCTCTATTTGAAAAAGTGTCCTGAGATAACTTCTGTTATGAATTGGCGCTATACAAATAAAATTGAATTGAATTGAATATTAGTTACTGTGATTTTTAAAAAAAAACTTCTTACTGTGTTGACACAACACTTTAAACTAACTGGGCCAGACATTTTAAAACAGGAACGGTTAAACGGAAATCTGTCATAGAATAACCCTAACTATCTTGACAGAACATATTGTGTTCTTGTTGAGAAGATTTACAGGGCCTTAAAAACTTTTCTGCTACAGGTTATTGGCTCCCAGGCTACAAACTGGAAAAGTCCTGGGCGATGGGCATTCATGTATGTATGATGTACAATGCTCTGGAAACAGCACTGGTGCTCCTTCAGAAAGGCGCAGCCGTCAACCGGATGCCCAATGGGAAGACGCCGCTGCACGTGGCCTGTGAGGTCTCCAACAGTGACTGTGTTGCCTTGCTTCTGGCCCATGGGGCAAAGGTCAGCAGCCTGTCTCTAAGCGGACACACACCGCTGCACTACTGCATCACCGGGGAGTCAGTGGAGTGTGCCAAGCAGCTCATTGTCAAAGGTCAGGAGGGAAGGATGTTTGGATAGATGGATGCATTAGTAGATGGATGAAGTGCAAATACAGATTGTGTAACAACATCAAAAAGCAACAAAATAACTTCTACTTTTTTCCTTGTGAAGGTGCAAAAGTCAATATGCCCAGCCAGAACCATGATGAGGAGACACCTTTACACACAGTAGCCAGATTCGGCGTCCCAGAGCTGTTGGCTCTCTATTTAGCCCACGGTGCGTCTGTAGATGCAGTCAACTTTCTCCAGGAGACTCCTCTGATGACTGCGGCCTTCTGGGCTTTTGATCCTAAAGAGCAAATCTACAGCCAAGACCACCATCTTGTCTGTCGCCTCCTGCTGGACCACCATGCAGGTGAGTTTTTGGACCGACAACTGTACATGACTTTCACTATTTATTGTCACAAACTGTGTGGGCTATTTTCTACAACAGCTGCCCTTCTGTTCCAGACCCGAACCTCCAAGAAGAGGACTATAAAACAGCTCTTCACAAGGCAGCCTGGAACTGTGATCACGTTCTGATGCAGATGCTGCTGGAGGCCGGGGCAGATTCACGATCCATGGACATAAATGGCTGTGCCCCCATTCAGTATCTCCTCAAAGTGACCGATGTCAGGCCCATGGCCATACCCGAGCTCTGCTATCAGCTGCTGCTCAACTTTAACGCAGCACGGATCTACCCACCCCAGTTCCACAAGGTATTTGTGGACTTTATTAATTTACTACAGTATCTCTGACAAATCATGTCGATTGACGGTTCTTGTACTGTATAATTTCATATTGTGTGTTATTTTGTGCAGGTGTTGCAGTCCTGCCACAATTACCCCAGAGCAGTAGAAATCATGGTCAATTCTTATGAATGTTTAAAGCCCACGAAGAAGTGGAGAACTGCCATTCCTGATGACTGCTACAAGGTAGTAAAATGATCTACTGTACATGGATAGTATGAAGGGTGTGCTTAGCGTAGAGTAAGCAGTAAAGAGTGGCACTACTGAAATACAGTGCGTGTGAATGGGAAAAAATGACTTTGCCAAACATGACTTTTTTTTATACTACAATGTTTCTCTCTGCTTCCTCAGCTTCATAAAGACTTCTACGACTCCTTGTTTGCGGTTTGCACCAACACGCCGCGCAGCCTGCTTCACCTGACCAGATGTGCCATCAGATCCAGTCTGCGTGGGCCCTGTCACAGAGGTGTAGCACAGCTGCCTCTCCCAACTCCCATGAAGAAATACCTATTACTGGAACCTGAGGGTATACTATACTGATGAATAGACCTTTGTTCATAAAACTCAAATACTCAATATATATCCTGTCACCTGACGACTGTAATAGAAACATTCGCCACCTGTAGACCGTGGAGAGGGAAAATGCTGCTAGTTGGAGCTGACGTTAACAAGTGTGCCCCCTTATATATGTGCCAGGCAGACCATTTCCAGGGGCTTTTGTCTAGAAAATAAGAAAATCCCTCTTGTTCAACCAATATGCAGGGGTTTGAGGGACAGGTACTGAGGATTTTGTTCTCCTGGGCCACATGGAGCCACCCTCCTGTCCCCACAACCTCTCTTTCTGTAATCCTTGTAATATCTATATATTTCACCTTCTACAGGGGCCCTATTGATCTCTTTGAAAGTGATATGTGCCAGTGAGTATTTGCAGTCATTTTCCGCCAACTTGTCTCTCAATGACAGTGCTGTCTCATACTTGAGAGAATCCAAATCTACCTGGCAACCTGCCTTAATGTTCACTCTCAAGCTCACACTCTCCTGATACTCCACTATTTGCAGAACAAACACTTGACAAAGCCCTCCACGACAAGTGCTTGTTTTTCCAGTGGACTGCACATGTAGCTGTTTTTGTTGGCCACAAATACACAGGCTATTAAACAACCAGAAGTGGAAGAAGTATTCAGATCTGATAATAATACTAATTAAATTAAAATAAAAGTAAAGTTGTACTATTATACCAATGGATTATTAGCACTCATGCATTGATGTAAAAGCAGGATTTTACTGACTGGTTGGTTTAAGTGGAGCTCATTATGAACTATTTTGTAAAGGACTGCAACTAATGAACAAAGCATTATATTTTTCTTCATATGTTTTGTATGCACAAATCCTAATCTGTAAAGCAACTAGTAACTAAAACGGTCAGATAATAAGTGAAGTAAAAAGTACATTATCAAATTTGTACTTAGTACTTCGTTATTCCACCAATAAAACAGCACAAGAAAGGAAAAAAATATATTGGAAGCCTTTCTCAAAACCCTCAAAACAGAGGTCCCTCAGCAAAACAGTGACAACAATGTAATATCAGCATTAGATGTTACATTTGAAGTGCTTTCCATCCTGACTTCTACTTTCAAAAGGTACTTTGAGCTGTAAATACACTATAGATCCTCACCTAAAGGAAGACCATTAAACCACACTGAAAAGTCTCATGCAGAGGAAATGTACAGAATATGACCTGGCCCAATCATCTCGGTTGCAACAGCATGCAGTAATGGTGTGAGTATCCCAGTCTATTTTATCCAGGCATTAAGTCTAATTTTACATGTGGAGATAATGCCAGCGTACTATAGAGGAAAGCTCTTAGGAGACTGAGGCTGCCACATGGAGAGAGAGAGAGGCGCTGCTGAGCTATTAGTGTCTTTGCTGAAGAGGAGAAAAGGGAGAAAATGAACTGGCAGCCTCAAGAAACATAAAGAGTAAGGCTGCTCAGCTTTCAATAATGAAGGCTGAATTAGGACGGGAGAAAGGAAACAGAGATTACTTCTTTGATCTTTTTCTTCACTATACTACACATCATACACAGATACACAGAGAGCCAATAGGAACATGTCACTAAAATGGTGTGACTAACACAAATGATTTCAAAAAACAACTGGGGAAATGTCTTTGTCTGTGTTTTTTTTATTTTCCCAGCTTCCCAGTTTGGCATTATTTTTCATTAAAAGATTTTTTGTGGCAGTGATTAAGTGTGCAGGCTTCACCATTTTTTCACTGAACCTTATGGCAGTCCATAGTCCATACATATAAACAGGTGTGTCTGTGACAAACTAGCTGACTTTCAATTTATATATAGCTTTTTTTGTATATGTGTGTGAGAGGGGGGTTGCCAGTATTGACAAGACAGCTCAAGGGGGGGGGGTCAAAGCTGTGTCAAAGCTGTGTCAAAGCTGGAGGCCTTAAATGAACTCTGTACAGCTCTGCAGGTGCAACAGAGTGCACTAATACCCACAAGCTCAGACAACAAACTCTGCATGGGTTTACTTAACATAAAACAACACAAGAGCAAGCTGCAGTTCCAATATTTACTCTTACTTTAAATTAGCAGAAGAATTGATTAAGAAAACAGCTTAGTAATGTTTGGATAATTCTTTTGAACCCATTTCTTTTACATTTTTAATGAAAGCTTAAACAAAAGTAAACAGATCCAGATGAAATCTCTGTTGCGGCTCTGGTCTGTATCAGACATTTCCTGTAGAGGGAACGTTGTCCGCTGTAGTGATTCTGACATCACGCCAATCGTATTTTCACTTATCCTCTCGTCTTGTATAACACTGTATTTTTATTGCTACAATACCAACAAGGCCTCAGTGAACTGGAAAATAGAACTGAAAGAGACAAAGAAGGGAAAGTAACACAACCAGAATAGAGCGTGACATGTGGGCACACTAATGAAGGGGGCAAAACAGAACAGCACGGCCTGTTCTCAGCCCCTATTGGCAGCTGGCCACAAAAAGCCACTGGACTGTGTCTGCGACGGTGACGGACAAACAGAGCAAAGATTCCTAAAACAAGCTGTGGAGAGAGAGGAAGGGGTCAGCGGGACAATGAGGGAAGCAACAACTTCCAGTGGCACATAATTAACACACTAACATTATCACATTACCAACGAGTAACTAAAGGCGAACAGAGGCACAGGTGATGACGTATTGAGTCACATGACATTTTTATTTTCTACATTCACTGGTCCTTTTATTGGTGAACCACAACTTCAGCACAGTAACACTTGGCCTTTGAGAGTAATGTTTATTACACAGTGTGAAATGTTCACAAATCATAAAAATCCTAAAATGAGTGAACTAATATAATCATATTATATCATTAATATAAGTACTAACAGCCATTCTGAACACTTCAAACTCGGCAAAGACTGAATTGAGAAGTACACTGTGTGAGAGTAAGCCTGGTATGCGATGAGGACATGGAATATGTGAAACTGTTAGATACAGATGGCAATGTCTGTAAGATCAATACAGCTCGCACTGTCTGAGCGCCTGTGTTCTTAGTGACTGCTACACTTAACTCAAGTGTGTATCATCCGAATGTGCTACACTGACCCGAGCATGACGGCTTATATTGTGTCACGTAACAGCAAGCTGGAGCAGAACATTTAATATTTCACACAGGCCTTCACTCCTAGTCACTATACAATATACAACACATGCATCATTACAAAACACTAAGGGTAAAAGTATCAAATTAATTTCAACATGCAGAGATTAACACTGAACATTTTCCTGGAAAGAGATTAAAAAGTGTATATTTCTGTTTCCTATCGCGATTAACTTCACACTAGTCTCAACAGAGGAAAATGATTGTGAAGGTTGAGGTTAACTTGGCAGTTAGTATTACAATTAAAATACAGTTATTCACAGTTCAGCCATACATAATAACTTCAAATAGCTTGCAATACTGTGTTTTTTAACAATTCAACTTCTCCCAAAAAGAAAAAAGACACGTCTCATTTTTCTCTATGAAAGCATGCCTACGCGTCTCAATACATTGTCTAAATATTCATATTATAATCGAACTTTTAAAAGAATCTCAGCTTAAATGTGAAGGCACAAGGTAGGTACTGACGAGCACAATCCTCCATTAAAAAGGATCACATTCTGTTTACGTCTCATAGTGAAGAGGCCAAAAGACTAAACATGGAACAATTGTTTGAATAATAAAATAATTTCAATTTGCATAACCAGTGCAAATTCTTCTTACAGTGTCTTTGAAATGATGTAGTTGAAAACTGCTATGAAATGCAAGGAGTTGTATGTATGAAGCAGTGCTGTGAGTTATAAAGGACTGAAAAAGCATGAACAAAGGTGGAGGAACAGACTTTGCTCCCTTTGTGTTTATGCTGCAGTGAGTGAATGTTCCCATTCCGCTTAACTTAAGTGAACCCACTGTAGCTGGCTTTGGCTGGGTTTTTTCAAAGCATTGATACACATTGAGTCTAATACAAAAACACAACGTTAATTGAATCAAACAAGGAGTGTTTGTTTTTAGATTGTGAAATGATACATTCTGAAACGTGTGTTTATGACAGAAACACAAACAGCTAGCATGCTCTGTTTCACAGTGTAACGTTATTATTAACTGAAAAGTGAGTGAGGCAAAAGAAGATTAATACTTGACTTGTTCCATTACCATTAGCAGCCTGTAATCATCATATAATGAAAATAAATGAGGTGAGAATTTTGAGTTAAATTGCTTGGCAGCTGGCAGTAATAGTTCAGCTGCATTTATCTGATTCTTGACACCGACACTGAGCGTTTTTCTTCATCTAGATTTCTGTCTTGCGTGAGAAAGTCCAGGTCCGGCAACATGCTGAAAGCATTTGACGCCTTCTCCCACTTACAGTACAAGTTTATCCATTTCTTCCAACGTGGACCCTCTCCTTCTTAATGCTATTATTCTTTTATTCAAAATATTTATTAGTCCTCCGTTTCCTCCCTTGGCTCACCATTACCGAGTCCTCTCATACTTGCCCAGTTTCTTTGGATCCTTGCTGGGCATGCACCAGTCATCGGCCTCTGTGGTTGCCTGGTAATGCCGCAAGGCTGACTTGTTGAAAACAGGAAGTCTCTCCACTGACTCCGACGACAAAGCCTGTGATGCAGGACAGAGGGGAACTTATTAGCCTTATCACACAGACGTACTGTATGCTTGAACGACAGTCAGGTCCAGGTTGGTTCTCACTGCCAATGAGAAAACCTCTGTGCTTAATGAAGACAGCAAGCTTTGCTGCTTTTTCTAACATGGGACGTGGTGAGTTATAACTTACAAAATGACACACATCATTGTCTTTATTACAGAACAACCTTACCGGCCACCACTCAGACAATCCAGGACGTGTAGTTGACAGCCCATTTGTATGCTCTACACTCTACACCTACTTGGCTTTCAAGGTTGTTTTTGTGTGGAGCTGTTCTCACCTTCAAGTATATGACAGCTGAGGTGCCGTAGCCCTCCATAGAGTAGAGCTGCAGGTCTCCCTGGAAGTACTTGGCATACAGACGGGATATGGGCAGGCCATAGCCAAATCCAGCCTGAAGGAAGGAGGCAGGACGGAAAAATAACAGGGTTGCAGTATGAATACAGATGAGCCTATCTGGGCCAGTCACTATAATATTACAAGATTATAAAACATACAGTGGATACTGTAGATGGTTTGCTTTGTAGCAGCCCTTCAGCTTCTCAAGTGGTAACAGTTTAATCCAGTGAAATGTTCTTGACTGCATTCCTCTTTGTAATAAGCTAATTTCCAACCATGCTCAGTTGGGCGAGTCTCTGATTAGAACATAGAGAATTGCAATTTAGTTTACCTTTAATCCCAGTTTGAAACAGCACACCAACATTTTTGTGAACCAAATGCATGTTTAACAAGCATGTAGTCTTGTAGCACACAGTGTACGGGCTAAGACTCGTCAACAGTGAAGACCAGAGCAACAAAGCGAGTCTCACCAGTGGTGCATTGCGAGAGTTGTCTATGTGGACCGGGCTGGGAGCTGTGGAGTACATGTAGCTGAACAGACGCTCAATCTTCCTCAGAGGGACTCCACCTCCTCTGTCAGACATCTAAAAATAAAGGAGAGGTATGTTAAAATTTTCAAGGGGCCTCTCATTGTTCTCCCAGCAGGCTCACGTCCAGTGAACTCTTCATCATGGTGCAACAACGCTTGTTTGTTAGTATAATCGTAAAAACCCGCCTCTCCATGATTCCCTGCGCACAATACCGCCTTTAATGCGAAAGTTGTGGTCTGTATTAACTCTCTATGTCATCATCTACCTTGATGGTGAGGTCCTCGCTTCCCAGTGAAACTCGCACTTTGATCGGGGGCAGTGTTGGGCTCATCTCATGGGTCTCTACTGTAGCTCTCATGGCGTTCTGAGAGAGAACATACACAGTGGATTACAGAGTGACAGAGCAGACACGAGGTGAAGGTTAATAAGGTTTTCAGGTTTGTGAGGTCCTGTACCTTGAAGAGCTCAAACAGCATGTGGTAGAGGTGGGATGGCACATAGACAATGTGAAGGGGCTGACCAGGGTTTTTGGCTGCGAAAACATTAATCAGATGAAAAAATACAACTTTTTTAAAAATGTGGAAATATGTTAACACTATGAGAGCTCGCCCTGGCACCCTGACTGAAAAAATGTTGTTAAATTAAGCAAGTAACAAGCCATTAACAACTTCATTCATCATTTTGATTCATATGACCTAGACCTGACCTGCCAATAATATGCTGTACAGTTCATATTCAAAGCCCTGGTACATGTTCTCACTGTAAAGGGATTTAGGTATGTGGATTTGATTAACAACATGTTCATGCGGTGCTATCATACTACCTTAATCTGGAACATGATAAAATAAAGCCTTTTCCTGGTCTATTTCTGTTTAGGAATTCACATTCTCTTTGAGGAATGTCTCATGTGTTGCATTGGCAGGGTCTTGGCGAGCCCAGCTGACAGTAAACAGACCTCACTTAAAGAATTAAATCCTAAGAGTTAATCCGAGAAGGTTCAGTTGAATTTTAGGAGAACAGCAGCAGACATGTCCAGGTGAAACAAAAAAAAAGGTACAGTGTAGGCAAGAGTAACTTAAAAACTGTGGACAAAAATAATATATCTACAAACAGAAACATGCTTGTTTTGTGAGTCTTACAATTGACTTCTGTGATCTCCATATCAGGAGAGGTCAGGTAGTACTGCTCACACAGCATCTTTGAAGTCTCATAGGCATCTGCAAATTGAAAAACATCTGTGGTTACTTTTCACTGTGAGAAACTCAAACCACAAAGACAGACAACTCGTGCTGAAATAGAGAACAACTCCAGGCAACTTTATCTTTGTTTTCTTTCATGAACAAGTTTACATAACATACAGCCATGCACATCATGTTTCCACTTCCCACTCTGTATATTGACTCTAAAAATATCAGATAATAAAAAGGTCAAACAGTCACATCTGCCTGTATAGACAGTGGTGTAAAATAGATAACACATCCAGCGCGTGTGTGTAGCAGACAGCAGTATTGGAGGAAGATTAGTCATTACCTTTTACTACCTCCACAACGTCACAGCTGGGGTCAATGCTGCCAATGTGTTTGGGATGGGCAGGGTTCGCACTGCCTTCAAAGATTAATGCTACAGGGCACAAAATCAACAAGTGTGTGTGAATAAAAAAAAAGAAAACACACAAATGTATACACACAGTTTACTGTATTTGTAAATATCTAATCAAATTGAATCATATTAGAGAAAAATATTACAAAATGTGCTGTCACCTTTATCGGGTCAACACTTCTAAATGCTAGCTCTCACTTTGAGTTTAGTTTAATGGCACAAGCTTCGAGTGTGAGCAACTGTGTTGATTAACTCACAGTCAGTCACTGAGTGCTATACTGACTGTGCTGGTTCATGAGCATGCGTGTGGAGATGCGGCTCATATAGAAGCGGTCCAGGAAGTACTGGACGTTCTGGTTGGTGACGGGGTCCACGCCAAAGGCCTCCTTGAACTCCACCACTCCCTGAGCCATGGTGGGAACTACGTTGTTGTGCCGATTACGGACATTCACCAGAGTCTGTACAAAGCTGAGGGCAAAGACACGTATACCATCTTAATTGCAATGATAAATATCAATATCTTCCCCAGCCATAAATGTGAACACACAGAAAATGCACGCACGCACCAGCCTGCTAAGGCTGTACCGATATCCAATATCTAGTATTCGAATCAGAATTGATCCACGAATCAACAAGATGAATTACTCCAAATTAAAGGAATGGTTGCTGTTTTTGATCTGCATGAATGGTTCCTGTTTGTGGTGGAGCATGTTGGATTTTGCTGAAACAGTTTAGCCGTTTCAGCGACAATGTGATTAACCTTGTATCTCTGAGTCTGACAGTGGTTTCCAGGTGCTGTGCAACATGAGCGATGTGACCACAGCTGTTTACACAACAGAGATTAGGTTTTCAGGCGTCGGAATTACTGAGTCTGATCACACCAGACAGAGACACTCTGAAGGGCTACACTAGCAATATGCTGGAAAGTATATGCAAATGACTTACCTTGTCAGGACATCTTTATCATCTGGATCTTTTTCTAAAAAATCTACAAGCTCCCACAAACTCTGTGAATACCTGGCAGACACAAAAAGATAGATTTGAAGAGAAAACATAGAAACACACTCAACTTAAGTTAATTCACTGTATATCATGTTGACAAAGTAGAGCTAATATAATGGAAAAATCTTGTGATTACATTAATGTGAAACTGTGTTTAGGACATTTAAACTAATGTGTTTAACAACTGCGTAACAAGGCATTCAGCATCTCCCTAGGATTAGCATTAACACCGTCCTCTCTTTAGATAATAGCTGCTTGTTTAATCCAGACTTCATCTGTAGGCTGGTGGATGAAGAAGGCTCGAGCGCTGAGCTCACTGAGTCACACTCCCTTGGGCGCTGTCTCACTCAAAACTGGGTGAAAGGTGAACAGCAGGGTGGCCATAACGCTTTCTACGTGCTCAGTTTGTCCCTCAACTGACCTTCAGCTGTAGAATTTTGGATTAAGTCCCGCCATGCAAACAGATGTACATCTTGAAATAGAATATTTTGCAGCTTGTAGTTGCACAAGCTTGCCAAGAAAGATCAAGGCGTTGCCTCACTACCCTGGTCAACAACATTAACAAGTGATAGACCAACACCTTTGCTGGAAATCCAGCGAGATCTGCAGTAATGGGAAGAGGAAGACACAGTCCAGGAGGTGCATGGCCAAATATAGACACCACTGCTCTTATGAAGAAGAGTGGGGGTGGGGTACTGACCTTGTTGTTAACATTTCTTTGAGGGGACCTATATGCCAAACATAATCAACACGCTAGGTTAAAGTCTACAGTAGAATACTACGAGGCTAACAGGAAGTAGCAGCTTTGGTGGAGAAACAAACTCTAAGTAGTAAGATTACCTACAACTAGCCGGTATCTTTAGCACTTATTCGGTAGAAAATGGAGGCAAAAGACAGGAGAATGTGGTTGATTTCAATATCCAACATGTGCTACTGTGAAACCCTGTCACATGCATCCAGGGACGGTTTCATTGTGTCTCATTAGGACAAGAAAAAACGATGACAGCTATTCTACTAGCAGCTGAAAACCTAAAACAGACGTAATTTCTCTAACACATACACACCTGCACCAACAGTATTTACAACATGCACAGAACGTAGCTTCAGATGGGGATGTGACACAGATTCACCCATGCCGATATAACTCTACCTGTCTGAGAGTTGTGACCACAAACACAAACAGCTGACCCCGGCGTAAAGCAGCACGCATTTCCTCACAGTCATAAAACCTGGGCTGCATGTTCACGTGCAGCATGAAATTGGAGTGCGTGCATAATCTATCACTAACGTACCGGCGTGGCAACACAAAGTGAGGCTGGCCTCTATAATTCAGACAAAGACATAAAGCACATTCCCAGATCAATGGTATGTAGCCAGCATGTGCACAGAGAACAGCTGGGTGAGGGAGGAGGGGAGCTAAACGGAACAGGCTGTGACAAAACCTCACACGGGCTTTCACAACATCAGTAGCAACGTTTTCATCAGATCGCAGCTGTAGGCCTATAATTAACCAAAGCTAAAGGTGGGAAATTGTGTACAGATCTATGGATGTATTTCACCTTTGAAGCTAAACACCAGAAAGCTGGAACACAAGGGACGTTTGCTTTGATAAAGACCCTAAATGACCCAGACACGACCTGTGTGCAACCTCGTTTAACACGGTGAACCTGAAATAAATGACACTCTACAGTTTCTATACACCCTAGTGCTGCTTTCCTTTCGCTTCCTTTCACACGGTTTGATTTCAGATTGAATCATTCCCACAGTGTGTACCCCCTGACAGAGAAATGTAGCGTATCCTTGAGATCCTACCAGCTGGTGAGGAGCTTTAGGGATGGGGTGCCGAGGAGTTTGTCAGGGAGGAAATCAATTTCCTTCATGATGTTGGCCAGTCTGACAGGAAGCTCCTGCCGCAGGAACACAAAAGAGGTCTTCTCACACGCATTGGCCGAGCCTGCAGTCACATGAGGGACAGAGATAGGGGGGAAAAATGAATGAGCAAGCATCCAACTTTGACCCCATTCTGCCAAAAGAGAACAAAACTAAACAGAAACTTTTCCTAAAGAGCAACATTCAGAGGAAATCTGTCCATTGATATTTGTGGACATGGTCTTTTCCTTGGACCTTGTTTTTTGCTGAGGTTAGCAGAAACATGAGAGCTTGCGAAGGTCAGTGCAGAGATCAACCACATCAGCTATCAGTCTGCACGTGTATTATTATTATTATTATTACTGCACTTATCTGCCAATGACCTGTACAGCGTAAAGTCAGCTGACACCAACACACACACCACAACCCACCAACACAACACACACACACAACACAGAGAGAGAGAGAGAGAGAGAGAATAACTGCCATGCGAGTGTTTGGAGAGTAACGTGCAAAGTCCGACAAAACCAATCACTACTAAACACTTACCGAAGTCAATGAATTGCTTCATAGACAAGGGAGAGGGAGAAAACTTAGCAAACCTCTCCACCAGTTTCGGTAT
This sequence comes from Morone saxatilis, assembly GCF_004916995.1. NCBI lineage: Eukaryota > Metazoa > Chordata > Actinopteri > Moronidae > Morone > Morone saxatilis. The sequence goes on from NW_023340268.1 coordinate 14,069,643, forward strand.
CCCAGCAACCGAGCCATTTTTCAGCAAAAACTGAGCGAACTTCATTTTTTTCCTCTCCTCTACGGGCTGACTGTCAGTGAATCAGGGACAGGCTGTCCTTTCTTTCCTTTCTTTCCTCAGCACGCTCCAGTTTGGCGGCTGTTAAGCTAGCGGTGCTAAAGCTCGGCGTCGCACAAGAAACCTGGCGTCAAATGGGTATCTCTAAGGACGCTGCATGCGAGTTCCCCGTTGTTTTTCCTCTCGTTGTTTTTCCATCTGGTCGAGTTGTTGAATGCCCTTCAGATGCAACTTCCAACACCGAGCGATGTGTATTGTTGTTGGGCGGGGGAGCGGACGGATTGACGTTAACATCAACCAATGAGAGCC
>NW_023340268.1:14070029-14071104 GCF_004916995.1 Morone saxatilis
AGAAGAAGAAGGAGGAGAAGGAGGAGGAGGAGGAGGATAAGGCGTTTATTCATTTTGAAAGGGCCGCTTGTTGTTGTTGTTTTTTACAACCCAAACTGTGCTGTAAAACAACACAAACCTTTATTACAGCATCCCCTACCGACGAGCTACCTGAAATACGTCCAAATTAAAGAACTAACAAACTGATACAGCGTTAAATACGGCACACATGTGAAACAACCGTTGCAACGTAACGTACTCAACTGACAGTAGTAACCTTCGCCGCTTAGCTTTTTAACCTAACGTTAACTTATATTAATAGGCCGCTTACTATAAGTCAGCAGGTGTTTAACCACGAATTAAAGTCTGTTTATAAAATAACACAGTGTATTATGGTATGGCAACGTCTGAGAAGACATGTATCAACCTTTATTTATTAGGTTTGGCTGCTCCAACGCGCTTCTCCAACTGGCCACAAGATGGCGGCGTTGCGACAGCCATGAGACGGTGACAGTGCGTGTCGAAGGAGGTGGGATTTCCTCTCCTCCTTCTCAGCATCATCCTACTCCTCCTAGGGATGTGTCGGCGTGCGGTGCACCTGTTTTATGTATTATTTGGGTCATCCACCGCTGAAATGCTCTATTTTAACCAGTGTCACCAATAGCCACACGAAAAGGTTTAAACGACCTATTCGGTGGGACCCGACAGGCCTCGATTCAGTGTGATTTAGGGAGAGGATGTGTTGATTTTTTCCTCTTTCGGCTGCAGCAGTGAGACAGCATCTTTGCCGGGTGACACATCATTATCAGTGCGAGTGGACAAGGTACGAGTGAAACAACAACAGTGCAGTGTACGGTTATTTACCATAAAATACTCCTCTTTTTGTTAGCTTTTCGTCCCCAGAATTCCCCACAGTATTTATGGCAAGGCCTTAAACGCATTGACGTTAAGTACAAATGCTGTCAAATGTGTGATTAGCTAGTTGCTAATGTAGTTATGCCCTGCTAATGTCAGTTAAAGCGTTTGTTTTTCTCCCTGAATGCATATTTATCTGTGTGACTTTGTGTTTTTTCTGTTATGGTATACAATGTATGTG
>NW_023340268.1:14071130-14072614 GCF_004916995.1 Morone saxatilis
TATTTTCACATGTTTAAATTCCAAAATAGCTTTGGCAGACGCTTGTAACCTTCTGGGTTAAGTGGCCTCTATTCATTTGCTGTGTCTGAGGATGTGACACTGGCCTAATACCAGCAAATCACTGGTCCCTGTGCAGACTGCTATAAATAGGTAGCCTACCTTTTTGTACTAACTCCCAGCCTCGTCAGTGAGCCTGATACCAGATAGTAACCATAGGTCACGTCTGTTTTTTTTTAGGATTATGTATCTTCTTAATTAGACAATCTAAACTAGTATTTGCTGTATGTTCATATGTTCACTGCACCTCAATAGTGACGATAGAAGTGTTGAACTTTGGGGTCTTTCCAATGAAATTGTCATCAAATTATTATGTACATTGGACTTCTTATTGGATTTGGTGAGTTTCTTGATAGCCCTGTTGATCAGCCTAAATATAGCCTACATATACTGGACTAGTTTTAGGGAATAGGTAAAAGTGTCACACACATGTGGAAACCCCCCTCTGCTCAGTGTGCTCCAGTATTGACAGCAGTTTTTCCAATATCAATATAGTCTTGTTACTGCCACACCCATTAGGATTTTTGAAGCATTACTGAAGGCTCACTGGATAAACCTATACTCTTCTATACAGTATCATGTAACTATGAAACCAGAGCATATTGTGACAGTGCCATAAGTAGCTCATTCCTGTTCGATCCTGTTCCTTCCTGGAAGCCCTGTAGGACATCATGTCGGACAAAAGCGACTTAAAAGCGGAGCTGGAGCGCAAGAAGCAGCGCCTCGCCCAAATCAGGGAGGAAAAAAAGAGAAAGGAGGAGGAGAGGAAGAAGAAAGAGGTAAGGAAAAAAGTGAGTAAGAACACTGGCACTCTGGCATACTGTATTGCACTCTTGTGTGTGTATTGTTTGTGTGTTCGATTGCTTTTCGTCAGGCCGTGACACATAAAAAGGATGAGGTAGTGTGTGTCCATACATGCATACAAACATCTGTGTGTGTGCAGAAGGTTGGTGTTGGAATTTTTGATCAAAATGTGCTTACATGTGCATGTTTTAACTTGTTCTCTAACTCGTGATGGGTCAGCTGACATTCCTCTTTGTATTCTGAGCAGTCAGAGAGTCAGCAGAAGAGAGAGATGACCCCAGAGGACTCAGACTTAGACCGTAAGCGCAGGGAGACCGAGGCCCTGCTACAGAGTATCGGCATCTCACCGGAGCCTCCTCTGGGTACATAATACTCTTCTACCCTAAACAATAAATGAATCTTTAAAGGTTTTTTCCATGTTCTCTTGTGATTATCCTGCAAACGTTTTAGTAATCTGTTACAACTAAGATGCACACACTACACGCTTTTTTTTTTTAAAGTTATTTTTATGGCCTTTTATGGGCTTTATTGGATAGTGACAGCTGTAGATTGACAGGAAAGGGGGGTAAAGAGAGAGAGAGGGGATGACACACAGCAAAGGGCCGCAGGTCGGATTAGAACCC
>NW_023340268.1:14072714-14075146 GCF_004916995.1 Morone saxatilis
AACCTCGCTAACAACCTCGCTAACTGTGAAACTGATGTTGTTTCAGGCCGTGATAAGAGGATACCTGGACGACCCCCACTCTCCCCTCGAATGGACCGGCCCAGAGGCCAAGGGCCCCGACCCATGCCCCCCCCGGGAGACAGGTTGGTGCAACATTGAGCATGTTATTGCTGTAGGACTCTGATATCTGTCCTTTACACTTTATAATTCACAACAGAAGTCAAAAGGAGTTTTTAAAAAAGGGTATTCAGCTGGAAGTGTGGAAATTCTAAAGTCAAATTTTCTCTCTGCCTGCTCTTCCTTATCAACAGCAGTGATCATGATTGCTCAGGCGAAACACATCAGGGTTTTCAGAGCATGAAGTATGTCTGACCACACTAAAATGCGGAACCTGTCAAACAAGTGGAAGCACACAAGTATTACATCATCTGTGCACGTGTCATGATATTCACCGGCTCTTGCACAAATTCCCCAGTATGAACTAGGTGCTTTGTAATAGGGCCTAGTTCATAGTATAGTACAATATAGTTTTGAGCATCCACTCTTTTATTGAAATTTGTGTTTGCAACTCAAGTTTTTTATAGTTTTTTAAGACGGTTCCTACAAATGATTGTACTGTTATAGCTAACACAGCTATGTGGAATTTCACCTAATCCGAAATTTGAAGTAAGGCTGGATGATATTTCAAATGAATTAACTAAACTAAAATAAAGTTAATTCCCTTCCTCAGAAATAAAAAAAATCTTTAATTTGATAAAGAAAATATATTTAATCTTCAATCAAATCGTCAGTTGAGTGTATGGTTACATCCCTAATCACCACAGTCCTGAAAACTGTGATGTCATTACGTAAATGTTACACAAGTTATGCTACGTAAGCGTAATTGTAATAGTCACAATACATAAAAAATTGTAAGAAAATCAGTCGTGAATTGTATCGAATCATGAGTTGAGTGTATCATTTGAGCCATGACAGTCCCGTAAACTGTGATGTGAATAGTTAGACGTACGTATATTCACACCCACTGCAGGGACTGCCATGATTGGTGTCTCTGCTTGTCTCCGGGTGGCTAGCATCCTAGTGCTATCTCATAGTGAATTTAACAGTTGCATCTGAGAGGAACTGAAACTAGGGCTGTTTATTGCTAATTGCTAATCTGGTCATAGGATACATATCACAATACAGGGGTTACGATTCAATATTCTGCAATATATTGCGATACTATAAGCAATGTGATCTATTGCCATTTGTTTTAAATCTAGTTCCAGGCAAACTTTCATAGTATAAAGAACACTCCACCATATGCATTAAATCTGAGTGAAAAAAAAATTGTTTATGCAACCATAACAGTGGGATTTGTATTTATCACAGTCCCTGTAACATCCAACATCATAGCCCTCAATTTATAACACAAGACAAAGTATCGATACGCAAATTTATTGATATTTTCTTACACCCCTACAAAGTACAATCTCTGGTTAGAAGAGTTGACAGCATGATAGTCAACTGAACAGAGTGCTGTTTCTACTACTATTTTTTGGTCAAACTATGAAGCAGTCTTGAACCCGAGTGTCTTTTCCATTAAAGGAGAAGGCTGGACTATTCTGTATTCTGTATAGCTACTGTCAGCAAATCCCATTACCAGACCAAAACCAACAAAGTGTCAGTACTTCTCTCAGTGCTTCCCTGACTTCCCTACCCTGTCTGTGGCCCATTGATTCCTACTGTAAACATAAATTCTTCAAAATAAATCAATCACAAAGTAAACACTTTTTAAAAAGGCTCAGTATTTTAAACCACATGGATAGTTGCGCCAGCTGTTCATCAATACATCACTCAGTTTGTGTGTAAAGTCCTTAGTAAATTATTTACTCAGTGGGTTTGCACCTATAAAACTTTGGCTAAGACTTTAATTGTTTGATTGTTGTTCAATTGTCAGTTTCTAGAAAACATTAGCTGTCCAATCCAAAAACAATCAACTATGTAAACAAGTGCCAAGCCTTTGTACGTGTAGCTATGTAGAAATGTGTGTTTCACATTTACTAGTATTCATACAGCTCATGACTATGAAATATCTGATTAATATTACTCAACTGATCATATTAGTCATGCAGTCAGATATTTTGTAATTTCACATATATAGAGTTCTTGTGAAATTTTAAAATCTTCCCATTTTCATCAGGTATTGGGTCAAATGTGTCATCCACGTTCCATATTTTTTTACATCCTAAGTGAATGCACCTGTGATATGTGGCAATTACTGGGTGTAAACCTTTAGTCACAACTTCTCTTGACGTAAAAACTACCTGTCTGAATCTGTTTTAATTATTGATCTCTGTGTAGTAAACAATTACTTTACCACCAGGATTGGTTTAAGAACCGTTGGCACAAAAAAATGTTTTGCGCTCGTTTGTGTTCATGGTAATGAAGGA
>NW_023340268.1:14075161-14089340 GCF_004916995.1 Morone saxatilis
CACTGATGTGTTTTTAATGGTTTTTGGACAACAATGGAGCTCTATGGTACAGAGGAAGAAGGAAATATCAGGGATTTTTTTATAATAAAAAGTGCACCAGACTTATACTATGAATTGTACAGGTCTCCGTGGGTTCTTAAAAAGTCTAAAAATCTAATAGTCTTAGCTTTAAAATGTCTTAAATATAATTTTGACAGGTCTTGAAAATTGTCTTGCATTAATGAAGTTTTTGTCTCACTTTTAAATGTGTTTTTGGGAGAAATGTGTATTGATCATGCTGTAACAACAAAACACCAAAACCATGAAACCAACATGGAAGCAATACCGATTTTCCTTTACCAGCATGGATGGAAATTACACTGTAATGCAAGTTATTTAAAAAAAATAATGAAACGCATTCAATCAATAACTAAGTAACTAACTTAGTTTTGTAAGTTACAGAAACATCCCTTCCCTTAGTACTTTTTACTAGATGTTTTGTTTCACAGTAAAAATTTAAATTAAAACCGCAAGCAGTGATGGTCGGGCCCTCGCACTCGGTGCATGTCGGGGTGTGCTGCCATCGGGTCACGCACCAGTACATCATGACAACACCAAGCTACAAATTTCACAGAAATCACATCACAATCGCCACACAAGGCTCACTTCCTGTTGCCAGTAGTTGACGCTATGACAGCGACTGAATATTGGCAGTTTGATGCGTTTAGGCCAGGGTTAGAGTTTCCATTGTCATGTCAAGGTAGATTTTTGAAGGCATACCACGGTCACACCATTCAATGAGTATGTATGAGGAGCACAACTTTAAATCCTGGAGGTGTTTAAAATTGGCTCACCAAATTTTTTTTTATTTTTTTGGGCCTTTTTCATGCCTTTATTAGACAGAGACAGCTGAAGATCAACAGGAAAGGTGGGTAGAGAGAGAGGGGATGACACGCAGCAAAGGGCCGCAGGTCGGATTAGAACCCGGGCCGCTGCAGCAACACATGAGTCGCCAGCTCTACCGACTGATCTAACCAGGCACCCACACACTACACACTTAATGTAATTGTAATTTGCTGAAACATTTCAGTCCAATTTCTGCCTAACTGATAATAAAGTGATCAGATAACTAAAGTAGGTTAATATCTGTGTTGCCATGTCTCTTAATATTATAGTACTTATGTTTTAATTTTTTTTAATAGTAGCTTTCATCACATTTCATCCCATGTTGATTCCATGATTTCTTTTGCATGTTGTGTTTGGACTGTGCTGAACATTTTTACTTTGACGTGTCACTTCAATAACCACTCCCTTTTACCATCCTTTTCTGTTGTCTGTGTACCTTGAGTGTATCACATCTTGTAATAGGATATTCAGACATGAATACTATATCTACTACTACTCTGAAATGTGATTGAAATAATTGATTAGAAATCAAATGTCTTCCCTTTACTTGTGCACAAATCTGATAGACTAGTGTAGGTTGAATCCCCAGGGCGTCTGTCACTTCCAGCAAGCTTTTGGAAGCACTGTTCTCTAGTGGTCCGAAGTTGTAACAACACCCTAAACACCTCAAAACTGGGTCACTGCTATGCCTGTTATTAGCCGAAGTTATTTATAATGCATCTGGAAATAAAGCTGAGCACAAATTGATAATAAATACAAAACCAACAATGCGTTTGATGCCCTGCCTTCCCTCTCCTTTCTTTTAATCATTTATTTTATTTGTCCATCACTCGTTTTACTTCATTTCTTTTCATCCCAATTTTTTTGAGCAGTCCATTCTTTGCAGCCTTTAATGTTAGATTCATGTTATTTTCATTATTTAGTCCCGACCCCAGTGTCACCCTCCAAATCAGTGAGCACGCCCAGTGAGACGGGGAGCCAGGATTCAGCTGATGGAGGAGCAGCAAGCAGGTAGGTCCAAACCACACACTTCATACCCGAGTTCAATGTCAGAAGGTTTTTTAACTTTTCTTGGGCTTGGGTAAAGAAAGATCCTTTTTGAAACTCCAAAGCTCACTGACAATACTGCACATTCTTTTCACATTATAATCTAAAGCTAAAAGAAGTATTAGATACTCATGTGAAAGAAATCTCACACTAGAAGGTTTTGCTCACTCTTACCGGGCATGCTTTTTAAGAGGTTACCCATAAACTGTTTGCAGTGCCCGAGTCTTAAACTCGAAAGAATCATGTGGCCTAAAAATGATAAAAATGTGAAGTTGCTTTGGGCTGCGGATATTTCTGGATACTTTTGACATATTTTCTGTCTCCTTTCTCGTCATTGGCACAACAGGTTTAGGTAAGGATGAGTGGCACTAATGGTGAGGTGCCTGAATGTTGTATCTGTCACTTGTCATGGCATCCGGTGTTTTGATGACCACTGTACAGCTTATTGCTTCTCATAACTAGTCCTGAGAAGTTTGATTTGATGTTGACATAAGGTCTGTTAGTTGCTAGTTTGAAAATGAGAGCGAGATTTGCAAATAGCCAGATATTATCTATTACTTGGTTGAAACTTCAGAAAGCAGCCTTAGTGAGCAAGCTAATGGAATATTCTACATAGAGCCTAATGTGCATTCACCTTACATTTTTAGATTTGTTAAGGCATGTAGCTGATTTGAGCACAAGTGACAAAATATAATTTCCTCTTCTGTCACTGTTCCCTTGAGTAGAGAGAATGCTTACATATCCATAACACACTAGACCAGTAGCGCAACTATTTACCTTTAAGTTCTACACATGGCTGCTCTGGTGAATTAAACTTGCAGTTGAGAAGAGAGTGGTCATCAAGCACTTTCCATTTGCTTTTTAATGGCATCTGACTGTAGAGGTCAGTGTGTGAGTGATGCCCTCAGAGGTCATTAGTGATGTGTTGTTCTGGTGTGGCCAGGGGTGGAATTGGGGATGAAGAATGTGTGGGAACTCAATAAAGTCCCTAGCAGAAATAAATTCTCTTATACTGTATAAGACTTTTTGTTTCTTTTTAGCTTTTACAAATTGGATTTTACAAATTGGTGAGTTAGTGCCTGGAATGAAATATTTGTTTTCCCCCCCAAATCCACCCTGGATGATGGCATGCCATTTTGAGCTTCTCCATTTGTGGCTGTGTATGTGTGTGTCCCTTCTTAGGTCAGGTTTCTCTAAAAACAAGTCCCAAGCACAGAGCTCAAGGTAAGCATTTTCACGTCAAACCCAGGAACCCCACACCCGTCTTTTCTTTAGTTGAGTTTACCCTCATGTGAACACAGAGAGCCACCCACAGTGTTGTCAGTGGTCTTAGCAATGTGTTCCCATCATGATTTACAAGATCAAAACAGCGCAGTGCCCCTCTTTGCTTCGTTCCTCTGCTCTCCTCGGGTGACTTCCTGTCTGTGCTTGTCTGAAGCCCCACTGTCTCCCTAAACGCCAGCTCGAAAGATTTCCCCTTGCATGAGTTGAGCCACACAAGTCATTTCAGCCTTCACAGAGTTGACAATCTGCTGCTTAAAGTGTCATCGCTGTTACTGTAAAACAGCCGGTCTGTCAGGCTTAAGAAATGCCTTGCCACTCTCACCTGGCTCTGTGTGGCACAAGCTGAAGGTCTAATGGGCGTGTTCACTGGCCCTAAAAGGTATCATCAAAAAGTGTAGTGGTGTTGGAAGCGGTATCCTTTCACAGCGGGTACATTTCAACCAAGTTGCCATAAAACTCTCTAGGTTTCACTTGCTGTTTGATTTCCCTGCAAGCGAGCGATTCCCACCTCCCCAATATAAAGCAGGTTATAACTGCCGGAGAACCATTCTAATGCACTGAATGAGCTTAGCAATTTCCCCGTGGTGTGTCAAACTCGTTGATCATGCATGGCAACTACCTTGTCATGTGTGTTGATCCTTAAAAACGCATTTTATTTTGATTTTCATACGCTGAATGTTATGTGAATATGTACATAGATGATTTATGTTGTGAGGTGGAAATCATCATGTTGCTGGTACATTGTTTGTGGTTTTCATATATCCTTTGGCACAAATTTGCATATGATACATTACACAGAATGTCTTATGGCATACAAACATAAAAAACAACATTAATGTCATACATGTTGCTAAAACTGGAGGCTGCAGATGAGAGAAACAATCAAATCTTCCACACAACAATGGAACATTTTTTGTCTATAAATGTATTGGTATTTTCATCTTGTAGATTCCTGACAGAAGACCAAGAAATCTATTACAAGAGATGAGCAGAGATCTTTAAATAATCAGAGTACATTGAAGCGTAATGAAATATAATGTCTCCCTAATGCATAGCTCTCCCACGCTATATCCACTTATTTAAACATTTTTCCATTAACAGTGCCTGCATGATATTCGATGGGAATTCCTGTGTTAAGCTGTTCTCTAGATAAGTGGTCTGTGGGTGAGTGTGTGTGTGTGCGCGCATACATGTGGGCCAGTGTTTGTGTCTTTGTTTTAATGTGTCTTGTTTGTAAACATGCATGTCCTCTTTTGCTCCCCCCACCCCACCCCGTTGGTGACATTAGGACGCTGCAGTGGGACACAGACCCCTCTGTGCTGCAGCTGCAAGCTGATTCTGAGCTCGGGTACATCTTCCTTCTCTGCTCTTGTTCACTGTCTGACAAAAAAAAAAAAATACTGCAATACATCTTATTTGGCATTGCATGGCACTTATTAATAGTCTAATTTGATAGTCCATATAAAGGGTCAATTACTCTAATGACCCTGAATATTGAGCTACAGGCACAAGACTCTACATGTTATTCATTGCTTTGATTCAGATGGAAACATAGTGTATTATATGTAGGACAATTTTGGTTTAATGCACAATGTAACTATGCTAATAGGAACATCTTGTCTCTGTTACCCAGGCGCAGGATGTTGAGGCTTGGGGCTTCTAAGATCACACAGGTAGACTTCCTTCCCAAAGAGGTGGTCTCTTACTGCAAGGAGACACAGACACCACACACGGCCCACCTATCTGAAGGTGAGTATTTGTGTGTGTGTGTGTGTATGTGTGCATGAGTAACTCCTCTTCCATATGATCTGTAGTATAAGATTCAAGCTGTTTTCACGGTCCATGTGGCACCAGAGGTCACAAGAAGAAACCAAAGGTTTCATGTTGCAATGGTTGTCGTCGTTGTGTGGTTGAATTTGATACTCCTTCGGTTAGCCAGTTCACAGCTTACATGTAAACCTGGAGTGACTTAAAGGCTGACAGATGAAAGTTAGCTAGGATGATTCCTTGTGTGTATGTGTAGTATGCACACAATAATATATATTTGTGCATGTGTGTTTACATATTCTTTAAATCATTACGTTTTTAAATTGTATATATTACCATTATGGCCAATTTAGTATTGCTGAATAGGGAGAGCTGTCATTCATTCCATCACTATTTGGTCTGGGAAGAAACGGTGAACAAGAAAAAACTGTGTGTTTTTGTCCATCTGTGTGTATGTATGTGTTTTTGCGTGTGAGGGTATGTGTGCATATGTGTGTCTCTGCAAGAGGGCGTGCACATCTGTACTGAGCTGCAGTTACTAAACACATCCATATGGTGAAAACTGAGGTTAGTCCTGCACTGGATTTGGCTTAACGTTGGCTGTTGTAAATTCAAGGCATATACATTTGATTATGTTTGTATTGGAGGAGAAAGACAATGGAGATCTGGATGGATGACAGTAGTTCTTCCACTAAATTGAACTTCAAGCCTTTGTTCTCTTTGCAAATGCAGATATACCACTGAGAAATGTCATCTTCACATGTAGGAATGCACATACAAATGCTACTCTACCTACACGCTTTACACACAAACTGACTGTCAGACATATACATACATACATACATATATATGTATATATAAATATAAATAAATTAATAGATATATAAACTGTATATATAACACACACACACACACAAACACACACTCCCTATCATCATCTCTATCTTCCTTCTTTTAGTTGCCAAGACAGCTGGCAGCCATGTGACTGTGAAGGGGTTGTACTTCCTGCTTCCTGTCATTATAATAGATGGTCTGGTGTGGATTCCACTGCCCTCCTCCACCAGCAACCACCACGCACATACACACACGTCTATCCTGATCAGCATCCAAACGGTCCGCCTCAACTCCCCCCCTTTTTCCTTGACAGATCCAGGAATAGATCATTTACTCAACAAGTGCACAGGCACTGACTCACATATGTGCTGGGAGTCATACACATGTGTACACACACGCACGCACACACACACACACACACACACCACACACACACACACACACACACACACTTTTTGCCCAACTCTACATACAGGGACTCGTGTTGTGTCAAAGGCTGACAGTTGCCAAAACAACACACACACACACCACAAACAAACAAACAATATAACTGTTGTAAACTGTACAGGGCAATTAGATAAAGAGATAAAGACTAAACATCCAAACACATGCAGTAGTTACTATTTACAGGTCAAGCTGTCTGTGTATCCATACAAACAAATCCACACTTTGTGGCTGGTTATGCTATATGTTGGTCAATTTGGTCAAGTTTGTTTGTTTTTAGCTTCAAACTGCATTTTCTGGAAGTCCCTGTATAGGCGTATGTGTGTTTGTATGAGAGAGAGAGAGAGAGAGAGAGAGAACATCTGGGAGCCAGAGCAGAGCTGTGGTGGTCTACAGGGAGGTGACCCTGGCCTTAGGAGACCCTTCCTTTGCAGACTACCACAAAGCTTGTGTGTCTGGAGAAGGAGGAAAAGAGGCTGATGGTAGCACCTGCCTGCACTTCTGGCTGCATGTTTGTTCAGGCCTGTTCCTTTTGTTGATTACTGAACCAGCACACAACACGCATCTCATTTTCAGGTTGCAGCTCCAGGTTATGTATTTAGCCCACAACCAACCAAGCAAAGCTGATTACAGATTTCTATTGAATCTTTTTGTTGTTAAATATTATTATTATTATATTAAGTTATTTATAACTATACTGTAGGTCCTTAAAATAATGAATGCAAATCCTTAGTGGATTTGTTAAGGGATGCAAAAATATTCACATATAATAAAATGTCATTGAACCCAACTGTAAGGTTGGGCACTTAGGTCCCATTCAGGACTAAATATAATATATGAAAAGTGGGTGTGTTTGTGTTCCATGTGTACATCTCTGCCGGTCATTAGTGTGTATGTAGTTTTAAACAAGGAGTACCCTTAAAGCTCTTGGTGGCTTTCACATGCAGATGTTAAGTGTTTTTAAAAGGTCTGTTCTAATAGTTGTATATCTAATAGCTGTATAATATAATAATATATACTTTATAATCCACCCTTCTGTAGTTTGGCTATATACACCAAATGCTGATGAAGACAGCATCTTCCTCTTTCTTTCTTTCTTTCTTTCTTATACATTCTCATTCTCTCTTTTATCTCTCTTTTGCTCTTCATTTCTTGTCTTCCTTTCCATTATCTTTTCCTTCCTACCTTGCACCAAACTGTTGTGTAATGTAAGCAACTAATGCTGCCTCTGTGTAATCTTAAAACATATATTATATACAGACAGAGAAGAAAAAGTGGGATTTAGTGGGGAAAAAACCCAGCTGGCTGCTCTGGAGGAATGAACAGAAGAATAAATCTGTTGTCTTAATGATGGTGGTGTGTCTCAAGGCTGTATAAAGCTCTGTGGAGGGACTTCTAGTTCTTTGGATATCTGTATCTGTTTTTAAACTGTGTGTGTGTGTTTGTGTGTGTGTGTGTAGAAATGTTCTTATTGTGTTTAAAGATAATTTCAACAGTGGTTCAGTATCTTTTATAATGTTTAAAGATCACATATGGCCAATGGATGCTTTTTATATTCCAGATATGATCTTTATGACTTTGACTGTTATTAGTGCCTGAATTTACTCGATGACTCTTAATGTAGGAGGTGGTTTCTCATTAAAACTGTAATACTGACATCAAGTGTGTGTGTGAAAGTGTAGTCTCATTGTAATCACTTTAAATCATTGATAGATGACTCAGGGATTCTCTCATGGATTCTTCCCCTCGTGAACTTCTGACCTCCCCGGTTCTCATATCTGCCCTTATGTGCAGGGTGGCTGGTTGCGTGTGCGTGACGTGAGTATGCTTTATGGGAAAGTGTGTGTGTGTGTGTGTGTGTGTGTGTGTGTTGGAGATTTAATACAGCTTTATCAAATTGGATTGATTTGATCTGACTTCGTATGTGTTCATCTTTTACACAAGAGTTTGTGTTTTAATGCTCCCGTGGAGTTGTGTGTGTGTGACTCTCATTTAAACCAGCTAATGATATGGCTTTTCATTTCCGTGACCAATTGCCTTCCTATAATCGTGATGTGTAGCTTGTCTATGTATGTTCCTTTTCCCATTGGCTGCTAACGGATCTGTCTGTCCTGAGTGTCCATTGTATCAGGCAATCGGATTATCCCCAGTCACGGTTGGCTCCAGCTATTTACTGCCATCCTAATGGGTATGAATGGACATGCTTGTCGTGAGGGATGGACGCTATGTCTAACGACATAGCAGGGAAATAAAGTAAGGTCTAATGTGGTGTGTGATAGTAACCTAACCTACTGAGGTCACACAAAGTGTGTGTTGGGTAGTCGGTGTTTCATGCCTCTATCTTAACGCCTCGCCTAACCATGTTGACATGTTGTAGAGAGAGAGAGAGAAGTGGCTTGTATTTTGAATTGACGATGAGCTTTTCACTCAGACAGAACTCAACAGAATCTTGTGAATAAACACTGAAACTGACTCAGATTTAGTAATTAGCACGCTCAGCTTTATTCTGCAACATAATTTGTCTTAAATGTTTCTGAATGTCAGTATTTGGAAACACAACAAAGTCAAGGACATGGCCAGTAATGGTCGCAATATGACAAGTGGATGCTTTTCAGCACACCTGTGGCTGCGTTTAAAAGAGACACTAAAGACTACAGTGTTATGGCTCCTAACAGAGTGTACAGTAAGACATCGACTTTCAATCGAACTAAGATTCTTATTTTCATTGTGATGTGAAACAGAAAAAGCCATACATCCTCACATTTGACACACAATATTTATTCATTAATAATGGATCAAATGACTGGGGTCACTCATTTATCACCCAACAGTCTACAGTTCCTCTCAGCTCTATGGAGGTTTAGTGTCCTTCAGTTCATTGTTCTGGTTTCTATGGCCCCGAAGTTTGATATTTTGGTTCAGTTGCACCGCTGTCATCAGCTTTTTTTTCCAGCCACAGCAAGCAGCTGTTTTATTGCAACAAACTCTACACTACCTACCCATAGCCAGATATTTCCCTCAAGAGTTGGAGACCAACACAGAGCTAAAATAAGAGTGAATGTTGGATTTACAATCGGCAGGTAGCCTGTTTGCCAACATATTCACCAAAACAATTTTATAAGATGATAATATGTAAGTATTGTGTTTTTAGCTTGTGGTGCTGCCCCCAAGTCACCAGAACACATCAATTAATCCAAAAAGCCGGGTTATCTTTCAATAGTTTAATACCACCAGTATAGTAAAAATAGGTTTTAACAGGGGTTTGGCTCCCAAAATTTAAGTTGGGTTGGACTTGGACCCAAGTTTTTTGGGTTTTACCAAAACTTTACTTTGCAGTGACAGTCTTAAATGTGGTACATGAAAACATTTCCCAGTGCTTAATGAAAATGATGCTATGTTTTGTCAACTGTTGAATAGTTTCAGGAATTTCAATGAGACCGTGACCCCTCTCTTATGTCTACTGTTTAACCACAGCAGTTAAAATTTTCCACCTCAATTTTCCCCAGGTCTGACAATATTTTGTAGAGCTAAGTTTTAAACGCCCTACACATGGGAGGAGGGGGTGAGATTTCACATAGTTTCAGCAAAATGTGGGCAACCTTTCTGTCTCCCTCTTTGTTTCTCCCTGCATCCCTCCTCTTGGACTGGCCAATCCTACTTGGCCATGAACAGAGTGAATGTCAGTACTCGGACAAACCCACTCTTTTACTTTACTGATCTCAATCTGAAGATGACTATCGGTGTGTGTGTGTGTGTGCGTGTGTACTTGAGATGTTGGCAAGAACAGGAAAGGTCAAGGGGATTGAACGCATTTTGTGCATGTGCTTGTGCACGTATACTTGTGTGCAGGTTGGCATTGGTGTAGTGTGAGCTTGACCCAGTTTGTAATAAACCGGTTTTACTCAGTTGAGCCTTAAAAGATCCATAATAGGCCACAGTGGAAAAGTAGCCAAAGAAATGGAGAGAAAATGAAGGGAAGGGAGAACGAGAGAATTTAAAAGGTGAAGAGAAATCTTTGGATAGTAGAGAATAAACTGATGATTGAAGGAGAAAGTCTAAGAGAGCAACAAATGGAGGAGAAACAGCGGAGGCCACTGAGGGATGTTGCAGCAGTTATGATATTACAGCAGTAATTGTTTGCAGTGAACCACAAGTAGGCTTTCAGAAATACAAGTCTGTTTGTGTTTGTGTGTAATTTGATGTTGCAACTTTGGAAAACCCCCTTTTTAGGGTTAAAAGTTCACAGGGTCAAGAGTGTGCGTGTTAATGCTTGTGCATCTGTATGCAAGAGTATGTGTGCATGACCCCTCCCCCCCCAATTTATTTTCTGGCCCATTAGTTTTCAGGGTCTGTACAGCTTGAGTGTATAGTTGGTCAGTAATTCACTCCTTAAGTATATTTACTGCAATAAGAGTATTTCTTTTGACTTGTGGTGGACTGGTAATGGCCTCTAATTGCAAGAGAAAACCCATTTCCAAGCACTAATCTTAAAAAGACGCACTCAGAGTTTTGTGAGCGTACTCACACACATGCACATAAGCATACAGATTCATAAATGTAAACACACATGTGCGGACGAACATACATGGGAATGAACAAGCATGCAAACACATAAAACGGTAATGTACACAGAAACACGCGTACACACAGGCAAAGCGTTACCTGAGCTCTACATAATCCCATAATGGAGCAGTTAAGAAACCAAACTGCTAATTTATGACATGATTCTGACTATTGACAGCACATTGGTCCAGTTAGAGTGTTTAGTTTTGTATATTTTTCCACAAACTTAATAATATAGTCCAACAGGCTATTAAATTGGCACCAAAAGTATTTGAATCTGTGTCTAAAATTCATTACTATTACTACTACTACTATTATTACTACATGGTTACAAATTGTTAGTTGGAAACAAAATCTTGTCTTAAGTATTTAAAAATGCTGAAAGTTGTCTCTTGCCTAATGTTTCTTTAATCAGATATTTACTGTTTTAAATGATTTTTTTCTTTTCTTCTTTTCCTTTCTCATTGGACACATGATTACACAGGATCACATCATTGTGCAAATGTAAAGTAATGCTCGAGTGCAGTTTTCTTTTGCTTATAGTTTCTCCTACAAGACATTATCAGGAGGGAAAGTATCACTGTGTTGGACAGTGGGCTGAGGCGCATAGCAAACACTCACAACTCATGAGGTTGAGTTCCTTTAAGTTCCCTCAGCCAATTTATCCTGTGTCTGTCTTTGGCATTTTGTACAACCCAGCGAGCCAATGATGCATTCAAATAAAAACAGTGAATGTAACACACTCCCAGTCTATACGAAACCGACTTGACTGAGGGGTTGTGGGCAGTCTTCAAGGTCCTGAAGGGAGGAATGTGGTTGCATGAGTGTGTGCGTTTTGCATGGTTAGGTACTTATATGTTTCTGTATGTGTCTGTGTATGTGCGCATATATGTGTATGCAGTCACATATGGAAGTGCTTGTCTCATACATTGTTGTTGTTCCAGCCAGGCAGCTACAACAGACTGAACAGACCAGAGAGAGAGAGCGTGTGTGTGTGTGTGAGAGTGTAGGTGTGTGTGTGTGTGTGTGTGTGTGTGTGTGTGAGGTGAGTGTGTGTGTGAAAATGCGTGTATGTTTTCTAAAGACAAAATTCAAAGCAAATAGAGAATAACCGCAGTGAGTGTACCCAGAGGACTGAACAAAATGTACTCTGTTGTTTCACTTTGAATTTGTTCTTATGAAAGTACATTTTAAAATTATCTTTTTTATGTTTGGTGACTTCTAAACATTTGGAGCAGTGATTGTCCTGTGGTAGCAGTTTCTAGAGATACTATTTAAACCAAGTGTGTATGTGCTGTACGTGCAAGTTCACACAAAAACGTATACTTCAGTTCAGACGTGGGTTTTGCTATTATGATCTCCCCTCGTCTTTTCCCTGCAGACACGCATAATCGGCCAACGCTTCTCACTTTCTCTCTTCATAAAACAACTCTGAGTTCGGCTTTCATCATCATCGCCCTCAAAAGGGCACAACCCTCACTCCTGTTTCACTCCCAAAATTGATGGATGGTCCCAAGCGGCTTCTGTCAAAATGGCCCTGGCAGTCAAAACCCAGAAAAACTCTTGATATTAGAAGAAAATAATGTCTTTCACAGTGTGTAAGGTATTCCAAGTGAGTCACAGATGATTGCAATTTTCCCCCATGACCACTGTATAATAAGGTACATGAACCTCTTCTTCATTTACCTCCCTCCCTCCGGCTTTCTCTCTCTCTTTGGCAAAATGGCCATCATCCAAAATAATATTTGCCATCTGATGAGTGCTTGAGATGAGTAGGAATACGGTTTCATGTGTCCCTTTTTAGTCTTTTCAACTGTTTTCTTTTTTTTTTCTCCGTTTCGCTCACATTTTGTTGAACTTGACTTTTTGACATCTGTGCCCCACCCTTCCCCCTCCTTGTTGCATTTTTTATACATGTGTAAAACAACAGTGGGTCTTGAACGTTTGCCTGGGTGGTCTCCCTTGTACTCCGAGATCCCTCCGACTCTCCAGGGATTTTCATTTGAGAGGGTAGCGGTTCACTGCCACAACTAGCCTGCAGCTCATGGCCCTGCTTCACTTTGGTTGTTTCAGGTTTGATGTTTGTTAACCCTTTGTTTGTCATGTTTATGCCTTTTGACTGTTTTATACTCTCATTTGACCAATTTGCACCTTTTAACAGACCAAACTTTTTGAACACGAGCAGTCAATTAAGCATATAAATCCCCTGAACATTGCTATCAAGTCAAAATAAATCTAAGCTGAAACTACAAAAGTTTGTTTTCAGTCAACCCTGATAATCAAAATCAACTGGCTCTCAAATGAGCTTTTTTTCTTGTTGCAACCAATTTAAACCTTACATTTCCAGATCATTATCACAGTTTATAGCTTGACAGTTGATTGAAGTGAAATTTGATAACCATGCTGGTTTTCTGTTTGGCTGCACTGGCGTGCTATGCTGCAACTCTCCAGCAGGGAGCACTCTTGGCACATATACTCAAGCGCTCCCTCAAAGTCTCACCAACCAAAATGAAAATATTTTTTTATTAGAAATGAGTATCAGATGAAGTTAAATTATAGTATTATGAAATAACAGTTTTACAATTAATCTCAATTATGTGTTGCCTTTTTTAATTCTTAATTTGTTTGACAAAATTCCACTTGATTGAAAGGCACTGCTTTCCTTCGCTCATATACTGTAGGTATTGAGCAAAATATGGTTTTGTACATTTATTTGAAAGTGTTGCTGAGGTGCTGGGAAAAATTTTGTCTATTTTAGTACTATATAACTCTGAGCAGCAACCTTTACCAGGCTTATAAAAACAGTTTGCCCCATCAGTCCGTCCATCCCTCATTAAAACAAAATGAAACACCATCGTCATCCGAGCAGCAAACACAGACCTCCGATCACCATCTGAACCACACACACTCACAAACCCACACACACACACAACCCTGTTTCTGAGTGACACAAATCCCAGCTCAGATGACGCGTTGAAAAGTGAGTCGATGCCACAGCGGTGACTTTATGTAAGACTTTTTCTTTCTGTTGGTCTGTCTGTCTCTCTCTCTCTCTCTCTCTCTCTGACTGCGTTTTTGACAGTTTGGAAAGTTTGAAGTCATGGGTTTTAATCACGGCCTTGCGGCAGGACTCAGAGCATGGCGTGGCATGATGGCTCAGTTTAAAGATGTGGGTCTGGGTCATGGCCAAGGCTGGGTGGCACTGCTAGAAAGAGAGGGGGGCGAGACAAAGACATAGAGAGCGAGAAAGAGATCGAGAGAGAATCTATTTCTACTATGGGCTACAATAACGAGAGCTGATTATGTGTGGTCATGCATGTGTGTGTGTACCCTGTAGACTCGGGTGAACATAGTC
>NW_023340268.1:14089440-14090102 GCF_004916995.1 Morone saxatilis
ATTTTAGCCTCACCAGTTTTACATCAGGTCCTGCTGCTAATGTGTGTGTGTATGTGGCGAATACTTTTACCCCTACTGTGGTAATCATGACTTGATGAACCATGATGAATTTTAAACATTATTTTCTATTGAAACACAAAAAACAAAACAACCCAGAATAAAATTAACAAACTGAAGTAAAATGATCATCAGTGCCCGACATTTCATGCATTTTAACTTGTCTTCTACCTCAATACAATCTTGGGCCACTATATGAAGAAAGAAAGTCTTTTTTTACTCAATTGAATTTGACTTCTGTAGGAATCCAATGTACTTGCAAGAAATTGCAACTGTGGACTCACATGTTGAGTTTATGCTCTGTTGATGCACTTTTCTCTACAGTCTGTCTTGATTATCTACAGATTAGTTCTTCAGCAAGTTGGACCACCCTCTCAGCAAAAGATCTGTTTGACTTTACTGCATAGCTGGCTTTAACCCATCAATTTGCTGTCCAACCTGATTAACAGGTCCCTAAACTGTCACTGTGTCCACTGTTTATAACAAAACCTAGAGCCTTAGTTCACCAAGACACCTGTGAGTGGGTACAATATGGCTGAAAACATGATGTATCTCCTTCAAAGATCCCCTGTGTCCCCATATATTAAGACATGTACAAATAGTCT
>NW_023340268.1:14090207-14090759 GCF_004916995.1 Morone saxatilis
GCACAGTGGAGCTAAGACATACAACTGTAGGAACAAAGGAAGAAAAACATGTTGTTGAGTGGAGGGGGAATTGAATGTTCTAAAGCAAAAGATTCAAGTTGTTGAGCAAAATTATACTAGAACCTATAAAGACTAAGAAAAGCCAAAGTAATGTTTGCTGTACACATTTAGACGAGACATTATACTGTTTTCTAGATTTGTGCAAAATCATCCTACAGATACTGATCTCTTTAAAAAAATCTTGTATAGGCCTGTCTTATAACATTTTATTTATTTTAGGATTGCATCATGTTATTTGTGACCTATATCATTATTTCAGTCTTATAAAATCCTTGTGGTTATATAAATCTTTTTGCGTACACTTGGATAACAAGGATTATATTACTGGATGTGAGATGAATAAAAGTGAGAAATTCCCCTGATGCCTCAGGTCATTTTTAATGCATGCAGAGGTGAAGTGGATGTGTAGTGTGGGTATGTGTGTGTTGTGTCTTTCTCTAACAATAAGAGATGTTCTCAGTTAAGCTAATGCATTAGTGTGTGTGTGTGTGT
>NW_023340268.1:14090846-14091187 GCF_004916995.1 Morone saxatilis
GTGTGTGTGCGTGCGTGTGTTTTCCCATATGAACATGTCTATAATGTTGTAGGGTTATTCCCAGTGCGTGGGATCCCCAAAATCCTGCTAGATTTCTCTTTTGTGTCCCTCTCCCTGTTTCCGCCGCCTCTTCTCTTTCATATCAGTATCTCCCTTTCTTTGTGATTAATACAATAGAGATCTATAAAAATGATGAGTACTGTCAACTTTGATTGTGTGTGACTCAGTTTCGTAGTCACCTCCATGCTGCAATGATAAGTCTGCAGCTCTGCCCCCTTAATGTAGTTGATGACAAACTTGGGGCCCGGTCTCATCATCCCTTCTACACACACACACACACA
>NW_023340268.1:14091236-14092381 GCF_004916995.1 Morone saxatilis
CACACACACACACAGCTCTTTGATACGTATGCCAATCCTTCCAAGCATGCGCTAACACATTTCAGCACACTAGCACTTATTGTGGATTGGGTGCAGAATAAAAGGTTAGCTAACACTTTGATCCTTACCAAACAGAACACATGCTAGCACATTATTGCCGTGACACACCATGCCATTGTCCTTTATATACTAGCCAAAGGCGAGCAGAAGAGAGTGTGTACATCTTTTATATGCTGTCAGTTTCTTTAAAACTCTCCACATGCGCGATAGTAGCTGCCTACTGTGAAATAATACAAGATGTTTAAGCTAATGAAACTCTCAGCGGTGTGTCAGCCTTCATTAAGACTATGTTTTCTTTATTCCACAAACAGATCAGCCCATTACTCTCCCTTGGGCTATTCTCAGTCCACAAAGGCTGTAATGATGCTTATACCAGCTAAAAAGAGCCTCGGCACAGAAAACATGATAATAAAGTGTTAATTAGCCTCAATACAGTATCTAGTTGCACTGTAATTACTAGCTAACCTTCTTGTCTGACTGAGAGAGTTAAGAGTGATTTTTGGCAGAGAGACAAGTCCTGTCAATGTATAAGTACTACGATATGGAGTTACCATTAAATATCGCTTATTTACATGAACAGAAAAAGAGAATAGAAGAATTTACTGTTATCATTACGTCGTTTTTACAGTAGTCATGGCAGAATTACATATAAGGAAATTAAATTATCACTATTTTAGGTTTAATACAATGAACTGTGTTCCACTGTTACGCATTATATTGCACTAAATTGTTGAGTTATTTTTACAATCACTTAATCGTTTGAGTAAACACAAAAATTAGAGGTTCACTGGATCCAGATTGTGTTATATGAAGTCTTCTAGGATAGTAAGCTGAATGTTTTGACTGCTGGCCTGTTGGTTTGAAAAAAAAGAAAAAAAAAGAAAAAAAAAGGTTATTTTAGGATGTCAACATGGACTCATTTCACTTCTATTTTAAAGAACAAATGATTAGCTGAGAAAATATTTGACACATTAATGATGCAACGATACAACTTTTTTCTTTTTAACACCAAGTACCCACCTGATACCTGTGCTTGAAAATCTCTATATCTTGTTGCGGAGAATGTTAAGAATGTTAATGTTATC
>NW_023340268.1:14092546-14092672 GCF_004916995.1 Morone saxatilis
ATATGAAAGGCTATGTTAGGTTATGTTGTTACTTCCATTCTTCTTTAAAAGTGTAATATTTCTGTGCTTCCAAACAATTTGACAGATTCAGACGTGCGTACGTGCCTCTTTTTGTGCATGTGTGTG
>NW_023340268.1:14092772-14092960 GCF_004916995.1 Morone saxatilis
GCGGAGAATGTTAAGAATGTTAATGTTATCGTGTTAAGTAACATAAAACTTGAGTGAGCTTTCGACTGAATGTAAAACTGAATTATATAATGATACTGACAAAGAAACGTTATGGCTGATACCTGATTTGTTCCATAAGGTAAGTACTGGCACTGGTGTGGATAATATTTATGACGAGCCTGACAGAG
>NW_023340268.1:14093147-14094588 GCF_004916995.1 Morone saxatilis
GCTGGTCAGCATGAGTAAGCAGTCAGGGAAAGATTGAGGCAGCCAGATGCGGCGGCCCCGGACTACCGAGGATATCATTACCCCGGGTGTGTAGCCGGCCAAAACGGGAGCCCCCAAGCGGAGTTTCATCAAGGTGGACCCCGTCTGCAGCGAGGGGGAGGATACCAGTTAACCTGTTGTCCTGCAGCGAGGAGCGGTATTAAGCGGCAGGTGGAAAGAGAAAGCATCCCCTGACTAGAATGAGGTGGAAAGAAGAAAGTGTGGATACTTACAGGGTAGCAGGCTGACACACTCAAAC
Organism: Morone saxatilis; assembly: GCF_004916995.1. Classification (NCBI taxonomy): domain Eukaryota; kingdom Metazoa; phylum Chordata; class Actinopteri; family Moronidae; genus Morone; species Morone saxatilis. The sequence continues at coordinate 14,093,446 of NW_023340268.1, forward strand.
TGTGAAAGATTGTCTCTTTTGATTTCCCTTCCCTGCTCTTTTTGCAACTCATCAGGGAACCTCTGTGTGTGTTTGCATATACATTTTACATAAAGTTTTATATTATCATTTCAAACCGATGAGTCTTATTTTCCATTATTATTTACCACAATAAAGCTTTACTTAGAGCACACATACGGAAATGTATCTCTGAAAAATTTCCATTCAAAGGAAATATCCCGGATATTTTTGGTGCAGAACTTTGACAGAACAACTTGATGCATGGCCGCTGGCAACAACATCAGCAGTATCTTCATACGGGAATTGGACCGTCTCCCCTCAGTGAGGTAACCCATAGGCCATGAATCACGCTGCCTTGCTCCAGAGTCCTGTGGTCCCGGGGGTTGACAGTTTGACCGCTCCTCAATGTGGTCTCTCTCCTCCACTCACGCTCCTCCCATCCCCATCGCCACACATTCCAACCACCGGACCGGTCACGTAAGGTCAAGAAAATAGAACAAAATAGAACAGGATGGAATAGAAGTATCTTTTCCAGGTCTGGTTAGCAGGACCCCCATTTGCTGTTTTACATCCTGAGCCCTTTGCAGATTAATGACCACAGTTTGCGGAGGAAAAGAATGACTGTTGGATGACAGAGAGAAATAATGCATGGAGGGGGAGACAAAAGGGCCCGTAAGAAGGGTATTCCTGTGTGTTTCTGTTTGCAGCTTGTCTGTTTTGGCAGCTGAGACATGGAGCTAGTCTGGCAGTCTGCCTGTCTGGTCCTCTCTGCTCTCTCCTCCATACTGGTGGGTCACTGGTGTTTGGATCACTACAGCTGGCTGTTAACCACCAACTTGGAATGAGCTTCACCGCCATGTGTTTGATTTAGCTTAGTCATTTATTATATACACACAGTATGAAAATTAAAGTCATATATCAAAAACTTTATCTTGGAAAGGAAAAAGAAAAGAAAACACAAAGACAGGGTGATAGAAGGATGTAACAGGAAGCCTGAAATGATAAATAAAATGAGACCAGAAATGATTGTAATAGTAATAATAAGTGTTCCACCAATTAAAATCATATTTGTACCTTTTTGAAAAACAGTGAGTTCATCAAAAGCTTAGGCGAGTCCAAGTGATAAATGGACAGTTCATCCGG
>NW_023340268.1:14094702-14094868 GCF_004916995.1 Morone saxatilis
TGTGTGAGAGAGAGAGAGAGACATGACACGTCTGAGGGTGTGATGTAGTCACTTCCTCCCACCGGACTGAGCGACTGTTGTCAGCTTGACCCTGCGCCAGTTAACCCCTCGCCACCCCTGGCACTGCGGGCGAGGGCCCCGGGTGTGTGTGTTTGAGAAAGAGAGA
>NW_023340268.1:14094968-14095207 GCF_004916995.1 Morone saxatilis
TCCTTCTTCTATTGAGTTCTCACATGCTATTGGTCAAACTGTCACGAAACACGGTCACTTGTGTGTGACACCCACATCCAGTCAGTGGGTGTATCAGATGGAAGGGTTGGGGGGGGGTTGAGACGGGTCCAGCATATCAGCTCCATGGCATGTGGGGGTCAGTACTGATTAAAAACCTGTCACTTGACCCCTCTGACCACACTTCAAAGTGAAGAGGAATGGAGTGTGTGTGTGTGTGT
>NW_023340268.1:14095233-14109648 GCF_004916995.1 Morone saxatilis
TGAGTGAGTTAGTGAGTGTGTGTGCGTGTGTGTGTGGATAATGTAGTATCCTGTAGTATCATGTAGTAAAATACAGAAGAAAGAACACATGATGCACACACAGATGGATTATTCATATTAATTTGCATACACAATCCAGACTGTACTGCGTGTGAGTCAAACACACACATAGTCAGATGTATGCACACACGCACTCAAAAACACACAGTCATCCGTCTCCTCTCCATCCTGGCCTATTAGAAGGTCTGGCCTTTGATCTCTGCCACTCGATTCACTGGGTATTTTCTGACAACTCGTAAGAAATACAAAGGGATGGGGGGGATCAAAGTCAAGAGGCAGGGTAAAGGTCGATATATGTGTGCGCTTGTGTGTGTAAAATCGCATGTGTGCTTGGGGACAGTGACTTCAAAAACCGGACGTCGTGCTGTGCAGCCATTACGTTCAAAGGGAGGCGGGTCGCTCAGAGGGCTTTGTTTTTCTCTTGTTTATGAAGTTCTTACTGTAGGGTTTTATTAGAAAAGATGCATTAAGACCTGTTTGTAGTTTATTATGTCCTGGACCCGATTCTGGTTTTGATAGAGATGAAGTGAATGTTAATCTGACATCAGAAGCACACGATGTACTCTTTATATTTTTTTGCAGAAGTAGTCATGACATTTACTGCAGACAGTCAGATACAGTAACATATCTTTACTATTGTCAAAAGTAGAATGTCACAATGTCAGTTGAATAGAATAAATAGACATTTTTCAGTTTGAGGCTGTTGAACAGTAATTGAGAGACAGCATGGTTTTTGACGGCTGTTTAAAAACAAAAACATAACTGTATTTTGAAGGTCACATAAAAAATGATTTACTTATATTTACCCGATTTTTAAGGCCATATTTGATTCTAAAAATATGAAATATTTTGTATTTTCATGAAATATAAAAAATTGCAGCTGCAACTGCAACTCCCTAGAACAAACAGCAGCAATGTATGTCCATTACCATTTGTGGTATTATTGATTAAAATAAAACCTTTGACAGAAATAAAATGCTTTGATAATTAATGAATCATCCAAGTCAATTTTCAAGCAAAAAGGTCAAACATTCCCTACTTCCAGCTTCTCAGTTTGGATGATGTGCTGCTGATCTTGGGCTTTAGGGAAGTTTGATGGACATTACTCACTGTTTTCTGACAGTTTATAGAACATACAATAGTTGAGAAAATATTAAAATAATGAATATTTATCTTCTGGGGTTGCACTTCTTATGTTTATGTCCCTTCCGCCAGGCTCATTTCCGGTGCTGCGGGAGCTGACAGAGGAGGAGAGGCAGCAGATCCTGCACTCTTCAGAGTTTCAGAGCTTCTTCGACTGCAGCATTCGGGTGATGGAGCGAGCTCTGGCTGAAGACGGCGACATCTTCTTCGACTACAGCGGCCGGGACCTAGAGGACAAAGAGGGGTGAGCAGGGATCAGGAAGGAGGGAGGATGTGTTTGGATGTGAGAGCACATGTGAGTGTTTACTTGCATGCCTCAGACTAAGAAATGTGCTCAGACTGACTCATGCCCACTGTGTCACTCTAGGGGCCTGGAAGCTGCTTTGTTCTTCAGAATACATGTCTTCCTGCTGATGTCACACTCTCAAGAGGTTAAACTTGTGAACTGACAACCATCATGCCTTAAAGAGCATTGTCTTGCCATTTGAAGGGTTGCCTCCAAATGGAGGTTATCAAAGTGTTGGTTGAAGTTATACAAGTCATAAGTGCAAAGCTGTTTTAGTATACTGCTCTGCTATTATAGAAGAATGCTGCTTTTACTAGCTCACTTCAACTTTGACCACTGCAGCCTCAGAGGAGCATCAAGCCTGTGGTCAAATAGAGATTATGTCTAAAACAGGCCATAGCCCAGTGCTTAACATCAGTCCTCTTCTTGTTTCCATGGACATGCTATTCGTGAACTCTCAGAGTTCCTACATTTAACAACCATGTGTTATTACTGTTCATTCTCACATAGAATTGTGGATCATTCACACTTACTAGTGTACATAGTTTCCCTTCAACTGAAGGTCAGAAAACTGTGTTGATGCAACTTTCTGAAGTGGCCAATGACACAACAATCTGCGTAGGATCTAGTTTGACCACAGGCACCATGTTGGCTAAAATTTACTGACTCACAAATTCCTCCAATATCAAGTTAATATGCTGAATCAGCTGATGGCCGCCGACCAAGTGTCGACTTGATGTGTCACGACTCATTTAATTTAAAACACTGAGTTTCTTTAACAAATACTGCATGTTTGTCTTTATTGTTAGACAAAAAGACATCTCCTGTTTACCACCTTTGTAACCAAGTAAATCTCAATATAGTTTTTTTTATTTCTGATATAAGTTATAATATTATCTAGCTGCAGTGCCTTAAGGTTAAAAAGCTTCTCCACCTCTTCTGTACTTACTTTGGCTAGTACACTTTGTGAATATCCAGATTGAAGGTACCTTAGCAGTGATCACAAACAACCCCTGCACACAAAGCCATTTTATTTCTTGGAAGGTACCTATTTACTTTGGCAAGTACCTGTTGTGCGACTGGAAAAAAACTGTTGTCTTCAGGCTTACCTTTGACCGTTACCACTCATGTCTTTTTTTCAGAGACTTGGGTAGCGGCTCCAGCCTGTCTTTCAGTAGACTCTTCTATGATGAACACTGGTCGAAACATCGTGTAATCACCTGCCTTGACTGGTCCCTTCAGGTGAGGCCTGCAGCCTTGTTTGTGTCACTTTGAATTCAAACAGTGCATGAAGAAAAAACAATGCTTCTCCCAAATCTGAAGTCTGAAGTTCCAGTTATGCTGTATCATTGTTGTATTGTGTGTTTCATTGACATCCCTCTTGCCTCCTTTCCCCTTTTCTCTCTCTCTCTCTCTCGCTCTCTTAGTATCCTGAGTTGCTCGTTGCCTCCTATAACAATAATGAAGATGCTCCTCATGAACCGGATGGTGTTGCCCTTGTGTGGAACATCAAATTTAAGAAGTCCACACCAGAGTACATCTTTCACTGCCAGGTACTTGGTATTTCCAAGACTACAGAATATATTTGCAGACCGTAGGGAAAAAGTTATTTTTGCTCTTTCTGTGTTTTCCTGTTTGGTTGGGTGTTTAGTATTATGAACACAAGGCTACATGCAGAATAAAGACATCTCCTTGCTTGCATCTCAGAATTTCACACTCAAAAGCACCATTCTTCTCCTTTTATTTGTCATACCTTATCCAGCAACTCTACTGTTGGTCCATCCACTAATCTACAGCTTGTTCCCCTTTTCTACCCTATAATGACATCCCCTTTGTGACTAAAAATATAGAGCAAAGCAAAGGGAAATGAAAGGCAGCTCCACATGCATTCATTTGACCCTCTAGATTGGATCGTAGAGGAACGCGGCCACTGGAGGCCAGAAACATAGGATTTGGTGGGAGAGAAACCCACTGATGGGTGTGATGCTAATAGCAAATGACACTGAGAAAATGGTAGAAGGAGGGAGGGAGGGGAAAGGGGATGGAAGGATTGGGTGTGAGGGCTTCATGGCTCCCACGAGACAGGCGAGGCCATATAGAGACGTCTTGGTAGTAATATGATGTGGCCTACCACTTCCTAATCCAATGCTGCCACATGTGTGTGTTAGCCCACCCACATTGCTGCGTCTAATGTCAGCAGTGCTGCGTTTCACAATAATTGACAAGTCCTACTCATGAAGCTACACCTGTAATAGTATAAATGTCACAGGCATTCACCTCACTGCTTAGAAATAATGTCAGAAATGTGCACACATAATCTCACATTCAAGCTTCACTGAAAAAGGGGAATTACGTTTTCTCTCTTTTTCTCAAAAAACACACAGAACCACATATTCCTGCAGACCACATGCTGCGTGCAAATATTTCGATATCAAGCTTGCCCTATAAGTCTACCTCCATAATGGATTTTTAAAGCACCCCATTCTTTGACTGCGCCATAATTTATGCTGCTGCTGAAATCCATGTGGTCTTACGGATAGATTACAGCTATGCATCTTGTAGCTGTAGGATTCAGTAATTTTTCCATGTGCTTCTCTGAGGAAATATGTGCAGTACATCTGACTTTATTAACAATGCGGTTTCTGAGCACGCTGATCTGTGAATTGTCAGTGTTTGAATATTAGACATTTGGGAACAAGGATATTTTTGTTAGCAGCTGATGAAATGCTCAGTTTATCACAAGGGGGCAATCAACTGCAAATGTGTACAACAGAGGTGAACAATATTCAAGTTTAAGATCTGGAATAGAGCAATTGTTATCTATAATGTAACAAAGCATTGTCATTGTTTTTGATTCTCCGACACGTACAGACCACTTCTACAAATACAGCCTTGTTCCATTGCAGGGATTTGTTTAAAGTGATTGTTTACTTGAAAGATGTGTGTTAGATGAAGTGATATCAGATGGAGAAAAGAGTGAAGAAGAAAAGTGAGAGAGAACAGAAATTCCCAAGTGCCTACCCTACCCCCCCACATTTTATTCAGTCAGTGTTGCCTGTGGCAGTGCGACGGTCTGGTCATGAGGGGAGAGCGAAAAGTGAATGACAGAAAAACAGAGAAACATAGAAAGATAGGACAGGGAGCAAATGAGTGGGGACTTAGAAATTGAGTGCTCATATCAACTGTAGAGGTTAAAATGAATTAATATGGAGAGTGAATAAAAAATAGAGTGGAAAGAGAAAAAAAGAAGAGATTAGGAGTCATTTGGAATCAGCCATGCCACTGCTGGATTTAAATGGAAGGAGGTTAGACAAAGGAGAGACATTTTTCTTGCTCTTTCTTTCTTCTGGGGCCTTTTTGCAAGCCGAGTTGCGACTCTCTTGTTATCCGCGGATCAGATGGCTCTTAATGTGCGAGCATGTTCTGCCGTTTAACCCCCCCCCCCAACCACAGGTCCAGAGTGCCTCTTCCCCTCTCTGTCTCTACTTTCTCCTGTTTTTCTTTTCACCTTCCACCTCCCATCCTCAGGAACAGAGAGGCAAGCTGTTCACATGCTTTCTCCTTGCATCTGTAATCATACACACTCGCTGTTTATTGTGCACTTCACGCACACACACAGACAAGTACACATGTGTTGGCAGTCTACTGTTGGCAGCAGATGGTTTACCTGCATTTCAGCCATTTTTGTTTCCCACAGAAGCAGCTTTTTATCTCGTGGATGGATAGGCTGAATATTATCAGTGTGTATGCACATGATGCACATGTGTAAAGGCTGTGGCGTGTGTGTGTGTGTGTGGAAGATACAAAAGAATGACAGTGCTGGGTCAGTATTGGAGGGTTGGGGTTTGTGGTTGAGGTCTGGTTCAGCAGAAGTCTTATTGTATAAGGCTATGGCTTATAGAAGGCTTCATGTTTCAGATGGGGTTTTGCTGAGGTCAAGCTTCTATATTTCTTGTCTAGCTGTGCACAGTTTGGTAAATGGGCTTAGCAATGCAGAATTGTCCTTTTTAACAACATTTAACCTCGTATTCAGGGTTTAAATGTATTTGCCTAAACAAGGGAACATTTTTCTTGTTGGGGTTAGATAATCTCAGCTGTTTCCAGTACAATTTGATTTTGGACTGTATTTTGACACAGATTATCCACTGTTATAACAATCTTGTTTATTTGCATTGGACACTACACAATGATTTCTTAAAGAAAGAAATTAGTGTTTTATTTACTTTGCAGTAGCGTTGTTGGGGTTCATGCCCTTGACGTGCTGGTGTGGTGGAAAGTGAAAAATGTCAAAGCTGGTGTTGGTTTGATTTTGGGAGGAGTCTCAGTGAGTCTGACTTTAGGCAGTCTGGGGATTGTGCACTAACATTTTTGGCAATATGCAGCAGTGTTGTAATATTGCATTCTACTGTAATGCAATAGTTAGACAGACTGGTCCTGGTTTGACAAAAGTTGTTCCCTTGTGGACTAAACAAATCTGGCAGTTGTGCATTCAGTGTTCCATCTCTGTCTCTTCTTCCTGCTTCGCTCTATCTTTCCCTCCAGTCTATAAGCTAATTATTCATTTACCTCACACTTCTTTATAAAAAACATTCACAGGAACACTGTGGCTTCCAAGCTTGTTGCCATTGGCTGCTTGGTCAGTTGCTTGTAATGGGTTTTTTAGGCTCTCAGGATGAAAATTATTAAAAACAATTGAAAGTCCAATTTAAGAATAATTTGACTGCAGATGCATGAATTCAATTTATAGAAATAAACACTATTTAGCTTTATATTTAAACATCTTTATACATTTGGTGATTTAGGCCCCTTTTTTATTCACCTATTATATCTATCGAAATATATAATTGTTCTCTAACTGATTAAGTCTAGACAGTGAGTTACCTATATCTGAAATGAAACAGTATCTCTGTATACTAGGCGGCCTTTTGCAATCCCCGTAAGGACCCATGGCAGTTTCATGACCCCACTTTAGGAGCCATTGATCTATAATATAGTGGAGGAAATGTGTGATCCATCGGTGTGTGGATTTGGTTTGTACTTCAGGAAGGGGGCTGCCGCTGCTGTGGATTCTGGTACCAGTTGAGCGTGCCTCCCCTCATCACGGCCGTCCCAGCAGTTGGACCCATCATCGCCTCATCCCAGTTGGGTCCAATCTTGTAACTTCACACCAGCCTCTCAAGTGGGCAAAGTCACACCACATTAAAGGGCCCGTTTGACTTAAAACCTCTGCTGAACCCCCCAAACCACACGCCTCCCTGTTACAACCCCCACCACTACTGTCATATCTCATTGGACTCAGCCATATTTTTATTAATATCTCGCTGCCGTGCCTCGCTCCCTAGGCCTTTGGCACTTCCAGAAAGGTTGAGTAAGAGAAGCAAAGCAGGAGGAGAGGAAAGTGGGAGGGAGTGCGATGGTATAGAGAGATTTAGAAAGAGAGAACAGTGCAACAGCATTATTCACAGGCCTTGTCTAAGTTGGAAGCCATGTGAAATTACACTAGAAGACGAAGTGGCATTGTGTTCAGAAAGCTTAGCAAAGAAACCCTCGAAGTGCTCACTGAACACTGAGTTAAGACTGTGTGACTGTATCTGATTCATGGTACTCTAAGTAGATGTTGCTTCTATTGGCAAAAATAACGTTGAATTTTGTGGTACATTTGATTATTTTGTACAACTTTGACTGTGGTATTATACAGAGACGTTAAAGGCAGTGTCTGAAGAACTAAGAATAACTTTTAGGTGGAACCTCAGAAACTGATCTAAAACAGGAAACTTTTTAGACTTTATGCTGTGTTTCATTTAGGTGATGTTTTATATTTAATACTCGTTCATTTAGTTGCAGTTGGCATATTTTGTAAATCACATGTAGAGTTAAAGGAAGAGTTCAATTTCTTAAATTTCTTCATAACTATGCTAATTAGCTGTATTGCTGATAATTAGATGAGAAGATTGTTACCACTCTTTTATCTGACTGTTAAGTATAAGGCTACAGCCAACAGCCAGTTAGCTTAGCTTAGCATAAGATCTGGAAATGGGAAACCATCTAGCCAAAATCTGCATACCAGCTCCTGTGAAACTGACTAATGAACACATTGTATCTAGTTTGTTTAATTTGTATAAAATCTTAAATGTAAGAAAAACACGTTGTAGTTTTATGTTGGGTTACAGTATGTAGGACTATTTCTTCCAGTTGTCTTATGGTGTTGTCACAGTGAGGTTACCAGGCAACCACGACAACTGACGTTGTGGAGACCCTGCAACTCTCAGCTAGAAAGCATAAAAGCAACTTCCAATAAGCAATAAACTATTCCTTTAAAACACTCTCTTCAGACCAAAGTATCAAAGGAAGTATTGTTTTGCTATTAGTACTAAAACTTCAGACTTGTTTTGGCACCAGTATCTAAAAGTGCGGATTGATACCCAGCCGTACAACTACAGTAAGTGTCCTTTAACAGCTGCATTTTATGTTGTTTACATTCTCTAAAACTATTTAGTTACCACCCACGTTGGCTGAATGTGGCAATATTATGCTGTGAGATGCGATTGATACAAATTTGTTTGGAAAACAGACCTCATAAGGAACTTGTAGCATACTGTATGGTTGAGTCGAAGAAGCATTATATTTACAACAGGAATCCAACATTAAAGCCACAAACCAGCAAAAGTGAAAATGTGAGCCAAGCAAACAAACAAGATATGGAAAATAAAGGGAAAGCAGCGGTAGGAGGCAGAGAAAGGCCTGTTTGTGTTCCCAGAGCCTCCTCTTCGTGCTCTCGCTCCGTCAAACCCTCATTCTTTGCCGGGTGAAATTGAGCCTTGGCTTGGTATTTCTCTCTCCTTGCCAGAAACCACAGAGTGACAAAATCCGTGGGGTGTCATAAACGAGCGAAGCCAGGGGGAGAAAGGGAGGAGAAAGGTGGTCGGGAGGAGGGGGGAGGTTGAGAAGCTGGGATGCAAGGGAAGACAGTCGGATCCATCTGGTCCTGATAAGGCAGAGTGGAAAACAGATGAGTGCGGTGAGCGGGGTGGGGGCGGGATGGAGCGTGGATCTACTTGGGAGGATATACTGTCTGGCGTACCCTATCAGTCCCCCGCCTCCCTTTTTCCTCTCGCCATAGCACCCTCACTCCATTTCTGCCTTCCCAAGCCGACTTAAGCAACAGTTTGTTGCCCGAGGAAAGAGCGAAAGAGAGGAGGAGGCAACAAAGCAGGGAGTGTTCGCCTCTCTCTAGCTTTCTTTCTCTCTCTGTCATTCCTTCAAACCTCCCTAATCCCTTGCTGGGTGCCATCTTTCATCACGGCCTACCATGTGTGTATTATCCTTTACAGAACACTTCCCATTAATATAATAAGGGCTGCCAGAAGCACTTAGCCTTGTGAGCCTTGTGTAAGATATGGTAGATGATACTTTGTGTGTGTGAGTTTCTCCCTCATGCACACACACACACACACACACACACACACACAACAGACCTTGCCCAAGGAAAGAAATGAAACCCACTGTTCTGACTGCGAGAGTGTCTCCCTGTAAAACTTCCACAATTTATCTCAGGCCCAATATACAGAAGTGACTCTCTCTGCTGCTTTTTCTTCCGGGAGCTGTCACTCCCCACATCCTCTCCGTCTGGGCTGGCAGGAGATGACTTGGCAGGTGTCTGACCCGCACTGCATGCGAGATGAGAACCATCCACAGAGCCACTCTGCGTTTGGAAATGAAATGTCAGGCTCAGTATCCAGTCAGCCCTGATATGGAGATGTAATCATAGCGGGAGTATTGCAGACACGAGAGTTGTTGAGGTGTTATTTAGACAGATGTGGTGTTCGTATGACTGGTATGCCCAAGCTTATGAGTCTAGAATGAAGAGGAGCTGCAGGGGATGGGAGGAGTGTGGCTGCATTTGATTTAAAGGAAAATTGCGATATTTTGGAGAAATGTGCTTATTTATAAGAAATGTGTACTTATGGTGTTAGATGAGTCTGTAAAGCAACGGACTAACTCAGCATAGCATAAAGATTGGATACAGGGGGGAAACAGCTAGCCTAACACCTCTAATTATCAACTGGCAACTGCTTCTGGCCAAGAAATAGCCCAGGCTACCTGTCCCCCCCCCCCCGTTTACAGTCTTAGTGCTGAGCTAAGTTAGTCGGCTGCTGGAAGTACCTTCATATTTACTGTCCAGACATTAGGGTGAAATCAATACATATATTTCCAAAAAAACGTTTCCTTTAATTTAGAACTTAAGCTTTACACACATACACATAAAATAATTTCCCTCACTCAAGTATTTGAGTCATTAAAGGCTCGTGAATGAATAAAAAGTAGACAGAAAGACAACAGAAATCCTGCCGAAACATAATCAAGCTCTCCATAATTCAACTCTAAACTCAGTCATTAATTTCCTACATGACATTCAAATTGGGAATCCGCTTTAGAGTGTCAGGCAATTCCCCTTGAGCTTAAATCATAAACTTCCTTATAGCGCGGGACAAATTGATCTTATTTCAGCACCAAATGACATACAGCACATTTAAAAGGCATATAACTCTAAAACATATGTGCTGATGTGACATTTGATTAGAAGCATTTAGGGAGAATGTCTTTAATGTTAAGTCCAAGTCGCTGCTGGCAGGCGCCTCAAAGTGCACTATCGAGACAAAGTCGGGCTAATTTTCAGTAGCTCTTTCACTAAGCCTGACAGTACATGAGGGGAATGATGGCATAACCTGTGGTTTCTCAAAGAGGGGATTCAGAGTTTAGTCAGGATTTTTCCTCTTAAGATGGGGACACTGATAGGGCTTAGGAGTTAAACTAACATATGGAGCAAATAGAGAGGGCTCTTGATTTGATTTGGCTTCTCTTTGTCATTACTCATGTGGGGTAGAGATATTTACTTAGGGTGATAACTGGTGGAAGAATGACAAGAAAGAGCAGAGAGCAGGGATGTTTTCTATTTGCTTGTGGATTTGCGTGTTTATTTTAGATTTTTGATGATGTTAATAGTAAAAGTAGGGTCACATCGTTTTTACTGGAGAGATCAAAGATGAAGTAGTGAACAGTATTAATATATTTGAGGTAGTATGCTGTCTATGTTGTACTCCAGATTGTTCCAATTTCATAAAGATATTTAAAATTCAAATGAGAAATGACACTTTTATAGGAGTCTCATGCTTTCTGTCTCTTTAGGCATAAAGATAAGCATCAAGCAAGTAAGCGGGTGCATTAAAGCAGTCAAAGGAATAGTTTTAAATTTTGGGAAATGGGTTGATTTTCTTTTTTTGCCGAGAGTCTGATGAGAAAATCGATACCACTCTCATATCTCTAGGATGAATATGAAGCTACAATCGATCAGTGTAGCTTAGCATGAAGACTGGAAACAAGTAGAAACATCTATCCTGGCTTTAAAGCTGTTATTCTAACAAACAGGATGTAACATGTTTTAGGGGTTACCTAAAAGAAGGAGCCAGGTAAGCTGTTTCTCCCATCTGTATGCCGAGCTGAGCTGTAGCCTGGTATCCAGTAGCCTTTTATTTAATACACACATGCGAGAGTGGTGGTGACCTTCCTGTCTAACTCTTGCCAAGAAAGCAAATTTCCCAAAATATCAAACCATTCTTTTTACAAAAGCTTTCCTAGCTGTTAGATATTGTTTAAACTTCCTTCACTGTGCCTCCCAGCCTTCTTCCAGAGGCTTAACATCATTTAGACTTTCTCTACTCTTTGAAGACTGATAAAAGGTTGTGGTGGTGGAACTATGTGAATGTGTGTGTTTATGTACAAGAATGAGGGCAGGACTTTGGTTCATTGGCCCACTGATAGAGTCTGAAGGGATGGGGATCAGACCTCAGACAGCAGCCTGCCAGACAACCACAGAGTGTAAAGATCATCTCAAACCTTGAGGATATTAAAAAATGATCAAGTTGAAGGCAGACTCTGCATTTGAGTACTACACAGGTGCTGTAGTCCTGACCTGAAGTACTTTTTACTGTTAAAAACCTTCTTTCAATACTTTACATATTACATACAGAATGAAACATAAAAAGTATTACATATTTTAATGGAAACAATAGCCTATGTCCATCAAATATTGTGTTCTAATAGGTGCTAATAAACCTAAATTCCTGATCCCATTTTATCTGACTGTGTAGATAAAAAAAGGAGAGTGCCCCCTTGCCGGCTGACGAAGGACTTTATTTTTACCACCAAAGTTCAGTTTATTTTAAGTCCTGACATCTGAAGCGACTCCCGAGCCATCCGTCTGGACGCCGTGACTCCTCAGAAGAAACAAAAAAGAGAGAGAAAGAGTGTACTGTGTTTTCTTTCCTTCTGGTTTGTTTTCCAGTCTCCTTTCAAAATGAACTGGGGTTTTAAGTTGGCTGCTTCACACATGGTGTGGTGGCGGGGACAGAGAGAGAGGGGGAACGCAAGGGAGAGATATGAAAAACAAGATAAATTTTATTCCATTGAAAACTTTTAGCTTGTGTCAGGTTGTGTCAGGCTTCTTATTGAGCTTGTGTAAGCAAGAACAAATCACACGAAATACATTTAGATTCATAAGAAACTGGTGAAAGAAAAGTCAAGGCTGAAATATTCCACATGTATAATTCAATGCAGCAGTCAGGTGTCTGTAGTTTGACCTTTATGGTATTAAAGCAATACTCAAAACACTGAAATTAGAAACGACAATCACATAATCTTACAAATGAAAGTCACTCACCCATGTTTAATTCAATAGTGTTTGGGGTTTTGCTACTACAGCCTTACTTGGTCTGGTATGAGTAGATTATGGTGGCTAATGTTAGGTAATGTGAGCAAACTTTATCTACAATCCTAATATATTCTCAGCAATCCTATATTGCTGTGTAACTGACATTACTGATTTTATGACTATTCTCTACTTGTGCTATTTTTACATTACGATTTAGCATCAGCCATTATCCCATAATTGGTACTTGTGGTCACAGTGAGTGACCGCTGTTTAGCAAAAGTTACATATTTTTACTTTAAGCTAATGTCGCCCATCTTTCTCTCAGGTGTTGAACACCAATTGGGCTGGGTTTGTAGCCATTGTCTATTTTGGGTTACTTGCAACCTGGGGGTGCTTTTCTGAAGCATGAACTCCCTTAGTTAGATTCTCTACCTATCTAGTAGGTAGGGTAGGTTTTTCTCCCCAAAACTGCAATGATTGCATTGCATTTCTCTAAAGCATGTGCATGATTTAACCGTCTATGTTTTAAAATTAACTTGTCTTTCCACATTTAGACATTTAGTGGCATCCTGTTTACCAATATTCTTTTTTTAGAGAAGTCATTCCTATGAAGGTATTCATGCAAGCCATAATTGTTTCTTAGGACAGCTAGAGTGATCATGATCCATTTGGAATTTGAATTATTAGAATCATATTCATTGTCATCTTACTGTCTATTAAGACACCAATTCAAAGCAGTAGTATCATCACCAGCCGTTTACATTTGGTTAATACTATTACTGCTGTAAATATATTCACATAAATCTTCCAATGATTGCGTCGTTAATACAGTGATTAATGACAAGCTTTGCCTCCAAACAGCGTCTCAGAGCTGTTGTTCCAACAACAAAACCTCTGACGTACTGTTTTCAGGAACACTAAAACTGTCAACGACGCCTCAGCAACAAAATCTACGACCGTATTAGGCAACAGTGCTTTTGCGAAACGCATCCTGCATGTTTTTATAGTTTCACTGTTTTTAATTGGGCTGTGTCTGTGAGCTTCTTGTTTAATGCTCTCTTGGCCCCGTCCTGCCTGTAAATTATTGTTCCTCTCAGCATGATTATGCTGCTTTACTAGATGGATGGATGGATGGAGGGATGAATTTGTCAGTGCGTAACACCACTTACCCTCCTGCAGCACTACGATGCTGAAACATTTTCTCATAACTCCACAGCACAGATGCTTCATTGGCTCTGGGTCAGGGGAGGCTAGCTGCTGCACGCAGAAGCCCATATGGGACGAGCACTGAAGAGGAACCAAAACTCAATAAACACGGCACTGGTGAGGGAGGGAGTTCAAGGGTGCGCTTGTCATGATGGAGGCTATAGTGAGCGCTCCAGTGGCTGCTGGGGTTTTGATGCTGTAATGTGAAACGGCTGGGGGAAAGAGGACTATAATTCCTCTCTTTGTCTGGTCTCCGCCCCAGCGTCACCCCTCTCTCCTCTCCTCAGCGGACCCTCACCATAGCCAAACTCATCATCTCCCTCTCCGTCTATCTGCCTGCGTCTGCCACCCATCACGCCGCCTTGATCACTTGTTCTCACTCAGGCTCCGTCTAGCGTTACCGTTTTCGCTTCATAACTTTCTTTGTTTTTGCTCTTTTCTCATTGTCTGCTGTTTTATCTCCTCATTTCATCCGACCAGAGCGTTTCGATTTTGGCCATGTTCCTTGTTCTGTCGGGTCATGATAATATCTTTTTCAGAAATGTTCCCATAAAATATCCTGACACCAGAATAATAGGCATTATGATTCCACTATCTCAATCCTCTTCCCTTTCTCTTTCTTTCTCTTTCCTCAGTCCCCTGTAGTATCTGTGGGCTTTGCCAGGTTTCATCCCAACCTGGTGGTGGGGGGGACTTACTCGGGACAGATCGTCCTGTGGGACAACCGAAGTCACCGTCGGACCCCCGTCCAAAGGACTCCTCTGTCTGCTGCTGCACACACTGTAAGGCTGGCTCCATTATCACTATCACATTGTTAAAGTGAGAGCAGGGACTGTGACTCAGAACACTCATCGATAGAGTTGCTGATATTTTTTTATGTTTGACACATTTACAAATTTACAAAACATACAAAATTAACTTAAAGAACAGATCTGTGCCTTAGTTTTCAAGTTCACTTTTTTAGAAGCTGTGTAAACTGTAATGGACATTTTTCACTATTTTCTTACATTTT
>NW_023340268.1:14109665-14110369 GCF_004916995.1 Morone saxatilis
TTTTTTGAAGTTTAATTAATATTGAAAACAGTTGTTCATGGCAGCCCTGGAGAGATACGCGCTGACCTAGATAAATAAGCTCCCTGTTGTGCTTTGACTAATTAAATTAAAACAATTATTAAAGAAATTGTCAGTAGGAACATTGCACCGGAAACGTCATATAAACACCCTGATGTATAGATATTAAATTATATCACAGCATGCTGTTTCAGTCACATGATCACATGATAATGGCATGACCCTGCTGCTTTGAGATTGATTACTGAACTCACTGACCCTCGACAAATTACTGACCAATATACACTACCGATATCTCAAGGCCCGGGGCAGTTTCTAATCACAGCTAAAGAAGGCATGTACGCACACACACACACACCACACACACAACACACACTGCTGACATGATCCCATTCATGTTACGGTTAAACCCAATAACAAGGCCGCGCGCTCTCTATCCTCCGTCCGACTCAGTGAATCCAGCCAGCTAGCATGGTGCTGATTGCTGAATGGCTTCTTTGTGCTGCCCGGTACACAAATCAATTACTGCCCAGTAATGACATAATACTTTCACACACCGCTGTGGATTTGCACAGCAGCGCATGTCCTAAATGTAAGGAACGGCTGCACACTGGCATGTGAGCTGTCTGTGAGCCGGCTGCATCTGTTGGTCCACACGGTATCCAGTAATTTCATATGTTTAAGGG
>NW_023340268.1:14110469-14115999 GCF_004916995.1 Morone saxatilis
AAAATTACATAATCATTTCAGGACCGTGTTTAAAATCAAATTTTATTATTGAAATATTTGTTGTCCCTGATAGCCTACTAGTTAGGAAATATCCAAATATTTAATCTCCAAGCTGCCAAATGTGTAAAGATTGAATACAGCATCTCAGTGGGGATTGTTGTAATCATATTACATTTGGTAAGTTATGAGATTATGAAAACTATCTGTTGTATTGTGAAAGTGTGTATCTCCACCCATCTCATCCATTTTGGATCCCTGTGTATCTTTTATCTCTTTGTGTGTGTGTGTGTGTGTGTGTGTGTGTGTAGCACCCAGTGTACTGCGTGAACGTGGTCGGCACCCAGAACGCCAACAACCTGATTACTGTGTCTACAGATGGCAGGATGTGCTCCTGGAGTCTGGACATGCTCTCCCAGCCACAGGTACATAGCACACACATCACCTAGAACGCTGCTGACACAACCTGTTGACCACTCAAAAAGTCATTAAATGTTATATATATAATGTTATAATATATATATGAAATTCACACACCACTAGATTTTGCTGTAGAGCACCAGCCTCTCAGACCGGACTCCATTGACAAAATCAGTTATTTTACCTAGCACATAATCACAAAACGCACTTCAAACTGGAAAGAAACAAAAAAAACTCACCAAAACTGTCTTTGTTAGTCTTTCCACAGTCCTTCCAACAATCACCAGCTCTGGTTTGGTCAAAATACACCCTTAATTCTCTGACCTAAATGAGAAAATAACTGCAAAATTGGCTACAGTGGCTGCCATGTAACATCCTTGGGGACAGTTAGACCTTTTGTTTAACGAGAAACAACCGTAATATTGCTATCAATCGCTACTGCTCCCTCGCATGTCATCGTAACTTCATTCAAAGTGGACAAAAATGAAATAAAACTCACAGAAACCATCTTTGTTGGTCTTTCCTCTGTTCCAACTATTACCAACTCTGGTTTGGTTGAAATAAATATTTTAGTCTTGTAACACAGAAGAGCAAGACAGCAGCGTAAAGTGTAAAGCATCCTGAGGGGTGGAAGTTGTGCTGCATCGTACAATACTACCAATTTAATTAAGCTGTATCAGTATCGGTTTGCAACAGATATCCAAATTCAGATACCAGAATCAGATTGTAACTGAAAAAAAATGTATCGGTGCATCACTATCCAATATATAACCTTTAAGGACGAAGAGCATTTTGTTACTCAACATTAGATTAAATAGTTTGTTAAAATGGTGTGTTACTGTTCATGCGTCTGGGATTCCACATGTATTTTCTATAACTGTTGCAATGTATGTGTGTGTGTGTGTGTGTGTGTGTGTGTGTGTATGTAGGAGACCATGGAACTAGTATACAATAAATCCAAACCTGTAGCAGTGACAGGCATGGCTTTTCCCACGGGAGACGTTAACAACTATGTGGTCGGGAGTGAGGAGGGCACTGTTTACACTGCATCCAGACATGGCAGGTTTGTGGACACACACACATGAACAAAACATCCCAAACAAACCTTTATTGGATCAATACAGTTCACATTTTTTTGCTTGGATAATGGAAATTGTTTTTCAAAATTAGGCACATTCAAGTGTTTTTGCCTTGTTGCTTGGAAAATGTATGAAACAAGTAAAACTACTTAGAATTACCAGTAGAATTATAATTGTTTTAGAAAAATTAAATGGATTATTTTCTCTCAATTTAAGGAGTTAATTGCTTCACTTTTAATCAAAGCTCCCTTACTGCGCTGCAAATTTATTTTGAGCATGATCGTCCTCAGTAAGCCGCAAACCACTTCACTGCTTTACATTTAAACAAATGAAGCCCCACTGAAACACTGCAGCGCTGAACCACCTGTTTGTGTGTGTGTGTGTGTGTGTGTGTGTGTGTCCAGTAAGGCGGGTATCTGTGAGATGTTCGAGGGCCACCAGGGGCCTGTGACAGGCATCAGCTGCCACAGCGCAGTGGGCACTGTCGACTTTTCCCACCTCTTCATCACATCCTCCTTCGACTGGACCGTCAAACTCTGGAGCACCAAGGTATGGTGTGTGTGTGTGAGTGTGCAAGAGAGGAGGAGAAAGAGGATGTGTGGGGGGTTGATTGTGGACTGGAGAGGTTGTAGAGAGAGAGGAAGTGTGTGTGTTTGTGTGTGTGTGTGTGTGTTTGTGTGTGAGAGAGAGAGAGAGAGAGAGAGAATGAACCAGTTAGTGGTAGAGGGGGCTGAGTACTGTAGGTGAGCAACTTCTTGTAAAATCAGGCTTTCTCTTAGTACTTGTTTGTGTATGTGTGTGTGTGTGTGTGTGTGTGTGTGTGTGAGAATAAGTTGAGTTCCGGCACTGGGTGTATGGATACTCTGTGGGTGTGCAGTGAAAGTATTCAGTAGCAGAGTGACACAATTAGGATTTTTGATAAGCTGCACATTGCTCCACAGATTGTTTTGGAACCCTGATTATTTCGACCTGAATGTAGCCTGTCAGGCAGTTTCCTCCCAAGCTGTGCGCTGCCCCCTAGTAAGATCTACTAGTAAAACGGTAAAACTAGTAAAAACAGGTGTACAGCCAATACTACAAAAGTAGGCCAGATGTCTTTACAGTATCAGAAAGAAGGCCTGTGATGCAGACGATTCTGCCTTCACAGTAAAAGTTGATCGTTTTCTTTAACTTTCATTTTAAACAATGAGTCTTCTAGTATCAAACTTGAACTACAACCAAGTTCATTTTGTTTACTAATCGCTATTTAGTCCTATTCAAAAAATTGCACACAGTTCATTCAGACATCTTTCACTGTGAGACTGTTTTAACCTTGTAACTGTTAAATCAGCCTTCGTCAGATCTTAAACTCTGTGCATGCGGGTGAGTGTTAGTGAGGTGATTCACGGAGGTGCACTCAGTGAATCTACCTCAGAGACACTCTGGAGGCAGCCGCTCCTCCTTTCTCTGGTTTTTTGAGTGACCTCGTCCACTCGGGGCATTAGTTCTCCTTTCAAACACGCGATGAATTCCATTTCAGCGTCTGCAAAAAGCAAACTGTCACTGTTTCTGTCAAAGTGAGTGCTGGAGAATAGAAAAGTTAGCTAATACATTCACGACACTCTCTGAGGTAGTGATACACAGAGGGGTATGCTCAGGTGCATTTGAGACACTGCACAAGAGAAGAAATTCAGTGATGAAGACAGCATTATAGGATGAGATGATTGACGGTTTGTAATTATCATATTCATGCTAACTGAGTGGAGGAGAAATGAGGACGGATTTGTGAGAATAAAGAACAAAAACGGTAGATTGGAGAAGTTTGGTAATTAAGACAGGGATCAGTTTGAGGTGGAAAGGATGAAAGTTCATGTGATAACAAGAAGCAGTAGCCTGAACACAGCAAAGAGGAAGGAAAGAAAATAGTGAGAGAGAGGAACATGGATAGTCAGCAAGGGGCGAGTGAGGTGAAAAAGGGCCAGGAGGCATTGTAAAGGAAAAAAAATGTCATTGTTAATCGTGGAGGTGATGCTAATGCTAAAGGACAGAGGGATCAACATGAGCAGGGCGTCCAACAGCAAACAGCCAGAAATCAAAGAGAGACCTTTTCAATATGAGGAAAATACATAATGCATATTGCATAATACCT
This sequence comes from Morone saxatilis, assembly GCF_004916995.1. Classification (NCBI taxonomy): domain Eukaryota; kingdom Metazoa; phylum Chordata; class Actinopteri; family Moronidae; genus Morone; species Morone saxatilis. The sequence goes on from NW_023340268.1 coordinate 14,114,094, forward strand.
TCAGCTTTATGCAAGATCCAGTTACAGCTTTCATACTTGGCTGTGACAGGCAGTAAAGCACTCTGATGAATTTTAGCTCATGTTTGCATGCAGGCAGTCCATAAGTCTTCTTCCAAGGGTCCCGTGACACATATTAAAACATTTCTGTGGATTTTCATCAGAAGAGTGTGTTATTTTTCAGGATTTGGGAATTCCCTTTCCTTTGAGGGGCACCGCAGGAATGTGTGTCTGTCTCTTATCCCACATAACCCATATTTGTGTGTGGGCAGGCGAAAAATACCTGAGTGTGTGTGTGCGTGTGTGCAAATATAGACGCACCACACATACCTCACGTGCACCTTAAACAAGCTGCCTTTGCTTACATAAAATCCCCCCGAGGTTTACCTTCAACCCAACTGTTGTAACACAAACACACACACACGCATATATATATATTCGCAGCGAATTCTCTTTGCATTCACACACACGTTTGCCCCCTCGCAGTTCTAAAAGGCTGTCGCACAGAAGTCGGCCGATGTTTTCACACTCAGTGGTGCAAATATTGTGGTTAGTGAAAACATTTAGAGTCGGCCAGAGTGCGAAGACGTCGCGACAGCTGGGAGTGGGTTTATGATTGTGCATAACTTGAACCGTTCTTGCTCTCTTGACCCCAAAACCAGCATCTACTAAGTGATTGGATGGAGCATAATCATTCCACTTTGGCTCTCTTAAGAACTTAATTAAAGGCTTACAGCACTGTCGGTTCAGGTGATTGTTAACGAGTGTCTGTGTACTGAAAATGAGATCTTCAGTCGGTGGTTTTGTCTTTTAGTGCCATTTGTGAAATATTTTATAACAGTTTCTAATTTGAGGACAACATCCCAGTCCCCTCAGTGTGTGGTTATTAAATCTGGCGTGACGCTATCAAGCTAGTGGAATGTTTGAGATGCAGATGCAGCCAGGATGGAACCAGTGAAATTATACGACGGCTGCGGAGCCGAGATGGTCTGGATCCCTTCTGAGAGTCCGAGTGATGAGAGGGTTTCGTGTGAGACTCTGTTACAGAGTGGATTTTGAGACGGCAAATGCAAAAGTGTGAGCGATTGTAGTACTGGAAAAGTTTCTTCTAGGTTGTATAATTTCATTGGGATTTTATTAGCACGGATGCCAAGGTCAGAAGACGCAGGCTGGCGCGTATCAATCTCTGAAGCATTAAACGCACGACTTAACTTGCATCCATCCATTTATTTTCTAAACTGCTTTATGTCAATAAATTGGCATCACAGTCAGTATCCAGTGTTTCAGCGATGGTTTTCCAGTTCAAACATGATAGAAGCTCCTCAGCTTCTAAGTACAGGAACGATAATGACATGCAGTTGCTTCACACGTGGCGCCACAAGGATTAAGCTTCATTTTAAGATTAGTTTTAAGACTTGTAGCTCCAAATCACCTTATTTAAGATAGGTAGATTACGGACAGACTACAGTAAAATAGTAGTTTACATTTCGAATAGTCGGTATATACAAGAGGGCCTTCATTCATCTCTTTTACTTTAAGTGTATGGCCAAATACATCAAGGACAATTTTTAGAAAGATAATTTCAATTTGCAGCAAGAGGCATTATTCATAAAGGCAGATTATCACAATAAAATGACATTTTAAATACTGTTTGATAATAGTCAAGAGCTAGAGCATGAGCAAAAGAGTGTAGTTACAAAGTAATGTGGACTAAAACAAGGAGAGGATAAGAGAGGGAGAGAAAACATAAACAGGAATCGCTCAGCTGATCGAATGCTGAAAATGTGAGATGGAGTAAAATGACCTCGGCTGTCACCCCGCCGGCTGGAAAACAGGTTCAATCGAGGCTTGAAATTGGCTGGGCTCTGTTTGTTTGTGTTTGTGTGTTTTCTTTTGTGTGTGTGTGTGT
>NW_023340268.1:14116141-14116583 GCF_004916995.1 Morone saxatilis
AGAGAAGGAGGAGGAGGAGAGACAGAGGGGGGACTACATTCCTTCATTTGCTCTTCCAGCCAGCCTGTCTCCTCTCTTCTACCCCTCCCACTCTACCTGTCAGGAATGCAGTTTGTAAGCCTCTGGAATCCTAACAGCCGCTCTCAGAGGCGACACACACACACACACACGTATTAAGCCATATTCCCACACTTATTTAATTCATCCTTTGTCTTTAATTGCACAAGCAGTAGCCTCCAGCATTAATAGACAATAATGGGTAGAGGGTGTGGGTGCAAAAGCACTGAGGTCTAATTTTAGTCTACTTCCAAAAACCTTTACTGACTACCTTTCCCTAACCTCTGACCTTAACCTAAAACCTAAAATGATAAAGAGTGAATAATTTGAATATTTTAACCTACTTTCAAGGATTCTTTTTGAGGACATTTGCTCGTTATAACTT
>NW_023340268.1:14116683-14119067 GCF_004916995.1 Morone saxatilis
GTGTGTGTCTGAGCAAATGTTTCTCATAAAGCACATTGTTAGCCGAGTTAGGCCGTCGATAATGAACTCTTCCTCTGTTGGTGAAAAGGCTGCTGTTGAGGGGAACCATGGGAAACTCGTCATCTGCGCTGCAGAGGGAAGAGGCTTGTGATGGGATCAGTGAGGCAGAGTGTCGGGGGTTCAAACACGCGACACGAGAACTGACACGTAACAAAAAAATCCTGAGAGATGAGTTGTGAATTTTACATGTGGACGGCGCGAAGGGGCTGCAAGGAAGTGAGAAGAAGAGTGAAAGAGCATTATGAGAGAGGGAGGAGAGCATCTGTAGTGAAGCAGACTTGTATTAAGGTTGAAGGCACTGTGGGTGTTGTCTCCATGGAAACCAAGGGGGAAGGAGAATGGAGGATCCTTTTATCCCTGCTTTTACCTGAGTGATCAAAGGTTTGGTACCCACTATTAAAGTTGTACAGAAGTATGGTTTTCAGACTCATGGCTGAAGATATCTTTTCCCTATAATGCAACTTTTTCTCCCTTAAAGGAACAGTTCAACATTTTGGTAAATACACTTATTCACTTTCTTGCAGAGTTACATGAGAAGTTGGATTCTCATGTTTGTCTGTTCGATATGAAGCTACAGCCAGGACACAGGTTAGCTTAGCTTTGAATACGATTGGATACAGCTAGTGTGGTTTTGTCTGAAGGTAAAAATATGTCTACCAACACCTCTGAAGCTCACCAAATAACACGTTATATCTCATTAATTTGTGGGTAAAAACGTTGGAGCTTTAGATAAGCTGATAGGCGGACTTTGTCAGGCTGTTTCCTGCTGCTTTCAGTTTTTTTATTCTAAGCTAAGCTAACAGGCTGCTGACTGTAGCTTCACATTTACCGTACACACAGTGAGACACATGAGTGCTGTGAATCTTCTTATCCAGTCTAATCTTAATCTAATAATCTAATGAGAAGAAAGTTAATTATCTTATTTCCCAAAATATCACAACTATCCCTTTAATTATAAGAAAATCATTTGTAGAATAAAATCTCCATAAGATAATTCATTTAAAATTTCTAATTAATGTTATTTCATACTATACATTTATTATATTTTATTCAAAATAAGATATTGTATATAATTAAACTATCTTTCCCCAAACTGACCTCAAATGTTCTCTTCTGAAAATAAATTCTGCCCCACAGCACTGAGAAACAACCCCTGGCCTGAACTTTCTCCTTTTATTATTTTCATCTCCAGCATGGGACTGCGGACTGAGGGCTGGGGCTCTCTGCTCGTGGTCTCCTGCACATCTGTGCGTTTCACTGATGGGCCAGAGTGTGGGAGGCAGATGAGAGGAGGTGGCGGGGTCCTGAGGTTGCCTGAACGTTGGACAGAGGTTGCAGGAATGTTAGCGGGACGTCTGGGTGGGAGCCGGGATGAGGAGATGTCACTAAGTCTGATTTAAAGTGAGGGCTGTGGGAACACGCCCACGGGGGAATCTTGAATTTGTGTGTGTGTGTATGTGTGTGTGAGAAGGGATGTGGAGGGGTTGGTGGTGTTGGGGGGGGTTGATGGGAGGGAAAAGGCCTGGGTGTTTGGTTGTGTGGTTCGGGCTGAGGCCCAGCAACAGGCCCTGAGGACACCAAACACGCACGCACATCAACACACAAAGACATGACACAGAAAACACGCCCATAACGACCCATAGTCACACACAAACTGCACAAACACACACACACCTCAGTGTCATTGTTGAGGTTCCACAGGTCTAAGCGGCCCATGCCATCCACGGCGGCGAATATCGCTGGGTGTACGGGCGACCACATGACGTCATAGACATAGTCGGCGTTGTCCTCGAACGAGTACAGAGGCTTGTTGTGCTGAAAGAGAGGAAAAGAGGATTTCTATGCGAGCTTGTGTGACTGAGATGGTGTGAAAAAGCACTGCGTTAGGGATTACAGTAGATGACACACTACAGATAGAAAGAAAAGAGAGACAGAGCGAGAAGGAATGGAGAGAGGGAGTGAGCGAGCTTCAGACAGAGTGGCGCTGCCTCAGCCTTGGGGCCTGTCTGGGTGCAGAGCCTAATTAAAAAGCCTCGCACATTCACACAGCACCATAAAACCGCTGGGAGAGATGAAAGGGAGGGCCCCTCCACAAGGTGTACTGTAACCTCAACACAACAGCTGTCTAAGAGAGAGAGAGAGAGAGAGAGAGAGAGAGAGATGGGAGATGGAAATAAGAGGAAAAGGAGGGGTGGACAATGAGAGGAAGAGGCACTAGAAATAGGTTGTGTGTGTGTGTGTGTGTGTGTGAGAATGTGTGTGTAACGCTGACTGACAATGGACCTTTTTTTCATAAATAAACCTGTCAGTGCTCTCTGGTGGAC
>NW_023340268.1:14119083-14119252 GCF_004916995.1 Morone saxatilis
CTAATGATGACACTGTTTCTAAATTGCCTAAAACATATATTTGATATTCATTTAGCAGTTTCTTCTTAATTATTAGCCAAATTACACAATAAATACCCATATATCACACATATCTGTGATAATAGAATATTTTGTACGATAGAATCGAATGTGAGTTAAAGAAAAGTTA
>NW_023340268.1:14119352-14124741 GCF_004916995.1 Morone saxatilis
GACTTTTCCTCTAATGCCACCTGTAGGTCAAAGTATTCCTGTGAAATATCACATCATCTACTAGATGGATTGGCAAATGTATACAAATACTCATTTTTCATAAAATTTGGTACGGATATTCATGTTCAAATTCCCCTCAGGATGAATTGCAGTCAATTTCAATTTGTCCAATACTATGAATCAGCCTCCAGATGCATTTTTGTGCCTAAGTACAGCCTTACAGAGCTTCTAACATGGAGTGGCCCCATTAAAATGAATTAGGGGGCGGGCTGCGCTTTATTCACAGACCTAAAGTTGTTCTGAACACTGCCTTATTTTTGTTGATTTCTCATTGTTGTCCCTTGTGGCTTTATTAATAAAATAATATTGAGTAAATATGTATTCATGCATCCTCAGAGAGGATTCTTTGGTATTGTAACAGGTCACGACAGCAGGAGAAATCTAATGCTTGTCGCTCTGTAACCAAACAAACATCCAGATGTGGTACCTACCATGCAGATGTCTCTTAATGCCACATACCTGTGTGTTCTTTGATGTTTCCTACAGCTTTCGGTGACTCACACGGACGACTGGGGGCGCTTCGCTCGTACCCTAATGGAGATCCGTGCTAACCGGGCGGACGGCGAGGAGGAGGGGCCTATGGAGCTGGCTTCATAGAGCAGGACTCCAAACCAAAGCGGAGGGAAATCAGAGACCTGGTGTGCTTTTATTGGTGTCACTGTAGCATGTACACTCAGTTTTGTTTTGTTTCTTCACCTTTATGTACAGTTCCTGTCTGGTCCAAACAACGCCTCGCTGATACTGTATTTTTGCGTTTATTCTCCTGTAAATGCGAACTGTCTGTTAATAGGTAAACTGTTGACCTCTACTGATTTGTCCGCCCTTATTTATTTGTTTAATGATTTAAGCCGATGTGTTGCTTGCAACTCGTGAGCCTACAGCATATACAAAGTGGAAGTCTTATAGCCTTACGAAGATATGTGTACTGTAACGACGCTTTGCACTACCGTAAAAATAAAGCAGGGTCCATAGACTAGTCATGTATTGTTTACAGAATGTCATGTTCACTTTATCTTGTACTTCTTTTTCTCTGTATTATGCCTGCATGCGACACATTCCTGAAATATTCCAGATGCATAAACATGGGAGTTGTTATGGTGACGTATTCACACGTGGAGCTTTGTGGCTGCTTTATGTCAGTGTGTCAGGGTGTCAGAAACTCAGAAACTCAATCAAGTGTTCAGAACACTTCCGTTCTGAACGAGAGCAACAGCTCTCTTTAATGAGCTGTAACAATTATCAGGAGGTATATTGTATTGCAGTGCTCGCTGTTAAACCTGCTATGTTTGCGATTAAAGCGTAGCTGACCAACCGTTGTCTTGCATTTTCCTCGCAGCGTTCACCTGGGAATGAAAATGAAACTCCAGCACGCGTTCAGTTTACTAATATAAGTTTCTCTTTACTCTCAGTACACATGTTGCTGCCATACGTACAGTAAGGCACGATTATTACACACCATATGTAACTCCTACATTCTCTGTACTGTACAAATTTAAATACTCAGTCGTGACACAACACAGAAGTGCAGTCGGTGCCAGCTGTCTCAGATATTTACACATCTGCTTACATTTAGACCTGAAACCAAACATCTTACAACAGTAAACATTGTTTACAGTCTGACTGTTACACTGTGTCTTTACATTCAAGTACTTTTTTTGGTCATATTCTTGTAGATGCATTTGATCAAATTAGCACACTTTTGAAAGAGCAACTCAGGACCAAAATAGCCATATAGATATGAAAATATGTCTCTGGATTTCTCGTATATACAGAAGTGCCATATTTATGATCAATCTTTTTTTTTTTGGCCAGCTACATGATCACACGAGGAATGTGCTTTGGATTATCAAGCAAACAAAAGGAAGACACTGGAAGAAGCTGCAACTGTATGTAGTTTTTGATACTATTTCCCCCCAAAAAAGCATCAGTTCTCAGCAGTAAACAACTGCCAGCCCTTCTGCTGCCTGTGTGCATATACTGTACCAACTGTATTAAAAACAAAACCACATTATAATACAACTCTATACAATGTCAGTCAAAGGTAAAATAAATACGACACGAGTGCTACAAAGACTTTTCTTTGCGTACCTGTGCTAACTGGCTCACTAATCCATATGGTTGCATATGAACTACCATATATATGATTATAAGAAGAAACAATAACAAATAAGTAACTTTAAATACTAAAAACAATGGCTTGGTGGAAAACATTCTAGCCCTCTCTTTCACTTCTCACTTACTCCCCACCATTGGAGGTTCAGGGGGTGCTCGCATTGGAGGGGGCCGCCGCTGCCGTTGCTACCGTCTGCACCGTGTAGCGTGGGAGATGGAGTCCAAACTTGTTCTCGATGCCAGCGAACGTGGCCACGGCCAACCTGAAGCCTCCGATGTGGTCGGGGTTGGGCGCCGGCAAGCTGATCCGAGACTTGGGGGTGGGCTCTGAGCCAGCTGGCTTTCTGTGTTGTGGAGAGAGGGAAAGAGAGACGGAGGAGGAAGCCAGAGGCACAGTAAGAGAGTTTAAAAAAAAAAGGAGGAGGAAAAAGGTGAGGAGTGGTAGAGTAATAGGAGTGTTAAGCAACATAAACGCAGCGTAAGACGTTATTTGAGCTAAATGGGGGAGAACGGGAGCAGGAGTTTTATTATTATCGTTCATTAATATTATCATATCCAACACTGTTTACAACAGAATTAAAATTTAGCTCCCTTTAGCGGAACTAAATCAAATCCCTTGTTGATTTTACATCCAGCTTTGTGATTCGCTGCCAACACGGACAGCGAAGGAGCACACATCGACTTGCTCAAAAACCACAACACATCTGATTTTGTTTGACTGTCTTTGGGGGAGAGAGAGAGAGAGAGAGCGAGCGAGAGAGAGCTGCATGTAAAAGTCTTGAGCCATCCGGCGAATACATGCATGTGCAACGCAGCTGTCCATTAAAAGAAGCATTTTTCTCAGTCATTTCTGAGAGGTTCACCACCTCTCTTCCCCACTGGACCTTTTTAACTTTACAAAAAGGAGTGAATTATTCCTGAGAGGGACCTATTTTGAGGAGGAAAATGAGCTCGTTTCAATCCCAGAAGTGGGGAAAGTACATGTACAAGTCAAATGGGTGCTGCGTGCCCTGATCACTGTGCGGCGAAACTCTCCAGTTTGAGAAAATTGTCACATCCAGAGTTTTGAGTGAGGGCTTCAATCTGTCAGCTAATGTGCACAGAAATTATTACTGGTCTTTGACATTTCTTCCTCTCTGGTAGAGGAGGGAGGACACGCACCAGGAGTACCTACTGTCTGCGGAAATGAACCCTATTGTTCTGGAAGAAGGTGGTCTTTGGTAATGGGCTAGCTGTAGTATTCTGTCTTCCGTGTGTTTTATGTCGTCTCACTGGTAGATTAGGGGGAAGGGTGCTGTAGAGGTTTGTAATAACAGTAATCACAAAGTAAAACAGGCAACTAAGCTCGTTGGAAGCTTAGTAGGAGAGAACGAGACTTACTGTCCTCCGAAGTCAATATAGAACCAGCGCTGCAGGAGCTCATAGGTCACCAAGGTCACTCCAAACTGAGGCGAGGATCTGAAGACGCGAGCTGCAGGAAGTGGTAGAAATGCATTCGTTTACATTTGGGTGGATACACAATGTATGATCGAGGTTTGGTTTCAGAAGTGAGGACGGCATGAAGTCAGATTCCTCAACGACAACAAAAAACTTAATTAAGGAGATAGATTTCTGTTCATTTATATCACTCTTATGAATATTTAATAATGATAATTAGATTATAAAGCTTTCCATAGCAATTGTATTATTGAGAACAATGAGAAATACTAGGTCTCATTTCTTTCATGCTAAACATTTGGCCCATCCCACATTGGATTACAATACACAGCTATTCATCAAACATAAAGAAGACATAAAGATCATCTTCATATACTAAAGAAAATGCACATAAATAATATGATGTACTTCTACATACTTTAATATAACATATCTATGTGAAAAATGTAAATTGTGCATCATCAATAGCAGAAGAAAGAAAAGAAATTTGGGCTAATTTTACTTGGCTAGCTAAGTTTTATATATGTGGGCAGTCTTTGATATCATCCATGTTTACAAAATGTTATTTAAAACATGATACTGCATCCAAAGGACAGGAGAAAATAACTGAAATCACCCTGAAATGGCACATTGAACAAATATATATAGAAATACATATAAAGAATGATGTTCCGGTATGTTAAAATGATGTTAAAACAACTTCTTTACTGCCTCATCTTTGATTGATCCCCTCAAAAACACTTGAAAGGGTAATGGAAAAACTTTTTAATGCCTTTTTCAGTTTTTGCACTCTTTCTCTCAGGCTGCATACGGCCCAACAACCTCCAGCCAATGAGGCAGGGCGACCTGTATGTAGCCTGAGGTGAAAACACGGGGCGCAGATTAGACGTCGGCCTTGGTGAACGTTACCTCCAGCTCCTTTCCAGAAAGCCCGGGGTCCTTCTTCTCTCAGAATCTTCCAGAAACAGTCCACCAGGCCGCTGTAAGTGGTCTGACCGGCACGTGCCGCCACCTGTAGCCTGGTCTTGATCACGTCAGCTGGGGTCACCAGAGAGGCCGCCGGCATGCCTGTGGAGAAAAATGCTGTTTAGTGGCGTAACGCTTTTTTTATTCTTCCAACAGTTGTGTTTGATTCTAAATAAGCACAAATTTAAAAATCAGCTCCAAACAAATGAGGTGATTTGTAGAAAGCAGCCATCAGCGAGCGAAACTGTGTATCTTTTGTATCATTGTAACTGCATCTGAGTGGTTTTAGCGCTCTTTGTTCCCTCTTTTAAAACACGTCATCTTGGATCTTGACCATCTTGCAGCAGGTCTGCCGCATACGAACACTATACACAAGTAGGGGCCAGTTCCTATCACTTCACCATCAACTAATCCATACCACCAGCGAGGCCATTATTTAATCTCTACCTTTTTTCTCCCTTTCCTCTCTCCCCCACTTTTCTTACAGCCGTTTGAAAGGGGCCAGACAATGGATGGTAATGAGAGCAATGCACACTGTGCCCCGTGTGCCGGGTGAAAGTGACTGGCTGACTGAAGGGAGTGACGGCAAAACCCCCTCTCCAGCCACTTCAGCCATGAATGGACTCAATCATTGATGGCTCGGTCATTACCATCAACTGCCCTCTTGACGATTTACTGTGACTTCTTGGTTTTTGTAACGGCCAAACGAGCTATTCAGCAAGCCTAATCAACTCAGCATTAGGTAGCAGACTGGCACCCGGTGGAGACTGACCACCTGCACTGAACTGAAACGAGGAGAGGAGAGGAGAGGAGA
>NW_023340268.1:14124757-14129651 GCF_004916995.1 Morone saxatilis
AGGAAAGAATATGAGGAAGCTTCCTGTGATTTCTTTGAAGGAGTTGTGGTAGAGGATGGTTAATGAAGAGAAAAGAGAGTTAAGACATTAGAAACTCTGATCCTCCAAAAGAAAATATTTGAAAAAGATTTGAATTTCAGAATAATGGCACAGTGGTATATATCATATAATATCAATGATGCAGTCTTTTTAACACGGTAAAATGACATTGTATTTATACAACTTAACATTTAATATTTCTTTTAAGCCTTCAAAGTGTTCTCATGAGATGAATATGTATGAATAAAGGCTGAAACTATTATTTTCATTACAATGACTTATTTTCTCTTCATAGTAGAGTGATTATTTTTGTGAATATATATGAATATAAATGTTCATTTTAATTATATAACCAAATGTAACAAATCAGAAATTTGCCATAAGGGGCTTTACAATCTGAACAATATGTAACAGCCTCTATCCTCTGACCCGCAATTCGGATTCAGTGTTTTAACTGGGAAAAAAAAGGAAGACACTTCAGTAAGAGCAAGAAGAGCGATCCCTCCTCCACAACAGGCAGACACTCTGAGTACAGAATAGACTAAAATCAGCATGAGAATAATATAATGTCCAAAAAATGTGTCAATCACAATTTCCCATAGATCAAGGTGTCTTTAAATGTCCCAAACATATTCAGTTAAAGCTTTTCTTATAAAAAACAAAAGTGATGCTTACATTCAGTGTTACTCACCAAAACACGTCTAATTTTTTTAAAATAGATTTTGAATTGTGTTTTGTTAGATTCATGTTTGCTTGCTAGAAATCTTCATCTCTGCCTTTAAGGTGCATTTCTGTGTTTCTTGACGCATTACTGCCAGCTTTTAAAGCAATGGCAGAATGTGATCTCTTGTTAGACTAGTGGTCAAAAACTCCACAGTGTACTTTAAATAGTTCCAATTGAGTAATCGTTAATTCGGCTTGTTTCAACTATACAAGAATAAAATTAAAACATTAGTTTCTCATGTCATGGACAAAAATGACCACGTGTTCTGCAATATTAGAAGTCATTCTCGGGAGACCATTAACATTGATGCAAAATGTCAGGGAGATGTGGCCAGTAGTTGCCGGGAAACTGACGAACAGTCAGACTGAACAACATGGATATTCCTCACACCCCGCAGCAAATACGGCCAAAATCTCCCTCAATAACTCTTTCTCACATACAGGGCTAATGCAAGTTAGAGATGGCCAACGCTATGTTCTTCACAGACCAGAGTAATGCCTAGCTAAATAATGCTGTGCAAACTGAGCGTGTAATTCAATTTCCTGTGCTGACTGTAAAACACTAATTGCCAGAATGCTGTAACCGCTGATAAATATATGCGAACGAAGGATGATAAATGTGTCGAAGTAACGAAAAAAATAAAGAAATCATGAGGCTCGTTTCAGCTCGGAGTCTGTGGGCCGTGGCTGCCAGTCTTGTGGTGAGAAACCAGAGTAAAAATGGAGTAGGGAGGTAGGATTTATGATTTTTCCGTGTTGTGCTGCGCCTCTGCGTCAAAAAGAGAGTGCTGCTGACACATCTCTGAGGATTCAAAACAAATATTAAGTCTTTTATGCAAATGTTCTAAAGCCTTTTAACTTGGCAGGGAGTGCTGGTCTGTTATTAGTGTTTTCTTTAGGGATGACTCCAATATTAAAACTCTGCTCTGGATAGATCATATTTTCATGCAGAGGATAAAGTTGTCAAGTCATCAGTGGATGTCGGTCCTTTTGGCCTCTTTGCCTCGCTGTTATGACTAACCTACAGACAGGACTGTATGCATTCCTGCAGGGTGAACATGCAGAAAGTATGCACAGGCATGTTTGCCTTGACGTGTGTATGTGCATGTACAATATTATTAGGATTGGAAAGCCTCCTTGCCGGCCTGGTTGGCAGGCATCTCAGGCGCTTCCCTGCTGCAGAGCTCCAAAACCCCAGTCCCCAATCACTGAGCTGCGCTCTAATTAGCAGCTACCGCCATGGAGCCTGCGGTCAGAGGCTGCCTGGCTTCCAAACTCTGAGCTCTGCTACTGTTACTGCAGGCCTGCGGAGGTCTGAGGCGAGAGCAGTGCGAGACCTGCTCTCACACTTTGTTCAAAGCTGGACGCGACCAAAGACTTAATTTCATAAACTTCAGTGCTGCATATTTCCTCAGGGACTGAAGCTTTTTGGTTTTTTGCCTCACTATGAATGGTCAAATATATTACAAGACGAAATGCTGTTTTTAGAGTTATGGACACACACTAAAAGGTTAAGCTATTAAAACAGAGATTGCAGAGTCCAAACAAACTGCACACACATGTCAAAAGACCTGGCCTCATGAGAGCCACTCTTACGAACAGTGATGACAGCTAATAAAAGGGAGGTTGCACTGTAACAGACACAAAGTCTGCGATTTGTGTGACCTTTTCTGTTAGCTGTGTCGTGTAAAAGATCTTGGAAAGTCTCACAAGAGCTGATCCCACAGTTAAATTCTTAAGCTGCTATAAGCAATATTTTTATATTGACAATGGATCACGTGACTACTTGTATGTGAAAAGAAATGGCTCGTATAACTGACTCTGCCGTTCCCCTCAGTTCTACGAAAGCGTTTTAATGTCTCTCAACTCATTGTTTTGGTTTTACAGCCTTCTACTTTACTCTCATCAGAAAAGCTCTAAAAATTCACTGCATGCAACTTGTCCACCACCAAATGGCAGACAGACACAGTTGTGGTTGAGTTGCTTAAACCAATTGCATTGGCCAGGGTGGCTAGACGCACAAGCTATTAATGAATGAATTATAGATAGTTGATGAAGCTGCTGGATGTGTAAACAGGCACCATATGAACATTATAAGGAGATGTCAGTGTCAAAAAAAAGCAGTAATTGTAAGTTTTAAGTCTTTACAGGGACACAGTTGTCTTAACCTGTCCACAATATATATTTTTTTATTTAATGTTGCACACGTAGTAGTCCAATTATGTTAGAGATATTAATTTACAGACTATATTCAGTCTTAACAGTACAAGATGAGATACACTACCCATTCAGAATTAAAAAAATATTAATACTCATTTTTAAATAGGAGGAAAAAAATTAAGAGGCAAATTACATTGTTCCTGCTTTTATTTCTTCTTGTGACCATACACAGTATGTTCCCGACTTTCAGAACAGCTTCACAGAAAGCACACACAGGTGCTTTTGATTTTTAATCAAGGCCCCCGCAGGTTCAGTTCTTGCAAGAACTGTTTAGTTAATGTTATCTAGAAAATGAATCCTGATAGTTCTTCTTTTTTTCCCGGTAAAATAAAATGGCTGAAAGTATTTTAGTATATTACCTGCCAGCGCTCCAGCAAACAGCATCTTGGCTGGCCCTATCCGTCCGTCCTCATCAGAGAGGTAAGCCTTAGTGTGGGCATAGCAGGGGAAGTAGATGGCTGAGAAGGGGATGTCCCGCAAGAAACAGGCCTTGGAACCCTAGAAAGACAGAGGGAAAAAGAGACGTTTTCGGTCGTCATACTGGGTTAAGAGTTAAACTTAAACAGAGAAAAGGACAAGGATAAACAGAAAGGAACGCAGAGAGAGAGAGTGCGATGGGGCTCGGGGGATTCAAACCTTGACTTCTGGCTTGGGGCTCTAAAGATGGATTGTTTTCTTTCTAGCCACAATATGTAACATCAACTGTCTGTTCACAAAGCCGATATTCAAGCATCAACTGATGTTCCCGCCAAAGAATATACTTCCAAAAGACTCCTTATGGCAGAGTGAAATATTGACCACAACCTGTCAGACAAATCATGTCTCTCCATATGCAAACGATCTGTGTCCTCAGCAGCAGGTGAAGGAGGCAGCTCTAAAAGCGAAGCTAGAGAAAAAAAAAGCATAAAAAAGGGAAAAGCATAGAAAGACAGACTGGCTGACGAAGATGACTCCTCGTCTGCCACTGTAAACAACGCTATATCATCAAGCCTATTGTGTTTCCTGCTGTATTTCAAGCCTGTTGGCCTGCTGCCACCTTCTTGATACATCAACTACAGTCAACAGGAGGCGTTTAAAGAGCTGGGCAGCGTCTCCTTATTTTGGACAGGCTTCATTTAACTCCTATGGGATAATCCTTTGGTTCCTACACACACACAAACAGAGAGAGGATTGGCAGATACCTGGGCTATCTCTTTCCCTCTTTTTCCTCCAGCACTTCTTGTCTGCCTGTACCTCATACCGGTTGGCTGGGGCCCGAGCGGCTGCTGAAAGCTGGGAGATTCTATCAAGGCAGGAAAGACAGGCAGCGTCACAGGGACTGGGACGAGAACCCTTAATATCAGGGTAACGGTTGCTGAGTAATGCACTAGCTGAGCAGCAGCCGAGAGACAGCGTGTGTGTATAGAAACACCAAGCTGAAATGCAATTCGACGACTTAGTTGAGTCGGAATATGCAAAATCAATCTGATGTCCTCCTGCACACAAGAAAAAAAACTTTAAAAAGAAACGTCATGTGGGTCGATCCTACACTGACAACTTTCCCCCAGTGATGAATGGTGGCGCTAGTGCGTTAGCCACCCTACCAACCGGTAGCTCCACCAGCAGAGGGTGAGCGTCAGGATAATTACCCTGACAAAGGCAGCTCTGTGCCTGGGTGCAGCCCCTCCGGAGCCAGCCCGTCTGGGGCTTGCAGGCTGGAGCTCGTCTCCTCCCCACCTCCCCACCACCGCCACCGCCAACACTGCTACTGCTTTCTCAATGCACTTTGTCTCGTCTCTATGCGTGGACCACGGACATGAACACAATGAAGTATGTGCACGAGCAAGCACACATATACACGAACGCAGCACTGAGCCGCATTCTCACGGACAGTTGAATGGAGACGGTAGCTATATAGACACACACACACACA
>NW_023340268.1:14129686-14156989 GCF_004916995.1 Morone saxatilis
CACACAGACACACACACACTTCAACATAGTCATAAATTAGGGCAGGTAGACAGAGACAAGCAGAGGCTCCACTGTCTATTACAGGCTTGTTAACAGAACCGAAAGGTTTACATGGAAGTTGTCTGTGCTGACAGGTGATCACATCAGCAGACACAGAAAGAAAACCACACAGACAAACATGGGAAGCACAGAGCAATAAGTAAATAATGTAGTAAATAATCAGCAGACTATCAAAAGTTATGTCCGGTCTAAGGAAGTCTGGATCTTCATTGAAAAATAGTTTACTACTTGGAACAAGTGCCATCATCTTACTTGCAAATTAATACAACCGCAGGTATGAGATTGACATTTTCACAGTTGATTGTGTTTACAGTTGAAGCAGAATCTCCCCTGCCAAGCTCCATTAGGACTTATTTATGTAATTTAATTAGACATGCTCTGCTTCACCCTGAGGGCTAATGTCCTCATCTAGCCAGTTAAGCTGCTAACGTTAGCGGTAGCCACAGCTCGCTCATTGATTGCCACTAGCTCTTCTATCTGACTGGTAGCATCCAAAATAAAACACTATGAAAGTGTGTGCGCCTCATTGGTATAAACTGATTGATGATAGAAGTCCTAATATTTATAAGAATAATGATTATGAAAATATAGAAAATATACTTTAAAACACACCAACGCAACAATATTTTCATATTAGCCCCTTAGTACACTATAATCTTTTATGCTTGCTTTACAATGTTGGGTGCCTAATATCATACAACTCTAATATGTTCAAACAGTACACTGTAATTTTTAGCCCCGCGCCATTGAAAAATATCAATTATGGCAATTAAGGTTAAATACAGCTTTTAGTATAAATTGTGTATTTTCTTGTTCTTGAACAGAAGAGCACATGGTATTGTTTTGTATTTAAATGATAGCTGATGTGGGGTAAGGTAATATGTATAGTTGTACAATAGTTAATAGAAAAATCACATATGATTTAGTCATAGCAGAAATAATGGATCGTTTGGGAATTGTGAGGCTGATGAAAATACAATAGAAATGGATACTGGACTTCTGGCAATAATTTGCCAATTAATCTCGCTAGCGACAAATCTTACTTGAATTCAGCGTTACATAAAATATGTCTTTACCTCTCATTTAAAGATAAATGTGATTAAATTGGAAATCTGTTGAATGATTATGTCTACTTTCCAAGAGTTCTATCATCAAAGTAGTCCATGTCTAATATCCTCTTACCGATATATTGTAGTGGATTGATTTTTAACAGCTCAGGGTTCATTTCTTCAGCCTATTCAGAAGCATAACTTGATTGTTTCAAAATGAACATTGTAACCAATTCACTTCTGGGAAAGACATTAATGTGCTACATCCTTACATAGAAGGTATGCAATTTTACTGTAGAGAGGAATGGAAGGAAAGTACATTTTGTGCAGCTATAAATTTCTGGAATTATGTAACTGTACTCACTGAGCCTGGGAGAAAATATCAGAGAGGACTGAGAATATTGTGCTTTCAGTACAGTACATTCCTATTGAGTCTGTAGCATCCTAGTTAGCTGCTTCGTAGGAAATCCTAATTTCTTGTGTGAAAAAAAGTCTTATATTTCAAGAGGAGAAGTTGTATGATGTTGGAGAAATGCATCTTAACTACATCAGCTGCACATGGGCCTTTATTGTCCAGTTGCATTGTGTGTAATGATCTACACATGCACCTCTGACCGCAATGACGTTTCTCACCTTGTAAAGTCCAAAGAAGCCTAGGTCCCTGATGACAGACAGGGCACTGACCCGTGGCCCTGTGGTGATCTCTCCCGCCACCTGCAGACGGATCTTTACAATCTCCAGAGGGTTGGTGAAGATCACCTGGGAGCCACCAGCCTGGAGGGACAGAAAGGCAAAGAGAAATCGATACAGTGAACTTCAAGAAGAGAGAAATGGATTGGTCTTAAATATAACGGCTGTCTGTCTATGTCTAATATGAGATTTCGAGTGTCCACTAAAGACAAAGTGGTCACTTAACACCACGCACTGATTGAGAATATAATAATATAATACAATCAAGACTGAAAAATGTAACTACAATCTTGCTCGTGCGCAATTGCAGAAAGTGATGCCTCAGCAACCAGCTGCAAAACAAACATGTGAAAGGAGGAGAGTACAGGAGAGTACCGGGAAATCCAGCTGATGCAGTCGAGTCTGTCAGCTGTTTGTCTTCATCACACAGACCCTGCGGGGACTCTGACTTCTCTTTTTCTCCCTAACCTCTCACTTCACACCATTCTCCAAACCTGTACTTGTGAAGGGAGGGCAACAATACTGCAGCAAGTTGGGACTGGTCTCTGTGCCTTTCAGGTCGGCAGGGCTTTTAAGTGTAAGAGGTAGCTGCTGTGGTGGAGCTGCGGCAAGACAAATGGTTAACTGTGTCTAGTCAGGGAACATGACCGCATTTCCAGAGTGCTTCTTGATACTGAGAAATGTTTACGCCGTATTTAGAAAGTGGGCTTTTTCTGACTTCTGTGTCTTCCATTTTCCCTTTTCCTTGAATTGTTTCTGTCACTCTCTTCCTTTCAGTCTCTTTTCCAGTATTGTCTCTCTCCCCTTTCTTGCTTTGACCTCCTCTCAAACGATCTCTCTCATCTTCTCTAATATTGTCTCCCTCTCGCTACGGTTGCCAGTGGTTACTGTAGCTACACGCAAAAGGGCGGCACATCGCAATTAGATAGCAATCGGTTGCCATGGCGCCGTTTCTGTCTTAAATAGGCCTAGTCTGTTTGTTGTTGTTTCTCTTCTTGTCTCCCCCTCCTTCGTTCGCTTCGTTATGAATGATGGATTGTGCTTGTCGCCTCTTGCCTTACGGGAAAGCATGAAGCTCCAATCTGCAACATGAGCTTTTTTTTTGTGCTAAATGTTCCTCAGTTTTAAGTGTTACCATATATTGCCTAAGAGAAGAGAGGGAGGAGGGAGAGACAGAGATCATAATAGTCTCATTGAAGGTGTGTGCAGCAGCTTTTTAAATAAGTATAGTAGGCTACAGCTTCCCTTCCAGACCCAATGAGAGGCTGTGAATAGCAGGAGGGCTGCTGCTCTGAAGCTGCTACATCTCACAGCTAACTCTTTATGACTTGTTTTATGGAAATAACCTAGTTGATTACATGCTGGCTAATAGCGCGAGCATTAAGAGGCTATTGGCTCCGGCCCCTAGCAGTGTTGGCTGCTTCAATTGGATACTAATGAGACTGGAGATGGAGGAGATTGAGATGTTGTTTATTCAAGGAGAGTAAACAACAACATTGTTCAGAGAGACGAGCTGACAATTAGACCTGACAACATGAGATAAAAGGAAAGACAATGCGGAGCTTTCGGGCGTGATTCGCTATCCCACATTCCTACTTAAATGTGGAAAATCACTCAAAAAACTCTGAACACCCTGGACAGAGGGGGGAGATGAATAGGAAAGAGAGAATCGGACAAATAAACAGAGTGAGCTAATGAGAGAGAGAAGGATGGTGAGACAGAAACAGAGAGAGAGGAGTAGTCAAAACAAGAGAAGTGAGGGAAGGTCGAGGTGGAGGCAGAGAGGTTGAGGGTGGTGATTATGGAGTGACAGCGTCGGCGGCTCTCTCATGATTCCCAGGTAATTACAAGGCAAGGTGATCCTTAGAAACCTGGGACGTCAGCACCTTATGCACGCATCACAGCTCCTGGCTACGTGTGTGCTGCAGAGAGAGCTTAGTAAAGTTTGAGGAAGCCCCCACCCCCGTCCTACCCCAACCACTGACTTATGTTCATACAACAGATTAGCAGCCACTGAAAACATTAGCCGCTATCCATAAATAACAATCACACTTTCATTTGTACTTAACACTCTTCATGCTACATGTGCAGGTCTATGGGTGTGTGTGTATTAGATTCTCTGATAATGTTTTCATAACTCACATCAGGCCTGAGTAAGAAACCCATTACAAAACCCAACCATGCAAACTGTGATACATTCACAGTGAATGCGAACAAAGTATTACTGTATTTTGTCTCTCAGTCTTAGCCCGCTCCTCCTCTCAGCAATGACCCAGTAACTATTTTGTGTAACTTAAGTCCTAAAATGCAGGCCAGTAACTGCCAGATAAGCATCCAGCCAGCTCAGTCAACGGAGCATGCCATTCTTACCAAATAATCATTAGGAACTGGCAACCCGCACTGGAGCTTAATGGTGCTGAGCCACAGGGTTTAGAGAGGGAGAAAGGAGGGAGCAAGAGGAGGAGGTGAAGAGAGGAAAAGGGTAGGTGAGAAGAGGAAAGGAACATATTTCAGCGGGATAGGAAAAGCAAGAAAACATGAGGTAAAACGGCACATTAGAGGAGATAAAGAGGTTGCCTGGAGATAAGTTTAGGATGCAGAAAGTGAACATAAAACATGACCATTCATCTGTTCTCTCCATCTTTTTGTCTCTTACTTTATAGACTGTGGACCTGAGGCTGACACTGTGGTCCAAACCAACACTTTCACAGCTACCAAATGATATAAACAGATTTCATGTGCTGTGGCTGGAGCCTCACTAAAAAAAGGGTTCAGGAGTGTTCGACTTCTCTGTGTGTGTGTGTGTGTGTGTGTGTAAGATAAAGTGGCAGGCAGAGTGCAGTGCCAGCACTAACACCGGGGCCTCAGCCAGGATGAAAGGAGCTGTCACGACGGCTCACAGAGGAAAAGAGGAAAAATCCATCCGTCCTCGCTCGTCTCCTCTACATTTATCCTCTCCTCTCCCCATGCATCTGTTATGGTTCTGCTTCTCAATCCATATGGGTTGTATAAAAAGGGCAACCGCTACTTTTCACACCCAGTACAGTGTAGAACATTTCTTCAGTACATTTGCTTTCCTGTAGTTACTATACTTTTTTTTTTTCCGTTTCTGTCAAAATCGCTATCCAAAACTGAATGCTACATTTAAGTTACAGCAAATGTAGCGTGATAAAACATTTCTTAAACATATTCCTAGAACTAATCAGGTCAATTGAATGTGCCTGAGTGGAGCTAAACCCATAATGACTTGTGTATCCTGAAATACTTTGCTTTAGTGATCAGCATCAAAAGAGGGTTGAGTGAAAGACCTTCTTTCATTTGCTCGGGCTAAAGCTGCCGGCCTTGGTGGACTCACAGTGTGTGTGTGTGTGTGTGTGTTGGGGGTAGACTGTGACAGCTCAGTGATCAAAACCTATGATGGGAGGGGAGCAGGTAACAGACTGGTGGTGGTGGTGGTGGGGGGGGGTCTCAGGTAGCAGCCGCTGTCAATCTCGTCCCCGTAAGTGTGTATGGGGGTGTCCGTGCACCAGTATGCTCTTCTGTTTGTCATGTATGCACACACTCCTGCGAGCGTGAACACTATGCACGTTTGCGCTTTCATGTGTGATGGTTCCACGTTCCATCAACAAACAGTGACTTCTGGCGTCCAAACAGGTCCGTGTCTGTCTGCTCAACTGTCAGAAGGGGCGGCACCCAGAAAACAGGTAAACATAGTTAAGAGATGTATGCTGCCTTAGTACTGTATACACTGTCTGTGCACTGTACAGCATCATTTCAGCACAGTGCACTCTGAGGAGGCAGGATGATGAGAGAGGCTCCATGTTTCGGCTTTTATGGAAAAAAAAGTGAACACTGAAACATGTAATGTTGACTGCACTTGCAAAAAGGCTGAATATTTGTGGCCATATTTACACTGACAACACTCTCAGAACTCAGAGCAGAGATTTGGGACAAGAACTGAGAGGAACCTTTACCTTGGTGAAGAGGTGGGACTGTTAGGTATGATTAGACACTGTCATTTGATCAAGAAACATTCTCAGCACTGCTGTTTCAGTCGTTTAGAATTCAGGTATAGAACCAGACACCATAATTACATACTGTATAGTCTAGTGTCTGGTATGGTTTACTTTCAAATATAAAAATCCCCCTGTAATAAATACTGAAATTAACCAAATGCTTTTGACAAAGTGATTTAAAAACATTTCGGCATTGTCATATCTTGGTGAATTAAGTTTATTGTGTTTTCTTTTTTTGCAGTTACCTTTTTTTAAAAACATGTAGAACACATTTTTTTGGAGCTTTTTGCCTTCATTTGACAGAAACAGCTGAAGTGAGATAGAAAAGGGGAGCGGGAGTGGGGATGACGCAGCAAAGGGCCATGGGCTGAGATTGAACTCGAGTCACTGCTGTAAGGACTCAACCTTAGTTTACCATGTGAGCTACCGGCTTTCAGCTTACGCTTACGAAAACTTACGCTTTCAGGCCAAGCTCGCTGATGCTGTATGCAGTCATAATGTACATTTGTCAGTCACAATGTTCTTATTATCATGATATGACATGATTTTTACCACAATGCACTGCCCTAAATGAATAAACTGTTGGGTCTTTGTTAAAGTTGTTAGGATGAAATTAAATAAATGTAACACTCAATGGTGTTAAATCCAGGTCCAGGTTGTTACCACTGACCTAGGTCTCATTACGAAATGCAACAGTTGACTTACACATCCACCGGCCAGGATCTCAGCGGGCAGCGGGACTGTGCCATCTCTCTGCCGGGTCTTTCCTCGCACAAAGTCATTCACCTGTAAACACAAAGGTTATAACATCAGGCAAAGACCAAGAATTTCTAAAGCTGGTATGATGGAACACGATATGAATATACAGTCAATATTCAGTGTATGTTTTATGTAGGACCAGTAAATGTAGAAAGTTAATAGAATACATATTAATGCTATGCCTTGCTACTGACAATGTTTTGTTGTTTTAATTCACAACTGGAATTCATAACTTTACATCTGTGGCATGCAGCATTAATCAGCAAATATTTACAATACGACAACAGTAATGCTGCTGTTTGTATAACAAATATTAAGTGCTGTAAATATATATACATATTTGTTTATTAAGAGGCCTGATTGACAGTTAACAGATGCAGGAATACAGGAAGGTAGATTATCTATTTGTATATTATTATGCAGCATCACATAATGGACTGAAAAAGACTGAAGCGATGGAAGAACGTTGTGGATCTCTGTCTGTGTGAGTGTGCATGCATGCGTCTATGCACTTTCTAACACAGTGACTTACTGTGAGCTTTATGGCTTTCTCGGGTGCCACACCCAGTAGCTGTGGTACAAGACCTATCATTAGAAAACGACGAGATGATTAGAAAAAAAAAGCGTGCTGTGGTACCCCTACTCACTCACACACATACACATATATGCATATACATATCCCACTTCCACACACTCCACATGATGTGTGGCTTCCCGCTGCATGCGTCCGACCCTGCAAGATCCCCCAGACGCTAATGAAATCTATTGATGTGGAGTGTGGGGACATCAGAGTAGCAACAAGAGAGAGAGAGAGAGAGGAAGAAAGGGGTAAAGAGAGGATGAAGAGAGGAGCTGCTTCCCAGAATAGGAAAAAAGGGCAGAGTATAAAACAAACCAACCAAAAGTTTATGCAGACCTCAATTACAACCCAGAGCAGGATAAAAATAAACAAAATAATCACAACAGAGCACAATGAAACTTGGCCCCCTACCCAGCCCCAAGGCAAGAACCACACACACACACACACATACACCACACACACCAACCACACGCACACAGTTCCTCAAAGAAACACAGTTAATCTACAGTAGTTTGTGTGTAACGAGGCCACACACACGCACACACATAATCATATACTCAATTTGGAACTTGGCAAAACGGCCTTGACCTCATAAAAAAAAAGCAAAACCCAAATCATTTTTGAAATATTTTTTCCAAATGTTGACATATGTGCATACAATATATATGCATACACACAAAAGAAGGACATAGGAAAATACAATAATAATTTATTTTGGTAAAATCACGTTTCTCTCGTGCTGTTTTGATTATGAGAGATCAAACTAAATTAGTAATTTTGCCAATTTTGCAATGCTGATTCCACATTCTTCACTCAACAGATTTTCCCGAGGTTTTCAGTGAAGGCACTTTCAACTTATATTATGTAACTAGAATTTGGTTGTCAGAATAGCTGTCTGGCCATCTATCTGGAGCCAGACCTGTCTGTCTCTGTGTCTGTGAAGCCATTCCACTCTTGATGTTCTTTGTGTTTCCCACAGAAATTCAAGCATTCAAGTTTCGTCTCAGGAGCCCAGTGCTGTCAATCAAAATCATGGCATTTTAAAAAGGCCCCCGCCACCGTTCCAGGGGACCTTTTTTTCAATCTGACCCTAACAATACCGACACAGACACCCTAACCTCTGTTTCTGAAGACAGGGCAGGTAGTCATTAGGGATGTCGTGCCCTGATATGTGCGTACCTGCATGCGCAAGAAGTCGGCTGCATGTTCGTGTGTGCATGCCTTCATACCTGCGCGACTGCTCAGTGTCTGTGTATGTGTTTCTATGAGTGTGGTAGTACAGACATGCGACATCACCACATCGTGACACAGGCCTAAAAGGTATGTGGCCTTGCGTGTGACGTTCATTGTCCTGCTCTGAAAGTCCCCAGCCAGCCGGTAATCACTTCAAAGGAGACAGGTCAACAGAGAGGTGAACTCACACCGCCCTCCGTCCACCCTACACTTTTCTTCTTCTCTCGTCTCCTCTTCCTTCTCTTCCCTTTTATTGTCCCTACTACTCGCTTCCTATTTCTTGTCTCGACCCTTTTTTCCCCTCCAAAACCTTTTTTTTTGTGTATTTGACTGTCAATGAGTTGTTTTTCCTGAAAACTGTCTGTAAACACAAATTTGTCCAGTTTATTTCAGTTCTGACTTAATAACATGTATGTTAACGCTACGTTGGTACATTGCTCTCTGGCACTACCATGGTAACCACCATGAAGTTGGAAATACTGTTGTTCAACTGTTTTCTACTTGTGAAAAGAAAGATCTAGAAAGCTGAGTAAACTGGCTGTATTAGAAAATGTATCATTCAGGTTAGGCATTCAATAAGGTGGAACTTTATCGCAAGTGGGAGCAATATCATGCTTATATGGATAGGGGTTAATAGGGTTGGATCGTCATAAGGCCAATACAACTTAAAGAACTGACTTTGACTTACCATTACTACTACATACTGTTTTTTTTTACTTTTTCTGTAGTTCATTTTATATTCTTAGTTATTTTGATTATTTTGTATGCATTTGCGTAAAGTATTGCCACTTCTCGTCGGACACGCCTATTTATTTTATTCATCCATTTACTGTTTTATATGGCTACACCTATACATGCAGTTTAATTGTCTTTTGTTTGTTCAGGTCTATTGTTGTCATCAGTTTCTGAAACTCAAATAAAATATAAAGGAAAATATAAAAGACCAACACATATTATAAGCTATAATCAATGCAGGATAAGTCCTCAAAGATAGTATAAACTTCAGCTGTACAGTTTAGAAACACTTATTTGCAGAACTAACGCTATGTAGATATTTGACAGTACACATTTAAAAATGTTGAGGTTGAAATTTGTATTCATACATACTGACCTCGGTAAAGGCCAAAGAAGCCCTCGTAGCGCACCACCTTCTTGAAGCAGTCGAAGCTGCTCTTGTACATGAGCTCTCCCACCAGGGAGCCACTGCTCCTCTGGTTTTGCATACGTGTCTTCACCAGATCAATGGGGTACACTGCTGTAGCACCCACAGCTACAGAGAATTAAAAAAAAAGGTTATTTAGATACCGGTCACATATTATGAGGGTAGTGTTTGTTTATTTCAATACACATATTCACTTAAGTAGTTTAGTGTTATGACCAAGGCACCACTGTCCTTCCCTTTTCTTAACCAGCATCTGCATCCCACTCTATGCCCACAGTACATTTTGTGTTTTGCAAGTGAAGAAAACAGTATTAAAAACGTTTCAAAGCACCGAAAAGATAGATGAGACGAAGTATAGAGAAGATAGTGTTGTTAGGGTCATATGATATTGAGTGGTCTAGGCATGTCTTAAGAGTCACGTACAAATATTCTGGTTTGACTTAAAAACTGTAGTGCCTTAATCTTAATGAATCTAACAAGATTTTTTTAATTTATTGGTATATTTTAGCTAGGCAGTTTATACAGATTAGGTAATGTTAGGAAAATTCTCTCACTCCAAAAGCGGAAAAAGCTCAAAAAAGCCTGACAATAACATTACCTACTGTTTATTATTCTCTCCTCCATCTCTATGACATTATGTCAAACCATTCTCTCTTTATTTCTGTCACTGCTGTTGTGAAATTCTTCTTTTTACTCTTTAGAAACATTTGTGTGGATGAAACAAATCTCACAACCACACACCCTCTCATGAACAGGGGGCATTCATCAGGTTGAAACCAGCAATTTATGAAAAGCACAAGATTGTGCCGTTAAGACAGTTTGGCAATGCAAAGTGGAGCTCTCGTACGAAGAAACCTCACAGAAAGAAGTCAGAGAAGGAATATGAATAATCAACTGCAAACAAAATTCCATTCACCTCCATTATATTGTGATGGAAACCTAAACTACCTGCTTTGTTAAAGAGAGATAGGTAAGACAGGAGATAGATGAGAAAATATGTCTTTGTAATTCGGCTAAACTGACCCTTTAAGAGGAAGAAGAGGAAAAGGCGGAGGAGGAAGGGGAAGTCTGTGGGGGTAATGTTAAGACGTTGAAGTGTTTTGAGTCCCAGTGTCTTCGGCCCGTCAGACGGACACAAACAAAAAGAACCGACCCAAGGCGACAGACTTAATTAGAGAGAGGCCGAGAGAGAAGAAGGGATGGCAGACCCATACCTCCTTATTAAGCTGTCTCCCTTGGGATAGAAGGAGGAGGAGAAGGGAGGCATGAAGGAAGGGAGGAGGAGGAGGAGTAGAAAAACAGTGGGGAGTCTGAAGCCAAACACAAGGCCCAGGCACCACCCTTCACCCCCACCCTCATCCCCCTCTTCTGATCGCTCACACAGGTACAAAAGAATCCACACAGGAGGGGTTTCCCATGGCACGCACAGACAGCCATAGACAGGACAGAGCGAGACAGAGGGATGGTAAAGAGCGGGAAACAGATAGAGAAAGAAGGAGATTGAGAGAGAACTCTTTAAGCAGGGGAGCGACCGTTGCTCTTGTAAGCTAGGGAAAGGGCAATAGAGGGGCCATTGTCCTCTCTCTCTGTCTCTCTCTCTCTCTCTCTCTCTCTCATCCTTTTCTTATGAGGACAGCAGAAGGTGGGGGGCAGGTAGGCACGCAAGCAGGTAGGTGGGTGGTGGAGTGAAGGTATGCAGGGAGCCAATGGGGCGTGACTCTTACCCCCTGCCACTGAGCCAAGGGTGAACCTGTAGCCCGATTCTGCCACCTGGACGAGGATGGGGCGGGAGCCGTCACTGCCCAACTGCTGCTCACAGAGTGGGAAAGAGACAGTAAAGAGATTAGTGCAGAAGTGGAACACAAAGAACGTTTCAGACACTTTAATACTGTTTCTCCCATCAAACATTACATGCCACACAACTAATGCCACCACCCTGCAAGCTCAATTACAAGTTATTTTATCAAGCATTGGTCACACCTATATAGTGTTTGACAGCAAGCACTAATTTCATGATAGACATTGGTATACCGTATAGTGGTGATTTAATAAAACTATACTGTAACGAAAGTGGGAGTGGGAATATAGGAGTAGTTGTTTGGACTATGAAAATGGTATTTTTACTTGAAAAACAAATAATGAATTATCAAATTTGTTTATTGTTTTGATTTATTTTTCTTTTGATAGACTAATCAGCTAAATGACTAATATTACAGCAGTAAGTACAATAAAAAGTGATCAGGTAGTTAGTAGTTCAACTTATCAGTTAGTAAACATTGAAAGTAGAAGCTACTGTTAATGAAATTTCAAACTTTGAGTTCGGGTTAGAAATACAGAATTATTAAGCTTATAGGTTTTGAAATTAACAACTGTTGCATAAATTGTTGTTATTAACGACTAATATCTACTGCTGTTTCATTGCACTGAGCTGATAAAGCAACTTTTTGTAACTGTTCTATGCTGTCTGACTAGTATAATTGTTAAACATTGTATAATATATAATTATATGTCCCAAAGTTAATTTACGATGTAATTACACTTTGATGTTTTGACATTTCTTAGACCATTTGTCAAATAAATCTGGAGTAAGTGATCTTATTACACCGTTGTGGTCATCACCATGCTATGCAAAGAGCAGAAGTGTGTTAGTAGCATTAGCCACACAGTAACATTAGCCACACTCCCTCCTCCACCTGAGGTACCTGTTGCCTTGTCTGGTCTGCCCAGCCCTGGCCTCTCGACCCTGGGGAGAGGGGGGGGGGTGGAGTGTTGTAAGTATGTATGTATGTGTGTGGGTGTGTGTGTGTGAGGGGGATGGGAGTCTCTAGAACAGGTCCACCTGTCAGAGTGAACTCCCCCCCCCCCCCAAACTCTACAATTTATCCCCAGAGCTTTCTTCCTGCCCAATTTTGTCCTTCCACTTCTACCATCCTCCTCAGCTCTGTCTCTAAAACTTGGCAATACTAACTGTCAGGATGTTTGAGGGAGAAAGAAGGAACAAGTTAACAGGATATAAAGAGAGAAAAAGCGAACCGACAAACATGTAGAGAAATAAGAGAGAGGGAGAGAGAAAAGTAGATCAAAAAAGGATATGGAGAGAACTAGCAAAAGATGAGAGAGAGCTCCAGCTAGCTGGCGGCCAGCCCCCGAGGCCAAACCACAAGGGCCTAAAGTGGCTCATTGTGGTGGGACTGGCGTCTGTGTAGTGCTGGGCCCCTTTGCTTTCTCCCCTTTGGCCCCCGCCTGCTCCAATATGGCCTGGCCAAGCCTTAACTGTAGCACTGTAACCCACCAGGCAGCACAACTCTGACCAAACAGCTCGGGAAAGAAAACAATCCTCTGCTCATCTGTCTGGCTGTCCATACATCCTTTTTCCTCTTCTTCATTACAAATTGCTCTTGTTTGCTGCTGCAAAGTCTCTTCACATCTATTATTTGCAACTTGAAGCATGATTGAGGTTCATCAGAGCTTGAGGATGGGTCTGCTTGTCTTTATTTCCCTGGATTTGTGAGTTTTGCGTGTATGTTTTTTTAAGACATCAACCACATGTCAGGGAGAGGTCTAGTGGTGTTTTCTCTCAAGAGAGCCTCTTTAAGTTTACTGTAAGTCTGTGATGGGAAGTTACTTGGACACAACTTGGTTTGAACCTTGGTATGAACTTTTGAAAATGAGCAGGGCTGACGAGTTTTGGCCAACTGGCATTTGGGGGCAAACTTTCCACTTTATATCTGACAAAACGTGTTTGGATCTGTGTCTCCTGTCTTTTGTTTTTCTTTCACTCAAACACAAGTCTAAAACTACTTCTCAATGAATGAATGGTGTAATTCATGCTAAAATTAAAAATCAAACAGATGCTTTTGTTTGGGGGGTTAATTACTTGTGAACAGGAGATATCATTATCCTTAATTATATTAAAAATATTAAGTAATCTGCATGGTGACATCTAGCCCTAGAGAATGTACTGAGATGAGAAAGAGCTTCCAGTGTGGAAGAGGAAACCAAACACATCAACAAGTCTTCATAATCTGTACCTGTCTCTGGACCTCAGCCAAGTTGTAGGGCAGGGCGCCTTCCTCCAGTGGAGCGATGTTCTCAATGTCCACTAAACCAACACGTCTGATGAAGAGAGAGAATGGAGAGAGTGAGAAGTAACTTTCAACTGTTGTAAAAACTCTCAGAGGATTATAATATTTAATCAATGCATCACCGAGTCTGTGACCAGCCTGACCACTCTGTCAGGCTGAAGTTACCGAAAGTTTACGGAAACTTTGCCATTGTTCCATGTCAAAATCTAAAAATCCAGACCTGTGCTTGGAATGATTGAGTAAGACAACCAACGTATAGGAACTGACTCCCACTCCTTTATCCCTTCATCCAAATACAACAAAGATGTTAAACCTTTGGATGTAAATCTACTGCCTTTCTGAGTATTTCCATTGCATCTTTATGACGGACCCAGATTTCCCAGGCTAAGAGAACGGGGAACGCCAAATCCTCCCCCCCACCCACACCCGTCTCCTCTGAATATTGGGGCTATTATCTCCCGCATCTCCAATCAAGGGGAGTGGAGAGGGCTATTAAAGTATCCCATTGCCCAGAAATAATAATCAGGTGGTGTCTCAGGCCGGGGTTAGGAATTATGAGTGCACTGGTCGGGCCGCGAGGCAGACGCAAAGGAAGTGGGGGAATGTGAGACGCATACAGTTGTTGTGTGCCACGGATCATAGGGACTGGAGTTGCCCTTTTTTTAAGATAAATGCGAGTTTGGATTGGTTTTGGACTGAAAAAGGATTCTCTGGCACTGATGTAGTCATGTCTTGATTCTTTTGATCCTGTGCAGAGACGTTTGAGAGGGAAGAAAGCGCTCGTCTCTCTGAGGTATTGACCCTGGGGCTAAAGGTGCGCTTTGTAGGACAAGTGTGGTATAGACTTACTCTGCACAACTCCTTGACTAACTGATGCTATTCCTCCATTACTGCCTATTTGCCTGTTCTCAGTGAAACACGCAATGAATGCCTATACATGCCATCACATCCACCACATCACCAGTGATTATTTCCTCAGAGATCATATTATCTACCCCAAGACTACAATGAATATAGAAAAGCAAAAGTCACAATATCAGTATCAAAAGACTGTCATAATATCCAAATTAAGGTATTAAATCAAAATCATTTTTGAAGCTTCAGGGATGTTTGTTTGCCTGTGTGTGTGCTTGTGGCTGTCTTACCCACGGGGGTCTGACAGGTCAGCCAGCTGAAAGAGGATGTCGACTTCCATGGGTGTCACCTGGCCAAACCTCTGAGCTGCAACAATGAATTCCTCTACAAAGAAAGAGAGATCACACCTTATGATACAAACCAAAATTTAGAAATATGCCATTAATGTCTCAATTGCAAATCTACCCATTTTCCATGTGCCTATCAGTGTCCAGGTCATAGTGGCAGCAAACTCAGCAACAGTCAAAACATTTTCCTCTTTGGCCACATCCTCTAGCTCGACCTGAGGGATCCCAAGGTATTCCAAAGCCAGATGGGATATATATAATTCCTCCAATGTGCTTTGGGTGTGGGGACCTCCACTGCAATCCGCAATCTCCAAACTCCTTCTGGATGTCTGAGCTCTCAGATACAAACTCAAAACTCATGACCACTGGTACAGGAACGTAGATTGTAACTCGAGAGCCCGGCTTTCAGGCCCAGTTCTCTTGGCACCATGGGAGTACAAGGGTACAACTTCCACAAGACTGTAGACGGGGCACCAATCTGGCTCCATTTACCCTCACTTACATCCTTATATCTCAAACTCCTTAACTCCAGGCAGCAACTCTCTCTTAACTCAAAGCGGAGAATTGGTCTATTTCAAGCCTAAAATTATGACGTTCTGACAAGGATCCTAACAGCTGCAGAGTTGGCTGCAAACTGCCCCAGTGCACACTGGAGGCCATCAGCAAAGAAAAATGCCATTGGGATGTCACCAAACTGAATACTCTCTAACAGAATAAGTGAAGAGGAACCCAAAGCCCACCAAGAACATGTCTGAGGAGACACAACTCTCAGTGCGGTTATAAAAGGACTGGGTGGCTTTGATCAGCAGCCCTTGTACCGTATTTTGTGCAAGCAGTTTTTATGCAAGGGTGAATAGCTGGTTCCAAAACCAGGATAGGATATGCATTGCTCCTGCAAAATCCAAGGCTTAGTAAATGGTGATTTTATAATTCCATCCAAAAAAACATGACACTTCATTCATCCACTTCAGTTGGTTTGTCAGGGCTTTGGTATAAAGCAGCAAAGCAAATTTGGCCTTGAGTAAATGAAAATGTTTTAATTTCATTGTTTTAATGTTCACTTTGTCATGATATATTTTCATTACTGTGTGATATTTTACACACTGCCACTGCAACATGAAAATAAGTCAAAATATGTAGTACTGAGCTGAATGAATCACCTACAGCCACAATCTGTTATCACAAACAAGAGCTATTTCCTGTGACTGACAGTTGTGACTGACATCCCTTTTATTCTTTTATTAACCGTTCACGATACTGCATCATAGACTCAGTATCATCAATTGATATTATGTTACATACAATGCACCAGCATAATATGATAAAGTGTGCATTCACACGTTTACTGATATTAACATTTACAGTTAGATGCATTGTTTGCTCATTACACAATTCAATATTTTTCATTTCCATGTTCCCAAAACCTACCATATATATATATCAGTCAGTCATTTTCTGTGTTTCCCAGAACAACTTTTGACAACTCAGAAACAGATTTGCTACTTTTAATCTACAGTGAGCATTTTTTATCTGTATTCAAACAGATGCATCATGCAAGTTGAGAAACTGCATTTCATTGTGCACTTCACTCCTGTCACTGAAGAGGAACACAAACATTAAGGAATGAGATTGATAAATTGGCCCTGGCATACAGGACTTAATGCCAGCACAAGTTTTAAATGTTGCGCTATTTTACGATATTCCCCTAAAGCTCTGTCACTCACACCAGTTACCTTCTGTGACAGGGTTGTAACTTACAAGAGAGAAGTGTCAAAGCATGTTAAATTCATCATAAAAAAATAGAATAGAAAATATGGCCACGGAGAGTTATGGACTTCAAGAGTTCTTCTGAGGCAGCCGTAACTTGAGACCTGCTCTATTGTTGGCGGAATAAAGAACAGGTTGACTGTAGGCTGGCTTACAGTGGAGGAGTCAGCATTGTTTGACCCGCTTTATTCAAAGAGCAGCAGGCTGGGGTTGTGACAAAGTCGTCCTACACTGGAGCCATTCACCCCACTGAGGCTCAGCTTACCCCTGAGGCATGCTCTCTTTCTCTCTCTCTCACACCACACACAGCACACACACACACACACACACACATATCCATGGGTACATGCAGGTAATGCTGACAAGCATGTGAGAGAGCATACATACACAAGAATAAACTCTCTCTTTCTCTCTCACTCACACACACGCAGACATACTCAGACATAGACAGAGTTCTGTCTGGGGAGATCACAGATCACAATGCTGATAACCTGTTTACCTATAGCCTGTAGTCATCACTACACACATGCACACATACACACATGACTGACCTCTATACACATTTTATAATTACCTGCCTCTCTGTGAAGTGATCTAGTCCATAGAGTATTAAAATGATAAGTATAGCTGGACATAGCTGCTGACATTTTCGGACCAACACTTACTGACACAACTTAGACTAAGAGCATTTAAACAGCTAAATATCACAGAGTTATTAAAATTAAACTCTTCCTACCATGCTTTGTTCAGGCAATTGGTGCTCTGTTGTTAATGAGTGCCTAATGGAGGGCTGTTCAAAGTATTATAATAATAATTGTTATTTATACAGCAATTTTGAAAACAATTACAAAGTGCATTACAAATGGTTTAAAAAAAGAGAAGAACTTAAAAAAAATAACTTTAACAGCAGTCTACAGCCATGCCAGCAGATCTGTGCGGCCGTACTTAGAGACAGCTGTGCTTTGACCTCAATGCTAATGTCAGCGTGCTAACATTTTCCCAATGTCAATGCTAACATGCTGTATGTTACGTGATGCACTGAACACAAAGTACAGCTGGGGCTGAATTGAATGTTAATATATTTGCAGGTATTTGGACATGACACTAGATGGGACCATCAAAGTTTTTATCCTGAGAAAATAGGAATGTTTCACAGAATTTTAAAGGAATCTTTTCAATAGTCAGTCAGTCAGGGGATCACCAAAGTCAATAGGCTTCATCCACAGGGGACCCCAAATTTCTGTACAGAATTTTATGGTAATCCATTCTATATCTATTGAGATATTTCAGTCTGGACCAAAGTAGTGGACAGACTGGCCGACATCACGATGCCTAAAAACATGATCACTGCTATTTACGTTTTAGAACAATCATTGGTGTCGTTCCCAAAGAAAGAACTAAACTGGCTCATATATCATCAGTTCTGGTGCTCTCTAGTACAGATGCATTTACAGTAATATGTGTTAACACATATACTTCATCAACACACACCTGATGCACATGTTCACAGTCATGATTTTAAAAGGTGTGTTCTGTAAAGGTTTTCTGTGCACGTACGCACACAAACACTCGTGTACACTCCCTTTTGTGTAGGCGTTAAGCTCTGTAATGGCATCCCCAAGGCAAAACAGTGGCCTTGCTGCACATACGGAATCAATCAGGATTATTACACATGTGTGCACACTTGGCTGTGTTAATGTATCTGAGTGCTTGTGTGTATGTGAGAAATGTTTGAAATGGTGCGTTACAAAACGTTATGCACGCACTCGATACGTGCGGGTGTGTGTACAGTATGTGTTTGTCGGCCAGCCCCGCCAGTAGTACATGGAGCCGAGCACTTGCAGTCCCCAGGGAGGCCTTAATGACTCGGGGAGTGGAGGGTGGATGGGTGGTGGCTGTGGAGGTCTGGCTGGCTACGGGCCACCGTGGGTCGAGCCAAACCCTGCCTTGGTGTACCCATGGTGGGAACAGCCTGGGGAGCGTACGGGCTCTTGGTCTGGGTCGGCTATGGTCCACACCCCTGATAAGGCTTCAGATAGCATCATAAGGCTACACTATAGGCCCTGGGCCATGGGGAGAGAGGTCAGAATGGTTTCTTAAAGACGACTAAAGCAGGAGAGAGGGAAGCAGAAAGAAAGAGACGAAAAAAGGGAAAGAGAAAGGGAAAGCAAACTAGGCTTGCTGCCAAGTACTAAGGAAAGGAATGAGAGACAGCAAGTGGGGCAAGCTAGTGAGACAGATAAGGATTGAAAGAAACTAACCATGGGAGACAGAAAGACAGAGAAAATGTCTGAAAAAGACAAAAGCTGATCAATCAATAGATAAAAATACCTTGTAGCTTCACATTTTTGCTCATTAAATGGTTTTAATTATCTAACATGCACTGAATCTACATACCTCATCCTCAAAAAAGTACGTGATTTTGACAAAAGCAAGGGTTCCTCATTTTTGCCTGTGTTTTAAAGAATTAAAAATCTCATTATACACCAAAAACACCCCAGGACAAATAAAGCAGTCCTCAGATCAGTGCCAGGATGTCTAATAGACAAGACAAGCTCCATCAGGGATTGTGGGTATGGAGTACGTGTGCTGGGTCGGATCCAGGATGCCCATTTAAATGCCACCGGGAAGGAAGAAAACCAAACAAAAACAAGTTTCCACCCTCCCCTTAACACATACACATACAGTGCATCCTCTCATTTGTTTTGTGAGTGTGTGTCCTGTATGCTGTCCGTCTTATTGCACTGCAGGTAGAGAACATCAGTGCATAAGTGCATACGTATAAATGTTGCGTTCTGACTGCCTGTGTTTGTTGTTTGTTCTTGAGTTTTCATGGGGGGATTTTTTTCTCCCGAGGTACCTTTGGTGACTTCCACATCTCGGCGGTGGCCAGCCAGGGTGCTGTAGATCTTTCTGATCAGCTCCATGTTGTTGAGAAGCGAATTGAAGCCGTTGAAGTATGAGAAGCTGACCTGGTGAGACGTGCTGCCACCCGCAACCTGGGCAAGGACGGAGACACGTATTTTAACATGCAATAAAGTCTGATGATACACAAACACAATCACACTACACTCCAAACTGAGTAAATGCTTGAGAGGTGAGTGTAGAAGTAATGATTATGTGTACGTCCCCACAGAAGAAACGTGCTAAAACATCACGTGAGGAGAAAATCTTGACAAACACCAGTGGTTAATCATCAACGCTCCTCTTTACCATCGCTCCAAGGGGAGAAGTAAACCTGTTTCAACCATTTCTTTTTCCATCACACAACGAACAGTCTGAGGGAGTTTAATTAACTTTCTTTATGAGGTGGGGGAAGTGGTAAAAGAACAGAAAATAGAAAAAAGGTAAAGGATTAAAAATAGACGCTGGGCTCTTGAGGACATTCCAGACTGTACACAAACTGTTTTATGTTAACCAGAATCCCATCTTTATTAAATCAGGCTCTCGGAGCTCCTAGAGGAGCAGCTCTAACTGCTGTCTGTTTAGAAATGTGTCTTCAAGTACATAAGTTCATAAATGTTGCCTGTTTTGGGTAGCTTAAGCCAGAGTATCAGATGAGCCTCGAGGCTTTGCAGCTCTTAACAGTGTTGAGGGATGAGGCAATAGAAAATGTAGAGCTTCCTTTCACTAGATGGCACTGTTTGCTTTACAGACGCATTCAGGGAGGTTGCTTACAGCTCACTGTGTTTGCAACAAGCGGTGGAAGCTCTGGCTTGGGTGAAACTGCCCTAACAGAGAGACACTTTTGTATCTGTTAATATCTATGAGCCTATAGACATGGATCTTCCCACCATTTAAAACAAAGTCTTTCACAGAAGGCGAGAGGAGAACGATATCTGGGTGAAAGTGTGGTGCTAATCATTTGCCATGTTTGGTGAGTGAATAAAAGTTTGATGTTTCACTGTTTGTGTTCCGGCATTACACTGCCTTTAATGTGTCGGTGGTGTTTATGGGGTTTTTGATATATGTGTGTGTGTGTGTTTGTGTATGTGAGAGTTTACTAACAGCACACCAAGATGTCTGGTCGGTGAGGTAAACACAGCGGAGAAAATGACAGAGTCTACAAGGTGTTTATGAAATGGGGCAAGACATGGACACAGACACAAGACGCACACACGCGCAACAAAAACACTGACACACATAAAGGAAAGACAAGTAACAAAAAAGACAAACATCTCAGAGTTCAAAACAAATAGAGTACACGCGCACAGCTGCTTGCACACAAACACACAGGCAAAGATGATGGACTGTAAAGCTCCAGTCGCCATCTATCTCTGTCTCTATCTTCCCATTCAGCTGGCCTGCTTGGCTTTGACACTGCCAGAGAGGTTAGACTTAATGACATGTTGGGAGAGAGACAGAGACACAGGGGAGGGAGAAAGAGAGAGAGGGGTGGTTGAGAGAGAGAGGGGGGGAGAAAAAAATGAAGGGAAAGAAGGAGAGAGAGGATGGATAAGAGGTGAAAAAAGTAAAGGAGAAGAAAGAACGAGGGATGGACAGCTGGAAGGGAAAGAGAAAAGCCACAGTGTTTGGTTGTGGGGGTGTGAGAGAAAGAAGCGAACACAGGGAGGAGAAAAGACGAGAAAGAAGAGGTGAGACGGAAGAAAACAGCCTTGCCTTTAACTCTTTTATGGAGAATGGAGTAATGTTAGGTTGCTAGCCTTCTTAGCTGGCATTAGCAACTGAATCAGTATAAAGTATATATACGTAGGGGCGCTCCTCCATTTCTTACATTTCAAAGCGTGCATCTTTTTACATTTGAGCATACACAGATTTTGTTAAACACATATACATTAAAGAATCACAACACTGCTAATACATAATGAATATAGATGTACATTTACCTGTACAGTGATAGACAATGCAGCTAAGATGTGAATTATGGTAATCAAATTATCATTTTTTACAACAATTTCTTCATAACATATAATGACAAAGCATCGTAACTCCCAGGTGACAGATCTCACTATTTTTTCCCAGCCTCGCTTTGGCTCTTGTGGTCGACAATAAAACAAGTAGAGGAGAGAAGCTCAGAGCCAAACAAAAACCCACCGCCACGAGGCATTCCTCCACGAAGGGTGTGAGCATGTGCGGCCGGATGGTGACCATGATGTCCCTGAAGTCCAGGGCTGACACAGAGCCGCTGTGGGCTTGGTCCCGCTGGATGAAAGCCTGCCGCGCATGTTCCAGCTGCATCTCCTATGGAAGGGAGAGGAGAGAAGAAAGGAGGGAAGTTTAGGTGTTAGATTATATAGTAAATGCATATTATTGTGCACATATGTGGGTCATACACCTCTTTAAGTTGCCTTCATAAGTTAAAATCCACATAAACTCACTCATATAAACACGTATGCATAAAATCACTGCATTTGCTTTGATGGGCCCCCTGGTGCCGTCTCCCCCTCTCAGTTACGGGGGGAGCCAGCGTTTGGCCAGGCTTTTTACTCTCGTCTCCTCTCCCAATAGCGGCTTGCCCACTGTGAGGCGTCGCTTGGGCTTTTCACACCCTCCCCAAATCCCCATTAAACCCACTTGAGGGAGAAACATACAAACACACACACACACACAGGCGTGCACACACAGGCAAGTCGGCTAATCACCCAACTGCTCACTTTGTCTCTCTTCTTGTGCACACGTACACACAAAAGGTCCACAGGGACAAGAGCAGGCTGTGGTGGGGACAGATCCCACAAGGCCTTTGAAATTAGCAGCCATTATCGGTACCTGCAACCACAAGTCTACAGAGAGGGGCTGTAAACAAACCGCTGCCACCGATGCTTCCTCTGTCTTACAACAAGAAACTCGGTTAGAGCCCAAGACAGGGATATCAGAACAATAATAGTCCACAAAGAGTCATTGTGAACAGCTACAGGCTTGAGGACAGCGAGCTTAACTAGTTGGTTTGGCTGTTGACTCACTTGCAGTGTATCATGGCCTTGTGGAAAAATCTTTAGAGGACGAGGAAGAGGTTTCTCACATAATGGTGACACAATACCAAGAGCCTAAATGACCAATTCAAGCTTACTTACTTTTAAGTCCATATCAACAAACATTCATGCAAGACTTTTTAAGAGCTTTTCTGAAATTCTCTTATTAAATTTCCCACATACACTTAGAGCTGAAACAATTTGTCAATTATTGGATTGACAGAAATTAATCAACAATTAAAAATGAATGATCAATTATTCTTAATTCACTGTTTCCTGCTGTTCCAGGTTCTGTGATAGTAAACTGAATATCTTTGGGTTTTGGACTGTTGGTTGGGTGAAGCAAGCAATTGGAATATGTCAACTTGAAGGTTTAGATATTGTGACAAGCATTTTTCACTATTTTCTGATGTTCTATAAACCAAACGATAATACGAAATACAAAATAATCATCAGATTAATTGATAATGAAAATAATCATCAGTTGTAGCCCTACATGCATGCAGTACAAGACTATATCTGAGTCTATTTAAAAAGTTCAACTTATTTATAAAGTTAATTTATTACACACATAATCCCATAAATATCCTAAAACAAACAAAAGAAAATCTGATAGGAACACATAAAAAGAACAAAAATATGTCAAAATTTTGTGTGTACGTACAATCATGTCAGGGAAAACATTTTTAAATGACGTCTCTTAAAGCAAGTACTGGCTAGTAGTTTTAGTACAATACGTAACATAGCAATTCAGTTCAAAATACATGATTATCAATTTGTCCAAGAAGAATGGACATTCTTTTTGAAGCCACACGCGTCGGACAAAAAATGCTGAAGGGGGACTGATTAAATCTTGAACATGCATGGCATTATTCAACTGATTGATTCAGATGTTATTGTTATAAATGGAACTCAAAAAAGTGGTATTACAACAACAAAAAACCCTATGAGGCTATGACTTATTGTTGTGTTGAATTTGAGTGATATTTCACTGACAGCATAACTGATCGAACTCTAAATTTGCGGCGCCCAAGAGAAACGACTGGGGAAGAGTGACATTTACACAAAGCTGAGTGGAGACCGGAGGGGAGTAAGAATAGACATTGTAACAAAAGAGCCAGATTTGCAAAAACAGCAAATGTAGCAGCCATGTGTCAGTATCACCTATGAGCACAGCAGGGGCTCCGGAGAGTGTATAAGTGAAAGGAAGGCAAGGAAACGAAGACAGATTGACACACGTAAACACTCCCAAAGTAAATAAGGTGAGATATTTTGGTGTCAGCATCTTGAGTGTCGTGACTCACTTCTCCGGTCGGTTGTGAGTAGGTCAAAACACTTTGGTGTGAAATAAACTGGGAAAGAGGGAAGGGAGGAGGAGAGTTTTAAAGTCAAAACAAAAACTGAAAGTGAAGAAGATAATGTTTTGCATGCATGAGTGTGCACATGTGCAAAAATAAGAGCAAGCGTTTATCTGTGCGTTTGTGTCCATCTAAAAAGAAATTAGATCCTGTTTCTCTGGACAAAAGTCTAAAAAAGCCACACACGCCAACCACACAGCAACAAAACAACTGTGGTCCAAGGGATGGAGCAGTTTATAGTCTCAACCTCTTAAAACCTTAACTTGTTGCAACTGTATGAGTGTTGCAGGGACATGGTTTTTATTTGGGAGGGGAGTGAGGGAGGTAGGAGACATAAAGCTGGGGGCTTAAGACAGCCAACAACCGCCGAGGCATTTGCAGTCGCTTTAATTGTCCTTGGAGGAGAATAAAAATACATGAAAAGCCACCTCTGTTTGTTTTCAACGGCTGTGATTTCCCCCCTCTCCTCTCTTCAAAACTTAAACAATAGATATGAGTGGAGCTGGATTGTTCCTCTCTTTTCCCAATCTCTGCTTCTCATCAGCACAGGGCTAAAACTATTACAAGGAGAAGCTTAAGCACAACTGCTATTTACATGTGTGCCAGTGAGCCCTCTACACAGTGATGTTAAGGGCTGCCCACTCATTCTTGGGAGAGTCAAACATATAATTGGGACTTAAATCAGAGAAATGCCAACAATTCACTTTTTTTTGAGAGCTTAGGGAAGACGTGGGACATGTGGTGTCCCCTTCGTGTAATTCAAGCCCTTTACTTGCCAGGGATTTATAATATGTGCTACTATGTGCCACTATTTGCCACTTCTCTGGACATCGGTAATACCATTGCCAGAGACAACACCACACTGACAGTGCGAGCTGAGCCTTGGCCGGCGTCCACGCGTGAGACGGGAAAAATGCATGTAATTGGTGAGAATCTCTGGCTTCCATCAAGACAGTAATTGGCCAGAGAGAGCCCTTGTGAGAAATATGCGGTGCAAACGTTTTCCCTGATAATCCCATCTTGTGAGCATCTGGCAGTGGCGTGGTTACAATGGCAGAAAAACACAATAAACACATGCATGTATGGCAGGAAGAGGGGTAAATAAAGGATGGGAACATTCTTGGAGGGGCGGGGGGGCTCGGTGGTAGGGAATTATAAAAATAATAAAAACAAATATTTAGAAGATAGTGTGTGTGTGTGTGTGTGTGTGTGTGTAAGAGTGTGTGCTGGTTTTCATAATTTTTTTAGCTGCGCAGTGTACTTTTGTTTCTGGCTGACATTTACGAATGATCTGTCTGTTAATAAAAATATCATAACAACGCTGGGTAGTAGTGCAATCACAAAGTATGTAGTAATTGCACGGGTTTAAATTCTGATTCAGGAAATGTTGTGCCTATCCTAATTGCCCTGTCATCAATCACTGAAGCAGCTGATAACACACTGTAACTGCCAATATCTGAATTTTACTTGTACCTCACTACTATAATTGCAGTTAGTAACACACCATCGCAGAGATATTAATGTGTCTTATTCTTTCATAACACTTTCATGAAACCTACAATAGCTTTAGACCTCTCAAGTGAAAATATTTATAATACTGATAATATTTTTATTTAATGCATATCAGTAGACCAGTGAAACAAGTGCTAAAGGATGAAATGCAGGGCAGTATTTGCAGCACTTAAAATACATTTGCTGTTGAACATCCCTTACCCTTACCTACACAGCGAGGCATCTTACAATAACACAGAATTCACTTTCCCTTTTCATTTATTAAGGCATGAATCAAAAGCTATGAGAAATGATCAAATACAGAGAGTGTAAGCAGGAAATGTGCATTTCATATTGAGCAATGAGTGCGGCTGGCTGCTGGCCTGCTGCAGTGAGGAGCTGGAAACCACTGAGTGACTGACTGGGAGAGAAACGGGCACGCTGTCAATGCAAAAGTACAGCGTCCACTGGCCACAACGCCACAGACTTGCACTCATGCACACACGCACACATACACACGGACAAAAACAAGCACAAACACAGACATAAACACGGTGGACAAAGCCTGCACGCCACTGTGCACACATACAGTAAAGCAGATAAGGAAGATAAACCCACACACATAGAACCATGCATATGTGTATACACACACACATACAGTATGTTCAAACATATGCACACACACAAGGACGCACGCACATATAACAATGTCCCAATATCCATGCGCTGCTGCCCACTGTATGTAAGCCATCTGGTCTAAGTTAAGTGTAATATAAAAAGCTCATTCAGATACATGGTGAGTGTGGATGCAAACTTGGCACAACTTAGGCCTCTCTCCCACCCCCTCCACCACCTCTCCCTGCTTAGGCCTGATTTAAGTCTAGACATCATATTGGAAAATGGCTCACACACCACAAATACACTAGGAATATTCCAGCTATACTATTTATGGAGGTAGAACTGCGTCTCTACCTGCTTCAGAGTTGGTGGAGTGGAGTAATGCTAGGTGTACGTCAGCTAATGGAAAACAAATGCAGAAAATGTCCCAAATATATAACCTCAGTGTTTCATTAATGACTAATCTGCTCAATATGGAGGGCTGTGTTTGAGAGGGAAAGGAACAGCGAAAACCTGCGTGCATTTGCATTGCGCACACATTCGTCCGACCGAGCTTAGATAAGTATCTGACAATAGAGTTACATGACAGAATTATCGGAACAGCCTGTAAACAATATGTGAGAACAAGGTAGAGGGTAGAGGCACATAATGGGTTGATAAGGTTTTAATGACTGTCATTGATGGTCAACTGGATGATGGAAATAGAAACAATTAGACTTTACTTAGAGAGATCAACAAAAAGCGCCAAAAACAGGAAGACAAGGAGGAAAAACAAAGACAATGGGGGAAAATGGCATGTGTGAGATGAGGGGAGCAGGTGATCTGCACAAAACCTACCAGGAGAAACTGGGTGAATTCTCCATAGCTGAGCTGTTTGTCCCTCTGTGTGCCAAAGTGCAGCCGTATGAACTCAGAGTCCCAGTTAAAGGGGATGTGCTGGTGGATGGTGGTCTGGTTGAAGACCTGCTTCACATCCTCTGCAACGGAGACAAAAAAAAAAAGATGCTTTAATTATGACTGAATGATGACAAGTTGCTGTTGACAGCCTAATAACAAGATGCAACAACTCAATACAGAAGTGTACCACAAGCAATGCCTGCAGTGGTGGAGGAAGTATTTTATATAGTAAAAACACAAAAGAGTAATAAAAAATAACAAGTCCTGCATTCAAAAAATTGACACAAGCAATTTTAGTAGTAACTTTTGTAAAATGTATGAAAGTAAATGCATTTGTTATGCAGACAAACAGCTCATGTGATTATTATTTATCAGATCAGATTATTGTTACTTATGCATTAATGTG
>NW_023340268.1:14157011-14172981 GCF_004916995.1 Morone saxatilis
TTATAAGCTGGTCATATGTTTTGTATATAAAATGTATATTTTATGTAATAAGTAAAGCTGTAAATAAATGAAGGAGTAAAAAGTACTATATAAGTATAAATTAACATAAAATAGAAGCAATCAAGTAAAAATGTAAGTGCTTAAGTACAGTACTCGAGTAAATGTAGTTTGTTACAATCCACCACTGATTTTCCTGTGTTGACATGTGTAAAATATGCACAATTTAAACAAAAATTAGTGAGCAACGAGGCTAAGTAAAATAGTTTGTCTTCAAATCCTTTATAATGATAGAATAACAGTTGTGTTTAGGTTTTACAAATTACACACCACTTTTAAGGCTAATGACCATGCATTAACAATGTATAAGGCCTTCACCACCATTAAAATCCTCTCCATATTCTCCTTTCTGTATGTTTATGTTTTCATAACAAACAATTACCAAATACTTCTGTCTTAAGTTTTGAGTTTCCTCAAATAAAGACTTAAAAAAGAAATTTGCTGGTACAAAGTCTTATGAGTCAGGTCTTAACAAACAGCATGTGTTTCCTATTTTGTGGTTAACATTAGCAATTATTCGATTTTGGAAAAAAAAATGTCTGTGACTGTTTGTGACAAAATGTCAACGTCAATCTCCAGAACACAATTCTGCTCTGATTGAGACTTAAGTTCCTCAACTCTAAATCAGTCTTGAATGACACATGGCAGAACTTGTTTGAGCTGTGTAGGCTCTGTATTCAGAAGGAAAGCCTTTTCTTCTCACTCATGTTCCTCTGCCTGAACCCTCTAAGCCTCTACAGCCAGCGGACTGGAGAGACACTGAACATGAGTCCTAAATTACAGCCTTACTAAAGAAACAAAAACAAACCAATAGAGCGACCTGTTTCTTATTACCAAACAAGCCGCGCTGAACGAGTGGAGAAAGGAAAGGAGGAAAGAAACAATTTTTGTTTTAGAAAGACAGAAAGGGAGGGAAACAGAGAAAGGGAGAGAGAAAGGTGATATTTACTTCAGCTCAGTCTTACCTTCTGAAGGAAGACAGCTTGTGCATTGTTTTTTTTTACACTTTAATGAGGCAATAAATATACAGCCTTTAACTCTTTAAAGGAGAGGCCGCCTCAGAGCCCGCCATTTATATTATCAGCTTTTATGGACCTGTCAACACTCAGTCCTCTTTAGTTCTTTCTTTTTTTTGTCTTTTCTGGCTGAGGCACAACTGCATTTCATATGCCGTGTTACGTTGCAGTTTTTATGAACTCGACATTCCACCAAATTACGCATTTATTTTTCAAGTGCTAAAAATTCAGAGCACCGCCTGTACTTAACAGAAATTACTCAGGTTATTATCAAATAAAAATGGCTTTATAAAAAAAATGAAATAAAAAGAAATCAGAGTACAGACGTTTATTGCATGGGAAAACAAACGGGCCTTTAATGCAATGTAAGCTGCAGCTATTAATGTTTTTAATAGGTAATAAAGAAGGGAGTTCTTTATTTTGCGCCTTGGTGAGGCTCTTTAATCTAATGAACGGCAAAGAGAAAAAAGGAACCAGGGAGAAAAAGGGAGAATTCTGTAATGTATCACAATAAAGCAACTTTGACAAGTCTATAATCTCAGTCACAAGTTATTTGCTTTTGGTGAAATGTTAGCCCGATGCAAGTGGCAGACACTGTAGTCAGTGTTTGTTCATGGCATGATGTGTGTTATGTTTTTCATGCAATTTTCCACTTGTATG
This sequence comes from Morone saxatilis, assembly GCF_004916995.1. NCBI lineage: Eukaryota > Metazoa > Chordata > Actinopteri > Moronidae > Morone > Morone saxatilis. The sequence continues at coordinate 14,158,745 of NW_023340268.1, forward strand.
TGAGTCTCATAATTCACAGGCATTGGGATATTCATTAACCTTTGGGAGACGCAGAAAAACAGCAGACCTTTTAATTGCCACCAAGACAACGTCACTCTAATTGATCCTTTTAAATATGAAAATTTACATATGTGCATATATAATCACCCGCAATGATCTTGCACCCTGTCGACAGCAACAATTAAAATGAAATTCACTTACTCTTCCCTGTTTGCGAGCGGGATGTGTGCACCGCATTTCAAATCAAGCCTAATGTGCTAACGCCTCGCACACCTACAGAAGGCTGGCATTAGACTTGTTTAAATCAATTAGGCAAATGTGAAATAAGCAACGAGTACAAATGTCTTCCCTTTTCACCTCGGAGCTTCCAGGCATCAGAGTAATGGTGTCAATCATGCACTCGCACACATACATATGAGCTACCCACCCCCTCCTCCATCTTCATCTCCGTCCTTTAGTTGCCACCAGCCCTATCCACCTCCATACCTAACCTTACCTTCTTTACAGACAAGATACAGGACCATGAAAAGTATTTTTGTTTGTAAATGCAACCATAATAAGGAATAGATGTGCAGAGGTCAGACCCTCATATAAATAAAAGAGGAGTCTGTATGAAAACTTCTTCATTGGTGCATTTAAGAGAAACATGCTCTTTTCAGGATTGCTGAATAAGTCTTTGTTAAATGTCAAATGCAAGGTGTTGAGACTTCAACTTTTATTTCAAGTTACACAATACCGGAGTTTTTGATCTTTAAAAATCACAACTTCCTTTTCATAAACTAAGAAAATGCACATCTATGAAAATTGGTTTCCCTGATTAGCCAAAAGAAAGACAAGAGGTAGTGTCATAGTTATTTTAATTTCTTCAAAAGTGATTAAAGAAAAAGAAAAAAGTCTACAGTATACATGGGAACACTACAATGCTCCAAGAAGAGTAGAGGACAAGACACAATAAATACCAATATTTAGAAATGAGCAAGAAATTTCTCTATGTAACATAAGTGGTCATGAGTTTCTGGGGGTCCTGTACTTTTTCAAAGGTCAGTACATAATTCCAGGTCTCATGTAAAGCACATTGCAGCACTTACTGTATACATGCTAATGGTTTAATAAGACACTAGGTACATCTGTGCAAACTTGACTACAGTATAATTGTATAAAACCTCCGTAAATCAGTGGCAAAAGTACTTACCAAAAGAGGTCACTCCACTGCCTGCTTTATCAAAAAGCAGAAAAGCAACCATGAAGAGGGAGTCTGGGGCACACAGCACTGACTCGAACGCTACAAACTCCTGGAAGGAGATCAACCTGAGAGAGGAGAGAAGGGTAGAAAGAAAGAGGATAGGTAGGACTGTAAAAGACTGGCAAATGCTGTCATTTGAGTTAATTTATTAATTAATATTCATGTTTCAAGTCCCCTGTATAAAAACTTATTCAGCCACACGACTTTGATATTCATTTAGTCATATAATACATAATAAAGACTTAACCTAAGTTACACTAATAAAATGGAATATTAAACTAAAAAACTAGTTATTTTAACACTGAATTAAACTATGAACTCCATTGTAATTACTGCCACACAGTGGCAAACCAGCACACTTAGACAACCTATCAATCTGTGCTACGCGTAATTCAAGCGGCCTTTTATCCAGTAGTCTGTTATTCCATATGTAATGTCATAAACTCATCGAGTGTGACAGTAAGAAAATAAAACATTTTTAACAGCTCAGTGTGTGTTCCCAGTCTAAGCTGGCAGCTGGTATAGAAGGCCAACTTTACACCAACCGAAAAAAAAAAAGATTAAATATGAAGTTTTATATTTTAGTGTGCCATTTTAAACAAGTAGACAGGCAAGGACGGAGCTGCAAGCCAATCATGGAAATAAAATTCCACTCAATATAAACGTAATACAATATGCAGTTTAGAGTGAAAGTCAAGAGAAGTCAAGGTGGGGGAAAAAAATGAAATGATGGAAATTGATTTGTCTGCATCAAGTTATGAGTTAAAAGTAAACTCAACAGATCAGTTTCCTCTTTATATCACTTCCTCTCTTTCCAGGTTTGTCAGAGTTCTGATAAATACTAGTTTATCTCCCGTCTCTGCATAGTAACACAAATGCCCACAGGCATCATCAACAAGAAATAAATAAACATTGCTATTGTGTGAACCCACTGAGAGCCCCCATGGGAGAATCCTGCTGTGGGGAACTGGACCACGCAGTCTAGTCTTTATTTAGGCCCTGGTTCACAGTTGCCACAAGTCCATTATGAATTTCACAAATGGCTCTGATAATTATAGGAGGGGTCAATGCTAATGAGCCGTCCCCGAGCATCCATCTATTAAACCTATTTCAATTTCCAAAGGGGGGCACAATGACTACATTTTCCTGTTTGCTGTAATTATTATGGTACTGATGAAATTTAGAAGTGTTTGTTTGGACTCGAGAGTGTTTCAGGTTTTCATGTGGGTGCTTATACATATACTTATATATGCAGAAATAATACTGTATAGATGAAACAGACTGAGAAGGAGAAGAGCTGCGCACTGAGAAAAGTATTGGTTATAAAAAATAATAACCAGGAAAAAGGAAACATTCTTAAAATTGGTGAGTGCCAGAGATACCTGATAAAGGTTGAAAAGCATGTTTAGATTACTGGCTTCAAAGTCTCTTGAATGTAGTCTGCAAAAATGTTATTCTTCCCTTCAACCGTCCATGAAACAAAAACCAAGAGGCCAAAACAGTCAACACAAAAGACTGGTTTCAGTAAAACCTGAAATACAGAGTGGTACGGTGGCATCAATATGCTTCCAGAAAAAGAACAGATGTGTGTGTTAGAGAGAGCTACTGAAGAAAAATGTGGAGAGGGAACAAAAGTGAGCATACAGCTCTCCTCAGTGGCAAATCAAATCAGCTGTCGTTGTTCCAAAGGCAAGACGAATTGTTTTATTAACTAAGCAGGTAGTTCTTAAGAGCAGGGCCCTGCTGATGGTGAGTAGGTGGAAGGGGGCACAAAAGCACACTGCTGCGACCGTGAATCCACTGTTAAAAACAAAGCCAATGCGATCACTGCAGACGCTGCTGGAATATTATCAAACTCTCCAACAATGATCATTCTTTTGTGACAGATGTATAGTACACTCTAAAATTATACCTCGGAGAGGTTAATAAAGGAGTTTAAGCATGTACAATCTGCAGTGCAAAGACTCTGAGAGCACTAGTGTTCCCAGACACAACCGAGGAAAAAAGTCAGATTTCTTCTTTTTCACACGCATCAGTTTACATGCACGCTGCACGCTGGTCGGCCCGTCTGTGTTTTCCCAGAAGTGGATAATCAGCATATTAGTGTAACTGAGAGGGCGGTTGATCATGAAGGGATTGGACCATGGTTTTAGACCAGGGAGTCCAGACAAGATCCAGGGGGCATCTCCATAACACACACAAGAGAAACATTCCACGTACTCGTAAGCATTTACACACAGCTCTGCAGCCGGGGATGAAGCTTATGATGGTTGATTAGCAGCGCCATGACGGCTGCAAAATGATTACCATGAGAGGGGGAGGCCATCTTTTTTTGCCATGCGGACCCCAACCCCAACGAGACACCCAATAATCAAATCAACTGACGGCATCTCCCAACCATCAACTGCTATGGCATGCGTCCAGAGCTGCCCGATCCATGTACACAGCCTGGGATGAACTTCGGAGACGAGGCTAATGTGATACTGTAGCATGGCATCTCCTCTGCGTTCTGTGCACTTACTTTACTCCGCAGGATTTTGTTAAATCTTTAAACAGGCGCAGACATATCGGCCGCATGTGTCAGACGAGAGACGTAACACACAAGACATAAACAAAAGACTTAATTCTAGCATGTGCTTCTATAGGTGACAGCTGAATGATGTTTTTGTTTTACGGTGCCAATACAATGCAGTTTAAACTGTCTGTGATACGTCTGTCCAGCATGAAAACTCCACCCTATGTTCCATATATTTTTGTTTGTTTTTTTATCTTATCTTCGTCACCCAGCTTTTATCTCCGTCTTCTCTCAGCAGGCGTCTAAATACACTCCCTTGAACCGAAAACCAGGCTTGGAAACATTGTTTACAAGTAACATAAATGCATGGTGTTGGTTAGGCCCGGCTGATAGAAAGACAGCTCTTCTTCGTTGATAGTAGTGGGGAAGAGGGGCCTAGAGGGGCTTCAATAATCCCCTGTCCCTGGCGTCTTGGCATTGTTACTGACAGCCTTCCACCCACCTCAAGCGTGCTTGCACACAGACATACTCACAGACACACCCCAGAAAACACACGCACATACCCAGGTGAGTGCTAGCTGCCAGTGTCTGTTTGGTTTCTAAGAGTGGACACCCACCAGTCCAAGTCCAGAATGTCCACAGAAGCTGGCAGACTGCTATTTTCCCAGCACGCTCCCTTAACAAAGTTTTTTTTTTTCTTTCTTTTTTTTTTTTAAACCTCCAAGAGTCTATGGGGGAATGGGAGTCTTTTTCACACATGAACAGATGCTTCTATCAAAATATCAGAGGGAAGAAGGAATAGAGAAGCAAAAAGGTAGGGAGCGGGAAAAGAGCCGAAACAAGATGGAAGCAGCCCAGAGTGCATTATAGTATGTTAGAGAGTGTAAAGAGAGTGACGATGAGAGAGGAGGAATGCAAAGATGGTCAAAAGAGAGGACATAAGTAAGTCAAGTGAAAGAGGAAAATCTTTCACACCATCTAGTAATTCTGTATGTCAGTACACACATACATCATACATCTTCAACCGCCAAAGCGTCAAAGCCCCTCTCTCTCTCTCTCTGTCTGTCTATCTCTCTCTCTCCATATATGTGTCTCTGTCTCACTGGGAGCAGTGAGAATAAGAGGGAGAAAAGTGATTTCCACATAACAGATTGTTACGACTGTCACTATATCCCCTGATTTACACAGTCACGGAGGGGGAGGCAGACAAATGCATTTTCACTGTTTACATCCCCCCCCCCCACACACACACACACACACACACACACACAAACCCACTTGCATACAGACTCAAACACACACTAGAATCTAAGTAAAATTTCTCTCACAGAGATACAACAGAAAAGTAAGCATGCCATCCGACCCCCTGCTAAATCTATTACTCCTGACACATCTTGTTGGAATGGAGTCCTACCTGGCAAAAACAGCAGCAGGCACACCAGCTTCAAATATATTACACTCATATACCAACCAAAATGTATTGTTCGCAAACATATTTGCATGAAATCGGGGCAAGCCGGATGAAAAAACAGCTACTAAAGTGGTTTGTTTTGTCTTGCGCCTGTTCTTTTCATAAGGTTTGCCCGGATGAACACTTGAAAAACAATGCATTTGTGTTTCCAGCTAGCGCCGACGGTGCTGCATCTCTACTTTTCTGTATCCATTTGTTTTGTGTTCATGAGACACGGGTGTGCAGAATAATCATCTAGACTGTCTCATCAAATCATTTCTCCATCAAAGTTCAGGAGGAAAATAACACATCACAAAGTATGAGCATTATAAGGTTTTTACAATGTCAACTGTAAAAAAACGAATCACATCTAAACCAAGGTCTAAACAGACTTTTTTTCCCCCTGTTTTGCCCCCATATCATTTCCATTCCCCTCCACAAAACCAAAATGAGGTTTAGATACAAAGCCTGGGCCATGGGTTCCTAATAGATTTACCCTGATGCCACGGCCACCATTTATCCTGCTCCAAAGCCGCACAATGCAACGGAGTGCTCCTGAATAGCATGGGCAATTACAGTGCATGTGTGTGTTTTTTATGTCTGTGTGTGTGTGTGTGGGTGCCTCGCTCTCTCTTTTTCCAATTCCAAAACCCCCACTACTCCATCTCACCGTCCTCTCACACACACTCACACACACAGACCTTAAAGCAGATGTAATAACATGAAACTACGCAGCCATGTGCACTTTGCTCTTTGTAGAAGCCTAGGTGGGTTACGCAATGGGCAATGGGAGAGTTATCTTTTTTGACTTACCCTAACATTTTATTACCCATCATTATGTATCATTAAATACATACATATTAATGTAAAAAAACAGGGGTGATGGGAATGGGGGGAGGAGTAAGTGTGAAATTGGGGGTATATCTACAAAGAAGGAAACACCTGAAAGAGGCCTTTGGTGGTTTGATGTCTCTATGCCATATAATTCAAGTATGAACATTGCTCTGAATTTTTTACACCAAAGGATTCAGTCATAGGTTTGTTTATAAAATGCAAAATAACACTAGAAAGGTAGTTACACAAGATCAAAGGGATACATAATACATGCTTTGGTATGAGTCTTTCATAAGCTTACTACTTAGCAGTTGGCTTGATATTAATGAGAGGAGATACATTTGTGGCTTAGAGACTCAGCAAAGCAATTTTACAGTCAGATCAGCAACTTCTGCTACAGATATTTTCAAACAGTCATTTTGTGAAAACTCTATGGCTATATTTGCCCTCTATCTATCACATTATGTGTCACACAATTTACAACAGCAGTTATTCCATAAGCATACCCTCCAAGGTGCGAGGATTATCTAATAAATTCAGTTTCGCCTAATATTAAAAGAAAAACACCAAAACACCAACCCATCTTTCTTCTGATCCACCACTCCAGCCAGCAGCTTTGTGGCCTCATCCGACAGACGGATATCTGTGTGGGCATGGAGGAAACGGTTCACAAAGTCCTGCGGCGACATGAAGCAGTCGCCATTCTTCTTGACGCTGGCATACTGTAAAGAGAAAAACAAATACAGACACAAGGACGCACGCTGAGCTTTAGAATTTCATCAAAAAAGAAAAAGAAAAAACCATAAATCGAATGATAAGTGAAAAGCTTCTTTCACAGGAGCAAACACAAAAGAGAGAACAAAAAATACATAGGTAAACTCCTACCTTTTCAAAAATGGCTTTCAGCTCAGTGGGGTCGGCCCTCCTAGGCAGAACTGCCTGCAAGACAATGAGTGAGCATTGTGTGAATACAACTTTCATCCACACCAAGAGAACATGACGGCCCACTTTGCATCGTACATCATTTGAGCAACTTTGTAAAGCAGATTTTTTTCATTTGAAGCGAAGAGAAAGATTAGAAAAATTTAAAATAAACTGACAAATTAAACCTAATTTTGCGCTTGTATCCCTTTGTGGCTCCTGCTCAGGTATTATTACATGAAGCTCTGTCTTCAGGTCATGTGATGACACCTGAGCAAGTCACTGAGAAAGGCAGGAGATTTAGATTTAGAAAGGTCTAGGAAAAGCTAGTAAGTGAACACATAGTTGAAGGGCCCCTCCAGACATGTATGAAGAAATATACAAATAGTCTGCCTTTAACAATAATGTGTCTCATATGTTTTTTCCACAATAAAAGTGAAATTTCTACATTAAAATCTTTGCATGAATATTAAACTGTATGTGCACTGGTGGCTTCAACTTTCCTCATCCACATAAGTTGAACACTGGACCAGAGTTGACTTCCAAACTATGTATGATGTCACAAATGTTGCTGGCAGGCCCCGCCACAGAGAAACTTTCCACTTTCAGCAGATGAATGTGTAAACATCCTACAAGTGTCAAACTCTGCACATACATCATTCTGCACAGTGACTGTCAAACAATAAACTGTAGGAAGAAAAGAAAAAAAAAAACATTTTTTTGAGTGGCGGGCCGACTTTAAGTTAGTTCAGCAGAGAAATGTGCCTTGTTTTCTTGCGTTTTTTAATCATCTTATGACCTATAAGATTCATACTGTGGCCACTTGGAGGGTCCCAACCCCTGTTTGGGAACCACTGAATATAGAAGATGATGCTGGGGTGATATTTTAAAAACCAGAGTTAGAAGTTGGTGTGAGTGTATAAATGAAAACAGTTTGTGAACACACTGGCTGTACACAGTGAAACAGTGCAACCATGTTAAAACGTCTCCTAACGCCTGTAGAAACTTCTGGCACTTGCCCAGAGTTCATGACACGGTTGCCATAAAGCACAACGAGATGCTAACCAAGGTTACCGGCGAGAACAGCCGGCTTTTTTATTATTAGCAGAGACAGAAGTAAACCGAGGACGAGGCCTGAAAGCAGCAAGGTGGAATAAAAAAGCAGAAACGGTGTCATTACTGTGCTTTGCATCACTGTACAAACGACAGCTTAGTCAGTTTAACTAAGGAACCGTTCGCTAAATGTACATTAACTAGCTAACCGGCTACAGTAAAGCCTCAATGTCATTGCCGTGTGGTCAGTGTTAACCTCTAGCACATCCTCTTAGCAGGCTAACCGGCAGTCAACGAGCCCTCCGGGAGGATATCCTAACAGGTGGAGACCTCCGGAGGACACACTGCCGGGACCGAGCACACCGCCGACAAGGAGACAACTCCCCAGAAAGAGGAGAAACTGATGTTCAAACTCATCAGCTTACCTTTGCTGCCATGCTTAGCAAGCTCACTGTCAAATAGTCCCGTTCACTTCCTCCTGCGTGACGACGTTCCCATGGAGATCACGCGCCGGTGCAGTGAAAGGAGGATGAAAGAGGATCAGCTGTGCACGTGGTGTGGGGGGGCAACTGGTCAGTGGCTTGTGCATGTCAGATACATCCATTGATCCTTTATTGTGTGTGTGTGTGTGTGTGTGTGTGTGTGTGAATGAGAGAGAGAGTTTAAAGTAAACTTGATCAACACAATGTGAAAATGAGAGTGCCATATAATCTATCCAACTGTGTTTAAAATGACACAAACAATGGAAAGACTAAATCAGCACCTGTCCCATCCCAGGGTGTGTGACCATCATGGATGGATTAATGAATGAGCCTACAGGACAGGAAGTGTCTCAGGGCCCCTCCACTCAGTTAAAACTACAGACATCCTGATCGCTTTGTTTAATCCTGATTCTTCAGTATTAAGTGTGTGACATATTGAGTTATACTGACCCCCATCTACAATTATTTTCTCAGGATATTTTTGTTTATATTTTCCTTTTAACTGCAGAATGCATACTACAGGACAGAGGCTAGGTAACCCTACATTAAAGTACTTCCAATGGTCCTGCTTGAAGAAATCTGCATCACAGGTTTCTTTTAATGGTTTTCTATAATATTTTGTATGTTTTAGTATTTTGTATCTGTTAGGGAGGAGTGTCAGTGTGGATGGATTTGGAGATAGCCTCTCTTTATCCCCAAACTGGACTAAAATACCAATAACAAAACATAAGATTAACATGCAGAGCAACTGCTGACAATGTGGGTGGTTGCTCTGGTATTAAGAGATGGGGCCTTTTACATCTCTGTGCCCGGGGGCCCATTAGGTCATAGTCCATCCACGGTGATCATGTAAACTTCCTTCTTGGATTTTCATTCTTACCAGTGCATGTGTTATGGCAAGTGTTTACTGTGATGTGATTTTTGGCCTCCAGTAGCGGCGAAGTATTTCAAAGTTTTTGCTGCACTATTCACTCGAATCTTTATTATATATTAAGAAATAACATAATGTGTGGGTTTATTCTTATGCACATTGAGTCTCCACTCAACTAAGGAACGGTCTGTAGACATCAGAATAAAAGCCTTAGTTCCTTCCTCACACCTATTCTTTCCTCACAGTAAATGGTTCCTATACTTTATTTCCAGCTTTTCCAGCCCATCTGTGCTTTGTGCCAGGAGGGAAAAAGGTGCAGAGAGAATTTCATGACTACAAAAGCAAAGGTTAACATTACTCACAGCATAAAAACAATTTAAAAGGGAGCAAAAGGGCTCTAATGGCCCGACAGTCTTCAAAGAAAATGTATTTTGCGCTCAAAATAATTCATAGCTTTTTGCCGGTGGCTTTTCAGCTTCCCGGAGACCCAGCATGAACCACTGTATTTTTCCCAGCAGGCTCTCTGCTCCTCGCAAAATGGCCTTCGCTAGGGCATACCTCGCATCCCCTCCAAATATTGACAGCACTGAGTCCATCGCTTATTGGAAAAATGGCTGTAAGTAATGTTTTATCAGCCGATGCAATCTCCACACCTGTATTTTCCCCTGTCATATGACAATATTTGACAAGATTAATGATTTGATCCCATGACATTTTATTTCCCATCACTGTCAATCTGCCAGCAAACAACTCACTTACTTGTGGCATTTGGTGTAGGAAGCATGTAGCAGCATTTGCTTCGCTCGTGTATTATTCATGAATTGCTAAATTTACTTGAGACATGTAAACTACAGTGACTCGTAGATTTTGACATGAAACTCTTGACTGTTTATTTTTAAAAGAAAAAATCTTTGACAATTACCTTCAGTGAATTGATTTTGCTTTTTTAGAACAGCATTTCAGCGTCTATTTTTAGCAATCAAACCAGCAATGAGTCTGTCAACCGCCACAGAGTAAGTGGGTAATAATGATAAACCTTGCGACCTTTGAACTTCAGTGGCTTGAGGGGTCTCCTGCCCACGTCCCCAAGGGCCCACGCGTCCTGACAGCTTGAGCGATGAGTGGCGGACGGCTGTCTCAATCCGCCTCCTCCTATTTTTAACCCACACTAAACACAGAGCTTCCAAAATAGGTCCGAGCTCTAAACAAATGATTAATAGGGCACTTAGGGTCTCCCCACTGACCAGCATGTCCCTATTAACAGCCAATAACGGAGGCCCTCTGGGGTCAAAAGGTTTAAAGACTTTCTAATAAAAGTAACAGAGACATGGGGATGTGTTTTGGAGGAGAAAAAGTTGTGTCTCAGTTTGAAATGCTGACAAGTTAATAATCCCTTCTCAAATGGCCCTACCGCAGTAAAATGGCCAGTTTGTTCGTACTTTTATTGCTATCATCTGTCAGTCACTCACATCTTTCTTCTGTTTTTTTTCTGCCTCTTCTTAAGTGGACTGAAAGAGCTAAAACAGCTTTATAGTAATGTTCTCGCTGGGGCTTTATTCTCATTCCCCCACTCTTTCTTTTCTTTTTTGCTTGAATGTGAATTCTTATTGTAGTTTTAGGCAGGAAATGCCTAATGGATTCCCAAAGACGTATTCATGACATGGTAATGAGATTCAAATTTGTAAGACATTTCTGACCTGAAAAAAAGAGGCAGCTAGTGGCAATGGCTTTGTCCTGTTTTCCACAACTCAAGTATACTGTTTCTTAGTCACTCTCACAATTCCTAATGTCATTTTAAAATGTATGGGCTGCAGACACAAAGCCAAAAAGAGTTAAAATGTGGAAACAACTGAGGAATATATTAATCTGTCACTTACTGCCAAAACAGGATTTCCTAAAGCATAGGTCAAAGGCAAGTTGCACTGTATTATCCTACAATAAATCTGTTGTTTTTAAGGTACAAAATGTCATCCATTTTTTAAAATCAAGAAATGAGTATGACAGTTACAACTCATACATGCTAACCAATATGAGTGGACTGAACACTTTGAAAGTGCAATTTTTTTCCTGTGCTTTATAACACTGATTAGAAATATTGTGAAACATTGCAAAGTTAACTATGGATCACTGTTACCAAAGGTTTTTTTTTTTGCCTTCCTAATTATAATAAATAATAATACATTTAATTTGAAGCGCCTTTTAACCCAAGTACACATTAAATAAAGAAAGCAACCACAAAAAGTGGTTGATCAATTTCACTGATATACAGTTGAAATAATGTTGTCTTATATGTTGCTCATTTTGAGTCAATCCCACATACACTGTCCTGAAAAACTTGATAGAGTACCAATATATGTCTGCTGCTGAAAACAGTCCCAAACAAATGCATTGTTCCTCCTGTTTGTGGAACATTTGCCAAAAATTCAATGCCCAGCTGTTTTAGGAAATTACTGAGCCTTTTAGTTTTTTTAATTTTATATTTGTGAGAATACTGTGAAATAATATCAGATCTATCTTTTAAACATCAGTCAGAAAGGGCAGATTGTTAATATAAATGCCAGGATGCAGTGTTTGTTTTCTTTGATTTATTTAACTCGTACAGAACACAAACTACTTTCTAAAAGTTAAAAAATGTAAAACTGGAGATAAATTAGTTTTTTTATACTATCAGATTGAATACCGAATTTTATGTCCCCAATTGGGTGGCCCAGACATAACCCACATCTTAATTCTTCCAAGACTCACTTTTTTGTTTTGTACAATTTTAGCTGATGTTCTTAATTGGATCTGTCGTTGAATGTCTTGCTCAAGGAAACATCAGCAGGACACATGGCTGCTGATGGACACAGTGGCTACAAACCTGCAACCACTTGATTCTAACCATCTTACTTCCCCCTCTAATTAAGTATGTTTCATATAAGAACCAAGATTGATGCCAGAGCCGTTCCAGTTGTGCTGCACTTTTGAAAAAAACACAAATTCGGAGATGAAAACACACCCATTGTGCAATGACAAACCATTGCAAACTTCACTTTTGCCAGAGTGGGATTTTTATATAACTTAGAAGTGTCACCAAAACCACACAGTAGACAGCCTGCCCAGATAGTGTAGGACGACTCAGACAAATCTGTTTTGCATAAAGGACAAGAAGGTGGCGAGAAGAGAAATGATGGGAAAAAACATCATGGCAGGGCCATTCTTACGAAATCAGGCTTCTCATCCAGATAAACTGTACGTACAAGACTTAAAGTGCTTCTGATATTTGACGTTTTTCATGCTTCTTTATGGTGGACTACCTCTTCCAAAACACTGTTTGTGCTAATACATAAAAGCTGTTATGTCCTTTCTTTATCAGTCATATAGGGAGACTATTAGCAAAATAATAGAGTTCACACTGTTTGCATAGTCTCTGCTGTCTGTCTAACAACAAAACAATGCCTTTTATAATCTACTTTCATTTCTCCAATCAGTTGGTTGTCAAACACTATCCTTAATCATTATACATAACATGCACTGCATTAAAGTGGCATTCTTGTAAACACCATATCTGTAATAGCGTGTGACAAGCCGCCTTTGTTTACACCATAATAACTGGGTGTTTGAATAACTTCTCAATGACTTTAAGTAACCAGCCAGACTCACTCTGCTTCCATTCAGCTGTGCAGCCTGATAACCCGGACTGACGTTTGGCATGGAGTGGACTGCGGATTATACCAAACAGAAGGGCTGAATGGACCTCTCAGTCATTTCACCTGCGGTCTTGAGACATGGGAGTGCATTTCCTGTGCACACACTGCGGATGTAGTGTACATCCGCTTGTCTCATTATGCAAATGTTGACGTGTGCATTCATAAACATGTGAGACGCGTAAAAGTTAGCTATCAGCCTCTCTCTCTCTCTCTCACACACACACACACACGTTTATTTGAAGCACCAGCCTTGCTTCCTATGCAGACTTTCCCTCTTTTCCATCTGCCATGAAACTCTCCTAAACCTCAAGTCGGGCTGTCTTTGCTGTAGCTTCTGGATGAATCTGTTTAGTATCTTTCAGTTCAGATGAAGCACTACACTAACCATGCTTCAGGGCATCTGGGATGGGCCTGGGGTGGATGGAAGCTTTGAGATGGTCCAGACAGGCTAGCGGGCAGGCTCAAGCTCTTCTCTTCCACAACAACAAGGACCCACACTGAAGCACACTCAGACCCTGCAACCCGAGAGGGCACAGGGGTCCTCCAGCCTGCCTGGGTTTGGGATAAATGAACCCAGATGCTTCCCGCAAATGTGGAGCGACCAGGCTGAGGGTATGAGGGTAGGGGAGTAGGTGGTAGAGACATAGAAAGAGGAGGCGTACCTCTTTTTTCCCCCTTCTTCCCCTGTTTGAGGCAGTTATCTGTCAGATTCCTGCGCTTTCTCATAACCACTGATCACAGAGGCCTCCATGCAAGGAGCATTGTGGGAAATTATCAGAGGGGTATTTGTCTTTGAAGGAGAATGCGAGCAGCAGCAAATCTTTAGGTCCTTTCCTGTTCCTCTTCCTGTCAAGCTGCCACCTGGACTGAGAGAAGGAGGGAGTGAGAGACTGATGGTCGCATTTGTCTAAATTACTTAATTGAAGTTCAAATTGGCGCAGGAAGTTTTAGAATGTAACATGAAGGGTGTGATTAAATGTTTTTGAAGGATTTATTTTGTAGATATGGGTAAGCTGTTCATCTTAACAGCACACTTGATTCAAGACACTAATCTCTGCTGATGGCTTCCATCTATAGACAAATACCTGCCTCAGGAATATTTTATTTCTTTAGATGTGAAGATTGATACCACTATCCTATATTTAAGGTATAAAGATACAGCCAGCAGCCGGTTAGCTT
>NW_023340268.1:14173026-14177450 GCF_004916995.1 Morone saxatilis
AAACAGGGGGAAATAGCTAGCCTGGATCTGCCCAATGGTAACAAAATACACCTATTTCTTAGCTGGATGCCTTCGCCTGCAACCAGCCAAGAAATAGTCCTGCACATACCCCCGTAAAATGTTTTTGTACGGATAAAACATACGATATTTAACGTGTTAATTAGTTAGATTTAGAGGTGCTGGTAGGCAGATTTTGTTACCTTTGGACAGACAAGCTATATGTTTCCTTCTGTTTCCAGTCGTTATGCTAAGCTAAGCTGCTGACGTTAGCTTCATATTTACCATACAGACATGAGAGTGGTATCAATCTTCTTTTCCAGCTCTTGACAAGAAAGCAAATAAGCATATTTCCTAAAATGTCAAACGATTACTTATTACTTACTATTACTCACCAGCACTGCATCATGAATAAAATATAAGTCTTCCTATACAATACAACAGTAGGGATTTTGATTCAGTGATTGGGGCATGGAATTCACTGATTTTCATTTAGTCTGTCTTTTGCAAACTAACTCTTACCAGTAGTCCACCTGCAAAATGCAACCATATCTTCAACCAGAGGTGGGTGGTGTAATAAAAAAAACTAGCTGCATGAAAACATTGGAATGCAGATGCGATTTTCAGTGGCGCTTCAAAGCTCCTTTTCCACTGCAGACTGCAGCGATGTGTTTCTCACAAGGGACCTCAGGAGTAACCTGTGTCACTACCAATCTGCCAGGCTCTCCTGATGCCATCCAGATGCCCCATCCTGAAACACACACCGGCTTCTTTGTTTGCTCCACTTGAGTGAGGTTTAGGGTCCTTTTTTGCCAAGTTGGACATGCACTAACACATATAAAGATGCACGCACACTTACACCAGCCCACAAGCACAGATTCACACTTAGAAACCAACATGATGCACAAGATACACACTCAATTGCATACATGTGCACACACCCACACTCACAAACCACCCCCTGTCTGAGGTAGATGCAGCAATGAGGAATAAACGACAAATTTCCTATTTCATTTCACTAAGTCTTGCCTGTTTTAGCTCACTCCTAACCTGCCTTGCCACGTCGGAAGACCAAGAGTTAAATTAGAGAGGACTAAATTTCCTGAAATAAAAATGACTGTCAACTCAACTTTGCTCCATCATCTCAGAAGAGTGCAAGAAAAATACCCCAGTCCTTCCATTCTGTTTTTGGGTAATATAGTAAAGTAATAGTAAACATAGTCTGAAATATCAAAGGCAGCCGTGGTAAAAGGCATTGCTCTCAAATGAATTATGAAAGAAAGTTGAGTTGTTTTAGGCTGTCTTTGATCTCAGAGATTTGTAGTGAGCCAGCAACATGTAGCTCCTGTATATGTCATCATGGCCATTAAGAAGTGCTGACATCTATCTGATTAGGATGACAAAACAGCAAGCACCTGTGTGGGAGTGTGTGTGTGTGTGTGTGTGTGTGTGAGTTTGTGCATTGCCAAATGTCATTCACATCTGCTGTTGAAAGTGTCCATGTGCTTGCATTAATGTGTTTTTATGTGCATGTGTGCATTCTTGTCCATTTTAGTGTATTTGAAAGTGTGTGCATTTTTCTTCTTCTTCCACATCTGTGTGTGTGTGAGTGAGTGAGAGAGGGAGAGAGGGAGAGAGGATGAGAGAGTGCATGCCTGCGTGGTGTGCTGGCTGGCTGTCCTGCCTTGAGGGGAGATAAATGGCTGAGTGTTGTTGTTGTCCAGAGAGCAGACACTCAGACAGCCGCTCACACATGATTAATTGTTTCCTTGTTGGGACTGGGACCAGTTGACTGTGGCTGGGCCAAGGCCTCCCACCCAGTCTTACCAGACGTGTGTGTGTGTGTGTGTGTGTATGTGTGTGCGCACGAGAGAGAGAATCATAAAAGCCAAAGACAGCAAAAGAGAGAGAGAATGTTATGTCCTATTTTATGAGTTTGTCTGTCATTGAACTCTCTTTTTAAACATATGCTATTGTTTTGAAGAAGGCCACACAGTGAAGTGGTGAGATTTTTTGGTTGAATGTGGTGAAGATGATCGATGTGAATTGAGGGGATGATTTGTCCTGCAACCTTTTTAAGTTCACTTGTATTGAATTGTGCAATGTTAAAGGTCTTTAATGGACTTTTTCCTGCAATTGTTTCCCTGGCATGTGCAGTTGTGATGCGGATACTGTGAAATGTAATTAACATGCTCTAATTACTTGATCCAACTGAAAGAAACTCTAGCTATTGCCTTGAATCATGGCTGCACATTGATTTCTCATAGGTCATCACTGCTCAGGTTGATCTACGGTGATGCTGGGTTTCATGGGAGTGCATGAGTGAGCCTGATGATTGATTAATTACAATTATCAGAGCCCTGATAATTCACCAGAGATGATAATAACATCAAGTGTGCTTTATTGCTCTGGCGTAAAAAGCCTCTCTGGTGTCTAAATTGTCCCCCCTGTTAATTTCTCTTCCTTCACTGTCCAATGCTTTTAAGTGCAGCAGGACAGGTGGATGGCTGATACGGTGTGTTCAAATATTGGAGGTTTGGGAGGGGATGAGGGTTAAAACCGGGAGCAAAAATAGAAAACAAACTCCCTAATTGCCAGGTATCATGGGCGTACGGGAAGGAAACGCAGCAGGGGGTGTTGTTGCCACAGACGTCACAGTTAAAAACACGCTGCCATCCTCGCAGGGCCATTTGGCTCGGTTGCACATTGTGGTTTAATGATGGCATGAGGATGACTCACATGCAACACTGATTCACTTTACATTAAACTCTTAATCACAGCAGCTATTATCCCCCCTTTGTGTTGATAAAAGTACTGGACTCCACTAAGACTTGCGTTAAATAGATGCAAAACATTTACTCAGTAAGAATTTCTACTTCAGTGATGTGTCTTATTTAACAGTGTAGGCAGGTTGCGGGATACTATCTGCCTGGATATAAGCAGTATTTTATATAGCTTTGTTAGGACATTACCAAGGTCCTTAATATGTAGTATCTCACAGCCAATCACATAACTCTTCATTTACTGCCTTACAAAGGCAGAGAGCACAGAAACAGTAAAGTTGAGAGAAAGAGTTTCACCTGATCATTTCACCTGATTTTTAATCATCGGCATAGACATAAAACAAAAAACTAATATATATTTAGAAAAACACACCTACAAGTGAAATATGTTCTTGTTTCTTCAACTATTTTAATAAATTCATCTTAAATTAAATTAATTTAAACATGTGATTTAACGGTAGCTTTACCACCTCATGATGTAAATGTCATAATTTTCCAGGTCCCCTTCTGGTCTTTACTCAGTTTTGATGATGTTTTGGCTTTGTAGTATACACTATATGTACATTCTCTGCACTCTGGTCTTTGCCTTTGTTGAATTATACACGTATCTGCCAAAGACCTGTGAGATGGATCATGTCATAAACTGCACGGCTGAAACAGGGCACTCATAATCCGTCCTGACATCAAACCAAAGTCTTGTGTTTTCATAGTGATTCAACCACCAGGGATAGCGTTAAACTGAAACATACCCATCTGTTTCTTTCTGTGTGCCAACACGTCAGATCGGGTTAAAATTTGGACGGGTTTAAGTGACAGTGAGGCCGTGGCGTGATCCCACACTGTCTCAGCTATCCAGTGTCATGTTCACATGCTCGAAAGAGTTTATTCTCATTTTTAGTTGAGCTGTGACGAATTTCATAAAAACTCCAAGAGGTTTTGGAGCAAAGCATGAAATATAACCCAGATATTGTATCTGTTATTTGTATGTGTAACTAGGTGGGGAAAATACTTCCATTTGAGATATTTATGTTCCCTTCAACCACAAATATGACATTTTGGGTCAAAGTATGGCACTTTATGCTCACTGTAGTGTCAAAGTGAAGACTTCTTTAGTTTTCTTAAGATCAAAGCAATCATAGAGTTAACATATATTTTTTAGATGATGATATGCTGAATCTGCAGTAACAGAGCAGGGTCTGTTCTGCAGCTATGTTTGTAAATTAGTTTATTAGGTAACTTGACTTAATGATTATTACACAGAACTATAGAAAAATAGTTAAAGAAATATTTTGACATGCTAGGAAATACGCTCATTTGCTTCCTGGCGGAGACTTAAATGATAAGATTCATACAACCAGTTAGCAAGTTTAACACAATGAGTGAAAACAAGGTGAAACAGCTAGCCTAGGTCTGTTAAATGATAACAAAATCCACCACCATTTCACCCTGCTACAGGAGATTATGTGCCAGATAATTCTTTGGTTACAACTTCCTGGAGTCTTCGCTGGTTGCCTAGCAACTGCTCAGAGCCAAGTAAAAGTCTGACAAATAACCCCCCCAGAAAATAGGGAACTTTTATTTTAATTAGTCAGCTTTAAAGGTGCTGGTAGCCATTTCCCGCTGTATCTAGTCTTTATGCTAAGC
>NW_023340268.1:14177550-14186591 GCF_004916995.1 Morone saxatilis
TCTAACTCTCCGCCAGAAAGCAAACAAGCATAATTTTTCCAAAATGTTTAACTTAATTATTTCCACTGTTGACCATGATCTAAGACAACAAGGATACAAGACTTCAAGTGACTGGGCAACATCATTCTGAGAAAACCAACACGATCAATACTCAATAAATCAGTGAACATCGTATACAGTTCTGCATTTCATGATCTTCTGACTTCAGGCAGACTCTTCCCTATAATTCTATTTGAAAGGCTGTTGTATGTAATATAACATATCTACTTTAAGAGAATATATGATCACAGAAGAGACAGTATATATGCAGAACACATATACGGTATGCATTTTTACTGTTTATGTGAGCATAATTCACATTTTGTACATTTGCATACATGCTCTAAATTCACATATCTGCTGGCTGTCTTCATATTCCCCAATATTACGTGTCTTTGTCATATACCACATACATAGATACATACCAAATTTTATTTTGCACATTATTGGTTTGTTTTTAGATGGTGCATAATCTGGGTTTCTTCTGATCCCAAAGGAAGAAAAAAATTTTTCAAGACAACACAGGATCATTTTGACGAGAATGAATGGAGCTGAAAAGTAGCCTGTGGTCAATCCATACTAGTTAATTGAGGCAGTTAGGGTAGAAGCGACTTAAAAGCCCCAGTCCTCCTTGACACTGATGGCTGTCCTATAAGGGACCCTCAGTAGGCCCCTCAGGTCTTTTGATAGGGCATTTGCCAGTGTCCTTTGGGGCTGCCTCACCCCCCACAATAAACAGGCAGCCCTTTGTCACCGGGAGTAGGGGGGTCTGAAGGGTTGCTCCTCGTTATTATTTTCTAAAGTAATTATACCTTATTATCTGTGTTTACTTTAGCGGGGGTGCGAGCGTGCAGGTGTGGGCCATTCGGCAGTGGGTTGGCAGTCTCACTGGTGAACGCACCCCGAGTGTCTTTTTTTTTTTTTTTTTAAACTCTCTCCCCTCCATCTTTACTTGGAGGTTTTAGGGGGTTTTAGTAGTAGTATTGTAGCCCCGCCGCTAATTTCAGCTCAACAAAAGAAACGTGCAATTAGGGCTATTATAGTAGCAGCTGCATGCTTCCTAGCTGTGCAGAGACAGCTTCGTCTTCTCCCTGGCTCGGCGGTGAAGGGATTGGAGAGGGGAGAAGAGCAGGGCCTGCAGCAGCGGGGAAAGAGCTGGAATGGCCACAGTAGCCTCCAGTGTCTGCTGAAAAGAGAGGAAAATATAGCCTGGGAAGCTGGTGTGTTTCCTCAGTGTAGACACAGCGGGGACTCTCGCCCACAGACTTGTGGGCCTTGAAAACAATGGATCTGCCATCTCCCAACATGAAGTGTTATGAAATAGTCCTTGCCACAGTTCCATTGGCTGCTCTCTTGCATGAAGTCATGTGGTCTCAGATCTGCGTGGGTTGAGGAAAAAACGATTTGCAAATGCTTTTTGAAGAATCTAGGCTTTTAAGAATCAGTTTACAGAATTTGCGAGCATTCAGTAGTTCCCACACAGACCGATCCAGAATGCAATCAGGTGAAAGTATTACATATGGCTTTGAGTTCTGTATATTGGATTTCTGCATGAACACTAAACTTTGCGACCACTAACACAAAGACATTATTTATTTATTTATTTCAGAAGTAATCCATTCTTTAAAAGAATGAAAGATTTAAAATGTGACCTTTCATTGATTCAAAATATTCACCCAGCAGATTGTTATTCAGGGCTCTCTATGTCGGTCAATACAAGCCACACTGAGTCCCTCTCGTACATGTCAAGGTGAATCATGTGGGTCACAAAAGAACAACAAAAATGCTTGCACAAATTAAAGTCAGGATTAAATGGGATCAAAGAAGAACTAGTGCGGAGAAACTGAAAAGCCTGGCGATATGTGCGAGGTTGAATATTGAGGGCCCATCGAGGCCCTCATGGCATCAAACACAAGGGACCAATCTCATGCTCTCAGCACAAACAAAATGGTCACAGGTCCTCCTCTGTTGCTCTCACTTACTGATTCTCTCACTCCACTGACTTCCCTACCCTTAGAATAATCATCAGGCCCAGGGCCCTTAGTTTCTAGGGCATAAACAGATCGGAATATCACATAGGTATGAATTTGAGCTCTTTCAGTTCACTTGATGAACATGTGAACTTGCTTTATTTCCTGCAGTACTCGCCAAAAAATATTTATTTTCTTTACTGACACGTATATCAGTAGCAGCTGGAGCATTGTCTTTCAATCACAATATGGGCTGCGCACTCAGGAGAGCTGTTGGGCTGTGATATGCAGCTGATTGGGATAATAACTGGTAGTAAACAGGGATTTTGTATTTTCCCAGAGGAGAATAAGAGATTGTCAGATGCTTGTCAGCATGCTTTCAGTTGCCAACATTTAAGCGCTTGACCTGTGCAAACAGATTTCCACTTCCACCTTGTCCAGCCTTTAGTGCCAAAATCTGAATAACACTTTGAAGTGCAGAACTGATCTTTCCAAATATAAACAGCACATAGTGCTGGTAAATCAGATCCTACAAGAGAAAACTAACAAAGGCTAGCAGGAATGGCCACCCACAGGCTGAAGGCAGTGGTGGAAAGAATATTCTAAATGTGGCAGAAATGATCAATATCATAAAAGGAACCGTGCTTTGTAACTGGTCTAATCATTCGATACATACACTTGTGGTGTTGTACCCTCAGGAGGCAGGAAGCAATGTAAAAGGACACACATAAACGGTGCTAAGCTTTATTTATAATGTTGTATATGAGATGGGGAAGGAAGATTGATGATAAAATATTCATTTAAAACTTGTGATTTGTATTATTGTTTATTCAATTAATACTGTGTTTTTTTTTTCTTTTCTTGCTTGATCAAGTTTCATTTTTAATTATTCTAGCACGGTGATGTGCTTTTTTAATATTGAAAAATACAGATGCTCAGTTTGGAGACAAGTTGATTATATTGAAAAGTATTTTACTCTATCACGTCTTTGCAGGGAAAAAAAGCTTTGTAGGAGTTGACTACAGGCAGATATTGCTTAAGATGGGGATTTTTAGCATTGTATCAACATTTATCTGAAGCCAACACATTCCTTTCACACAATGCATGACACTTATTGTTTTGCAAATAAACCCATCATTCAAAGTAACTAGGTGTAATACATAAATTGGATATGGATTAGAAACTACATTTTTATCTCAAATTAGTTGAAGTTGCACAAAATGGACATTTTCAAGTACAAACTTTATACGTAAACTATAGTGCATGCATGAGTAAATGCATTTAGGTTACTTTCCACTTCTAGAGACAGAGAATAGATGTTGTTTTCAGGATGAAAGCTGCTCTTGCAGCCTTGGTCTTACTGGCATCCATTTCACCTCATTAGGACCCTGGGACTGAGAGTCGACAAAACACTGAGAGAAATCATTTTGCCGGGGGAGTGTGGCGGGGATAAATTGGCCTCTGGTTCAGTACGAGAGTCCCCACTGTGCCAAGCGGAAGAGAAGGGCCTGGCTGGCAGTAGGGGCAGGCCCAGGCAAGGCAGGCTGGGAGGCCCCATGCTGAGACCCCCCCCCTGCCTCTGACAAACACGGCAGTGGATAATCTCTCCTTCAGGGACTCAGCCCAGTGCTGTGGGGCTGAGAGGGAAGGGGGCTGTTATACAGCACAGTGCGGAGGAACTGCCTCTGTATGTGCGTAGCATGCACCACAATCACACTTACACACACTTGTTTGCATTGTGTGTACTTCCACCGCACACAGCTTATGTACATCTCAATTTCCTCCGTGCACACTACTCTCTCATCACTTTGACAGTTTCAACAAATAGAGCCTTACCTAAAAGTACGACTGCTACAAAATGATGATGAATATCTCAGATAAAGTCTGTTGAGCACTTGAACTTGAGTAATATTCAAAATTCATGCAGTCAAAAATAAATGCACAATGTGTCAGAGGGCAATAACAAGCCCTCCGTTACAGGTAGATTGGGTTGAGCCGGCAGGTGTGCTTCTGAGATCAACAACTCTTACGAAGTCTGTAATTTGTAGATATTTGAGTCATCTTCCACACAAAAACTAATAACTGCAAAGATGGATTTAGTTTATGTAACAAAGAATAAGAGCAGTGCGAGGACTGGGTGAAAAATAAAGACTGGCTAAATTTCTGGTTATGACTATTTATACATTAGTTAAATTTAGCCATTAGTTATGCTGCACGAATTGGAGGTATGAAGGCAAATATAATCTATTCATTTACCAATATTGCTTGTTTAATTTTGGGAATGTTTTTTGATTACTAAAGAAATATAGTTTTATCAGGTTAGATGAGTGATTGAAGATTGAATATAACTAAGCTGGACAGCACACATAAAAGGTAAAATAAACTCTAATGTAATGTGTAAACAACAGTTTAATATATCGTCTGTAAATGCAATCATCTAAAAAAAAAAAACTAAAAAAAACCCCACACACTCAAGGAACGGTTTTCTCCAAACACTTTACTTCTATCAATATTTCTTACAAAAAAGGAAACACATTAACATCATCAAATCTCCTCCTCCGGTGCTGTGTGGTCAACCAATAATATTCAAATAGAAATGTCCATATCCAATGTCATCGATTACAGAAAGGCCCCGTCAGCCGTTATGACGTCTCCATCTTGTAACCATGTTTCTCCAGCTCAGCTCTACAGGGAGGAAAAGGAAAATAGAAAGATCAAGTCAGTAGAGATGATTACAGGTGGGTGGTTGAGGCATAAGTACCCTCTGCTATTGATTGTGAGAACCATTAAGAGATGGGAGTGAAAAAATATATAAATATTGCATAATGCGTGCAGCTATGGATTTGATGATTACATATATATGGCAGCTGTGCCCTTTAACAATAATGATATCTTTAAGAAACAGCTTAATAGCATGGCTATCATAATTGGTCTAAATAAAACAATAGCATATTACTGTCTAAAGTGTGCTCAAATAAAAACAGACCAGGCACTTATGTACCACAGTTATTGATTATTCAATAAGTGAGTATGAGCCTTAAAAGCATGACTGATCTTACGATGATAACTTTGATGTGTAATGCATAGTTCTATTAAAAGAGTTACACTGTTAAACTTGAGATAGTTAAGGAACTTTATGTTTTCAAGACGCCTACGGCACAACTGCAGATACGTGTGATTAACTGTGATTAACAACAACAACCTCAGCTATTGAAGAGGAGCAGCACAATGGCCAAAAAAAAAAAAGAGTAATCTGCTAAAAGTATCTTATTAAAAAGGCCTTTTGGTGTTGGAGGTTCCTGACCTACAATTAAAGCTGTATATATTAAAGAAAACCTTTCATCTTTAAAAAGAGGCCATATGCTTTGAACTGGATTTTAAATTTCGTGTTTTATTTGGTGTGCATTGAGGGAGGAAATATAATTTCTTGAAATATTAAAATTACCCGACTTTAAAATCCACATTGTTGGTAAAAATCAGTGATCAGTGAATCAAGTCTCTGGATCATAAATGTATACGTGTGGAGATGTTGACTGACGCTAAAATAATTTGTATCAGTAAATCCATACTGATTGCCCGAAAGATAAAACTTTTTTAGTACGCGTATACTGACTGAATTTATAAGAGCCATGTCCAGAACTATAGTTTTGGTTGCATAAAACAATTAAAATACCATACAAAAGTACTGGCCTTAGTGTAACAGAGCACATAGGCGGCCCTGTTGTGTTTAAAACTATTTAAATCAGCAGAATGCAACTACACATGTGGGGTTATTTTGTTTACTCCTGATAAATTTCTTGACAACAAACATTAAAACAAGATATAAAGTACGTATGTATGGTTTTATAGTACTACTTCACGGTGCATAGAAGTCTACAACAATAACAGAAATCAAGGATCAATATCTTGCTATTCCATTAGTGTAGTGCAAATTACTGGAGGTAAGGAGGGTTTGTGTGTCACTGAAGGATGTGTTTATCTGTGGATACATGTTGGTTATTGTCAGTCTCAGTTGGTATATGTCGAGTAATAAGTCAGAGATGTGCCTCTCATGTTTAATATTTCATGAGGATTTGACCTACAAGCATTAAATCAAGTGTAAGAAATTAGTACATACCACGAACGACTTCAATAATCTGTGGAAATAAACCACTGACAGCCTAAATGGGAGAGTAGCTGAACACTGTGTACTGTGTTGAATTGTTAGATTACCTGAGTTGATTTGAGAAATCATCTTCTACGTTGTCATCGTCCCAGTTGTCTTCCCAAACATGAGCATCTTCATCTTCATCCAGCCCCGTCCAATCTGGGAATTATAAAGTGGAACATTTAACATTAGAAAAAAGTAGGGAAACCCCTCTACCCACAGCTTTATCTCTAGCTGTCGTAAAAAACAAACAAAACACACAAACCCCGTGTAAACACCCTCTTAGCTATAGCTTGCTGTTAGCTACCTGAACGGCTAACACTTCAGCTTGGCTCGCTTTAACGTCAGGTCATCTAGAAAGCTGAAGTATACAGCGTAGCATAATAACAGAGGGGTAAATATGAAATAATAAAAGCACAACAGCTGAGACATTAAAAGGCTGACAGACACACGAGTCAACTAACTTGGTTAGCTCAGTGAGCTAGCTGTCTGTGTCGTGTTACCAGTGGGTTCACTAGCTAACGCTAAGGCTAATATGGCTAAGCTAGCTGAGTCACCGTTGTGGGGCCCAGCACAGGAAAAGCCCCGAGTTACCGAGAGACAGTAAAGAGACAACAGGAGCTGTGCGACTTCAAATATTATCTGCATTCTTTACCCTCAGCTGGGAATTCTTCGAACTCATCATCCTCCTCCAGTAAACCCAGGTCCACGGTCTGTTTCTTGTCTGCCATGTTGGCTGTGTTGCCGCTGTGTTGCTGTTTGTGAATGAATGGCTCTTCAACGATAAACCGAGTTGCGGGACGCTGACGTTGTTCAGGCGGGTTGAGATTGCGCAAAGTGCGCAGGGAGGCGCCGCAATCACCACGGCTTTACAGCAAGGCAAGGTAAGGTAGGGCATTTGTTTAATGCAGCACATTTCATTACAAGTAAACGCATTGTGCTTTACTTTAATATGCATGTGAAACATACAACAACAGACAATCACACACATAGCCTACTAATCAACAGCTTCATAAAGTTTCCAAAGAGAGAGCATTGCAGTAGTCTAACTATTTGAGATTAATACATGAAAAACTTCTCAGAATCAACTTGGGATATAAATCTTTTAAGTTTTTCAAGTTATAAAACCTGACCCATAAATTACTGATTTTGAAGTTTTAAGTCCTAACGTGCTCACTTTGAGTTTTAGGACTACAAGTATGTGAGTCTAATTTTTATTCAATTGTAAAATAATTCTGGACATCGTGTAGCTCATATCATCAATACAGTTTACTGTAGATGTGCACATTAAAAAGTCCACCTGGTTGTGGTGTCATGGTGCATGTTGTAGGCCTATGCTGTCTATCAAATAATATTAATTAATAAGAAGAATTTTGTAAATTAAAAAGGAAAAACAGTGTTCACACCCATTTGTAGTTTTCAGTTCAGTTCAATTTTATTATTATAGCGCCAAATCATAACAGAAGTTATCTCAGGACACTTTTCATATAGAGCGGGTCGAGACTCCTTAAAAAATTATTTGCAGAGACCCAACAATTCCCACCATGAGCACTAACGTTTATCAGTAACAAAGTGGGTACTACTGTGCTTAGTGGTGTAGTTGATGTAATGTTGTGGTTTATTGGGTGGAAGTGAATATTTCTTACATAATTAAGTTGCTGATAATTCAACCTGCACAAATCTCAATGTAGAGCTCAACAGAGCTAGGGCTACTGTATTTGTTTTCTTGTTTCCGTGTTTCCAGCATGGACGGCTTTTAGTAACGGTGGTTCGACATATTGAAAATGTGGAGCAAATCTTAGATAATGCTTGCAAATATTTGGGAAAACAGAAACGTCTTTCTCTCTGCCCCTCTGAGTTCGTCCCTGTATGTTTCACTCTCTCCCAGACACACACTCTCTCCTACACCACCACAAAAGACTCGCACAGTCCCCTTTCCTCAAAACATATGCACACAAGTCAGTCAAATTTCAGCATAGATTTTTCATTTAAGAACAATTGCACATTGTAACTTATGTGGCCTGCTCAAATAATGAAGCGGCAGCCACAGCTTAGGATGTATTTTAGATAAATGAGAGCACACATTTACCACAAAACCACACGTACCACAATGAAAATTGCTCTGCAGCTGTCATATGTTGACAGATGGAGCAAACCTCAACTTAGGCTCAACGTACTTATTCTATTTTCAAATTATTTTGTAATCATCCTAAGCCTTTACACATGACAATGCCACAACATTTCGCAGGAAAGGGGAACAAGACATGGAGAGAAAGTGCAGGAAGTAAATGCCACTGTGTTTAAATAGCCTCATTCCTCTTAGATGTAGAAATGCATGCTTAAAACTACAGGATTTTAGCTATAAAAGACCATTTAAAACAAGCTCCTGTCTGCACACAAATTAGAATATACTCTAAAAACATTTCCAAAGACTAAAAATAAAGGTTTTTGAATGAAGGAATCACTGTTATAAGCTTATTGATATTTTTAAGGTTGCAACTAACAATAATTTTTATCACAGATTAATCAGTTATTAGCTGCTGTCGGGGGCCTCTCACAATATTTCAGACAACAAAATATGTTTGTGTCACTTTTAAAGAAACCATATGATTCAAATTACGAGTGCAATCAAATTTAATTAGGCTGCAAGCTATAAAATGGCCATGGAAGAGGCAGTTTCACTCACATCTTCAGTTAGAAAGTGTATTTGATTTATGAATGATCACGCTTTCAGTTGGCCTCCCTTAAGTATAGCTGATCCTAGTACCTGCATCACTCATAGTCTCAGGTGCAGGTGAAGCCCTGGGAAGCATACCTGAGACTGCAGTTACACCACGCCTGGCGCCTGGAGTCTCTCTGCTTGGGTAAAATAGGAGGAGGTGGGG
>NW_023340268.1:14186691-14197720 GCF_004916995.1 Morone saxatilis
GGGGGTTGGGGGTGTCATAGCAGGGAGATACAACATGGCCACCGCAGACAGACTCCACCATAACTTGTGGCTGAGTAGCAGCATCACATTTCTGTCCTTTCACAAACCCCTCTGGGAAAGGACAGGTCGGCAGCCGCTATAAGTACACTGAAAGAGACAGACAGGGCAGACAGAGGAAGACTCCAGCTGAAGCCTGCCCAGCCAGTCTGATGGTCTGGGCTCCCCCCACCCCCGCACCCCACGGCCTGGCTTCTTTATCACAGGCCCGACTCATGATATGGCCTAGAGGCAGTGCACAGTGAGAGGTGGATGGATGGAAATGGGTGGAGATTTAAAGGGAGAGCAGAGAAGTGCATGTGTGTCACCAAATAATCCTGATCACCCCCTAAAGATAACAGACAAGACCTCTTCTTCCACATGTCAGAGAAAGTGACATAGGAAGGCAGCCGGCTGTCTGCTTTGTCGTCTAGCTGTATACTCGCCTTGTACCTGCGGACCCCCTCCCAAAACAATTATACTTTGCATTGTCATTTTCCCTCCGTCAAAATGGAGGCTTCCTACGGTGCCACTTGAAACTGAGCGCGTGCATGCCTTTTAGGAAAGTTTAGTTGTGTTTGAGCTTCTTTTTGTTGTCAAAGCTGTGAAAGTATTAAGACAAGAAAAATGAATGGGATATATGAGCTTAAAGAAATGCCCTAAGACATACAAGAAAGTGATCATCGTGGATTAAGGGGACTTAACTAGCCAATTAATGAGGCAAATCCAAGAAAAAACATGTAAGCTTTGCTCCTAGGAAATCTGCAGAGAGAGCGATATGCTTCCAGGATATGTCTGTCAAGATCCTGTATTAAATTTAATCCCAGCCAGTCAGTAAGTCTACTCCATTGTGTGTTGTGTGGAAGTCTCTCTTTTCATATAAATACTTACATCCAGTAGAGAACAGTGGGTATTGATTATTTCAAGGAAAAACGTATGCAGTAGTACAATCAGTTTAAATTTCCATTGGCATCAAATTAACATAAAAAAAAGAGAAAGGATCTCTCCGTGTTTGTTTTGTTTTACAGAGTCTGGGGGTCTCATTCATTGAGATGTCTGTCATGACGAATTTAAGTTTCATATTTTCCTCCCTGTCCGTCTTGAAAAGCTCTGTCATCTTGGGCTTGAGGTACAGTTTGCCAAGAGGCTAATGGCCCTTTATGACAGTACAATCTGATGCCTGTCCCGGGTAGCCTCCAGGTAATCCTGTCCACCTCGGCGGCTTAGCCCTGCTCGGGCTTAAGTTGCATATTTTGTTTTTATCAGGACACTGCTGATAAATGCTATCAGCGAGGGAGAAATGAAATATGGGGGGTCTAGCTCCATTTTGCCTGAGCCCCTAGTTGAAATCTGGAGTTGAGGAACAATGACACCTCTATTGGTAGAGGCAGACTGTCTATAGGGTTGGAATAAACAGAATATTACTCCCAATATGCTCATAATAGGTATTTGCTAATACTGTTTAAGATTGTTACGAACACTGAGTGGACACAAATTCCACTCACAGGCTTTGCAAACCTTTAAATTTAAAATTTCTTTGCATAAATGCATGATAATCACACCGCTCACAAAACATTGAATCACAATTACAGCAGCTGTACTTTTAGACCTCCAAAATATCATTTAATAAAATTATAAAATTACATGCTAATTTATTTCCCGTAATGTGCACTAATAGTGTACTACCTCTGTGTCCATGGTCCAATGCCATGGACCTATACTGTACGTGAAAAGCACTTACACACTCTTACCATAGGTGATAACCCCCTCTGTGAAAAGCACTCTTATTGGAAGTACCCATTATCTGCAAAGTCTATCCTCATGCTGACACTAAGTCATTAGCTTAAGCTGTCCTCTGTGTAAAATCGTTGTTAATTTCTTTGGCAATGGTGCATGGTGAATTGACACATATTTTCACTGACTGCTGCAAATAAATTACAGATAAATGAAGTAGGGAAACTCACAGCTATGATGTGTCATAATTCCACTTGAAAAATGTTTTTGGCAGAAAAATGAAAGAAGAAATATGTCGATAATTTTCTTTATTTACACCAAGAAGGTAAAATGATACACGTTCTCTCTCCTTCATGCTTACTGAGCCTTTTCTAATTTTGGCCTGAAGTGCATCTATTGTGCTGTGACGTGTCCCAAGATCAGCACCACAAAGGCACTTTGTGAGAGATGACACATGTCACATGTCGAAGAAGAAATGCTGGCTACCTGGATTTCTAACCTTTTTGCTTTAAAACATGTTTCGCTCTCTCAGTGTGCCAAACAAACTCATCTTCATATACTCCTTCAATTTCTTCGCTTGATATATAGGATCATTACATATTGTTTGTTGCATCCATAGCTATCATCACCCATGTATCTCTTCTTCTCACATTTTTTCTCCCTTTTTCTCTGCCCAGTCATTTTCTATTTCTCTATCACACACAGAAACAGAAACACCTCCCTCTCTGTGTAGTTATAGTCATGGTATATCAAATCGTGCATGTCCCACACAGTGGGGGGTTTGGTGAATGAGTGACAAGACCTGCTCTGCTCTTCCCTGACACCTGTCAGAGCCTCATCTGTCATATGTGTGCAGAGATGGAAATGAGCAGGAGTGACACAACATGCCATAGGAGACGGTGACGGCTCATCTCTCGCTGCCGGCTTCTAAATCAGTTGCACAGCTCACAGCTCGTCTGCTGGCTGTGTAACAATAATTATCTACTCCGAGCTTTCAGATGAGCCTTATTTGTAATGCAGTGATGTCACACCACTTAGACCTTTGAGTTGAGATGCTGTGGACGTAGCATGAGAAAGGTGCACGATGTGTGTCTGTCTGCACATGTTTGATCATTAAACTGCAAATGAGTTTGGAATTTATGCTGTCAGATACATCATACAAGCGGCTTATATGCTTAGTGTGTCTGTCCAGTGTGTGACATTTAGGAGATCTAGAGCAGAAATGGAAATATGGAATATAATATGTGTAACTATTGTTTCATTAGTGGTATAATTCACCTGAATTATAAGAATCGTTATGTTTTTGTTACCCTAAGAATCGAACCATTTTATACTCTAAACATTATGCCGAGCATGGTCACCTTCCATGGAGGCCGCCTTGTTGAACCACCATATTTCTACAGCAGCCCAGAACAGACAAACATTGGCTCAAGATTGGGCCATTTGCATTTTTTCGTGTGTTTTGCGGCCACCATAGTTTCTTTTTCGTGCTTGGAAGGGGAGGGTGAAACAAGGCGGTTGCAATCCGCTGCTACACGGCTGGATGCCACTAAATTGCACACACTGGTCCTTTAAAGCCAGACTATGTAACTTTTGAGTGGAGAAATAACTAATTATTCCTGTTACAAATGAGAAGCAATAAAATGCACTATTGCTCAATTCAGCACACTCAGGGGTTTTTGCTGTTACAGCCTTAGTTGGTCTGATATGACCAGTAGCTTATGGTGGCTAATGTTAGCAAAATATACGTATAGATATTGCTGCATAAGGTTGACTGTGCTCTACTTTTCTATACTACTGTAGCACAAATAATCATTTAACATTTAGCATTACCCTATATTGTCATTTGTAGCCACAGTGGTGACAGTTCAGTTAAAATTACATCTCATTCATTTTAAAGAGTCTTGAATTTACATTGGTGATACCCAGAGCACATTGATCCAGCTGCAACTGTAGTGTAATCCAACTCTTTTCATTGTTGATTTGCTATAATCGCTAACTAACTCTCCACAATTTGGTTGTGCCGAATTCCATGGGCTTAATCCCCAACATGTGGCCGTCCCTAGCCCCGGAAAAGTCTGTGATTGGTCTGATTGATAAATGAAGCCCTCCTTATGCTTTTGGGCGTCCGTTCGAAGGGGGCCTCTGTGGATCTGGACTATGTCCAGGAAACCTGGGACAGCCACTTATTAAGTAGTTAGACCCTAAAGACGGGGCAGCAGACAGGGACCGCTGGTGGTCACCTGGGCTTGGATTTAGCTTTGGCATCCCTCAACCATCGGTCAGGTCTGGAGGTCTGACTGCGGTTTCATGTTGTGAATGGGACACAATCCTCTCTTCTGCACTAAGGTCAAGGGTTATGTGTTTGTTCAGCCCAGTCAGGTAAAAAGATGTAATTATTAGCAACAACCTGAAAATAACTCTGTTTTTTTAAATTTGCATGATAACAATCCAACTTTGTTCACAAAATAGGACAATATGAAGCCTCATTTTTTTAATTGAGCATTTTCATGTTGTTATTTGTATTGGAGAAGTTAATGATAAAACAGAGAGAAAGGTATGCAAGAGTAGGCATTGAACTCCCCCCTTTGGTTAAGTCATTACTGTTTCTTAATTGTTTCTTCTCCTTCAGTGAATTCTTAAACAAAGATGCACAGTGTGTCTGTTCATCATTAATTTTACAAGTTTCGAGGAGAAAAACATAAAATAAACACCTTAAATTAACCAGAGAGGAAAGGCTGCAATATACTCTACATATATGGAACAATTGTAGTGATTATTTAGTTTGGTTCTCATTCACATAATGATATAACAATATAGTAGAGAAGTAAGAAATGGTTAGAGGCGTATGATTTATCATTTAAGCTACATTTTCTGTAAGGGGCATTAATGACACAGAATTAATCCTTACACCACAACAAAACACCACGGTTCCCACATACTTTGCCAGTCTGCATTTAATAGCCAGTGGTAACAGTAAAAGTCAGTTTAGCACCGAAGTCCAAGCAGGCATAAAACCAAAAATGTTTGCTTGAGAATATGGCCATGGGCGAGGCTTAAGCAACTCAGCCAATGATGTGGCACTCAGGATCGGAGCAGAGCACCCTGGGTAGAGCCCAGATGAAACACTAGGAGGTGAAAGGGAAAGTGGTGATTTGTCATTAAGACTTTTCAAAGAAAGGCCAATGCCAAGGGTCCAATTTATGCTTGTTATAATTTCACCCCAATCGATCCCCCATGCACTGAAACACATTCTTCTTCCTCCAGGTATCCGAAGCACACCACACAAGTTGAAGTATGTGATTAAATGCAAAAATATCACTCACAATAGCAAACGTGTTTTTTTAATGTTGCTATAAAGGTTCTACTTGGATTTTTCAATTAATCATGCTGACAGAAATATTTTTAAACATTAATTGTTATAACCAGTCTCTGTTTAATGTGTTCAGCATCTTTTCAACAGCATCTACACTGATGTTTGTCATGCAATATGTTTAGCAACTACCTCACACTGAATGTAATCTATTTTGGCTTTGAATCTGGGTTGTTTCTGGCCTCATTAATACTGAGAGAAGGTGAGGAAAGCCTTTTTCATTGTGACTGCCAGGTACAGTTTCTCTTGGCTCGTGTAGCCTTTGTAAAACATGCTCTCATAAAACCAAAATCAAACACTCCAATTCTTGAATGGGATGTTGGAAAATTATTTACAGGCAAATAAAAGTTGCGTGCGACCATGTAAAAAGCCGCCCAGTTTTGGAGTATGGTTCTGTTTAGCAGAAATCATTTTCACCTCGAAAATTTGGAAGCGTCGACTGTGATTTGCTGCAGACTCTTGTTAATCCCTTGCACACACTTGAAAGTTGATCATCTAAATTTAACACAGTAAGCAACTTCAGCAGACGACAACAAGCAAGATTTTTTTGTGTGTATACAGTTTATTGTTCGTGTGTAAAAGTGTGCGAGATACATTACTGTTTTATTTAAAGAATTCAGAGGAGACACGCTGCTCGATACCTTCCAGCCCGCGCACACAGATGTGCATCATCACTGGTTGATTGTTGGTGACCTTGGCTGATTGAACTGGTAAAGGGCAGCCAGTTGTGCAGCTGGGCCGACTGTCTGGCCTGGCCATGGCAGTGGGGAGCTAAGGGAAGGAATGGTAGCGTGACTGCGACAGACCGTTGAACAGCCATATCTTGACCCCAGCAGACACACTCCCAAGTCTCCGCACTGTGCTGCACTTGTTTCCCTGGCAGAAACGGCCGAGACAAAAGAGCAAGGAACTTCCCCAGACCTTCATTTGGGGTGTTTGGACAACTCTAAGGCCCCCACAGTGCCCCCAGGGGCCTCTCAGCTGGCCTGGAGAGTGAGAGCGACCAAGAAATAAGGCAAAGCAGTGAACACTGAGCAATTACAAGGGGAAGTGTGTGTGTGTCTGCAAGTGTGTGTGTGTTAGTGTGTGTTGTGAGCTATGGGGTGATGAGGAATCTATGACATCATTGTTACAGGGAATTTATAAAACCCATTTGTCACATGTATAGCTGCAGTAATTCAGATTTCTAATTAGAATTTACCAAATAATGAACAGTAATTTACTCTGACAAAGCTGCAGTGTCTCCCTTTTTTGCATATTAATTGATGACATGAATTTAGAAGATAAATCTTGCTTTTGCTTTATTAGTTTGGGAAAAGCCTTCCTTTTTATCGACCGTGTCTATGACTTTTATGGACAAATAAAGTCTGTTTTACTCTATTATTATCACTCAAGTATACAGGAAGCATGCATAAAAATCAAATATTTGCGTAGTTTATGCAAGCAGGATGGTCATATCCAAAGTTTTATAGAACTATGACTCATGGTTTCTCCATTGCATGTTTATTTGTTTGTTTATTTGTTGGCCATACATTTTGGTGGATAATGACCCACCTCTGCGCACCACATAAAGCAAAAGGGGAAACATTTGTAATGGCCAATGCGTAGTTTATTTTTCCAGCAAAAGTAACGGCCAAAACAGTGAATAAAGCAGACTGCTACTCCCTTGTGAACAGAAACAAAACCATCAGTCAAGGGAAACCAAAGTGAGCCTTGTCCCATGGATGTCTATAAGTGTTTATAATTATCCACATATGGAGGGACAGAAAGAAATTGTAATGCTTTTGGTAAAGAGGCTGTTGTTGAGTCGAGATGTCGAGGCTTTAAAGAAGTAGTTGAAAGGGTGAGTCAAAAAGTCATCAAAAGAGGTTTTTAGTAAGAGGAGAGACAGAGAGGAGAAAGGTTTGGGTGTAGTTACATGAACGCAGCTTGGCCTCGTTGGATGACAAATTGTCCAGCAGCGGGACAGGACGGTTCAGCCAGCTGGTTGGCCCCATTGGCGGGTTGATTGATGGTGTTGATGTTCTAAATCGGCCGCCAACACACCGAGTACAGGAATCGTAATAGCGCAGCTTTAGATTGGCCCTGGAGATAGCAGGAAGTGGATGGGGGGATGTAAGGAGGGGCAACTGCAGGGGAAAAAGGACAAGTTCCCATGCATACATACCGGGATATGAGATTTAAACTGCAGCTGCTGGTTTAAAGAGTCCTACAGTCCACAGAGTTTAAGTTAAAGAGGTGAACACTGTATTTGCTCAAAAAGGTTTAGGGTTAGTGAAACTGTATCATCTCCCTAACTGTTTAACCATCCTGTTAGTAGTTGCACAAATGGCGTGTTGTATATTATATCACCTAAGCATCTGCCCTTGCTTAGTCATTTCTCAACAATACATGCAGGGTCATCATTACTTAGGCAAAAAAGCTTTGGGTCAAGGCGCAATCATTACTGTCAAAAAGAGGTCAGAGCCGGTGCTCTCATGTCCGCAATCGTACGACCAACGCGTCCACAAGATGAGTATGGGGGAGGTGTGTTGCTAAAAAACGTACAACTTCCCACTAATTGTAACAGGAGCCCCTTTATCATAGTTACTGGCTCTCTGAATAACACACTGTACCTTTGATCAAGAGCAAGGCAGTCTGGGATTGTGTGGGAGGTTCTCAGATCCCGACACACGCAGAGGGGAAAGACGGGGCAGTTCGGGGTTACACTGGATCCTGTCCACAGTCGTTGCAGAAGATAATGAGATTTTAGATTTTCCTAAACGTTCAAATTGTGCCAAAGTAATTTTCAAGAAAGATTATGGTTCATTATTAGCAACGAAGTTAATGGGACCCACCCACCTGCTTAGGAAAGATGGTTGGAGAGGATAACCTGGTCTTTTGATCCAGAATGAGTCATTTAATCAACATCAGTGTATTTGTTCTGTAGCTAAACATTCAGTTAATCCCCCCCCCAACCAAAAAAAAAGTATTTGTAACCACTAACTTCAAAGAATACTATACATGTTGACATACCTAAGACTCAAATTCAGTGGCATTGTATTTTTGCAGTTTCTTTTATAAGGCTGCAGATTCCATTTTCCCAGACAGACACAAACACCATGTGCATGCAGGTGTTTTATAGTCATTTCCCAAAAAAATCCTCTCATTTAATAAAGTGCACACTTTTTAAATGCTTTTAACTCTGTGAAGAGATGATAAAGAGTTTAAAATGGTGTAACTTTGAGTTGACCTGTTCAGTGAAACACCTCTTCTCTTCCATTATGTGAACATCCATATCTGAGAATAATAAGTGTTTAAAAAATACCATACCTGGTAATATCACCAGTAAAACTGCACGCTGTACACAGCAGCAGTATGAAGAGGTTAGTCCCCAGCTCTAATGAAATAAAATCCAGCTGATTCTAGTTAGTAATAGAATCATATGGGTATAAAGACTGGCAATGTCACTGAGCTTTAATTTTAGAAACGTTGTATGTTCATATTGACCTGTTCATCTTTCTTTGGGAGAGTGCATTACTTTAAAATAAACGTGGGCTATCATCTGCAAAGAGGAGTTTAACACAAAGTATTTTCACTTGCAAGGTAGGCTGTAGTTTTCAAACTATGAGCATGATGATATCTTTGTGATGATCCTCAAGTTTTTCTACTGAGTCTATTCATTAGCCTTTGTAAAGGGCCAGAGAACACAGAGTAGTTCTGGCTGGCTGGTTGGGGGAAGATAATGGGCGAGAAGCCAGGGAGTCGTCTGTAAGAGCTGTTGTTGAGCTGACGTTCTTCTGGCCTTGGGCCGCTTGCAGTGGCGTCTATGAACCAGTCCCATTGTTTACAGCCTTACATGCGCAGACATAGGCCTACACACACACACACTCAGACATAATGGCCCATCACGTGTGCTTGCACATACAGCAAGTGAATGCCTGGCACCAAGTCTGCACAGTAATTCAATAAAAATATAATTCTTAACTAAATGTGCAATGAGCAGCGTTTGGCAAATTACTTTTAAATCCAATACTAGTACACAGTACTTGCTAAAAAGTGAATACTTTACTTTACAAATTACTCAATTGCAAAAGTAATTGGAAAGATACTTTCCATTACTTTGCATGGATCAAATACTCCACACCCACATCGCATCTTCTGCATTTAACATGTATAGACATAGAGAATGAGAAATTGTGAATTCACAAGAAGCTAGCTTGCTGTTTGAGGATATTTACTGACCATCAACAGCTAGCTTAAGCTGCAGCTTCCCTCACCATCCAGCTCTGAAAAAAAACCCAGGTGATTCATGGATGTATGTAGCTTTACCAGTGACACATATTTCCCTCAGGCTAACACGTCCTGGATCAGTGTCACTGACAAAATTATGGAGTATTGTAAACAAACAAAAGTTAAAAAACACAAACTCCCTGCATTGTTTACATCCATGTTTAATTACTAGCTGTTAGCTCAAACCAAATCAAAGTTTTATTGTCATGTATAATCATACACAGTACAACGTATCATGACATTCTTAGGTCTCCAGAAAGAGTTGAACAAATTCAAATAAAACAGAAATATGAAACAGAACAAAAATGAATGGTGGAACAATGAACAATATAGTCAGTAATGATTTTCAATGTTGAGTGTGAGTTTCAGAAAAAGGAACCATTAACTGGTGCATAACTGCAATATAAGGTGTCATAAGTATGACAGTGATGTATGGCAGGTGGATGTATTGTAAGTTATATGTGTGTGTAAAGTTACTGGTTAAGAACCAAAATAGCCTGAGGGAAGAAACTCCTCCTCATCCTCTGT
The DNA here is from genome assembly GCF_004916995.1 of Morone saxatilis. Lineage (NCBI taxonomy): Eukaryota > Metazoa > Chordata > Actinopteri > Moronidae > Morone > Morone saxatilis. The sequence continues at coordinate 14,196,635 of NW_023340268.1, forward strand.
CTTGGCCTTCAGGCAGCGGTAATGTCTCCCTGACCGCAACCAGAGAGGCAGAGAGAAGACTCTGTTGTTGGGGCGACTGAGGTCTTTAATGAATCTCTTGGCCCTCGTCCTCCACCTTCTGATGGGGCTGAGAGTTGACATCTGATGTTGGGTTCTGCTGACCGCACCACCCTGTGCAGGGCCAAGCAGTTCCTTTTAGTGCTGTTCCCAAACCTGGTGGTGATGCTGCCAGTTAGAACACTCGCTATGGTGAAGGTATTAAATGTCAAGTCATCAAGGTGTCAGTGTGAGAGACCCATGATAAGACAGACATGGAGGTATCTGAAGGTGTCCACCCCTGTCCATCAGTCTCCCTCTTCCCTGCGTTTCTTGCCACATTGCCGCCACTTGTAGAACAATGGAATTGTGTAAAAACATTGCCAGTAATGGATCTTGCGATAACTGTGTGCTGATATGTATGCACGGTACACACAAAACAGGGACTACTCGTAACAACATGGCTCTATAGTGCTGCTAGTGGGGAAAAACTCCATAGGGTACCTTTAACATTAACATCCCATCGATGCCCTGGTAAGACAGCAAATAAACTTTATTCATAAATGTTGAATTAACCGAGATTTACCCTATAGTAACTGTAAGGAATCAGTGAATGGTAACACTATACATGAAATGTAAATCCCTTCCAACAGGAAATAAGAAATAAAATACATCCTTTTTTTTGTCAACATAATGTGTTGTTTATTTTGAATGTATGCGAATGTCAAACATTTACTGTCAGTGTATTTCATTACTTTATTTAAGTATCCACTCCCAGTAAAACCAGATAAGTTTATTTAACTCAAAAAATTGTTGAAACTGATTTCATCAAGATTTTTAAGTAAAACAAACTCAATTTTGTAAGTTAAAAAAAACATTTCAAATAACTTTTGTAATTTTCATTGAGAATGACTTTTATTTCTACTGTGAAAACAAAATACATAATAAAAAGTTATTAATCAGGAATGATTCTGTAATCTTACAAAACTAAGTGTCACTAGTAGTGTCACTTAAAATTACAAATAAAAGCAGCTTAATCAAGAATATTTT
>NW_023340268.1:14197731-14198244 GCF_004916995.1 Morone saxatilis
TTACTTAAAAAAATGTATGTAATCAGTTTCCACAATTATTTTTAGTTAAATGAACTTACATTGTAACTTAGATGCTAAAGATTTTTATAGTTATATTGTTGCAACTCAAAGATGCTTTTACTAGTAATTTTATTAGGCCAAAATCTGAGTTATCACGTTGACAAACAAATAAAAGAATAAAGTGACACTGTCTGATCCATAGCACAACTCATACATGCACCTACACGCTGTCCTCCCTTTTTCAGAAGGCTTTTCAACCACCCGGTGTATGATCCACTCTCTGGACATGTGTGCAGAGGTGTAATTTTCACCCTTTCCTCCTGAATTAGGACACCCCCTACCACACACACACACACACCGTTCACCCTGGATTCTTGGATAATTTTGGTCACTTTTCACCCTTGGCAGACTAGTGCTGTACAAATGACAGACGCAGAGCAGGCCTTGCAGCTGTGTTTCTGAGCCCTTACCCACCCCCTAAGAGGTACACATTCATACAAACACACACACACA
>NW_023340268.1:14198344-14212348 GCF_004916995.1 Morone saxatilis
GTGTGTGTGTGTACACGTGTGTGTTCATGTATGTGTGTGTTTGACTGTCTCTTTCTCCTTTATCTCGTTCTCCCCATGTCTCTCTCTCTCTCTCTGCCCCCTCCCTTTCCCGCTCTTGTCCTCCTCCTCTCAGATCCTTCTTCCTCGCCATGATTTCACAGACCTCCACTTACTCCATTGTGCTGAGAAACAAAAAATAAAAGAAACACAATCGCCTTGTCCTCTTTCTCATCTTAATAAGCAGCTCCAAGTTTGATAATTACACGTTCAGCCCGCCGCATGAGTTTCTATGCAGTGTTCACATCAAGGAGAAAGCCATTGACTCCGCTGTTGAGGGGAGCAACTATTAGGAATGACTGACAACTGTCCCCCTCCCCCTTTGGTCGTGGAGGCTGTAAAAGTGAGAACAGCGCCGATCAATTCTGTCTCCTCGTTAGGGAGTGTGTCCCTGAACACCACCATGTAACTATCGGAACAGCCAGCGGACCACATACGTTGCAAGGCCCATAATCCATTCCATAACCTATCGCCATGTGCTGCCGATTAATGGGGTTTCTGCGGAGCAAGCGCCGAGGAGACGGCCAGACTGAGGGTTTTCTTCTGTGGCGGAAGCCAATCTGTTTAGGATTAGGGGAATAACTGGTGTGGCTGACACCGATGCATCCAACATGCAGGGCTAAGGAGGAGAGAAGGGAAGAGGAGAGAGAAAAGAGGAAGAAGTGCAGTGAATGTGTTGACAGGGAGTTGATTGTGTTTTGGCAGGGGTCTGGTCATTGGTGGTGGTTTGAATCTATAACTGGTGACTGTCTTGGGAGTCCAAAATCTGAGAGGCATCTGTGGTTGTTTAGTCCACTGCACTTCATTTATAGAAAGCATCTTCATTCCTGTAAGAAATTATGTTATATTAATTTATATTTTGGCTGATTATTGCAACTTCCAGTTATTCATAACAGTTTTGGAGTATCATCTTATCCGAGATCATCAAAATAAAGGAAACACTGTTCTCCTGTCTTCTGTTTCCAGACTGTTTGAAGCAGAGACATACCTTATCTGACTCCTCCACACAGAGAGGCCTTCTTTTGTGAACCAGTGGCCCACTCAGCCATTATGATGGCAATCTTGATGATTAAAGACCCGTGGAGCAAACTGGGCTACCTGTTGCCATGATGTCATGTCTAGTCTAGAGCCACTGCAATGATTAAGATTTAAGGCCATTAGAGAACTTTACTGGATGCTGTTTGTGGAAAAATATCAATTAGCACTTGGCTACAAAAAAGCAGTTTATGTTTTGGATCTAATGTTCTGGCTCTTAGTGAATATTTAGGGGCACATATAGGTGCAAATGCTTTTTTTCTTTCTTTTGGGATAGCTAATGTATAAGAAACAGCTGTTTCTTGAAACCACACTTTTGTATCCAGACTTGACGCAACCAATTATCACTCTTGGATTAAAAGAATCAGCTCTTCAGCTCTTGGCTCTTGGGGTAGTGGTGGATGTCTGGGTTTGGATTAAATAGCAAAGTGCCATATTAATCTAACAGTAGAGAGTTACAATTAGTTTGAGAAATTGGGTACATCTGAATTTATGAAGACTATATTTCAACCATTTCCCAATAAAGTTTGCTGCCATTGCTGTCAAATTGATTGAAAACAGTAGTTACATAAAACATGTTTTATGAAACTCTACGTGGAGCAGCTCTAAGACAACTACTGTTGAAGCTGCATTAATGCATATTTTTATGTTAACAACGGAAGAAGTGTTTACCTGTCTGTCTGCTTATAGTGCAAATAAACCGAGAATGTTCCCCTTCCATCTAAGCAGCATTTTAAAGTATTTTAGCTCATTGCAGATGCAGCCTGCAGCTTTACTGTTTTGGTTACAATCTCACAGCTTCCATCAACCACATTTCCTGCTGTAGCAGGAGGCTGTTTCAACACAAATGCCCAGATAGACTGACAAAGTCAGTTACCAGCTGATGAGCACAGTGCTGCATTTAGCAGAGAAAGAGTCAGGCATAAAAGGCAGATATTGCCCTCACGGATAGGTGGTGACCAAAACAGAGCTACAAGGAGAGTAAATACTGGACTAGACTTAAACGCAGTTCTAAATTAATGTTGCTCTCTAACTGCTGGATAGATAAACAGGTAACATTGATAACCTGTTTGCCATTTCAACTTAATAAAGTGAAAATATATGCCAGTGCTTTAACATAAAATTATTTCTACTCTGCATTAATAGATTATTAATAGTGACCACAGGTATCACTGGCATAATCTTTATCCCTATGGAGATTCTATTGAAAGAAATGTCTTAATATTAGGTCATGAGGTGTTGAAAAGCTGTCAAAGAACCTTGGAATCTAGAGAGCAATATTAGGTGAGGCAGTCAGTCCAGAAAGCATAAAGCACACAACAATGCTAACTTGTTCATTTGTCTTCACTTCCTCGTAGTGCATCATGCAGATTATTGGCCACTATTAGTTACGATGCTTAATATATACAACTTTTTGTTATTTGTTTGGAAATATAAATGGATGCACAAGGTTAAAAACTGAGGGTGAGTCAAACAGGCCAACACTCTTTAAAGAGGTGAGAGGTGACTCAAAGTGAAAAGTAGAGCGAGGAGGTTTAAGAGAAGATGCAGAGCAAACAACCATTTAGTAGAAAGGTTTTTACAGGTGTGTAGACACACACACACGCTGCTCTTTATGTGCAGAAACCCCTGTGATAAGTTATTGCTTGTTTCCTCACCTCACTGCACAGTCATATGGGTTCATAGGACCTGCTCAGCCCTCCTCTGCCCTCTATGATCACAGTTTGCCACAGCTTCACCTCCACCTCTGCAAACCACAGTGAGGGGCATCCATATGTATGGGTGAACTGACAAACATAATACGGAAGGAATTATTTTTCTTTCCTCCTCTGTCTTTATTTTATTCATTCACCATACATCTTCCTCTCACCCTCTCTCTTTTCCTCCCTCCCTCGTCCTCCTCTTCAACCTTCTCACAGGTGGCTGAGCCCCAGCCTCACGCACATGGAAGCGGGCTCTTCTCATCGCCCGGGGCCTCGGCCTCTGAAGCACTCCTCTGGGAGATTCCACCAGAGACCCAGGCTCGCAATGCAAATTTACAGCCACACTCGAAGTGAAAAATCTGAGAGACTGTGGCCCTTGGAACATTTTTTTTCACACAAGAGACACACGCAGTATGTAACACAGATACCTACGCACGCAACTTAGACACCCAACAAAGCACTCGCCTTCTCCTCCTTCGTCCTCCGTCCTCCCTTAGGGCAGTGTTGTTTTTGGCTTGGGCTGGGACATATGTCACTGGGGAGCATGTGTAGTGCCTGGTTAATTAGGGCTACCTCAAAGCACGCATAAAAACGGAGGCGATATTTATTAGGCAGCATTTTAGCTGCTTGTCATGAGTGCGTGTCGACGCTGTAAAACAAAGTTTGAATGAGTGAGTCAGAAAATGTTCTGTAACTAACCATCGCTACCCCGCTGCTCACGGAGAGATTGACATTTCAAGCTTCTTTGCTTCAATTCATAAATACATCCTGGTGCCGTGCTCCGTATACACTCTCACGGAAGATGTATCCCTCTCCCAGTAGTATTTATTTGTTGTAATCAAGCGGACAGAGCGATGTTTGTCCCCTAGTGCTTGCTGTACATGTCTCCTCTTGCAGCAGAGGTACAACACTGTTACACACCAGAAGCGTCTGTTAATGTGTGATAATTTACGATGTCCATTTTGAGGTGGTCATGTAAAAGCAGACTTGTTTAATTTTGTACTGAAAGCTAATAAATCCCTGATGTAGTGTGAGTTAGTGTTACTGTAACTGTGATGAAAATTAGTAACACGCAGTCAGTGTTGATACACTTCAGAAGTGAAAAGAAATTTAGTATCAATGTGTGCTGAAATGATATATTCATACTCACTTCTTCAGAAGGGTAAGAGTGTGCGGTTGGCAACAGTATAGACAGGTTTCCTGTTTACAGTCCAGGATGTGCACACAGCAGAGGGGTGGAAAAACATTGCCACAATGCCATGATTGCTTATATATGGACATTTTCAGTATATAAAAGTAAATCAACTCTCTGGAATCTTGTAAAATTACTGTTCAGCTAAAATCTTCATGTGGCACAGATCCTCCCTTCTCCTTCCACTTTTTTTTTTAACTATGCTAAACACTGATAGTCATCTGTTGGTTCCAGCTAATGTTATCTAACATGAGACATGGAATTCCAGGGAGCTAGTAGTAGTGAAAATCTTAGTTGAGACTACACAAACTACAAAAAGCTCTTGCAAGTAGTAAGAATCACCTGGGTGTATCCCACTACCCATTAACTGTTAATGGGTAGCACAGATTGAAAGCACAGAATACCCTAACATGCTGGGTGCTATGCCATTATTCTGAAACCGTAAAATAACTGAAAACCTTTTTTTCTTAGCTAAATACCTGGTTCATGTAAATGACCAGAGCCATCACACTTTGAGGATGATGACGGCTATTCAGAAATTTACAGTATGGGTGAAGTCACAGAGACTACGTCCATTTTTAATTATACAGTCTACGGGAATCAACAACCTGCGTAAGTTTCCAACGTACATATTTATTTTAACCCAAACCATGATCTTTTCTTAAACCTAACCAAACTGAGACCCTTTCACAACGGTAACCACATATTTGTTATTGTTACTATGACAACAAAGGTCAATTGACTTTGTCCTTCCCGCACGTCCAAAACTCCAGGGAGGGTGTGTATTTTTTGGCTTTTGGAGCAGTGGGCTTTTGTTAACGGGATCGGACAAATGGGCTTTCGGTCCATTGGGACATTTTTCGAATTATGGGGGTCTCGGAATAATGGGTCGTTGTTGTTCGTATTAGACGTCTAGAGTGTGTATAGGCAAAGCTAACCTATAAGAAACTCCTTTCACACCTTTTAGACAATTACAAATGCATGAAACAGGGTTGAACGGAACATGTCCCAAAAAAAACCCCTCCAAGATCCACTATTTTGATGGAAATGTTTCCTTTTCATTCTCTTTTTTATTGTTTTTTTAGCTGATGTAAAACCCAAGAGTATTTTTTAATTTTCTTTCCTTCTAAAGTGGAATTCCAGAAAGAAGTAGTCCATCTGAGGAAAAACAAACATCCGCCACTTTTTTCAGACCCTTCAATGTGACATTGATGCAGCCTGTCACGCACAAACTCTTTGTCACCTGTTTGTCTTCCTCCAGTGAACACAAAGACTATTGTTTTTGGTTGTGTTTGGAGTATTTTGGCCACTTCACACCTGTCATTCACATCTATCCCAGCCTGTACATTCAGCAGCGTGAAGGGAGGGTCATTTTTTTCTTCTGTGAACTGCTCTCATTTTCCCAGTGAATGGACAAATATGTGATTGTCCAATTTATACAAAAGACCAACTACCTAATAATTGTTCCCACAAAGACAGATTCATGGACAGCCACAGATGTGTCCTTCCCATGAATGACTTTGACGTTAAGCTGAGAGTAGATTGTTGTACTAAATGCAGTCATATCATAGCTGAATTGTTTGTTTTTTTCCCACTATATTGCATGTCTACAAAAGCTCCTATAACACTGTAGTGTGACCTGGTTGATTCAAGGGTTTTGGTTTCATGATTCTTGGCCTGGAGGAGAGTGGGTTGTGGTTAGGAGTGAGGGTGCCAACAGAGGCCATGTGATAGGCATTACCTCAGAGCGAGGGTCCATGGAGATGATTACACGTTAAGAGCTTTTTAATGCTCATTAACACTTATGGCTCCTCTCAGGCCTGGGATTAGATCCTACTTCTCCCTTTTGCTGACATGAAGCTGTACCAGGAATATAGGGGATTAAAACAGTGCACAAAAAAAAAAAAAGTGTTATATTTAAATGGAATTCTTCAGAAATTCCTCTGAGGTTTTGATACATTAGTAAGTGTTTGTATCATTCTGACACACCTGAGTGCCACAATATCTAGATATTATCCAGACCCTCTTAAGCCTCCATAAACATTGAGTTAGTATGCTGCTACTGGCATTTATATAAAACCACTTAAATACTCAACACACATTACATTGCACATTAAGCACAATTTTTCACAGAAAGACTGAAAGCAGAGCTTTCCCTAAGAGCTGTAAACATGTTTTTTTGTAACATTATACTCAAGTTTACCACATATTTTCCAAAGTTTTAAGCAGAAGATGGAGATGCATCATGGACATGTGGTTCCGGTCATTTCTCTGCAAATTACAATAGTCTGTTGTTACCAGGATTAGAGGAAAATATCAAACTTGCTGAGTGTTGTTAGGGACATGCAGTAATTGTTAATACAGTACTGTCGTAATATACTTACTAATAATACGGTATTTTCCACCTTGCGTGCATGCATAAATGCGATTATGGTGGGAGCAGCATGATCACCTACTAGAATTAAACATAGTTCTATTACACTATTTAAAATTATTACTCTGTCTCATAATTTTATGAGCCACCATTCAACGTTTTTCTCCAGTTTTCTCCATTCCATTTTAACTTCATACCTCCTTGGCTCTGGTAATTTAGCATAAAAAAATAATTAATGATGGCCACATGCTTCACTGAAGAAACATTAGAAAGATGGAAAGAAAGCTCTATGCTTGTCACTAACTCTAACAGGGAGTTGTTGAAATTAAAGACATAATTTCTGGTAGACGTGTTACATATATAAATATGATTCTTCATGCCATTCTCCTTGCTAAAACCTCCGTTTTACAGCAGTAGCCTTGTTGGTTTTTCTAGTGGCATGATTTGGCCTTCACAGATTGGTTTTAGGATACAAAATGAGGCCAGTAAATTCTGCCAGGCCGTAAGAACTTGAGACTTAGGTCTTCACCAAACCATAGCACTGACCCAGACGCTAATCACGGGTTGCTAAACCAAGTCATGATAGCTGGTGTATTTATGAATGTGCAAAATCAACAGGGAGACTAAGTGAAAATAGTTGGTTACCATCTACTTCCTTTGCCTCATTTTTATTATCCGACACAGAGATTCATTTTGTCAGCTGTCAGTGATGCCTTATGTTTGATGGCGTATCAGGTGTAGCTTATGACGCATCACTCATGTTACTTGATACCTGAAATAAGACAGAGCTCAGAGTATTCTCAATTAATTTGATAGCAGGAGATTCTTTAAAACCACAAAGATATCCAACTTAAAGAAAACAGTTTAACATTTTAGAAAGTTAGCTTTTTTACTTTCATTCCAAGAGAAAGATTAGAAGACTGATATCAGACTGTCTTGTCTTTCTGTTAGGTGTGGAGTTGGTGTTAGATCGTGTTTACCTAGCTTTGCATAAAGTCTGGAAGCGGGAGAAACAGCAAGACTCTGTCCCTCTAAAGGTCTCTTATTTACATAATGTATCTTGTTTGTTTTATTCTTTACATACCATCTTTACATAAGCAACAATTTTTAGTTTGTCATTTTTGGGGGCGAGTCACATGTTTGAGCTATTTCTTAACAAAACTGTAGTTTATGTATAATTAAGATACATTTAGGCATTTCTGGCTATAGCATAGGTGGACAGATCCTCTCGGTCAGCACAGGTTTCGGTCTCTGTTGGGGCTGTCATTTATTATGACAATGACTTGGCTGCAGTGAGTAAAAAGATGATAGATGATAATGACAAAAATCCAGGATCATTCTTAGTTTGTGTAAGGGTGTTGTTAACTAAGCCACACTAGTTCTTGCAGTACCCACGCTATTTCCCTTCCCCGTCTGCTTTTTGCTTTAGCATGCTAGTAAAGTTTGCCACCGCACTGTAATGAAGTAACGTTTAGCATTTGTTGATAGAACGTAACTCTGCCATGAAACCACAAATTGTCCTTCTTACATTGTATTTTCAGGTTAACATTTAGTAGCATCTATTAGCAGGATTGGAAAATAATATGCATAACTATGATCACCTTTAAACAAGAATCACTGTGCTTTTGGATTATTTTTGGGGAAGAAGCGAGGGAGTTGCAATCTGCAATTACACCGCTAGGTGCCACTAAATCCTACAGACTGGACCTTTAAATAAATAAAAATGACAAATTAATCACATGATATAGATAAATGAACAACAATTCAATAACAAATTTGTAAACTGAATTCATTATAATAAATGATATGAAAGTGGGTCAATAAACCCAGGGTGGTTCATTTACCACCCTGACTTTGAAGATGTGAAAGAGTTTAGCTGGTAATCCTTTACTACAGGTAGTACATAATGACTGTAAACACCACAACATTTCTGTGTTAAAGTACACATTTATTATGGTGTTGACAGAGCACAATACAAGTAACACTATTATGATACTAGGGTATCAAACATAATCTGCAGCATTAACAATCATTTTAAATTGGAAAATTTAAAAAAATCACAATACATGGCCACAGTACAATCCTCACAGTTGTCCTCACACTATTGTGTCATGAAACTAATGTGTAGTCAGAATAACACACATGGACAGTGGCTGTAGTAATTAGGATACTATTCATTTCTTTTGTGGGTTTATTATGTCTTTACCAGGAATAATGGCTTGACTATTCATATCACACTTACCATCCCCACATCCTGGTGTTTAACGTTACATTACATACTGTGCTATGTGCATAAGGAAAAAGTTCATTATTTTAAGACCGTTAAAGCATAAATACGGTTATATCTACAATTATGCAATATAACAATAGCAGTGTTTACCAAACAAACAGTACAATCCTGACAACATGGCGGTGTAAACTAAATGATTGTCAGTTCTACAAAAACACGGCTTGATATAAACTTCACATTCCTTCTACTACTTCACTACATGTTCAAGCACTTCATGAGCCTCATGTCAATGCTATTAGATGAAAGCCGTTGGGCCTAATAAGTCTAGAATTCTAGTTTATCTGAGTTCAATCTCCTCCAGGGGTCACACAAGGTCAGATCATTTACATACTGTAACAGCTTCTTCCTACTTTGTATATGAGAGGAGTCTACCCAGTTGACGGGTCCAATTTAGGGTCTAAAGTGCAGTTGAAATCACCTGCTATAAGAGCCTTCCCTGGAAGAGAAGCAATTAATAAAAAATACATTTTCAAAGAATTTGGGATTGTCATCGTTTGGGGCATATACATTAATCATGTTTCTTTTCATTTATCAATGTATCCTGGAAAATCAGGTACCTACCCCCTATGTCATGGATGACGTCCACTTTAAAGGGTATCGATAGTAGGAGGCTGATATTACTTGCCCTGGCCATCTCCTTTTTATCTTTATCACTTCATCTGACAGTAAATGGGTTTCTAACTAACAATTTGATATGTTTAACCCTACGGAGTACTTGCTTCATTTTAGACAACTTCAAACCTCTAACATTCCAGGATGTAAACTTCAAGTTTAGATTAGAAGACAAAATAAAATCAAGTATGAACATTTTCAACCAGGCCATATATGTAATAGGAAGGAATGATGTAAACTGTAATCTCATTCTTAAAACAATTGGATTGTATGTCGTTATCCCACATTACAAAATAAAATGTACATTTATAACCCCTAAACTAGTCCCAGCACTGTCTCCCCAAACAAGACGGTGTACCTTCCCTGGTAACATTAAGAGCGAGCTGGACGCCCAACTGATCCACTAACAATGAGGAACAGTTATGAACTGACGAGTCACACAATAAACAAACCGCCCAACTCAATCTGCTTAATGCAATAAGCGAACAAAATATACGATATATGTAAATGCGTATCTGTCTGGTGTGTGGGATTAAAACCACATCAGCGTATAGTGACAATCAGGTGCAGCCTAAGAAAGCATTGTTACAGCGTGCATAAGACATACAGTACCTTTTCTTAGTAGGTGAAAAACAAAGTTCAAGTTGAATGTTCAAGTTGAATGTTCAAGTCGTCTGCTGCCGTTGAAAAGTCCAGTCACTGACAGAGGTCATCCCAGTGTAATCCAGCCTGGTAGGTTTCCAGTTCTTTGATAAACTACTCCACACCTGCAGGGTCAGCAAACACGCGATGTTTCCCTTTGTGGAGCAGCCTGAGTTTAGCAGGGTAAATGATACCGTAGTCTATCTTCAGGTCCCGTAGTCGTTTCACATCATCGAATCGCTTTCTTTTCTTGTGCAGCTCAGTGGAGATGTCATGTTGCCTTTCTTTCTGGCCACCTGCATGACTTGGATCTTGTCTTGGAAGTTTAAAAACTTCATTATCATGACTCGCAGAGCAGAGGATTGTGGCGCACCTGGTAGTCTATGAGCTCTTTTGATAATCAGCAGGGCAGGAAAGGTCTCGGGTCCCAGGACGTCAGGTAGCCACTTTTCCAGAAAAGCAGTTGCATTGCCCTTTTCAACTTTCTCCTGAAGATTCACTAGTCTGAGATTTGAATGACGGCTCCTGTTTTTCCAGGTCATCCACCTTACAGGTGAGCTCAGACACCTGCTTCTCCAGTATCGTGATTCTGGTTCTCTCACCAAAAAGCCATTATGCTGCGGTTAGTAGCCTCTGATAGACAGGGCAGAGAAAGACCCTATTGTGGTCAGATGGCCCTAGAGGTGGGAGTGGGGATGCAGTATAGGCATCTTTGACAGTTCATAACAGATGTCTAACCCTCAAGTTCCACCAGATTTTAAGCAGAGAAACACACAGTTTAGTTTCCTTTTTAAAGATGCCCCCCTTGTGAGACACCCTCAGTGGGCTTTGAAGACATGCAAATCATGGAGCTATACCATGACACGGACGCAAAGTTATAAAGCTGTGCCTGGTGGAAGTAAGAGTTAGGTAAAGTTTTTTTTTTTTTCTGATACTGGTGCTAAAACGATACTTTTGAAATGGTAGCTCAGCATTTTAAGGTAGCTACTAGATAGTGGTAGGCTACCTTCTGCCAGAGCAATGTAGAAAGAGTTGCTGTAATGTTAACTAGCAATGGCACATTGTGGTGATGCCTGTTTTGCCTGTTACGGCCACACCACATAGCAACTATTTCAGTAGCTGGCTCTGGTAGTGGGTTTTGGTACCCAACTGATGTCTAAGGTCTTATTTTTCCTGGTAGGGCAGTCAACATACTGATAGTATGTGCACAGTTATTAAAATCCCCAAAGTTAAACTTGGGCTGACTGTGGGAGGTTAAATATAATCTCTGGTGTGTTATTACAATTTGCCTTGTGAATGGGTGAATGAGAAGATGAGGAACATTTGAAAAAACTCCCTGGGCAGATGAAAAGGTGGAAGAGAGACACAGCAGCTCAGTGCCAGGGCTACACATGTGCTCTCTCACCACAGTTTCCTGACACCACTCATTCCTGATAAGGAGACAAACGCTGCCCCCAAAAGTTTACCGGTGATGTTGGGACAGTCCGGATATATGTGATTAAGTAACAGTAAGAATTCTCTGCTGTATCGGGTTTCACAGGCTATGCTGCCAGCAACATAGCCATTGATGTGTACTTGGGTTAGTGTAGTAAAAGTTTAAAATAATTGGAAACGTTCAATTATGCACCATAAAATGAAATCCAACAATGCAGCAGGGCAGCCACAGGTTGGGTACCAAATTATTAGTTGTATTTTTGGGTGCAAAAAGCTCTACAACTGATTACCCATCTGAAGAAATTATTATTCCTAAACTTACTGACATGATTTACATGACATGGTTAGGTTTGTTACAGATTCATAATCTTTTGATAAACATTTAGTTGATTGCCTGTCCAACTTGATTTTACTGTAATAGGCAGACACACTCTGAGCTATCTGACATGGCTATTTCTTGCAGTGTGCCGACGCTCTCCATCAATCTCCCCCTTTGACTGATGTTTACCAAGAGAATAAGGCAGGATTCATTGCAACTATTGAGTCTCCTCCTGTTTGTCTCAAGAGGCACACACTAGATCTTCTTGACCTAGATATCCCACCATACTGTAGCTGCCAGTGGAAGAGGCAATAGAACTGATGTCCTGTCTGGATTATGTCAAGAAAGCTCAGATGAGATATATACTTAAATTTAGTTTTAAGATCATTTCTGACAGAGAGCTTACGTTTGATTCATAAAAGATACTGAGCATTAAAAACCTTGCTTAAGCAGGTTCTAAGAAGCGCATTTGTAACTTGCACACCTGTGTTCTATAAATCTAACAATGCTTTCACACGTGAGTGTTTAGAATAGATTGTTATTGTCAAAATCACCTTTGGTCTCACCAGATCAGATATAACGTACATCAATATGGCATATCTCATAATCACATTACAACAGTTAAAAGAACATACACAGTGTACAACATGCCTTCTGCGCAGAAGATAAGTGCAGTTTGTTCTTGAAGTTTATTGCACTACACTGTAAACTGTTTCTCATTTATTTTATAATAAAAAAAATCTAACTGTAAATAAATAAAATTACTGCTTATTTAAAGTAAATTTCCCTTTTTTTCCAACATAAAAAGACATTGAACTGAAAATACAGCTGTAAATACTCATTTTTTGCAATATTTATTGTTTATTTAATATATTAAACAGTTAATTTTAAGTTTAATACTGTTAATACATTTCTAAAATTATGTAAAATCTGTGTCAATTGACAGTGTTTGTTAATTGACAGATATTTTGTAAAATTATGGGTGTTTTCACAACAAAAATGTTGAATAAATGTTTTTTATCAATGTATAAGCATTAGTAAACCGTCAAAATACAGTTATCACTGAGAGCAATAATTGCTGTAATTTCACAGATAATGACTTTTATTACAGTTCTATAACTTTTAACATTCACATTAAAATAATAACAATCCAATAATAACAGCTTAACTATCAAATTGTTAGGTTAGAAACCCATTTACTGTCAGCATGAAGTGGATAAAGATAAAAAGGAGGATGGGCCGGGCAGTAATATCAAGCTCCTTCCTTACTATCGCAACCCTTTTAAAGTGGACGTCATCCATGACAATAGGGGCGTAGGTACCTTGATTTTCCAGGATACATTGGATAAATGAAAAGAAACATTGTTGAATGTATATGCCCCAAAACGATGACAATCCCAAATCTTTTGAAAATGTATTTTTTATTAATTGGCTTCTCTCCCAGGGGAAGGTCTTATTAGCAGGTGATTTCAAACTGCCACTTTAGACCCTAAATTTGGAACCCGTCAAACTGGGTAGACTCCTCTCATATACAAAGTAGGAAGAAAGCTGTTACAGTATGTTAATGGATTCTGCACCTTGTGTGACACCCTGGGAGGAGAGTTTGAACTCAGATAAACTTAGAATTCTTAGACTTATTTTAGGCCCAACGGCTTACATCTAATAGCATTGACGGATGAGGCTCATTGAAGTGCTTGCAACATGTAAGTGGAAGTAGTAGAAGGAATGTGAAAGTTTTATATCAAGCGTGTTTTTGTAGAATCTGACATCATTTAGGTTTACACCGGCCATGTTGTCAGCGATTGCTTACTGTTGTTTGGGTAAAAACACTTGCATTGTTATATTGGCATAATTTGTAGATTATAACGCGCATATTTATTGCTTTTAAACGGTTCTTAAAATAATGAACTTTTTCCTTTATGCACATGAGTCACGTTATGTAATGTAACGTTAAACACCAGGATGTGGGGATTGGTAAGCTGTGCTGATTCATGAATTAGTCAAAGCCCCCATTATTCCTGGTAAAGACATAATAAACCCACCAAAAGAATTGAATAGGTATCCTATTACTACAGCCACTGTGCCATGTGGTTATCTGACTACACATTAGCTTTTCATTGACACAAATAGTCTGTGGAGGACAACTGGTGGGATTGCTACTGTGGCCATTTTATTGGTTGATTTTTTTAAATTTTCCAATTTAAAATGATTTTTAATGCCCTTGCAGGGGATTTATCGGTTTGATAACCCCTAGTATCATAATAGTGTTACTTGTTTGTCTCTGTCAACACCATAATTAAATGGTGTCTTTAACACAGAAATGTTGCTTGGGGTGGTTTACAACGT
>NW_023340268.1:14212373-14220673 GCF_004916995.1 Morone saxatilis
ATGTACTACCTGTAGTAAAGGATTACCAGATAAACTTTTCACATCTTCAAAGTCAGGGTGGTAAGGGGGGGGGGGGGGGGGGGGGGGAAACCCCTGGTTATTGACCCACTTTCATATCATTTATTATAATGTTCCAGTTTACAAATTTGTTATTGAATTGGTTGTTCATTTTATATCATGTGATTAATTTTCATTTTTATTTATTTACAGGTCAGTCTGTAGGATTTAGTGCCATCTAGCAGTGTAGTGCCAGACTGCAACTTCCTTGCTTTCAAAGTGTGAAGGAGAAACTACGGAAATCTACAGCCAGTGTTTGTGCCTTTGGACTGATAAAAATTCCTCATTCTAATGTAACAAACAACAACAGATTCTTATTGTCAGGTGATTATACACTAATGAAAACATACCTATTAATATTTATATTCCATTTCTGACAATAAATCTTCTTAAACATTATACACTAGACCTTTAATACTGAACACTTTGATCTAAACTCAAGTGACACCATCCTGACAGTATATGTGTAGTCTGGGTTAACACAAATGAAAGTATGGTAGAAAATAACTGTTGCTGTGCTTAAAGTGACCTTGTGAAAACTCAAACATACCCAGTTCACCAGTCATAAGTCATATTCAGTGTGCGGGCATGAGACTGAGGAGCAATGTATGTGAGAAAATCTGTGTGATTGTGGGTAGGCATGAGCAGACAGAGTGAAGGGGAGCTAGGAAAAGACAATAGGAGAAAGGGAGAGGCAATGTGTGCGTGAGATAAATAAAATAAGAGGATGAGTGAGAACTAAAAAGAAGGGGAGAGGGAGTGAGTAGTGGATTTGATTGGTGCATTGACATTGATTGCTCACTGACTTCCAGGCCTGCCAGAAGGCTTATCCTATTATCCAGGCTACACTGAACATGATCAGCACACACTAGCATGTGTAGCATCATGTGTCTCACTTCTATCAGTCTGTGCACATGTCCTCCTTCTACACACACCCCCAGTTCCCCTCCCCATCTTGCCATTCCCATCCTCCGATTCCATCCTTTGCAGAGACTGTTTAATGGTAACAAACTACCTGAGTGTTGGAAGCGTTGGGGGAATCAATAGGGCCCAATCCATCACCAGGAGGTGCTGGCTGGACTGGGAGAAGAGGTGGTGGTGGTGGGGGTAGTTGTATTTTAATGGCTGCTCATAATGTTCACCTCCAAGCAGCTGACTTATGGAGATTGGACAGCGTATCCTTGACCAAGGTCAGAATTGTAATGAGCCAGAATGTAAAAGCAGCTTTTATGTGTGGATCAAAAGACAGCACTGCAGTGGTAACATGGTACCAACACTGGAAAAAATAATGGGGTGGGATCTAATGGGTAGAAATGATTTGCAAATGGAACCATTGCATATAAAAATCTTGTACCCTTTAAGTTGGCAGTTTAGTTTTCATTTCAGGGTAGAAATGGAGGGTTAACCTCTGAAGCCTGACACATAAAATACTTAATGTTTTTAGAAATTTTATTGGATCAGTTACAGCTGGGAAGTACAGTTTGCAATTAAGTATGTTTGTAAGAACAGATATTTTCAGAATATTGCGCTTTCTTGTACTACTTGAATGATGTGAAGTGGCCCTCCTATGAGCTGACAATAACAGCAGTGGCCACAAGCCAATTTAAGTTTGAGAACCCTCAAAAAAATCTCTCTCTCTCTCGCTCTCTCGCTCTCTCGCACTGTTGGGTCTCTGTAAATGTTAAAAGGAGTTCGGTCTAGACCTGAAGGACATTTGAAAAGTGTCCTGAGATAACTTCTGTTATGAATTGGCGCTATACAATTGAATATATGTGATAAAGTGTATTAAATCAGTACTTTTATACAGATACAAAAATCATTGGCAATGGCCTTCTTCACTTACACAAATCCACGCAGAATTAATGTGTGATAAATCTGTTTTTACCTTGATTAGATACACATGTTACAACATCTCAAATAGATACATCTATACCTGGTCAAACACTGACAAATGCGCATATACCTCTGCCTCTAGTTAAATAGCCACGAGAGTCGCTACATAGCTTAAAATATCTTGGAACGACACCTTGCAAAATCTTATATGCAAGTCTCAATTTCAGCTGCCTTACCCTATTTGCAACTATCAACCATTTTAATTCCTTTAGTTGGGAATTGCTAATGTGAGATGGGGTCCAGGTTCAATATCACCCTGACAAGTTTATTTTGAGCTGTTTGAATTTTAGTTTTAATTTCCTTAGGAGTGCTACTGTAGCAGTTAGTACAGGCATAGTCAAGGCTAAGGAACATTTTTAGGGTTTCCTTATGTGAAAAATGCCTCAAGAGCATGCATTAGACTGGTTTAAATTAGGACAAGGTCATCGTCCTTAGGAACCTCTGACAGAATTTCAGCTGGATCAGGTCAATCTGCTGGAAGGATGAGTATATTCTATATTCTTATATCTCTATATATATCTCATATCTTATATATATCTCTATATATATTATATATCTCCTCTTCTATATATATATATATATTTATGATTGTACTCTCTTTCTATATTCATATATATATTTATATCTCTCTCATATATTATATGATATTATTCTATACGGATATATATCTTTATATATATATATATATATATCTTATGCTAGTATTCTATATAGATATATACTATATATATATATAGGATATAATCTTATCTTATCTTCATAGTATATCTTATACTGATTATTATTATATATATCTATTATATATATCTATAGATATATATTTATACTCTATTATATACTCTACTATATATATCTATAATATATATCTATAATATATAATATATTTATATATATATATATTTATATATATATATATATCTCTCTCTCTTTCTCTCTATATATAATTATATATTATATATATATATATAGTATATATATATATATCTATCATATATATATCTATCATATATATATCTATCATATATATATATCTATCATATACTATATTATCATATTATAGTATTTCTAATTATATCTATTTTTTATTTTTTTTTTATGTTTTTTTTTTTTTTTTATTTTTATTTGTGAGCTAGTAGCTATCTGTGAGTCATCTAAGTATATGATCATATATATATAGCTACGTCATATGATATCTGATATATATCATATATATATATATTGCCGTAGGTATATATATGGTGTAGTATATTTATATATACTACGTGATATACTATATAACTCTTATATATGTTATATATATAATATAGGTAGTGTGATTATATAATTATATTATAACTATATATTGATTATAGTATATTAGTATATGATACAAGTATATATACGCGTATATATATTAACGATATACTATATATATTCCATATACGTATATATATAGTCATATATATTATATATAGTATGTATATTTATATATCGCATTATATATATATATATCTATGATGCATGTATAAACCTATAGTATATATAGTATATATCTATACTATATATAGGTAGTCATATATATATTTAGTTCCTATGATCATATTATATAGCTATATGATATTTTAGTTATATCGGCGCATATATAGCTTACTATATATTAGCTATACGTACGTATTATATAGTGTCTAGATTATGACTATCGTATATCAGTACTAAGTAGCTATATATATATATATATAGTAGCTAGTACCTAATATATATATATTTTTGGTTGTATAGTATTTATTATCATATCACTATATACTATGGATATAGTATAATGAGTATTATTCATCGGACTACGTATTGATGTGAGGGGTGGCTATATATTTATTATATATCATACCTATATATAGGATAGATAGATAGATTAGATAGATAGAAGGTGTGTAGATAGATAGAGTAAGCATAAGACTTAGGATAGCATAGATAGATTAGATAAAAGCTTATAAAATGACATTCTTTCGGACCATAGGCTGGCACTCTCACTATTACTTGATTTATTATCACAGAGCATGTTTCAGGAGGGACTCTGTATCAACACCGTGTGAAGTTTTCGTGGTGAGATCAGATCATGTACGCAGAAGTTATGACAAATCCCTCTTTCATGGCGAGTCGTTGAAATTCCATGCCACGCCACAGGGACACTTTTCGACAGAATGTCGTAAATAGCACAACTTTTAATTGTGAATGTCTTTAAATGGCTGTGTCCAAATCTGAAGTTGTTCCGATCAATTCCCTAGGAGGAGTTTGTTCAAATACAATGTGTGCAAATCGCCAAAAATGGCCGCTAAATCCAAAATGGCTGACTTCCTGTTGGGTTTGGGGTATGGGTCCAAAAGGCTTTTCTGCTTTTTTTATCACGATAAACATGCATACTGATTTTTGTACATGTCGGCCTTACGCGTCTTGGGGGCTGATTCGGGGGGGCGGGGCTTAGCCATTTGGCGGCGCCCGTGCACGGGGACAATTGCATACGTCGAGTTCTCGAATGATTGAATTTTGTGCAAATTTTCCTGACTTTTCGAGCATGTTGCGACCTCCAAATATGCAGTCGAAGGCGCAGACAATAATAATTCCTAGAGATACAATAGGGCCTTCGCACGGTTTGTGCTCGGGCCCTAATAATAACCTTTTCAATTACAATAGGGCCTCCGCATGGTCAGTGCTCGGGCCCTAATAATAAAAAAACATAGCAAATACAACAGGGACCTCCAGCGGTCGCTGGCTCGGTCCCTAAATAGGTAATAAGAAATCGAGCAAAAACAATAGGGACCTCCCAGTGGATACTGGCTCGGTCCCTAATTAGGGGTTGGAGATCCCAGCCAAAAAGAACAAAAGAGAGGGAAACTGCTGAGCCAGTCACTGGATTGTTGCACCAAGCTGATTCCCTCTTAAACTAAAACGAAAACAAATGTTCTTTTTGATTTTGGATCAGGCTCCTTTAAAATAAAGCTAGTGGGGTTTCCTCCCAATTACTGGTTTATGTTTTAGTCTCTAGTAGAGCCTGGTCTCATTTACAGGCTGCAACACTTTTATGCCAGTACACTGATGCTTATTGGTAAATCTTAGCATACCGCAGATACTAAACTTATTAAGTAGATCAGGCATCTGCCATGATCGGAACCAATCCACATTCAATTCTGCTTCTTAATCAATGTCATCATAAAAATCTGTTTCCACTATCAACTGATAGAGGGGAGAGCGAGTGAGAGAGCACAGAATGGGGGAGGGCGCATCTCTGCTGCTCGCGCCCCCTCCTCCTGGTGTGCGCTCGCGACTCACACCAATCCGTGGAAAGGCTCCAGGTCTGTGACAGCAGCCAGAGCGGAGAGAGCGGATATACCGCGGACAAACGCGCGTCTTTCCCAGCAGTCGTTCCTCCGTATCAGGGTAAGTTATGTGATGGGTGTTGGAGCGGAGCCCGGAGCGGGGTGATGATGAAGACAGGGAAGTTCGGTTTTCACTTCCAGACGACGCTCGGCGGGGAATAAAGGGGGACGTCGCTTTTTTTCGGAGAGGGATTACTTTGACTGTTAGAATAACTCTGGTTCTTCTTGTTTCTGCACTGACGTGTGGTTGTAATTATGCTCGAGCTCACCTTCGGATCGTACATGTTGCCCGGCTGATGCGGTGGCTGCCTCTGGCTCGCGCTTCTTCTATGCCCATATTCGGCTCTATCTGAGTAGGCAGTTAACAGGACGCTCCACGTCCAGGTCAACCGACCATCTAATGTGACGAGCCTCACTGTGACATGGAAAAAACGGGCCTCTTCAGCCTCCTTTATTACTTCATTCTCAATTCGCCCTTCATGCACTGTGCGAATGGTAAGTGGAGCTCAGAGAGGAAGCAGACGGGCACTGAGATACATGTTTTGACGTCGAAAATAGAATGTGGCTTTTAAAAAAACTGGGGTTTAAAATACACGCCAGCTGTTTGCGGGATTAAACATGCATCCTGCTAGTGTTAAAACTAAGCCTGTGCATTTTTACTGTACAATGGGGGGGGGGACAGTCAAAACGAACGTGCCCACATTAGTTTTATAAAAAGCATAGAGAACTGCTTTCCATTATTTGATCAAATAAAGCCTGAGATAGATTATAGCTCACAGATGCTCTGATAAAACAATTTCAGGCTATAAATCACAGTTGACAGGGGCTATAGGAGAAGAGCTTAAAATCGAGGAAGTCTGCATGATGGCCAATCCATAGGTCAGACTGTTTTAGGTTTAGGAAAGGTGTTCATTAATCTGTGCTTCTGCTGTCTTGCTTTCATCTACCAAAGCTGCATTTACTGAAGTCCCTAAAGATGTGAGTGTGGGGGAGGGAGATGATGTAGAGATGCCCTGTGCCTTCAAGGCGGTCAGCTCAGCGCCCATGTCTCTGGAGATCCAATGGTGGTACCTGAAGGAGGATGTACCTAAAGAACTGCCTCATGAGTTGCAGATCAGTGCTCCAGCCAACAGCGCCAAGGTAACTGCATTGACAACAGATAGACCATAAGAACTCAGGTCCCAATGAGTTCCTGCTTTAGGGCTGTACGATATGGTAAAAACATAATATTGCGATTATTTTGAAAGATACTGCGATTGCGATATCATTCATGGTTAGTGGGAATGATGATTTTTGCATCAAAATTAAATTTTCGCTGAAAAAAATTATGATTACCTTTTTTCCAGTCTGTACCAAACAAACCTTAAATACCTTAAATCTGGACACCAATATTTGTAGACCAGGGCATCAGAACATCATCATAATCTTGTTTTGTCACACATTATACCTTTATCAATGAATTGCAGCCCCTGTGATTTTGACATATTGTGATTTTGATAATATTTTAATTAATTGTGCAGCTCTAGCCTGTGTGTTGTTTGCTACATTCTTATGCTACATCTGCCCTACATGACCTAACCTGTACATATTTTTTGGAACAAATACTGGTAACTGAACCACTACATCTTTGAAGCACGTTATGTTACCCAGCAGCTAAAAATCTGATAATATGTACAGTTTTAGTTCACTTCTACCATGGAAACCTGCCAGCAATCAACATTTGTACTCTCTGCATGTATGCATTCACACTGGTCTACATTTGTAAATATTTGTATATTCTTCCTTTATATGAGCCTGATGCAGACAATATATTCAGTCTTCAGTGTGTTCTCCATTATTAAAGTAAGAATCACCAGTATTTGAACCTCTTACTTTTGGGAGATAAAGCCACATTTCATGGAGTTTATCAGCTTATCATAACATCCTCATGATATGTATCTGACCCTGGCTCACCATCAGACAGAAAGCAAGGGAGCATGTGCATTACCCGGGATGTCACTCCGACTGCAGAAAGGGTGCTTGTTGGTGATCAATACCATTACAGTTCTCTCAGGTCAGCTGCCTAAATCCTCCATGAGAGGAATTACCTTTCCCTTCAGCATGACAAATCAGTCTTTTTCAGTCGTCTGAGGAGTCAGGAACAATCGCATCTGCAGCATTTCCTGTGCGGTTTAAGCACATTAAAACATGCAGCGATGGTAAATAGAGGAGAGGAAAAAGGAGAGGGAGCGGTTATCAATGGCGTCTTTGAGGAATGCACGTGAGCAGCTCTGCTCATGTCGTTTGCTCTATCCCACCAAATGAAAGAAAAATATAGTGCCAGTAATGTGCATCTTGTAATAAGCAGCTGATAACAGCTGATGTTTTGTTAAGTGATAAACATGTGTACATGTGATTCCCAATGCTTTCTCTTTTCAGGTCACTCCAAGAGAAGCCACTAAAATAAGTGTAAGTGTCTACTTTACTGATTGATTAGCATACTTATATATCCCAAATGCTACACAGAT
Organism: Morone saxatilis; assembly: GCF_004916995.1. NCBI lineage: Eukaryota > Metazoa > Chordata > Actinopteri > Moronidae > Morone > Morone saxatilis. The sequence goes on from NW_023340268.1 coordinate 14,220,181, forward strand.
GTGATCTATGATATTCATATTTATTTGACAGAAAATAATGGTTAGTGTTAAATTTCTCCTACTGATGGACGTGCTTGTCTTTTCAGGCTGAATCACTTTCAGTCTCTCCACGATACCATGATGACTATTTAATGCCAAAAATCTGGTTCAACTCAAATAGCTGATACATCTGACACTCACTCTAGACTAACTGGTTGTTTAGGTGAATCAGAATACAAGAATATATCTTTACATACCTAGTAGTTGCAGATTGCAGCTCCCTTTGTGAAGAACTAACTATGGTGGCCACAAATCATGCAAAAAAACCCACTACTGTAGAAGCAGTAGTTTAACATTGTGGACTCCATGGACGGTAATCTGTGGCGTCTGTAGATTTAAAAGGCTTATTCTAAGTTAACGAAAACATAATGGTTCCAATGACATAGTTCATTACTATATTGCATTTCTGCCAATAGAGCCTCCTTAGTGTTGGTGTGCATCTCTCCAATAAAAG
>NW_023340268.1:14220773-14238659 GCF_004916995.1 Morone saxatilis
ACCCCACCCCCCTAGCTACCACCCACCCCAGCCTACGGGAATGTATAGAATGTGACCTGTTTGTGTGATGCATGATTGACAGGGAGAGTCTATATAATGTACTCAAGTCTGGCTTTCTCTGTTTAGTGTGTCACTGTGAATTCAATGTTTTCTGTGACATATTGAGGACAGTTAGGTTTAAAATACAGCCTAATAATGCCGGATGATTTGCAGGTAAACAGACAGATTTGCATAACTTTTTTTTTTTTTGCATGCAACCCCAGACCTTCCAAGTATCAGGCTGTACGGGTTGGGATTCTTCAGAACGATATGCTCCAGCTGCAGCCACGGCAGGAATTAAGCTGTCGTTTTTACATCCACAAAGCATAATTTGCTTCAAATCCCAAATATCAGTGACATTTTGTCTTAACCACTCTCATGCTGCTATGTTATGAATGGTTTACATTATCATCCTCTCTACTACCACATGGTTCCTAGCAGTTTTTCCATGTTCATGAATATTGTGTGGCATTGTTACAAATGTCACCATCATCATCATCATTGATACACAAAACAGCTCTATCTCTATTCACCTATATTCCTGCTCAGCAGCAACTGTACATATTCACAAACTGAATAGGCCTCGCTCGCTGCAACTCTTAGCAACTGTTGCTATGTGTAACATTGTTGAACTCCACCTCTCGCTCGCTCTTCAAACGCGAATGACTAATCCATCACGGAGCACACTGAAAGCTCTTGGTGAGGCCTCTGGAGCTGCTTGACGCCCCCCGTGACCCTCTCCTGGATGTTTCCTCATTACTTTATAATGTATTCACGCTTATGCTTCCATGGCGCTCGCCCTGGCCTCGTAATGGGAGGAAGCAGTGAGCTGTTCCAATGCATACGAGCCCGGCACAATTTGCACTTCATTTTATTAACAAAAAACAGCCAGCCCAGCTTCTGGCGGTGCCTTGCCAAAGCTCACCAGGCTCCAATGTGCACTGCCGACAAAAATTTCCTGCAATGTGACGACAGGATAGAGTCTCTCAGCATCAGTGGGGTACCTCCGCTGGCCCCCGGGAGATGCTGTCATTATGCATGTTTGCAATCATGGGAGCTGAATACCTTGGCTGGAAGTGAGGGAGAGGACTGACAGAGGCAGAGGGAGAGGGGGAAAGAGATTGAGAGGGAGAGAGAGGAGAGAATGAATGTTTCGGCTCCTCTGCGGTGTTTTGAGCTTTCTGAAATGCATGTGCTATCATAGCAATGTTGTGTTTACCACAGCAGGAGGCAAACACAGAGTCACAGTGGAGAGGCGCGGAAACGCCAGACACAGTAAAATGAGCAAAATACATACATTAGGACTCTCTGTATTCACTACACACAAGCCGAGCTGAGGGGGAAAAACTCATTTCAATATAAATGGATGACAAGCAGGGAGTGTGTCTTTATATCAGCTTTTGAACATCTCTATTTTTTTGCTCGCCCCATGGAAATATCCAGCAGAAGCTCTGGGACGAGTTTTGCTGGGAAGTCAGGATGTCAATGTTAATTTTCTTCCCGTTGCTAAGGAGACTCTCTCTCACAGAGGCCTTGGTTTCCTCCCCCATGGTCACTGTGCTTTCAGTCAAAGAATCTTTTTCTGTTTCCAGTCTTCTCCGTTGTGCAATCAGACATTGAGGAACATCTCCGCATCAGGCAGCTCCGTGGACTGGGAGACCCCAACATCTGGGGGCTGTATTGATTTCCAGTTTGGGACTGGGGGGGTGATGTCTCCCCAGTGAGCTATTCAGAGCAGCTACTTTAGCACACAGCCAATCTTCTGCTGTGATTGTCATGCCAGTGTTTTGATGGCAGGGTGCAGTAGCTGCATGCCTTACACTGGAGTAATACAAGCAAGCACTTTAATATATCAATACCATACCCCCCTTTGCGCCAGGACACTTAGCTAGTAGCCACATCAGGGGGAAATTGATAATGTGAGGACAAGTTGGAAGGAAAGCATTGTAAACACTGACCATTTTAGTCTGTCAGTACCTAGTCAGAAGTGGAAATCACTGAAACAAATAGCTGTTGTGTGGCTGCCACAAAATGATCCCTCTCAGCCCCCATAGTCACCTTTCTGACTGACACCTAGTGCTAGTTATCATGTAACACATCAGGAGCATAAGGGGGTTTAGATGATGTGCCGTATGGCTTGCATGCACAGCCAGGCGTAAAGCCCTTTTCACCTTACTGAGCTTGTTGCGTCCCTGGGACTGCACAGGAACTACAGCTCGGGTCATTCAATTATCTCTAGCTCTGCCATCACAGTCTAAACTGCCTTGTCCGTGAAATATTTTCACATTTTTTAGTCAAAATCAATCAATCATAAGAGGAGTTAGGGTTTGGATGGGGATAGTAAAGAGGCATTGTACTGCTCAAAGCCTTGATTTATGCCTGATGTAAACCTCCTTTAGCATCATTATCTCCGCCAGGCACAAGCTCAGAGGGGATTTGTGTGTTTGGTTGCGTGTACGCGTGTGTCCCTGTGTGTATCTGTCTGTAGTGAATCTCGCATACTACTGGACCAATCAGCCTCATATTTTTTGTGCACATTTATGACTGCATGCTCAAGAGCCTATTATGGTTGGGGTGATTCACAGTTTTTGAAAAATCTTTTTATTGACTGCTCTGTTTTATACCCACTGCAGACTCGAGGTGATCAACAACTGTTAGGCTAACAGCAAGGCTTACCTAACCTGTTGTAGGCCACATTTTGTCCTTTGTTGTGGTTCAAAATCCAGCATTCATAGAAAATAGCTCTTGAACTGTAGAATCTCCAGATTAATTCCATACCTGATATGTTACAAACCACCAAAGTTAGACCATACAAGATGAATAATCCCACTTTTTATTATCTTCACCACCATCTTGACTCTAAGGGAGTCTTTTTCTTCTATGGCTTTACTGTTGGACTACAAACCACCGTTAAAGGTGCATACTCCCACCTAATGTACTGGACAGTTTAACGTCATGACTTTATAAAGAAGTTATGTTCTGGATATTAAACCTGTTTTGTTAAAATATTTAAATAAAGCCATTTGAACCTGTAAAGACTGTACTATTCCAAAACACTTTATTAAAAAACTATGCATACATCTATACGAGAAAAGTTACACTATAATACACTATACACTATACTATATACTATACTAGGAAAAGGTCTGCAGGTTGCATCTGGCAGTTGTGGTGGCATTGTAGGTGTTTCACCGTCTGTTGCCTGATGGAGATCTGCACTCTGACAGTTTAATTGTTTTTCTTGTCCTTCTGAGAATCTTAGCTTGGGTTCTTCCTTTAAAAATGTCTGCAACAAGGTCAGGGGTCATTCAAAAAATCAACATGCGTTAAAACAAACACCAAAGAGAGTGAGCATTGTGCAGGGAATTTTATTCTGTTCAAACAGTGAGATACAGCCTGAAAGATTAATTTGCCCCTGGCAGATGTAATTACAATTAGTCAATTACAAGACAAGATGTTTATGCAGTTACAATAAAATTATTGCAATTTATGAATTTATCAATTTGTGTTAATCCACTTTTTATTAATATATTTCGAAGCCATTTATTTCACACTCACAGAACGAGGGCTATGACAGATTATTTTCTAGATTAATCCTTTAATTTATGAAATGTATAAAATAATTAATATATGTCCCTCATAGTTCCCCAGAGCCCAAGGTTACACTTTCAAATGTCTTGTTTTGTCCGACCAACAATATAGAAACACCAAAATATTCAGTTTACAACGAAATAAAACAGACAAAAACAGCAAATGCACACAATGAAAAAGCTGTAACAAAATCTTGCATTTTGGTTTGAAAAATCTCTGAAATAATGTATCAGTTATAAAAATAGTTGCCGATGCCATTTTCTGTTGACTGACTTGTTTTTCACTGTACCTTTTGTGTCAATGAAAGCGTTTTATTCTACATGCAGACCACATACAGGATGTCAGCTGCACAATTGCCTTAAACATGGAAATTGCCCAAGCCATAAGACAACATCTTAAACTGATTTCTCCTAAGTGCATATGCAGGCAACAGAGCTGCTGGCTGAGGGCTAAACAGGGAAAAGACAAAAATGACAGGGATTTCACCATCGAATCCCTTTAGCAGGCCACTGACACATGAAGGAGGGCAAAGAGAGCGAAAGAAGAGAGGAGAGAGAGAAAGCGAGGGAGGGAGGGAGAGAGAAAAAAAGAGTAGACAACCAATTTGGGAGTAATGCAACTAAAAACTGACAAGTGTAATTTCATCCATCTGGGCCGATGTGTAAAAAGCGCTGCTCCGAACATTCCCCATGATTCCCCCTGATTGATCTTCCCCTGGTCTGAAACACCTATTATTAGCCACGAGCCTAATAGCACCAGGATGGCTCAGCGCTCTCCCAGGGGCCAATTCTCCGGTCATCTGCCCCTCACTCACCACAGCTGTGGAAACCAACCAGGGAGAGGGAGGAGAGACAGGGGGGAGGCGAGGAGGAGATGGAGCTGCCAAGAGGGGATGGAGGCGTACCTATGGAGGGGGTGGGGGTGGGGGTTAGGTGAGTGAAGGAAAGGGGGAAGAGGTGTTGGGTTAGGAAGAGGAGCGAGTTGGGGGAGAGGGAAGAGAGGGGTAGAGTGCGTATGAAGAGGAATATGGAGAGGGAGAAGGGGAAACTGGATGGAGGGGCAGGATGTGCGAGACAGTGGCTGGACTGCGGGGGGCCGGGGGGTTTGCAGAACATGAGAGGAAGGTGGGCGTGATAAAAAAAGAAAAAGCCAGGGAGAGATATTGGAGAGGGGAAAACAGGGAGACAAAGAGAAAAAAAAGAGTTATTCATAAGCATTTCCTAAAAAAAGAAAATCAAGGCAGTATATTCACTGGCTTAGTGCTCGTTTTAATTATTCGGGTGAGGGGGGAAAAAAATCTGTGAAAAGGCGATCACTAGAACATGATGCCTGACTCATGTTCATCTTTCACGTTCCCCAGGTGAGGAAGCATGCTAATGCCAGGCCTACAATACACCAGAGAGAGCTTGACAGAAGGCACAATGAGCTTGTTTAAATTAAATCAAAACTGGAGCTCGTAAAGTAGTTCCAGACAGAATGATACAAAGACGGGAAATTTCTTTATTTTTATTTTTATTAACCATACTGTGGCTTTTTTCAATTTCCCTTAATTGAGCTTATTTAAAACCCTAGAACAGTAACATTTTACCTTAAGTCCAGCTATTATGAGCAGCATATAAATGTATAATAAATGGTTTATAATGCACTGTAAATGTAGTGTTACGCAGATATAAGTGATTATTAATAGATTTTTCAACAACTGTAACCATTCCTGTGGACACTAAATGGAGGCTGCTGTAGAAACCGATAAGACAATATAGACAGTTGAATACTACGTCTTCATAGTAGAAATTATAATTCTTGACAAATACTGTACATTAATAAACACTTTAAAATGTACTTATATCTGCTTACTACATTATAGTGTTGTACACCATTTATTAAATGTTTATATACTGCCAATAAATGCTAAATATGGGGACTTCAAGTAAAGTGTTACCAATTAAATTATGAAACTGACACGTTTTTCATAGAAATTAAGCAAAGAGATTGACAACTTGAAATTTGCTCTCTTTTTAATCACTTGCAAATCCATTTTCAGAAAATAATAATGAAAAACAATGTTCAAGGTCCCGAACCCAAAATGGCCATTATGATGCCCAAGGTTATATGTCAACGATAAGAAAGTTTGAAACATGAAACTGAGTGAGAAATGTTGATTGCTGTCTGACTCTTTTGGGTGATTTTGCGATGGATTAAGGTCAGAAGTCATCTGTTAATCGCCCCTTCAGTCTCTTTGATTGAGTGAGCCCTCAGGTGAGGCGTAATGCATTTTCAAGGGCAATGATGACAATAATTGGCTACCTTCACTTCACCAAAATGGACAAAGTCCTAAAAATCTCTCCACTCGAATCTGACAGTTCAGAGCAAATGAAAATAAAGGCTCTGAGGGCTTTCCAGGCAACAAATTAATAACTATGATATTATGAGGCTGGCTATAGACATGATCTCTTGGCCAAATCATTAAGCTGATCTGTGATCTGTGGTGTATTAACTCAGAGGACCCTGGACTGTCCTACTTACAAGTGTTTCACAGCAGCCATTCTTTTTTCGAAAGCTCATGTTTTAATTTTCAAGTGATGCTTATATGGTTTGATTCATAAACGCAGCCTTTTTAATTTCAAGAATGAAACATTTGTCATAATGCCGCAGGTCACTAAATCTGAAAGGTTGTTGAATTGATGAGATTTTGTCTGTTATTTTTGAAATTGTATGCATTGTTTATTTTCTCCAAAATGCTAAGGAGGCTTTTTTGAACATTTGAAAGAAGGATGGTTATTTTATTATACGTTTTAGCTGTGAATATAAGTAATGTTAATACCCGTCTTCTGCATTACTGTAACACAGTGTAGCCAACATAGTTTCCTATGGGCACTTTTATCGTAAATAATCCTGTGACATTATTTAATTGATTTTTAATGTGCCTGTGTAGTGCTCAGCGAAGAGCAATTTATGATTTTCTGCTTGTTTTTTTGAAAACTCCAACAATATTGTTTCTGTAATATTCCGTTTTGCTTATATGTTTATTTCTCCTTTTCTATATTTTGGTGTTTTTATGAGATTCTTTTAAAGAATAGCTGCAGTATAATAGCAAATGCGAGATTTGAACACTTTAACTGTGATGTGATGAATGTAATGATGATGATGATTATGATGATAATAGCAGCAACAGCAACAACAGAAGCACCAAAATAAACATCAAGAGCCAGCTAATAATAATAATAATAGTAGTAATACATAATAAGGACGAATGATTGGTGATGCAAGGCAAGAGCTGCGAGGGGAAAAATTGGTTATTTAATTGCTTTTGAGTACAAAATATTTCTTAAATATGTTTTATATAGATGAGTGTGCACAAAGCTTTGATCGATTTAATATTATTTTGTAGGGTAAAATTAAATTGTGGAACAAATAAAAACCTTTTTTACTATGTGATCTGATTTCTACTTACAGGAAACATTTCTTTTGAAGCAGATCATTTATTAGTGCACTTTTGCACTAGACATTTGTCAGCCTGAAGAAGGAATGTTATTTTCTTCTCTTCAATGCAAAATAACCAGAAATGAATGTGGAGACTCTGTGAACTTTGGATTGCAAGCTTACTCTTGTTGAAAATATAGGGTTTGCACAAATACCACACATCATTTACTCCAACTTTCTGTGTACAAAATGATGACTAAAGAGGGCAGAGCACAAGACCAAACCAAAACCCAGCCTGATCTGAAATGCAGTTTCAGGTAGGAGTGTCTTAAGGTGCAGCAGACAAAGGTCCACAGCTATCACCTGACAACCTCCTACAACCCACAGCTCCTGAGAACCTGAACAGCATCTGAGAATGAGACACGCTCGCCCACCACACCATATTTCACCAGGTGTGACTCCCTTTCTCTTCACTTTCTTTCCACCTCACTTCACACCATGCTCTTAAGTTTCAAGCTCTTTTATTTCGCAGTCAGTGTTGGCTATTGTGTGCAGCACTTCCTCCAGTGGGGAATTCATTCCTATATGAGAGCCAGGACTTTCCTGTTGGAGCACACACACTATTTTGTTTTTAGTTTTGTACTGATATTGTGTGCATGGAGGAAATATGTATGTGTGTACAGATGCATCTACAAAATATTCCCACCGACAAGATTTTTCAGGATTTCAATAGTTTAATCCAGTATAAAATCAGACTTTTATATCAGTGACAGTCTATATTTTCTCTAGTGCCATTTTAAAGCACTTCATAGAGAGTTTAGTACTCTTCCTCTGTGTTTATTTCTCTTTTATGAGGCTCATCTGGTTGCATTTGCAGATGAGCCCTTTAATTGAGCCTTTTAATTGGTCAGTAGTGGCTTTATTTATCCAGCACATATAAGCCTCACTACCCTTTAAAGATTATATGTGTGTTTACTCAGGTTTATCTCATAAAATGTGTCCACATCAGCCCATGCAGGCCCCTACAAAGCATATAACTCAGTTTATGATAGAGGGGAATGATATTTGTCTCTAATACAGGATACATGCGTGCTGTGAAACAAAGAATTGTGCAGACCTACTGAGTTTCTTTTATTTCTCAGTTATATTATTCAGTAAAAACATAATTTTATCTCTCTTATTTATTGTCAAGAATAGTAGGCTTGGCAATAAATAGGCTATAGGTTCCTTCGACGGATACCAAACCTCAGGCATTTTAATCACCATTAATTCCCAAACGAACCACGACAATAATGTACTGTGACAGCCCAGCTCCTACAAGGACTGACACAGTGGTGCTGGGACATTTGGTATCCTTCTACAATTTATTATATCCCTTCTTAAGGCTTCACTATAATCCAGTGTTTCTTCCGACGTCATTTCTTCATCCACCAGGCTTCATGCAGCGTGTAGCGCGCACTGGAGGCGCGTTTGAAACCACCTGCCTGCTCGGACACAGACAGTAACCCCCCCCCACACCCCCTGTATACTGATGATGGCCTCACCACAGGATGTGTCTGTGTCACTGATAAATAATCCCCAGATTACAGTTAATTAGCCCATATTCCCTTAACGAAAAATTCTCTACAAGAGGCCTCAAAATATCCTCCACCCTGGCAGGATGCTTGTTTTTTAAAAACCTCTTGCAATAATATTTATGTTGCATTCAGTTTTAACAAAAAATAGTCATATACCTAATATTTGACATTTTAGTGATTTGACAGGTTGTGTGCAGAATGATACCAAATACAAGATTTAAGCTATTTAAACGAACCGGTCATGGGATGATTGTGGCAATAATAGTAGCAACAGTGGCAACATAAACAGCAATAATAATAATATTAATAATAACGTTTAGAGGTAAAATTATTGGGGATTGCATGCAATATTTGACATCTACATTATATATACATTCTTTATTGTATGTGTGATCAAGTCCAAACTATTAACCTTTTACAACTTCTAAATTCTAGTAAAACCAGATTTCTTCCATCAATGTTCAGCCCCCCCTCACTGTGACAGGTTACTGTTCGTTTGTTTAATGGTTGAATATTTCAGGAGTTTGCTTAATGCTCCTCGATGTCAAGTATTCTTTCTTAATTTCTCTCTCTCTCCCTCTCTCTCTCTCTCTCTCTCTCTCTCTGTCACGACAGATGAAAAGGCGCTCTAATTATTCCAGGAGGTTGGGAAATAAATGATTGTCTTTGAAGTAGGCTCGGGCCTTGGACTACATTAGAAGCCAAGCATGTGATTTGCAACTGTTGAAGTAAAAACCCTCACTCTGCTGCTGCAGGATAGAAAAAAAAAACAGGAAATGAGGAGGGTGGATTCTCGGCAAAAGAAAATGGTATCTTTGTTTGCTCCCCTTTGTTTACCAGGGGATTCTTTCTCATTTTCCCTCTTTTTTTCCATTTTTACTAATTCATTTCAATGGCTTTCAAACTGGAAAATGGAAATGTTGCTCCTGCCCTCTATTTCAGCGGCAGCGTCCTGGCAACAGAGCAATTTTCTATCATCAGGGATAAACGGCATCGAACAGTACATTCTGATAAAAAAAGAGCCCATGATTGCTGGCCTTCCTGTCTGTCATCTATCGACCAAATCCTCTCCTTCAAGACCGACCACTGTGCTGTCAGACCTAATAATGTCGCGTATTAAGTCGAGAGAGGGAGAGAGAAAAAAAGGGGGGGCGACGCACACCCCGGCACTCACTAGTCTTATTTGTCACCAACATAAAATTCAGATCAACTTTTTTATATAGCTCCTATGTTACTGACTTGGTATTCAGGATCAAACGAACTAGATTCGCCATGAGCGGGACCAGAAGCATTGAACCTAACCTAATCTGAGTCTGAGTCTGAGCTTAAACTGCCAATAGACGACAACAAGTGTATGTTAAAAAAAAAAAAAAAAACATTATCGTCCTCCTTAGCTATTTCTCCATTTATTGCCTGAATAATATTGATAATATGGCCAGAGATTGCGCTCACATTCTGCTATTACACTTCACCAAATGACTCCATTTCAGGTTCGTGGCCTTTGTATATTTTCATTCCAGAAACAAATGACATAACATAAATAAAAGCACTTGCCCAGTGCAGGAAACCGAGCAATGCAATCATTCAGGTGGAGCTAAATATACAGCGAGAGAAGGCGACAAGAGAAACAAGCAGTCTTAATTAGGACACGGGCCCTGAGTGGGACCAGTGCAGCTTCAGACGTGCCAAATTAAATCCATTAGACTATGAGAGGCTGAGAGACTCAGCGGTGCAGGCCTTTTGCTTATTTGTGGTCATTTAGCTCCACTACCATCACGGTACACTGGGTCCATCTGAAGGCCCTCGCCTGCACCTGGGGCCATGCATATGCCAATTTTGCTATTTACTCGAGAGATAATGCAATCCTAATTTATGATGCAAAACTTATTGTAAACAGTCGCCTGCCTGGCAGCGCGTGGTTTCCTTTATGACAAAACCGCACTAATTTTTCTTGGTGTAGTTGCAAGCGTATACAAAACACATCAAAGCTGTGCATAAGTGGGTTTGCATTAGGGCGCTGTGCGCAATTTATGTGCGTAAAAGCGGCGCGCCACCGTTTGGGCACGGATGAATTCGACTGGAGCATTAGGCTGATCGTTTTGGGATGGTGTGTGTGTGTGTGTGTGGTGGTGTGTGTGGGTCTCTCCTCTTCCCTCCCGTCCTCTCTCTCTCTCTCTCTCTCTCTGAATCTAGTTACAATGAACCGTGTTACACTGACAGCTGTGTGTAGTATGCAGCTTCCCCTCGCCACATCCCGCCCTTCACGCGGCAGAGATGGAGAGCCGTCGACGCCTGGCTGTCTGTGCAGCGCCTGTGGCTTTGCGTTGTGGAGAAGGGAGACATGTTGTTTAAGTGTCTCCCGGTTCCCTTTCTGCAGTGACAAGCCTCAGCGTCCCCAAACCGCCCGGGTCCCCGAGCAGCCAAGGAGGTGGCTTTCCATGCGAGCCAGTCAATAGCTGTTAGAGGAACCGACCGCAAACGCCCAGCCACTCGCTACAATTATGACCTGTGTCTTTCTGGAACTCCGCGTTAACGCTCAGATATGATTAACACGTGTGGCCAGATAGACAAGAAAAGACGGGCGGTGTTAGAACCAGCCAGAGAGAAGATGAGAGAAACTAGTTACATTTTGCATCTTTTTTTTTTAACTTCTCTAGTGGCAATTTGCACATTAATCTAAGATGTACGTGCGTAAAGGACGTTAACTAACTGATACTACCCCCTACCTTTACCTAATATTCCCACTGACAGCGAGTGTGTTAACCATAAAATAACGCCAGGTTACACCTACAAACGCGATGTTAAATATTCTCAGTTTTCATGTATCAGACAGTGGATGTCAGGGAAATCCCAGGCCTGGAGTGATTTTAGAGAGTCATTCATCAGCGTTTATAAGACAGCTGGAAATAAAGACCACTTCTGTTAAACCACCACGGCCATTGATTGTGCTGAAGGTCAATCATCTACTTAGGGACAAAGTGATTTGTAGATTTGCAGCTGAATGCTGTTCATTTTGTGATTGACATTTTGACGAAGTGAAATATAAAATAATTTCTCTCCAGAATGAGGCTATGAACCCCTAATAGGGCAGAGTACAACAGGAAGGCATGATACAGCAGGTGAAGCATGCGTTAGGGACATGGCGTTTCATCTCCTGCATGTTAAAACCGTTTTGCACGAACGCAAATCGATTTTAAACCAAACTAAATGATCGTTTCTAGATCCTGTCCACTGATGCCATCCTGCGCAGGCCCCGGAGTTTCTCCATGCGCCTCCTTGCAATTAGACACGGCTGTCAGCATGCATGCAATAGGCTACATCTTAAACATTTCGAAAGCACCAAGGTCGAGTATGTCATGTTCTCTCTATTCAAACAAATCCGCTCTTTCACCACTTCACTTAATCTCAGTGTGCCCAGAAAAGCCTCCCAACGCGCCTGCGGGACACCAAGACTTTCACCTCACCCGCACTGTTATCCCGCAACTTAATAATCCTGCGGTGGCACACTGATGATGCTGCTAAAGAATGAAGACGACTCATCCAATCTAGCCCGGAGATTTAAGCCCGCAGGGAAGCAACTCACATCGCTGCAAACGCATGTATGCCTTTGTAGTGGCACTCAAAGGCGATTAGAAAAGGTATAGGATCTGGTTTCTCTTCTGCGTGTCCAAGTGGAACACGGGCAAGGGGAATTGGCCACTATGTTAGATCACTGAGGGGTGACCAAGGTGTCCCGACTCCTGCAAGGTCTGCAGTGGCCACACTACTGTGTGCGTAAAACACAGAATTATCAGAGGCAATAAAATCATTCATCAGTGTCAGTGAACACAAAAGAGCATTCAGAAAGAAGCTCTTACCTGCAGCCCTCCTGGCGACAAAAGAAGCAGCACTGTGATTTTGTAGAAAAACTGAACTGAATCTAACAGAGTCTGGAGGAATAAAACCAAATCCGCCTGGGTGTCTTGCGGCTCACATCCCCTGCCTCTGTGCTCCTCTCTTGGTCCGCTGCTGTAAAATGATTATCCGGCTGGGTTGTGCACTTTTAAATCCCACAAAGTAAATAACAACCGTAGCTGACGATAATAGCAAGGTACCAAGTTCTTGTTACAGAAAAGGAGAAAATTGAAACTAAACGCTGCATTTAGACAACCATTTTTGATAAGAGGATAATTGAGGCGACACTGGCGTATAATTAGGGGATAATTTATGCTATATCCACTTTTATTCCACCCTCCCAAAATAAATCCAGTCCATAATCATTACAGGCGAATTGTTCTTAATTTTATAGCTGCAATTTGAGTAAAGTGTGGCCGCTAATCAAATAGGTTTTCGCAGTAACTTGATTGCAGCCATAATTATTTTTCATCTCCTTTTTTTTTTTTTTTTTGGGGTGAAATCCTGAACGCTACATTGCGGCAGAAAAATGTGGTGAAAGTGGTACAAAACATGATTTGAATACCTATTGCGTTAATATGAGCGGAAACAGAATTTCATTCTTATTTTGCGAATCGAACATCGCAGTCCTCAGAGGCAAACTGTATAATTTACATATATTGAGGACCCTATCAGGCCTCATATTATAACAGGGATAAAAGACACTGTCAGTTTATCTCGGTATCCACCCTTCTATCTGAAAAATAACCTATTGTACCTCAGGCATATTGTTATTTGATGTGTCACATGTGCTGTAGCTTGAATTGTCTGAAGATCCTTAATCATATGGTCAGTAGCCCCAGGAGGAACGAACAGTTATAATATATGTTACTTTCAGAGCGGAGGGGGGCTTAAAGAGGGGCTGCTCATTAGGCGACATCAAAGCAAATACTACACTGCAAAAAAATAAGTTATTTGAGAATTTAAAAATTAGGTATTCTTTGTAAAAATAAATAAATCCAAAAGCTCTAATTTGTGCATTTAAAAGAATCCGTTGAGGCCTATTTTCACTTATTTCGAAGGCTGTTCCACCTGTTTCAGGAGTTTCCTTGACATAAAACAGATCACTTCTCCAGTATAAATAAGGCAACCTTTTAAAAAATCTTTAAAGGTATACTTAATACGACTGGGGTTAACCCACACCCATTTGTAAATGTTTATAAATTTGGTTAAAACAATATTTAATCCAACTAAACGATAATAGATGGGGCTTGTGAAGATGGATATTTTGTTTCCTGTGTGGCAAGCTTGTAAATAATTTATTGGTATTTGGGTTGAAAATCAACTTCGACTTTAATATTCTTTTAAATGGGTGTTTGTGTGATGCTTTTCTATAAGTAATTAAAAGCCTGAGGAGAGGAGGAGTTAAAAGCTGAGAAAAAAAGAGGCCCATATAGACTGCTGGCGCATCAGGCTAAATCAAAGTGCGCACTATATGTTGCGCGTCGTGCGTAATTTGAGGGTTTGGGTAAAAAAACAAAAATCGACTCGGCAATTCCAAAAGAGTTGGTTTTGCGTGTGGAGCTTGTCTGTAGGAATTATGCGTCTTTCCCCACCATATATTATTTCCCCCATAGTTGTGGTGGGAGCTGGTAAGGTGGGTTAACTCCAGCTCAAGTCTCCGTGTAGCGCAGAGCACTGATGACGTTGGGTTGGATGACCAATCGGGAGGCGCTGCCCTTTGGAGACAAACCATTTTACTTGTAGTGTCTGCATCAAGTCTGGAAGCAAGGGCTCAATTTTAACAGAATCCACCTAAAAATCTCTCCCTTAACTTATGCCTACCTTCCGCCACTTTGAGTGAGAACATCACAGGACAAGGGGGGGAAATAAAGACGCCTCTGGAAAATTCGGGTGTTAATAGGACAATATCTGTTCGCGGTGGAGAGGGGAGAGAGACAACAGCACAGCGAGAGAGAGAAAACCGATTTGGTCTTGAGAGAGAGGGGGGTGAGTGCTCTCAAGGCAGAAAATTCGATGATGACCATGACTACGATGGCTGACGGTCTGGAGGCTCAGGACTCGTCCAAGTCTGCTTTCATGGAGTTTGGGCAGCAGTCGCACTCACAGCAGAGCTCCCCGTCGATGGCCGGCGGCCACTACCCGCTGCACTGTCTCCACTCCGGCTCACACGCTCACCACCAGCACGACAACACCGCGTACACCGGGACCAACACCTACAACAGGTCGTTACCCTACCCCTACGTGAGCCATCCGCACCACAGCCCGTACCTGCCATCCTATCACAACAACACGGGAGGACAGACAAGGTTAGACGGCACAGGTAAGTAAGAGACCCCCCTTTTTTCACCAGCCGAGTGGAAAAATGCACCGCGCCATGTCCACTCCCGGCGCCCTGACAGTGCCATTAGCGCTTCTTTTAATGTCGGTTGCCCACAGCGGGGATCGAGCCTTTCTCCCCCTGCCAGTGTTGGCGGTGTCATGCCCAAGTCACCTTGCGGGGCCACTCCAAATTCGGACGAATGATCTTTCAAGCGTAGGTGAGCGATTACAGCGAAGAAAACCGTGCGTAAATGGCACCGGATAATTCGAGATCCAGCCTATTACCTCCCTTAGCCCCGCTTTGCTGTCCTGTTTAGCACTCCCTCTCAGCTCCCACAAAACCTGTTTTAATGCCCGGGGTGTGATCATCACGGCCGTGCAATCCTCACCAACTACTCCTGAAAATTAGGCAGCCCGCACGCCTTGAATGTTGTAATTAGCATTTAATTGACATGTCATTACCAGCAATATCCTAAATATGACAGCGTATGAGGATTGTGGCTGCCGCGGCGCTTACAGGCGACGAGATGTCAACGTTTATCAGGCTGAAATTTTCCTCTTTTTTTTAAACACACTTTTCACTCGGCGCGCCACTGATTTTATCTCCACCTTCCCGGAATATTTCAGCCGATTTGACACCGGCTGTGTTTCCCCCCCGACCCCAGCACAGAAAAATTAAGATGTCCAGACAGTGGTTTTGAATAATAACATTGATTGTTTTTGTTGCAGAGCAGCAGAAGACGACAGTGATTGAAAACGGGGAAATTCGTTTTAATGGGAAAGGCAAGAAGATTCGCAAACCTCGGACAATTTACTCCAGTTTGCAGCTCCAAGCACTGAACCACCGTTTCCAGCAAACACAGTACCTCGCTTTACCGGAGCGCGCCGAGCTGGCTGCCTCTCTAGGACTGACACAAACCCAGGTATGAGGAGGAATTTACACCCTGGCTTTCTCATTGAACTCCATGAAATAATATTGTATTTAATTATAATAAAGATCAGGACATTATTATTGTTATTATCATTTGGCTTTGTGTTTTTGTTTTGGCTTTTATCTTCCTAATATTAAACTTTTGATGCTTGGACATTTTGCAGAAAGTAACCAACCTTCCCACAACTCATGCTCCTCTAATTGCACGCACCCCTTTCCCGTCCTCTCCCTGCAGGTAAAGATTTGGTTCCAGAACAAGAGGTCAAAGTTCAAGAAGCTGCTGAAGCAAGGCGGCAACCCGCACGAGAGCGACCCTATACCGGGCTCCATGTCCCTCTCCCCGCGCTCCCCGACCATCCCTCCAATATGGGACGTCTCGGCCTCTTCCAAAGGAGTAAACATGCCGGCCAACAGCTACATGCCCGGCTACTCTCACTGGTATTCCTCCCCACATCAAGATTCAATGCAGAGATAGACTGACTCAGGCAAGGAAGGGTCATGCGAGCTTGTCTGGAGGCCTCCGGATCTCCGCCATGCAGTTTCCAACGTAGCCTACAATTTGTGTCAGCGCAGAGACTGGATGCTGGAGAGGAGGAGGAAAAAACATACCCCTCCGCTGCTCCTCTGCTGAAGGATAAAACGGGCAAGCCAAGCCTCGGTGTGATGACACAAACAAGGGAACTAACCTTTTTTTTTTTTTGTTTTTTTTTAGCGTACATGGCTGTTCAGTGGGCTCGCATATTTGTTATGCTTTCATTCATGTCACCATCTGAACGTCAATATACCAAATATTATCAGTGACATTTCGGCCACTTTGGGGCAAAGACTGCTTACACTCTCCATGCGCTGTGGCGCCCAGAACCTTCAGCCATGGTGGACTCCTGACTGCTATTTTTTATTTTTATTTTTTTTGGGTTGTTTCTCCAACATGCAAAACCAAGCAAATTGTCTGTCTGTAAATATAATCTGCGATTTTAGTTTGTACATACACTTTTTATGTTTTGTCAGATTGAGTAAACCGTGACTCAAAACAGATGCCTGCTGTCGCATGATTTAAAAAAAAAAAAAAAGAATCTTCATTTTAAACTAGGCCTCTATTTTGTGCTTCATATTGGGCCAACATCACATCACAACAGGCCTATTTCCCGTCACCCTGGTGTGCACAAGATTATAACAGACGATATGAACATAAATTAATGACACAGTGCTCAGTGAAAAGCCCATTTCATCAGAGTAAACATTTTAAATAAACCCATAAAGCGCTCAGTTGGCTGATGAAGACAGTATATAGATTTATCAAATGCACTCAACACCGGAGGAAATTAACTTACCCTGCCCCGCTGCTGTCTACATTCACCTCGAAAGACATTTGCTCCAGGTCCAGCTCATCTTGTCATTTCACCCTCAATTATTAGAAGTATTGACAAAATGTTTTCTCCCTTCTCTCCGTCCTAATGCAGGCCGTTAAATGCCAAGCTCCACGGGATCGATGTTGAACAAAGCAGCCAGCTGCAGTGGCGTTCAATATGAAGGAGATATTTGGGACAATTTGTGGGTTTTTATCCAAGTGAGGCTTTTTTTCCATTCTCATAAATGCAGGCATAATTAGGGTAATTTTTGATGTAGCCCGCTGATTACAGCGTTTTTACCGTCAAAGATAATTACCTGTAATTTTCTACCACTTTTAATACTAAAAGGCATCTTTATTTGGATTTGAGGTAGCACAGATGGAACAAAAGGGAAAATTATTCGGTTATTCATATACAAATTGCTGAGGAGAGTGAGCGCTCGGGATATTATCTGAAATTACAACGCTGAAAAGCTTCATGCAGCTGTCAAGTCGCGGATGTCCCACTGGCGCACATTCAGCCTACCTGGGGCCCACATAGACTGGGGGGGCCTATCTGCTCCTGGGCCATGTGCACCGGGATCTGTAGGGCTGCAGGGAGCCCGAAAGCAGAAGTCGAGTAAACATCAACAAAGCTCATAAATACAAAGTTGTGTTTATTCAGAGACACGTTTCATCATGTTTCGCAAATGGGGGAGAGAGAAAAAAGGCTTTGATGAGCTAAATCAGATGGAGTTGAGACTGAAGATAGATAGATAGATAGA
>NW_023340268.1:14238759-14243329 GCF_004916995.1 Morone saxatilis
GGGGGGGGTTGAGCAACATGTTTGTTTGTAAAAACACACTTATATGATCTTGCTGCATATGGCCGGGTAAATTCAATTAGATCAATTTTCCAATCCCCAGTGTTTCTCACAGTGGCGCGGTTTGTTCGGCGGTTTCGCAGCGGCAGCGCTGGTATTACTGCCTGCTAATAACATGGTGAAATTGTGGAGGATTTTTCTTTTCTTTTTTCTTTTCTTCCTTTTTTTTTTTTTTATTTTACCCGGAAGGTGGGCTGCGGCCGGGAGTGGCAGAGCTCTGGAGCCGGTCTACCCCCACAGGAATGCGGATTGTCTCAGATCTCCGTGCCGCCCCCCTCGCCTCCTCTCTGCCATTCAAAGCGGCTAATTGTAGGGGACACAAAGCGAGAGCGACTGCAGACTGTCTGCTGCGAGGAGCAGGCATTTTCTCTACAGACGAGCTGGAACCGACTGAGAGGCTCAATCAGCTTCTCCACTAAAACACAATGTGAATGATAAAAAAAAGCTGATCATTCTGGTGGTGATCAGAGGCAACGGCGAATACAATAATAATAACAATAATAATAATAAAAACAAGGGTTAGCCAAGGATTTTATAATATTAAATAGGAGGGGAAAATACCCTGGGCTTGAAACAATGTGGGTTATTTTAAAAATATGGATTATTATAACAATATCAGGATATAAAGCCTGTGATATTATCATAAATCCGAGTGTTTAAAAAATACTATAAGGGGAAATAGGCCAATATGACTCCCACAAACAAGATATTAGTCTCTATAAAATATTATAAGACTATTATAATGATATTCTGCAGAAATGTCAACAGTAATATTATAGAACAAATCAATCCAGTTCAAGAAATACCGGTATTCAATTAGGGCAAGTGTAATTATTATGGTAGGTTAAGGCTTACCGTGGTCCATGGTAGCCATGTTTTCTCAGAAATGTATTTACAATAACACATTTTTTTTGCTTAATGTCTGTTTAATAAAGTCACAAATTCTCAGTTCAATTCTTTTATCGCAAATGCAGACTAAGCTGAGCCTGACCACAAAGGAAAATAAAGGCACATTTCTCACAAAAAAAGACAGATATTTTCCATCCCCATCTCCAAGACAGTTTGTCTGTGTAATGTCTTTAATCAAAAATCAAAATCACAGAATAAATAGGGATTGAGGGCGTTATGGCGAATGAAAGCTACGACATTTTCTAGGTTCATCTCAATACTGAGCAGCTGTGATTTACAACCTGGTGGGGGAAATGTCACCTGAGGCTCACAAACATTATTTATGTGTGTGAGTCTTTGTCGTGATTTTCCGTGTAAATAACTGAAGGTTAAAATAACAAGAGACTGCAGTGAGGCCGGAGGTTTCAAAGTTCCATTGTCCATTTAAACGTTTAATAGTCTTCCAAAATGCAATAAATTACATGCACACATTTACACATTTTACACGTTTCTTCTATGACTGTCATCAAATACATTGCATATTCCTCTGAAATTTGAACACGAGTCCCATAGAAGGAAAAAAAGGGGATTTGAAATGAACAACAGGGTTTTTTCAATATAACGTCCCCGCTCCAAGAGCCAACGAGTGCTGTATCGAGTTAGGGGTCTGCAGGTGGGAAGCCATGGAGCTGCCGGCTGAGGTGTACCATGACCCCGAGGTTTCCAAAAAGTTAGAAGCCGTCGTGTTGATGTTTTGTGGCTGTAGGCTGTGCGGCCTGGAGGGGCCCTGTGTGTCCCAAACGGCCGGGGACTGTGGAGAGTTGCACGCCATGGGGTCGCTGGAGCTGGGGCTGTGCTCCGGTGGAAGCTCGCCGTTTTTCATGATCTTCTTCAATTTTGATCTCCTGTTCTGGAACCAGATTTTGACCTGGAAAAGAGCGGAAAAAGCAGAGCCATTAATATCTCATGTATAACCTCAGAAACAATGGGGGTTTGGAGCAGGCGCGGTGCGTAAAGGCGCGCAGAAACAAGGCTCACCAAAAACACTATTTTTTTCTTCTTTAAAAAAAAGAAAAAAGAGACACACATTAAAAACAATAAATGCAACTGATCGAACATCCCACCTGTGTTTGCGTGAGCCCCAACGAGGCAGCCAGCTCGGCTCTCTCCGGCAGCGCCAGGTACTGTGTGTTCTGAAACCGCCTCTGCAGTGCGGCCAGCTGGAAGCTAGAGTAGATCGTCCGGGGTTTCCGCACTTTCTTCGGCTTGCCGTTCACCATCCTCACCTCAGGCTCGCTTATCTCTTTTTCTGTGAAAAATAATCCCAACACGAATAAGCATGTCTGCTCGTCACGAACTGCGCTGTCTTTTTAAATATCTATTTTTTTTTAAATGGGTCGTCGTCTATGTCTCTAAATTTGAAAGAAAATCCGCTTTCCTAAACCAAATTAATTATAGGCTGGCAGAAAAAAAAGGAAAGCACGTGTATTCTCATAATACTAAAAAATCACATTTATTGCGTGGTTTCAAATAAACCTAAATAAACATGAATTCCTCATTTATCCATTAAGCTTCAGATTGCAATTTTTTGGATTTCCACGCGAGAGGAACAGACAGGGAAAGAAAATGCAAAGTAACAATAAAACACGATGAAAATATGACAGTTCGGTTATAAAATACGTTCATGAGATTACAAACTAACAATCTGCTCTTATTATAATGGATAAAATCTGCGGCCCGTACCTTGTGGACTCGGCTGGGCTTGCACTCTGCTGTAAGTCCCAGCATACTGGTGGTAGGCGGGGGTCGTGTACGAGCTGTAATCAGTGTAGGATTTTGTCGAGTAATTTCCAGCGGATCCATTTACACCTGGGTACTGGTACTGGTAGGCATTGAGCGGCTTCCCGTACGAGGTGGAGCTGGGCGAGCAGTAGCCGTGAGTGACTCCAGCGGCCGGACTGTAATAGCCAGAATCCGTGGCGGTGGACTCGGGTAAAGTAGGAGATTCCTGAGACGGATGATGCATGGTGGAGAGTTGAAAGGAGCTCTGGAAATCTGCAGGTTTCACACTCGAGATCCTCCGGTCGAATACTCCAGTCATACTTCGGGAAGGAACGCGCGGGGTTTTGTTTTAGATTTATATATAGCAAAAAAGAAGCAGTCTTGACTCCAAAGTGGTGTGGAAACTACACTGGCATTGTTGAAAGGCTCTCGGGCCGTCGGGCTCTGGTGAAGACTGCAGCCAGCCCCGCAGCAAAGACTTGGTTAAATCCTAAATCGCGCTCTTACGCACTGCAGGGAGGATCTGGTTCCATTGGCCAAGGCGCACACAGACACAGCTACACCCAATTCACTCAGCCAGCTTTCTTATAGGGGGGAACCACCCGGGCTATGTGGCTGCATTGTTGTGTTTTTATACTATCAATCAATGGGAGCAATTAAAGTGTTGGCCGTGTGACCAATCGTCGTTTCTCAGAAGGATGAATTAGAGGGACAAAACCTCATTACCAAAAAGGCCTCCTGCTGCAGGCGGCTCGATTAATACGATTGGCGTCATTATTCGTTATTAATTAAAACGTTAGTCTGTTAACTTTTTAGGGCCGAATAATCCCAAAATGAGGCATGAAATCAAATGTTTCAATCATGTCACATTAAAGAGAAATAATACAACAGACTCATTTAGGGTTATCATTGAGCTCATTGGTTATTGTCTATTTTAACAGTCGACGTTAAACTTGATTATTCTATAGGCTATAGACCATATCTAAAAAATAGAATCTTACACCTATCAGAGGGTATATGTCCAATAGATACAATATAATAGATACAATGTAATAGAAACAATATACGGTAATCCACAGATCCCATTTTTATAAAATATATTCCATAACTAACAATAGTGTCTCTCCCAGATAAGAGTTGTTTCACATTCTTCCAGTTGCTCTTTGATTGGCATGTAATGATAATGCCAAAATTGAGCAGGTTCCCCATCGAGGTCATTAAAGATTCATCTTATCTTATCTCATCTTAAAACCTGCAGCAGAGCGTTCAAATCAACGCTCAGCACTGCACTCATTAAGTGGTGAACAGCGCCGACCAGTGGGGGAAGAGAGGAGCTGCACTCCAACAGCAGCCTAGTGGCAAACCCACAAGGAAATATTTGGATTAAAAAAAATAAAAGGATGATCAATATGATCTTTAAAACGAGTGTTAGGCTACTAAATGAAACGTTTTAAAATACAAAATAAATGAACAAACCAAATTATCAAAAAGGCTTCAGGGCAACAGGTGTGTGGAAATAAAAATACTGGATACACTGTATTTAGAATGACATTATACCAAGTATCATTTATTATCATACATTGGATGCACTGTATTTCGTATCACATTGTACACAGTATCATATTATTATACACTGGATACATTGAACCCATTATCACAGACAACATTCAGGTTACAACAAGCCTGATGCTTTTATTGTCCAGTCTATATTCTACTACTATAATAGTGACGAAGATCAATATTTTTTGAATTTCTTTAAAAATGCATCTTTCATCTGAAACTTAGTTTATATCTTACAGCCCCATGTTGGACTAGATAGAATTAAATACACACACACACACAC
>NW_023340268.1:14243357-14246371 GCF_004916995.1 Morone saxatilis
TATATATATATATATATGTATGGTCTGGGTTTAAGTGCTTTAAGTAATCTCACCAAACTACTCTGTCTTGTTGAACATTCTGTACACATTGTTATGCTTTTCTCATATAAATAACAAACAAATAGGTCTAAATGTTGGTAGATTGTTGTGTTATTTTCATATTAGCTCACCTGACTTTGGTACCCCGGAAATACCCCCCCTCCCTCACCGAAGCCACAGATTTCTTCCTGTGTTGTCTTACATGACAAAGTTTTTTGTTAACTCAGTTTGCGGTTCATATTTTCTTAAACCCATATGTTTAGCCACATGGTTTAGGGACATTATTATTGTTTTTTAATTAAGAAAACTACATTTGCTTTGGTTATTCGATTTGAATTCGGGTCAAGGCTGAGAGCGCGCAGCGTGCGTCTGACATCACTGAAGAGTCCAAACAAACAAGATAGTTACCCTCCTATTCACAGCACAGATAGACCGTTGGTCCTTAGATACCAAATGGCAACGTTTCACGCGTGTGGAAAAAGTCTAAACTTGGACCACTCGTTAGCAGCTTAATATCTCGAATGTGTCAGAACATTTAGTTGATCTAAAATGTTAATAGTTTATACAAGAAACAACACGCGTTGTATCTGCTGCTTCTAATTCTTTCACATAAGTGTCATGGTTCAATAAATGCGAATGCTAGCCATTTAACAGTCAAAACGACTGCGTTGGTGAGCTAGAGAGATCTTTTGTGAAAAGAAAACGAAGAAATATAAAGGTTTGGGCTGCTTAACGGGAAGCGAGCAAAGACGGAAGTATATGGGAGGGAACCCTCTTGCCCTGCCTGGGTCTTTTCCGTGCTATCTTTTCTCTCGGCTCCCGTTTTGTGTGTTGGGGGGATGGGGCCGTGCCGAGGATGAGACACTCCGAATATTTACCACTTGGCTAACTAAATATCTTAATTTCCTAACTGGGCTTCATCTATCGCTCTTGTAGATATAAATACTTTTCGACCACGTATGAGTTTGGGTGGAATTTGGCCAAAATAAGTGGAGTATCTGTACGTCCACGACACACGCTTAAAAAGTCGACAAAATGTATTCCTCTGCTGGAGGTAAGTGCTGCTGCTAACACTAGCATCGGCTAACTGATGCAGCTAGCGAAAATCAACACAGTAGTTTGCAGCGGGGTTTTTGTTGTTGTTGTTGTTGTTGTTGTTGTTGCTGCATCGAGCCATTGCTGAAACTCGAGTCCTGTTTCGTGTAGCTAGTTGTTCTGAAACTCAAACAAATCCTCTGATCAGGAACACGTCGTCCCAGTCTTAAGTGGAGGCATTAGTAGTAGGGGCAAGCTTAGCTAGCGTGCAACAACAAGAAGCTGCTGTTAGCCAAGTTAGCTTCAGCGGTAACTCGTCCCCGAACTTGTTGTTAGTTAGACCCCGAATGTAATTTAACGAGACGGGATCGGTTGGCGTTTATTTTCGTAATACGTGATGCAATTACACACGCAGATCGTTGTTTTCAGTGGCTCGCGGATGAACACCAAGTACAGAGTTAAAGCAATATTTTAGCGGCCGACCATGCTATCTAATCTCATCATCACCGAGCCTGGCTGTGGTTGGGTTAGCTAGCAGTGAGCAACTTTAAAGTTGGTCAATTTTCTGATGTTACATCGGGCTGGTCCACGAAATAAATTCCCCGACGCCGTCTGATCGCT
Organism: Morone saxatilis; assembly: GCF_004916995.1. Lineage (NCBI taxonomy): Eukaryota > Metazoa > Chordata > Actinopteri > Moronidae > Morone > Morone saxatilis. The sequence continues at coordinate 14,245,053 of NW_023340268.1, forward strand.
CTGTCAGTGCAACACGGACTTAAAAGACATTCAGTGTTTGAAGTTTAAGCGGTAATGTGAAGTTTGACTGAAGCTAGGTACAGTTTCAGTAGAACAGTTGTCTCATTTGGCAAGTGGAGTAATTATGTCAGAATATTGTAGCATTAGTTGTTCATATGTGGTTTTCCTCCCCTGAACAACAGACAAACAACAGCACAGCTATATGGTATTCCTCTAAAAATGTACTAAATGTTTAAGGGGTTTGGTTTCTGTGTTGCAGGAGGCATCTCTGTTGTATTTGTACTACTAAGATATATATATATACATATATAAATATATATTGACTGTAGCATTAGGCCATTTCCAGGAGAATGGGTGTCTTCAGCTGAGCTAGATTGCCAGCTTGCCTGATTCCTTCTGTGTGCACATTGATAAGAGTTTTGAAAAAGTTGTCCTTGATTGTGGACGATGGCGTTGTGGGAGCGATAAGGGAGCAAGGCGTTCTGAAGTCTGTGTTTGCAAAGGAAATATACACGTAAAAGATGAGAAGCACTCTACTGAGCCTCCTCTTGCCACTTTCTACATGAAGAGCTAGTTCATGTTAACCTGTTAAGCAGTAAACCTCGATTTCTCTGTCCTGTGTTAATTGACTCGCATGTTGTACATTTTCAGCACTCTCGATATGTGTATCAGATCAAATGGACTGTTGAGCATTCATAACACGTCATTTTTGTCCTGTGTAGCTTCTGAGATGCTTGAGGGACCCCGTTCCTCTGGGTCAGCAAGCTCTGGTAAGATTTTCACGTGTTTGGCCTTTAAAGCCTTAAACTGGTCCCAGCATTGGACCAGTATAAATCACAAAATGATGCTTTATTTATTTCTTTTTTCTTTTTTCTTTTTTACATCCTTCAAGGCGTTCAGCATCACAGTATGTACTTATCTGAAGTACGGTTTAACCTTCTGCCTGAATATTGAAATTGTCCAGGAAATAGGACACAGATGATTTGACGTTAGACGATGTCATTCTGGATAGTCAATTTCCTCTAAATGCACCTCATTTTGTGCTGAATGGCAGTGCGCTTTTACACACCAAAGGTTATTCAGCGGTACCCACCATATATTGCTAGGTTTTATGGGTGTTATTCAGTTTGAATTAACAGAGCTGTCGCACAAAGATAAGGCACTGAGGGGAATGGAGGTGTGCTCTGACAGTCTCACTGTAATATCTATAGTAGCAGATATGGGGCGTCTTGGTTCCATATGCCTACCAGTGATTAAAGCTTGGTGCATCTTCTCCAGGATAATACAAAGAATGGAGGACACCTTTTAAAAAAAAAAAA
>NW_023340268.1:14246392-14246576 GCF_004916995.1 Morone saxatilis
AAAAAAAAAAAAAAAAAGATCTTTAATGGTACACGAATAACAGATTGGTTCTGATTAGGATCTGGCCCAAATACTCAAATAGCTTATCAATAGCTGACAGTTTGAGTTTTACTACCCTGTCAACGCCAGCCAACACACCATCTCAATATTTATTAGAAGATATTCATTATATTTGTGTGTGTGT
>NW_023340268.1:14246676-14266998 GCF_004916995.1 Morone saxatilis
TATATTCAATATTAAGAAACAAGTGAGTATGTCAGCTGGAAGCCAAAACAATCAGTGAACCAAGTGTTGGTGTTGGATAATGACTTGACTTGTTGCATCTTAATATTTCCTGTGTGAACAACTGTTACAGCTAGGTGCTGCAGATGTAAAAGGAAACATGACTCTATAACTCTGTGCTCATGTCTCACCTCAGATTTAAGAAATATAAAATCCTTTATAAATATATATATACACACACACACACATAATAATAATAATTTCTGCCAATTAAATCTGTGATGATGATTGCCTTTTATAAACAACATCATAGTTTGTGGTAAACCAAAATGGCACGTGTTCAATAGATCATGTCTTAAGTTTGGCTCATCATCATAATTATGATGACCTACCACATGTAGGAGGCCGACTAATTGACATGGCAGAACAGGTTGTGCCGAACTGGTTGAGACACGTCACGTAAGACATGTCCTAGATCATTTTTGCTAACGGTAACCATTAAAAAGAAGATTTTCTACATCTCTAATTTTAGATGTATTCTTTTAATGGTTTTAATGTGTCCTGATGTCTTGGGTTAACATCAGAATTGTTTAATTATGATCAGTTGAGAAACACACACTGTCCAGTTATATATGTGAATGTGCCTTTTATCTGTCTAGTGAAAAATGCTTATCAGGACTTAAGATCTTGGGAAACTTCTAATGTTTGTGTATTGTGATCTAATAATGCCCTTGTTACTTTCCTTCATTTGACCCACTTGTTTTAGAACCCCCATCTTCCCCAGTGCCAGAATATGTGTTCAAGCCACCATCGCGGCCGGACTTCGGCACCATGGGCAGGACAATCAAGCTCCAGGCCAACTTCTTCGAGATGGAAATCCCCAAACTGGAGGTCTACCATTACGACATCGACATCAAGCCTGAGAAATGCCCCAGGAGGGTCAATCGGTATGTGCATGTTTATACTCCGTCAACACCCCATGGCACGCGGTAGATCAGTTGTTTGAACGTCCTGGGCGTTTTGGTAATTGGTTTCATTTGGTTCTCAGTGAAATCGTGGAGCACATGGTCCAGCACTTTAAAACACAAATCTTTGGGGATCGAAAGCCAGTGTATGACGGGAGGAAGAATCTCTACACTGCCATGCCCTTGCCCATAGGCAGAGACAAAGTATGTATTTTTTCAGAACAACCTGCAACAATAAAATCTCCCTTTGTGGAGAAATTGTCTAAATATTGTTGAAAAAATGTTACAAAATAACAACAATTGCCTTTTTCTTGTGTTGCCCATCTACCACACAGGTGGAGCTTGAGGTAACCATTCCTGGTGAAGGCAAAGACCGCAGCTTCAAAGTATCCATCAAGTGGGTGTCTTGCGTCAGCCTGCAAGCTCTGCACGAGGCACTAGCAGGACGGTTACCCAGCGTCCCCTTTGAGACCGTCCAAGCCTTGGATGTTGTCATGAGACATTTGCCCTCTATGAGGTGGGTTTTTTTTTTTTGTGGAACATTGATCCATGTATAGGTTGTTATATTGTCTTTAAAGGTTATGGTTTCTAGCACATCTGGTCACACAATATGAGTAATTATCCAGTTGAAAGGAATAAACATAGCATGATAGAAAAGTGTTGTGCAACCTGTTTTCACTTTTTTTTATTTTATTGCAGGCAGCGATTGGGTTGCATTTGTTTTAATAAGGTGTGACAGTCAGCTTGTAGATAACTTGAAACTTGTATAAAATAGGTCATTTGTCATGCTAAATACTCTGTAAGGTGGAACTGTCAAAAGAGCCCTTCTGATTCTGTAATCATCCAGAGCATCTTTACATATCCCTATATCACAGATCTCTTTATATTTCATTTTCTTTATTAAGCGTCTTTCTTTTAACCAGTTCTTTGAATAGCTTCTGTTTCTCAGAAACATGTTAATCCGGTTTACATGAGTGACTGTCCTGTTACAGGTATACCCCAGTGGGCCGCTCTTTCTTCACTCCTTCAGAGGGATGTTCTAACCCCCTTGGAGGTGGCAGAGAGGTGTGGTTTGGATTCCACCAGTCTGTCAGGCCTTCCCTTTGGAAAATGATGCTCAACATCGATGGTAATTTTCTCACCGAATGTGCACAAGTTGTATGAAGTAAAGTTGTTTCTGTGAATCTCATCTGTGTGTGGTTGTTTTGTCTGCAGTTTCGGCCACCGCATTCTACAAAGCCCAGCCTGTAATTGAGTTCATGTGTGAGGTCTTGGATTTCAAAAGCATTGAAGAACAACAGAAGCCCTTAACAGACTCTCAGCGAGTGAAATTTACAAAGGAAATCAAAGGTAAGTAAAGCTCACTTAGTAGAGGCCATTGAAGTCTTAATTTGTCAATGAGACATGTTTTTATTTTGAATTATGTCTTTGGAAATGTATTTTTAATAAGGAGTGGAATGTAAAGATTTGATTCAGTTACTATCTATTTATAATTCAAGTCAAGTTTCTGGGTATTTTTTAAATTCTGTTATCCTTTTTATTATGATTCCTCCGTCCAGGCCTGAAGGTAGAGATCACTCACTGTGGGCAGATGAAGAGGAAGTACAGAGTGTGCAACGTGACCAGAAGACCAGCCAGCCACCAAACGTAAGAACCTTCTGTTATCTCATCTTTGTTCATGTTATATCATTGTTAGTTGCATTGTTGCTGATGCACATCATCTGCAGTTTTATTTAAAATGTATTAAAAAAAAGAGTTGTTACATAAAAATGATCAGTGCAGATTGTGTGAAATCTGACGAGACTGTATTTTTCTTCCTCTTACTTTTCTGGTGTGTGCTTCCCTCAGGTTCCCCCTGCAGCAGGAGAATGGCCAAACTATTGAATGCACAGTAGCACAGTACTTCAAAGACAAGTACAAGCTCATCCTGAGATACCCCCACCTCCCTTGTCTACAGGTGGGGCAGGAGCAGAAGCACACCTACCTCCCTCTAGAGGTAAGCATCACCAACCCTGCGTACTCATTTGCTTTTTGAAAAGTTAGCCGATTCACTATTGATTGTCCTCTTAACCGTTTTTTGTTTCTTGTGTTTGCTCCAGGTGTGTAACATAGTGGCAGGGCAGCGCTGCATCAAAAAGCTGACTGACAATCAGACCTCCACTATGATCCGTGCCACTGCCCGATCGGCACCAGACCGTCAGGACGAGATTAGTAAATTGGTAAGTCATTGTAAGATAAATAATAACTGAATGCAAACCAGTTGTTTGTTTTGACACAATATCTGCAATAACGTGAGACGGTCAACAGTAAAATGGTTTACAATGTTCCTGCCAAACTGCTACATTCCAGGATTCACCAGTAATTCTTGTCCTGTCTGGAGCCAGTAGCAAACCAGGTCAAGATGGTGAACTCAAGAGCTCACTGCCCCAATCAGGCCAAAGCTAGAAACTACCAAAAAAAACAAACAGCCTGTAACATCAATGATTGTAGCCGGGCCCTGAAACATGGCTCCCGACAGCAGAGAACTTTGGAACATGCACACATGCCAGCCACTCCTGCCAACAAATAGTCTTACCAACCAGTTGTTGACAGTCGTGTCACAGTGGCATACGGTCCAATAATCACTCAGGACTCTGGATTAAAAAAAACAAACAGGGTAGCAACAGAAGAAAGGAGACTTCAACAGAAATTGTGGTGGTTCCATGACTTGTTTCTTGACTTGGCTTAAGTTGACTGTTTAGATGAGATAAGAAAAAGTTTTCAGTTTGACACCCAAGCACAGGCTTAGTGGCTACTGGGTAAGATAATTCATGGTGTTATAATTGGCTGGTTGTTACATTTGTCTAATATCATGAATACATTTGAATAAACATTTCAACAAATACTTAACTTAAATGAAATATTAGCATCTAATCCAACTGCTGTGTTTTTTTGTTTTATTTTTCAGATGAGGAGTGCAAACTTCAATACTGACCCCTATGTTCGTGAATTTGGAGTGATGGTGAGGGATGAGATGACAGAAGTGAATGGCCGTGTTCTACAGGCACCTTCTATTCTATACGGAGGCAGGGTATGTTGATCACCAGTTATTTTAATGTTTGCAAAGTACTTTGAATTGTGTTGCTACATGCATGAAGTTGTTGGTATTGAGATTTATTGGAAAAACTTCATCTTGTGTACAGTCACTGCAACTAATAGGTCTGCTGTCATTACAATTTGCAGAACAAAGCAATAGCCACACCAATTCAAGGAGTTTGGGACATGAGGAACAAGCAGTTCCACACTGGCATTGAGATCAAGGTGTGGGCCATCGCCTGTTTTGCGCCACAGAGGCAGTGCACTGAACTCCTGCTCAAGTAAGTGAAGTGCTCCAGCATATACATATTTCATGTCATTGTGAACATGTGCCGGTTGTTTGATGGTAGGCAGCCCTTGATTAAGGGGTTGGTGGTGAAAAGCTGTGAGCATATCATAAAGCCTGAAATACACTCCAGTAGAGTACGCTAACACAAGGATACACTGAGCTGTGAGCTGGAGTTTCAAATGTCAGAGAGACGGCACAAAGCTGTCTTATTTGATTTGTGCCTCTGTTGGGTCTTTCACAACTGCTGTGACAGCCCAGTTTCCCGAGTGTGTCGCAGTATTGCCCCCCTGAGGACTGAGGTATTTTAGCTCTACAGGGGCGTGGGAGTGCACTTTGAGTATGTACAGCTGTGCTATTCATTTGCCTTTCTTAGGTTTTGTCATTTTCATTTGTGTCATTGTTTGATGCCAAGTCTTACACGTGCAAGACTTAAAGGCATACTACGCAGGATTTTCACAACAACAAAAAAATCTCTCTGCAGAGACTCTGCCTTTTTTTTTGGCTGTGATTTCTTATTTTGTTGTGTGCAGGAGGTTTCTAGGCGTTAACCTTTTGGACAGCGTCCAGGTTAAGGTCAGGACTCTATAAAAAGTCTGTCTCTCTCCTCTAGTCTCTGTCTGTGTCATGGATGCATAACAGGCTGCAAATCTCTGTGTCTGTCTGTTTGATTGAGGGCAGACAGGATGAAGCTGCACATCAGCTGCATTTATAAAGAAATCCAGAAATATGGCACCTTGGGACGCCCGAGTAGCTCACCTGGTAGAGCTGGCCTGGCACCCAGTGTACAAACATATTCTTTCTAGGTCACTTAAGCTAGGAAGATGGGCAGAAAATAGTGCATTTACAAACGGCAACTAACAAATCCTGCATAGTATGCCTTCAATAGTTGCATTGTATCTGGCTTTCAAGATTTTCTTTTTAGATGTGTTTATGCTGAACCACAATATAATGTTCTTAATTTTGCGTTTAGAGTATTATATAGTTAAAAGAAGAAGTAGTTGAATTTATTATTTACTTTTAAACACTCATGTCAAGATACACAAGGTAACTCGGGGCAATAGTTGTTGTTGGATATCTACATAGGTTTTGCTTTTTACTGCTGGACTTAATTTTGCTTTGATGTTTGCCTCTCAGCCATTACTTTCTCTTGCAACTGAAGAGTAAACAAGTTCCTCTTTTGTCTCAGAGCATTCACAGATCAGCTGAGGAAGATCTCTAGGGATGCAGGGATGCCCATCCAGGGTCAGCCTTGCTTCTGTAAGTACGCCCAGGGAGCAGACAGCGTGGAGCCCATGTTCCGGCACCTCAAGTACACCTACCAGGGCCTCCAGCTGGTGGTCGTCATCCTACCAGGGAAGACGCCTGTCTACGGTGAGTGATCCACTCATACAGTACCTTGTTTTTGTGTCATTTAATGAGGAACATGATTTATATTGATCTATTTGGGACATTAGATCGACCTTCCTCCGCATGAAATCAGTGTGTCTACTTAAAGACAAACAATGTGACTTTTACGTCAGCTGCCACATACGGTGCAGCCATCGTCAACTTTCTTCTCAAAAAGCCAAAACGAGTAATTAAAGAATGCAATCCGCTCAAAAGATGTAGAGATAACAGAAATAAACAGTGAGCAGAATACAGACAGTTTGTTCAGGTAACTCAGGTAAAGGCTGCACCATAGCAAACACTGGAAAGAGAAACTCTCTCCAGACAGCAACAAGGCAAATGACTTGGATTGGGGTAAAAAACCTTGATCGGGACATCCCTAGTGATTAGAGACGTGCAGTCGGGCTGCTGCTTCACTGCCTGTTGAGCAAATTTTACTGCTTCTATTTCTGCTTTAGGAAATGACCACAAGAAGTACGAGCCAAATAAAGCTACATTCTCTCTGTGGTCCTTCCCAGCCAATCTCCCATTTGCTTCTCAACTCACTCTGTCATTTCAACATCAGTAACCACCATCCCACTCATACATAACCAAATTAAAAGAGTTACTCCGCTTTAGAGTGTCTTTTAAAGTACACCTTTGGTTGCCAGTGTGGTGGACCAAACCATGCCTCCAGTTCCCAATAGCTGCAGTTGGTCAGTGTATCTGTGTGCATGTCCAAAGCATCAGTATCGTACCGGATCGTGTTAAACTAATTTGTATTTCCTTATTGGCCTGATGTGTCTTGTAGCTGAGGTGAAACGTGTGGGGGACACAGTACTTGGCATGGCCACACAGTGTGTGCAGGTAAAGAATGTTCAAAAGACAACACCTCAGACCCTCTCCAACCTCTGTCTGAAGATCAATGTGAAGCTGGGCGGTGTCAATAACATCCTCCTACCGCAGGGCAGGTTAGTGAAGATACTGATGATGAAATTAATATCTTTGAAATGTGACCCCCATCGACTGTTATCCAAAACTGGAAAATTGCATTTTTTGTGCTGAATTTCACCTGTGTCTGCACTCCAGGCCGTTAGTGTTCCAGCAGCCAGTGATATTTCTTGGTGCAGATGTGACTCATCCGCCTGCAGGGGATGGAAAAAAGCCTTCCATCGCTGCTGTAAGTAACATCACACCACACAACATGAACATCTACCCTATACAAAATGCTTAAATAGGGTCTAATGTACGTTCCAGAATGACCAACCATCTGTGCCTCTCTTAAGCTTCTTTCAACTCATTCTTTTGGTTTTATGGCTGGTACATCTATTCTATGGTTGACTCTCAGCTGCTCCCAGAAACCCTGTAGGCAACCATTTCCTCCAAAAAAGCCACTGTATGCTACCCACTTAGTACAAAGCTGTAACAAAGTTACTAAGAGTTGGAAACTTTAATGTTGCCGCTGTCTGCTGGAAAAGATGTAAAAAAGGAATGCAAGACCGTTAAAAAGCTCTTAGATTTTTTATGTCCACTCTTTCACTTTTAATGTTGCATTATATGTCATTAAAACGTTGATCCTCTAATTTGGTACTCAATGCTTTTCAGGTTGTTGGTAGTATGGATGCCCATCCCAGCAGATACTGTGCCACAGTTCGGGTGCAGCAGCACCGTCAGGACATCATTCAGGACCTGGCCACCATGGTGAGGGAGCTGCTCATCCAGTTCTACAAGTCCACCCGCTTCAAGCCCACCAGAATCATCTACTACCGCGATGGCATCTCTGAGGGCCAATTCAACCAGGTGATGATGCACAATAATCTATGAAATACATTTGTGTTTGAGGCAGTGTACATTTTGTACATGTTGAATTTAGCTGATTTTATTTTTGTCCAAAACATTTCACCTGTTAATCTTTAATATCTTTTGACTTGAATGCATGCAGGTTCTTCAGCATGAGCTGCTGGCGATCCGTGAGGCCTGCATAAAACTAGAGAAGGACTACCAGCCCGGTATCACCTTTGTGGTGGTGCAGAAGAGACACCACACAAGACTCTTCTGTATGGACAGAAACGAGAGGGTCAGTATTCTGTCTTCAGTAGGGGTGGGAAATTTGGTCAGTTTTTTGTTTGAGACCAAAATGTTTTCGTACTTACTAGGTTACCTTCTAAAGGTGAATCAGCAGTAGGTAAAGCTGTTTAGCGTGTTACCAAAGCTATAGTCATTCACAGATGGCATCAAGCCAGCTGCTACAGGTGTTGGTCTGCTCTCTCGCGCATCACCTCTAAATTAGGGACATTAGGTAATCATAAGTAATTTGGTGACACTAGCATATAAACCCCTACTTGATAATCACATTCCCATATCTGGAAATTTCAGTTTAAAAAAACTTGTTTATTGGTCAAAATTCCATGTATTCCCTTTGCTTCTCCCAAAAATAAGTTATTTTTTAAATCCAAACATAACAAAACCATCCTAACGCACTTAAACATTATTGTGTTGATTTTTGCAGGTTGGGAAGAGTGGTAACATTCCTGCAGGCACCACAGTGGACACCAAAATCACTCACCCTTCAGAATTTGACTTCTACCTTTGCAGTCACGCTGGCATTCAGGTAAGAACTGAATTAGGATCAACTGTAATTGAACTAACAAGTTAAACTGGTAATGTTCCTGTGAAGTATTTTGAAAAAGGATGTCAAATGTGTTGCCAGATTTAATGGATTTTGATCATGCATGAAAAACAAATGGATCATCAGCCAGATTGGCTAATAACAGAAGACTGATGATGGTGCGAGTCCTTTTTCCCCTTGTGGACACAAAAGCAACACCTGTCCTCCATTATCATTCATTGCAGGGTACCAGCAGGCCGTCTCATTACCACGTGCTCTGGGACGACAACCACTTCTCTTCAGATGAACTGCAGGTCCTGACCTACCAGCTATGCCACACCTATGTGCGCTGTACCCGGTCAGTTTCCATCCCAGCACCAGCTTACTACGCCCATTTGGTGGCTTTCCGGGCTCGTTATCACTTGGTGGACAAAGAGCATGACAGGTAAGGACTCGCTGCAATTTTCTGCTGCGGTAATTTCAAATGTCCACGACAGTTTTTACACATTTTTTATTGTTGCCGTTTCAGTGCCGAGGGCAGTCATACATCAGGCCAGAGTAACGGGCGTGACCAACAGGCCTTGGCCAAGGCCGTTCAGATCCACCAGGACACCCTGCGGACCATGTACTTTGCCTGAGAGCACACAAACCCCAGGTTGGGGTGGGTGAGACCCCACTGATGAAACACACTACCCCTCGCTGTCTCGCTGTCAGCTGTAGATAGCATCACAGTGGTTTCACATCGTGATCTCCCTACCTAACAGACCTGTCAGTTACCCATATGTCTACAATTGTACTTCAGCCCCTGACCCACCCGAACCAAGCCAGCTATTAGACTGTAAGATGCAAAAGAATCCCTCTTTCTTGGGGTTTAAGCTGGAAGAGGTTTTATTTACATGTTGTGCATTAGTGTGTGTTTGTATTTGTTGTAGGGAAATATGTTGCAAAGTATGAAAGGAAAAGGAAAAGTTCGTACACTGATAGAAGAAATCAACCATTTCTAAACTAGTGGGCAGTATCATTATACATTGGGGTGATTTATAATTTAGAAGAAGCAGTTCACCCTCCTCCTCCTGTTTCTATCGTTTGTGAGGGTCTTGGTGCTTGAAGGGAGAAGGATCAAATTCATCAAAAGATGATGTTCACTGTTTATATGCCTAAAGATTTGCTCCTCTGACAAACATTATTTATCAGCCAATCAAAGCAAAGTGCACTGACCAGAATGGGTACTTCAATCAGGACAAAAGTACTTAATATATTAAGGGTCGCGTGTGATTTTTCACATAGGGCACTATGTGATGAAAAGTGCCATTTGAGACCACCTTTCTGTTGTCATTTCTGTGTAAAACTATGAATTATTAGGCCCACATCTGCTGGGTTTTCAGTATTTGTCCTTGATTGACACTGATGACCATTTTATGCCAAATCTGGTGACAGCTTACTAATGGATTCTTTGCATCAGATTTGTTATCAACCCTTGAACCAACACTTAGTTTATTCTTGATGAGGGCTCCTAGTGTTCAAATAGAGATTGAAAGAACAGCAATTTTATCCTTCTCTGCCTCTCTGGTTAGTCTGAACTGAAAGAGTTGCACCATTAACCTAATTCCCATGCCGAGAAATAGCATATTGGGACTGGTTCCCAACAAAGGACATCTTTCTAATGTACTCTGAGCCGTGTTGATAAAGGACACATGATGTAGAAATCAACATAGAGGGGAAATTGATGAAATCTTTTTTTTTTTCCCCTTCATTTTTTTATAGTCTAATTTAATTTCAATCATTTTTGTAATGGATATGCATGTAGCTGACTCATGTTTTAGTAATTTAGGCATTTGTGATACCTGTTTATTTTTTCCTTTATACACATTAACCCTTCTTCTATGTTTTAATGTATATAGCAGCAGGATAGTGTTTTCTGCAGTGTCTTTGTCAGAGCGGGATATTTGTGTGGCGTCTCGATATCCAGGCATTCGGTACAGTGGAGTGAAAGCTGCAACATTTTAGAGTTTAACTGATTGAAATTCCCTTCAAAACAAAATAATCTAGTGTTTTGCTCCAGGAATTAGGAGCAGTCGTCGCACAAAAGCTTGGGTTTTATGCAAATGACTTTTTGTGAGTCTTTATACTATATAGTAATGTTGGTAATAAGGTATATTTTGAATAAGCTTTCAGTGGAGGCTGCTGAAAATGTTGTAGAGATTTTTTTAAATGACTGGCCCACATGTAGTCTAAATTAACACTGTCTATTTGTATACAGATTTTAAATGCAAATATTCTCTTGCCTTCTAAGACTGTTACAGTCTTACTAATAATTTTAGACATTTCCTAACATCCCACTAAGTTTTACTACGAAGTTAAGCTGGCGAATGTTCTCATAGTCTTGATTGGAGGCGAGTAGTCTACATTTTCTAACTATGCATCATTTTTAATCAAGAGATTTAGCAGTGGGGGTATCTCACATGAATTTGGGTCATTTATAGAGGTAGATAATCAGGGCTTTTTTTGTTATTATTTTTTTTAGCATGTTGCATTTAGTAGCGTTTCTTAGTGCTTATCAGCATCTTCATGCCTTTCTAACAGGATGAAGTATTTATGTGGTCATTTGTAACGTTGTAGATTTTATAGCCTGAAAATTGGGTGTATCCTTTGTAAACACACAATCTTTCTTAGCCAAACAAGATTACAAACTTTTACATGATTAATATTCAAAAGACATGGAAGCACAAAAGGACATCTTGATTCTAGGTGCTAGAAGTTTTCACTGTAAACCACCTTAAATCCTCACTGGACTGGTCAACAAGGCTTTTTACTTGTATGTTAAAAAGATGCTTCATCACCTTGAGGATCTTTTCTCTCCCTTTGACGACCTCTCTGTGTTACCCTTTTTACTCATTACCTGTAAAGCAACTAGAAATCCGACTGACTGTGTTTGTGGGGCATTCTGAAAATCACGTACTTGATATTTACTGTTATGATGTCAATATTGTTCTTATCGGTGCTGGTCTCACAACATGTAAATTTGGATGCACTTTTGATAGCAGAACGTTGGTATGACTCTATAGATGTGTGTTCCTCAATCTAAGCAGGAGGCTCGGCCATAATGCGTCACACTGGTGTAATTGTATGGAAATGGCCGTGTGTTCTACCTCTTGTTACCTGTTTAAGTGTTATGGTAACATCACACTGCTGGCCATTTCTGTATAATTACCCCTGCTATCTATCTAATTGGCATTGTTTGAGTCTTGCATTGACAGTAGGGGTTTTAAACGCTTGGTGTGCATGACGGTGAACGCGCTTTGTAGTTGTGTGATTTTTGCTCTTTTTTTCGTAATTTTACTCAAATTGATACGAGAGAATGTGTTTGTTTTTTGTAGTGGTTTTGAGCGTTGAGCTGTACGACCAAATTCTTGAAGTGTGTTTGTATTCACACACAGCTTTCCCTTCTTTCTTTCCTTTTTATTCTATGCACCAGTAAAATGACAGAATTCTTTTTTTTTTTTTTTTTGACACCTGAGAAGTATAACAACAAATGCAAAGCCCACAGGTATGATCAGTGCGTGTCCTTGATTTGGAGAAATTGTAAATTTGCTCTATTGGTGCTGTTAGTCAGGCTTTTCAAGTTACTTGCAAATTAAAACAGAGAATAAATTGAATCCACATGAACAGGTTTTTGTAAGGAATGCACTTCAGCAAGGCCTTTTTAGTCAGTTACATTTCACAACAGAACGTTATTACATTTTTGATTGTATGTGATCATGCATTGATACTTTGAGTATGAGGGTGACTTCATCAGAGCAAATGAATTTTTCCGCTGTGTTTTATGGAGACTGGTGTCCGTTTGGAGCCCTGTTGTTGGGTGTGTGTTTGGAAATTAGAATGTAATATGTCCTGACATATGGAAAGTAAGGAAGGGAACACGTCTCCTTAATGATGGTTTACATCAAGGTGGCGTTTAAGGAGGCGGCTTTGTACTTGTTGTTACTGCTTCTTCGTGTTTTACATTACCTTTACCAGCACCTTAAAATAGTAGATTACAATGGCATTGCTTTTCCTGGAGATAAAACTCAAACATTTGACAATGTTGTTTTTGCACTAAACAAGAATGGACTTTTGTAGCTGTTGCAGCATTAAGAGTATTCATCAGGTGGCAGACTCCTTTTTTTTTTTTTTTAATTTAGAAAGGAGCAGTTGGCATCGGTGGCATTTCAAAATACAAGAGGCGCAGCCAACAGGGCCCCAAGGGCCTCGTGTGTGTGTGTGCGCCTGCTAGAATCGGGAGGGATTCTACCTAGCCAACCAGCATTCGGCTTTTCATCTTTCAGAAATATCCTCACGCCTTTTTAAATGTTAAACGAAAGAGTGAGGCTTGTAGTTGCGTGTGTGGGTTGCCTTTGTACAGTGATGTGTGAGAAAGTTGCTTTATGCAAAACAAACTGACAGGTATTGAAAAGAACCGATTATTACCGATGATTAACTATAGACCGTACGATTTCTGTAGAGACCGGGGGATGCCAAAGTGCTGTGTGCGGAGGAAGCGTGCAAGGCAGTTCTGACATGGTTACAGTCCCGGTTCAAGACTGCAACGCGCATAGAATAAATGCGTAAAGTAAAGCCTCTTCATGTGTCGGACACCACCATGGACTATACATATCAAGATTCAGAAGAGGCTTTTTTTCCGTTTTACGTGAACCTGCTTGATCATGATGAGCTAAATCAAGAATGTGTGGAACAAACAGAGGAATACACGAGCCTGGATGAATGTGGCGCTACTTTACCGTTTAATAGTGCCCAAGGTGCTTAGTTAGGTGTTCAAAACACCTGCAGTGGTAACCCTCATGAAATTACAGGATACTTTCTTCTCAGATACGTAACCTCAGTTTAGCTGTTTGTCCGTGTCTTTTGGAGTGGACACAGCAGGATCTAGAAACGGCTGGTTTGTAAACTTAAATGGCATATCATAAGCTAATTGAATTGATAGACAGTTCATTTTATTTTATCGATACCGGTTCTTTCTCTTTTGTAAGTATATATGATTTAGGGTTGAATGAGGCTGAGATAAAAAAAATCCTCCTCGTGTAACGATCAGCCTGTATTACTTTTTAAATTTTTTGCTTTTAAATGGTCTTGGAATAAAATGAATTCCCAGTTTCAACCTATACACCAGTTTATTCCAAACCATTACCCTCTGTATAGGGACATCTCTCCTCTCATCCGTCTCTTGTAGAGAAACTATTGCTAATATAAAGAAACCTCTTGTAGAGTAGAACCTATTTTCCTAGTTCCAAATAATAACAATGAATGTACTTAGAGCCTGCGTGGTTTGTAATATTGTATAGGCTATCCATCCAGTACATTTATACTCATGTTTGCTTCTTGTGTACAGCCTTTTTCCTTTTTCTTTTTGGTGTATTTTTCTCCTATTTATAGGCTTTAATAATTGCAGAAAGTATTATGTTTTGTTCTTTTTAATATTTCATAGGTTTCGATCACGCCCACGTCACCGCTGATATCATGAATCTTTTCACTGATTTAACAGGAGTTATACAAGTCTACAGTTGAGATGTCTTTCTCTAGATGTTGGCTACTGTAGTTTTTAGGAGACAAAAACGTTTCACACTGGTGTAAAGAGTCGTCATCCTTTCTGGCCTGGCGTCATGCTTGTGTGAGGTGCTGTATCATAAGAGCTGTGTGTGTATATATGATGGTTGCTTTGGCGTGTGATCTCGTTTGCTGTTAGATTTTTTTGGCTTCCGCCTAAGCCCTCGATCTGATATTCCTGTCTTTTGCAGAGTTGTCCTGTAAAATCCTAAAATCCTCCCCGAGTTCAGCTCACTAACTCATTAGCGCAGTGCCACTTAAAAGCAAAGAAGCTAAGGTTTTTCGTTTGAGTGTTGCTTGTGTTCCTTACTTTTAGTGATTGTATTAATACGCAGCTGTTTTTCCAGATTTTAAAAGTCCCGTTTTATGATTTACAAGGCACTCGGCTGGCTTCAGCAAGCATCGTTTTCCTATTCCTTTATAAACCTTTCTGAAGCATCACTTTGTCCTTGACAGTCAGTCTTTATCATGCCAATGTCCACCCAATCACCTGTAGCCATGTGACACTGGTGTGGTGTCCACAAGGTCTCTGCGGTTAGGGTTAGGCCTATACTATTGTTTTTAACTACAACTCTGAATTATTGTGTACAAATTCAAATGGGGTTCTGGCAGACGCGAGGACGGAACCGTTATGCCTCATGTCCACAGGATGCAGCTGCGCCGTTTGTTTGGTCGCTAACCTGCAGAACTATTGACATTCCCATCAGCCTCAGCTGTACTTGGTGTTAAAGTGCTAATCACCGAATCTTTAGCATGCTAAAACGAAGATGGGGACACTGGTTAACATTACACACATTACGTTAGCATGTTAGCACCGTCATTCTAAAAAGGTTAGCATGGTGACTTTAGCTTTTTAGCTCAAAGTGCCGCTGTGCTTAAGGTCAGCCTCACAGAGCTTCAGAGACACAAGCTGCTCCGGCCAAAACAGACCCAATGTCTAAGGGTAGCCGAGCACAGAAATCGGGCGTGAGTGACGATGGGAACCAGAAGTGTCTGGCGTCCAGCAAGCGACGCAGCGGCTTCAGGTGGACATGTGGGATTAATCTGACCTTCTCACCCAACAAAACCAATGCCATCCAGCCGATCTCCATGCATCCAATCATGCAAGACTCCTGTGGGTATTTTTGTATTTTCAAAGCATTTCTAGTCTTCAGAATGACTTGGCTTTTTATTTACCAACTTGGAAAAAAACTACCTCAGAGCAGTGTCAGGTGCTAGCTAATATTAGCCCTAATTTATAATAATGGTAACAAAAATCCAAAATTGTTGTGACCAAACCAATACAAGCCAATATCGTGTGAGAGCACTGTTCTTTCCTTTAACCTTAATAAATGGAAAACCAAGTAATCATGTATGACTGGTTGGTTGCTTTAGTTGGTTACATTTTAGGGGACCAAATTTTTGTAATTGGAGTCTCATTGTTTCAAGTCCTTTATTTTTTTTCAAACAGTGACTAAAACAACCCAGCACAACCTAGGACTCATTCATGTGGTGAAATAGACTAATCATGACCGGACCATATATGGACAGACGTGCCATCGTACAGTAATTGCTCTTCACTATGACAATGTGTTGATATTCCAGTAAAATGGTGGTGATTCTGAGGAATATTTGTTGTGGCGTTGATGGTTTGTTGGAAAGATGTTTGTACAGCAATAACATTGGTGTGTGGGCTGTGGATTGTTGGTCATCTGTTTGTCTTCACGCCAGTCTGTCCTCTTTACGTCGGTCAAGGCAACACTCAATAAACATTTTTAGACTTTTCGTTAGATGGACAATACTTTGTCTCCGTATTTGGAACCGGCCTTTTCTGTTTTCGTTTTAGCAGAATGTTGAAACATTAAGGTTTCATACTGGATAGAGCCACTCCACGTGATCAAATGCCTACATTTCTTTGCCGCGTCAACCCAGTACTGCAATAAAACCGGGATCCAAGTCCCTGTCTCGTACTCAGTTCATTTCCACTTCTCCTACAATTAGCCAGACTCAAGTCCGTTTTTGTCAAAGGTTTTAAGATGTAGTTTTGCTTGCGACAAATTACAAAGGGAATATACACATTTGAACATGCTTTACAATGTATCAGAGCATTGTAAACTTCAACGAAAGGTACATATGAGGTTGTGTGGCAATTAACTACAGTTTGTTGTAACTTTAGTCAAAACTGAAAACATCCAGCGTGTTTGTAGTCCTTTTTATGTGTGCCTTTTGTCGGATCTCTCTATTCTCCATCTGCCCCAACATTGGGTTTGTGAGTCCTTTTTAAACATAAAAGGTTTTGACAAAATCTGCTGCGCCACATAAAAAAAAAAACGAATTTCCATTTTTAATTATCATGCAACCTTGCGTGTAGATGCTGCATAGAACGATCAGTATTTGTGTTTTGCACTTTCAAAGCAGTCTCAAAAAAAGAAATTGCCCACTTGAGGCTGGGCAGAAAGTAAAAAGAAATAACTGACGAGGTATTTTATGCTATCAATAGGAATTATAAGGAATAATATGACTTTGAAGAGCTTTTCTAAAAAGGTTGATATATCTATATATATTCATGAAGTACCTCATAAGCCTGATATATGCTGCATTGACTTTTTTTTCTCTAGTGTACTTCATATTGTCCAATAAAATTTTAATTTTCCCCTTTTGGGAGGTTTGAATGTCACTACAGGCTGTGCACATGCCACAACCAGTAAATCTGATCGAGTTCTGTTGTAACAAAAGAGTACGTTACACCTTGTGGCCAAATGATAATGTGTCATTTATGCAATTTATACACAAAATGTCATCAGAATATTTCTCAGTTGTAGCCGCAACTGAGCACTATTTCTGTGCTCTGTCTTTTTTTTTTTGTTTTTGCATATTCTCTGTGTCTGTGTAGCCAAAAATATCGGGTTTAGTTGACGAAGAGTTGACGTGCACCAAGCATCCTGCAAGGCTCTGTGGTATAACACGACTGTTGACTCAGGTATTGTCGTGAAAGGGCTGTTATCTGCTTACTGTGTCCCTGTCCCAAACTCCTCCCCCCCCCCACCTCCCCCCTGCACCTTTGTCTTAAAATAGCCTTAGATCTACATGTGAGGTTCCTATTTGGCCTTAAAAGTTGAACAAATTATGCACTACAATTTCACAGACTTGACAGAGAGCTCGATTCCCGTTCAGACACACACATATATATATATATTTTTTTTTTTTTTTGAAGAGTTCATGTCGTGTCATTGCCATGTTATCTACCTCCTATGAATGTAGGGGCTGTCCTGGAGTTGTAGTCGACTGCAAAACCTTTTTTGATTTTCTTGCTCATTTAAGTGAAACAGACAATCATCTGTAGATTCTTGAAAAATATAAGATATTCCCCTGTTCATTCATACATAGAACTGATTCCAGGACACTCCATTTTCTTGATGTTTTGTTTTTTTTCCCTCATTGGCCATTTTCATTTTTATACATTGTGCTTTTTATTTCATTGTAAGCCATGACGGAGAAGCAAAGTGACCAAAGTCTCTTGGCAAAGGCAGCCCTGCACAGCCGTGTGAATTCAAACCTCCCTTCATTTGTGTCATTTTGAACTCAGTTTTGAGTTGTTGTTTTTTTTTTCTCTCTCTCTCTTTTCTCCCTTATTTAAACCACGACATGCCAAAACTGAATTTGCTGTCATTCCTGTTCTGGTGAGGGTCTATATGTTGCTGATTTAATTTGTTCACATCCACTGCTAAGCTCCTTGTTCTTGTTGTTGTAAAGTTGTAAGCTTTGATTTCTATTTTACATTTCCTCATTTTTGTTAACAATTATGCTTACAGAACACAAGATATGCTGTAAACCCTGTTAGGACATAATGTGAATACGTATCACTTAATATAGTTCACTCTTTGGCTTGACTGTAAGTTGCGTTAATTAATAAAAATGTTTAAAAAGTTTTCCTGTCGTGTCCGATCGCATTTTTTCATAAAGATAATGCAAAGTTCACCAGTCTTTTGTATCATACGCATATGTGTGCCAAACTGCAATACCCTCCATAAAACAGCAGGAAAATAAAGTCTAGACTTTTGCAATCATTTCCTATTGTTACATGTTTTTTTTTTTTTTGAGTAAGTCATTCATGTTTGTTTTATAAATTGAATTGAAAATGAAGACACTAAATGAAATTTGGCCATCATCAATTCAGAATTTTTTATTATTCAGTCTATTTATATTAATAGTGTAAATCATATAATTATAAATAACTTTTTGCCCTTATAAATGTCACCATACAATATACTGCAGTGTCAATGATCTCACAAACGTATGAGCGCTCATTAAAATTTAAAACGCACATCCGGAGGGACTTGATCTATGCTGCTGTGTTCATACGAAATTGCTCTGAAGTGACCACTTGAGTTTTATCAGAATAAATTTGTGACTCTTTCTGGCATCAGAAATGTAAATTCAGTGCTGATGTGTTACAATTTTACACATCATCTTTGAAATTTTTCCCACTTACCTCTAGTGGTCTTCAGCCACGCAGATGGGTTTGGCTTTATATGCCCAGGTTTTAAGATATTTGTTAGGCTTTTGCCACCATGCAAGACCCTTGAATACAAGTAAACCACCATTTGTGTTATTAGAAACAGGTGTTTTTCCCATGAAATGTCTGCTGTGAAAAAGGACTATGGAGAGGGGATGGATTTCCAGTTGTGGTTCTTCACCACTTCACCTATTAGAAATAGTGTCCCAGTTACTAATCTGGTGTCCATCTGAACCAGTCTCTACCAAAGAAATGGTCACAATACAAACCTCCAGATTCTGTTTTTAAACGTAAGTTTTAAAGTGCTCATTTTTAATACAAGCTGTTAAGCTTCTTAAGAGAATTGTTAACATGTTACTCCTCAAAACTGTTTTGAGGCCATCTAAATGCAAGCTATAATATATATAATATACTTTGCTTAAATAAAATAGTCTAAGAATTGTCAGAATTGTTCAAATCTGGGACAATATGACAAAATAACTGAATAAGAACCTGACTAGCATTAATGAACAGTTTTTGACACTTGGTGCTACAGACATTATTATTCTTGTAAAGTATAAATAAAAATAAAGAAAACACGATTTGAAAAAGAAACTATTTTGTTAAAGTTTATTAAATCTTATTTGTCATAACTTTGATAAAAATGGAAAAACAAATCTGTAGACATGAGGTTGATGTGAAAACACTTTACCAGGCAGAAGGGCTGTTCTCTAAAATGTGGCACAGATTGGCCTCAGGATTTTGAAAAGCTATGTTCCAAAGAATATCCATGTAAGGTAATTTATTATAGTTTTAAATAGGTTTGAAACATTTTCCTGAAGTTCAAGTTCAGGAAAACTTAATGGCATTTAAATATTTGACTTGTTTTGCGAAAGATTTACAAAGTTTAAGACAGACAATGCTAGTGCTAGTTTTCACCTTTGGCTTTGCTAAATGCATTCACCATCCAACATCATATGTTCAATTATACATTTATATTACAGCCTGTAGTTGAAATACCAATCACATTTAACATTTATGAATTTCAAACTTTATTTGGAGTATGGTCAGGGCTTTGGCATACTGCAACACTGAAGATAAGGACCATAAGCAGGGAGTGGGTCTGGCCCACGTTCACATATATAAAACATTAACAAATTGGCTTATGTAGACAGCAATGATGACGGTCAATGACAATGTTGATGGTCATACTCTAGACAGACAGACAGACTGATAACAAGATCATTAAAAACAAATCGAAGGATCACGTGTGACCAAACACAACACTTTATAAATTACCACACTGATGAAAAACTAGTATAAGAACACAAAAACTAGACAAAATGAACAGACACAGTGTTTGATCTTGAAAAAGTACATTATAAAGTCGTTTCTCTTTTACATACTGGAGGAGCTGTGGACTTTTTAAGCTCTTCCAATCCTTTGGAGGACACAGATAGAAGAGTTGAGGGCCGGCTACTTTAAAAACACTAAAGGATTAAGTTGCATGGACGTGAAAATAAAACACAGCTACGCAGGTTGCTCAGACGTGGCAAAGATGTGACATTGACAGGTTTCTTGGACAATGACTGCTCAAAGATCTTCTAGTTCATCTCCTTTTCTTGTGTTCATATCGGAGCGTGGACGGTGGTCATAAATCCTGGACTTCCATGAAGAAAGACTTGATACTTGAAATCAAAGGGAGACAACTACAAAGTAAGACGTGGAACTACAACAATAAATTAATGCAAAAATATGGCCCACGTAATGTGACCAGTATTTTTTTGTTTCATCCTCCACATTGAATAGAAAGATCTTTTGTAAAAAGTTATAAAATAAATAAGCACTCTTTCCCTTTGAGTTTGGAGTAGAAAAAAAGTTGCACAGCGTGCAGGCCCAAGAGGAGAACGAGCGATTGGAGAAGATTTTTTTTTTAAATTATCATTAT
>NW_023340268.1:14267022-14275245 GCF_004916995.1 Morone saxatilis
ACACACACACACACATTCTGGTGGGTTAGTGTGACCCGCTCAGAGTGGTCAGTGGGAGCACTGTAGCTGGTCCTCAGTACACCCAGTTCACCGGGACCCACTGGGGTTCACTGCACAGTTTGTCCACGGCGGCCTGTAACGTCTCAAAGGCCTTGTCCAGGTTGTCGTTGACGATGGTCAGGTCGAAGTAGTGGCTGTACGCCCTCTGGATCCGGGCGCTCTCGTCCACTGTCTTCCTCAGGTCCACATCCTGCCAACACACGAAGGACGGGTGAGTTGTGGAAACACAAGCTACAGACGCAAGATGCAGAATTACTGCTCAGAGGAAGTGAAGAGTCAGTGACCAGGTGGGTAAATAAATTAAAAAACTGAATAAATTAGTGGTTTAAGAATTGGATTTGAGTTTCTTTCTGGAGGCATTTTGCATTTCCAGAAGGAAATAACAACAGCAGGTAACCTCCATTATTTTGTCTAGTTTAAGACGTCACTGCTACTTTGCATCAAAAGCAACCTATCATGACAGTGGTGGAATGTAACCAAGCACATTTACTAAATAGTACTGTATTTAAAGTCCCCCTCTTATCATATATGTTTTTCTTCTTGTTCCNNCACCAGTGCACAAACACTGAGAACTGACTTTGCAGTGAAAACTTTAGAAATGAACAAAATGTGCATATTCATAGATTTTGGAATTTCTAATGAGATAGAAGAATAGATTCTTTTTTAAGGATTTTAATGGGGAAATGAACAAAAAACATCAGACACACGTTATTGTTCAAAGAAGTATAAATGTTTTAATAGATGTCTGGAGGGGATCTGTATGTCTGTATTTGTACTTTATTTGGGCAATTGTCTATTACTTTATACTTTTATGCCAGTACATTTCAGAAGAAAATATTCCTCCAGATTAACATTTCACATACAACCATTAAGATGGGTTTATGTTGTTATTGATTCAACTACCCAAACATATGTAAAGTGAGGTCCATCTCAACCAAACACAACATGAAAACAATTTACACGTGTCAGTAAAAATTATCCATTGATATACTATAATAAAATATAAAATGGGGAATTAAAGGGGCAAATAAAAGTGTAATTTTGCCCTACTTTTGATACTTTTACTGACTTATACTGAAATGTTACTGCTACCTCTGGTAATTATTAATCTTTGAATGTAGGTCTTTTTCTTGTACAGCAGTGTCTTCACAGTGTGCTATTGCTAACTTTAAAGTTTGCTTGATTAGGATGCCTCTCAGTCGCCGCCCCATGGAGGTACAGATATAGATGTGTGAATGTATAATCAGGCTCAATCACCATTAGCGTGTGTTACTGGGAGTTGTTAACCTACCGTGAGTTGCTTGGTGGTGATGCCCGCGTCCACCACGGCTTTGTGCATGCCCTTGAGAGTATCAAAATCTGGCGCCCCAATGAACACCACGTAAGGCATGAACTCTGCTGTTTTCAGTACCTTCAGAGCCTGAGGAGAGACACAGTAGGTGACATTACATGCTGCCCAATGTTCTCTCTGAAAGCACCCTGAAATATGTGTTAATTCCAGCCCAACATGCCTAACCTTTAAGCCTGTCTGAAACTTTGACCTTTTCTAAACCTGCCCTTACCTGTGGGTTGACATCCAGGATGCAGCTGCGTCCTGTGGCCACCACCTCATGGATAGACTCGATCTTGGTGCCGTACAGGTTACCGTCATACTCTCCATGCTCCAGGAACCGGCCGGCCTTCACATCCAGCTCCATCTCCGTCCTCGTGGTGAAGTGGTAGGAGTTGCCGTCCAGCTCGTCGTCACGGGGCCGCCGTGAAGTGTCTTAACAAAAAGCTCAGTTAAACGCTTGTCGTGTCAGGGTGAGACAGACATTAGAAACACAGACTAAAACCAAGCACGACGTACATGGTATAGTGGTGCCGAAGCGCGTGGGCTGGAGGACCATCAGTCGGTTCTTCAGGCTGCGTCGGCCCACGCCCTGAGCGCCAATCAGAACCAACGTCTTTCTCTGGAATGGAGGCACTTTTGCCACTTCTTCATAGATCTGCAGCTCGTGTCTGTCAAACTCTGTTTGAACAATGATACAATTATTAGCCAATGAAGGAAAAAGATACAAAAGATGTCAGATAAAAATCAACAGCATGAAAAGTCTTCTGACCTGCATTCTTGGCTGTCAGGTACATCATCTTCTTCTTCTTCTTTCCAGCTATTGTTCCACAAAGGATCCCTATAAAACAAGACACAACATTTGTGCACTTGTATATCTGTGCTGTTACAGCATTTGGCCACAAGAGGGCAGGCATGGATAATTTTCTAAGTGTTGGAAATATTGGCTACCCTGGCCTTCTGGCTATTAATCAGTTTTCAGTGGTAAAAGCAACAGAGACGTGATAGAAGTCTGACAGCAAACCAGTTGACAGACTTTGGGCCAAATCATCTTTTCAACATCAACATTGCTAAAGAGAGAAACAGGAAACGTTCTGATGTTTCAGCCCTAACCAGGAGCAAAATACAGTGTTTATTCAAAGCCCAGGTGAGAAACGCACACACTAACATACCTGATCCATCGAAGTCTCGAGGGACAAAAGCTTTCCTCTTCTCTTCCAAGAACTGACTGGGTATCAGTCCTGTAGCCCCAGCGACCACATGGCATGCCTGCCACAGATCACAGTTCAGTCCAGTTCAATCTTTAATGATGGACACTCAAAGGAAATGAATGGATGAAACCTTACCTGCCACCAGTTAGGATCCTCTCTGTTGACAATCTGAAGGATGTCACCTTTCTTGAAGGCCATCCCCGCCTCTCGACAAGGGATCAGGTTGTCGTTGGCTGGGTTGTAGTCAAAGTATGGCCGCACATACACCTGCGAGACACACGTGCAGTTTTGAGCTTATACAGGAATTAATTCATATTTATTTAGAGATTTCTGGTCATAGGAAAGTGTTTCTCGCTTAAAATTTAAATAAAATCACGCGGAAACACAGTACCCACACAAAAAGAGACTCAAGCTCAGCATGCTGCCTCTCGCACTGACACAGTGACAGTGGCTCTTTCACACCCATTACGTCCGACGTCCCACTGCACCAGACACAGCTGTTCACGCTGCGCCAAACAGTTGAGGCTTTTGCCAAGAAGGGTAAGTGCTCTGGCCGGTGTATTAGATTAAACAAGCAGCCAGAGGAAGCAATAAAACAAGCCAGTAAAATATACTGTGCAGTGTGCCCCAAGCCACAAAGCAGGATGTGATTTTGCATTATGTCTCATTCAGTTTTACTGCTATTCGTTCAATTTAAGCCTTACAAGCATTTCCAAGTTTATGTCTATTTGTTCTGGATGCAGAATATCTTCAGGATTTAAAAAAAAAAATCAGGAGCCATAACTGGTCGAAACATTTGTGGTGCACGCATGAGGGGAAATATCTAACAATAACGTAAATTACTGTACTTTCCGTGTGAGGGAGCATGAGATTACTGGGAGCGTGTGTGTGTGTGTGTGTTTGGAGTGTGGGCAAGAGACAGAAACAGCTAGTGTGACCTAGATAGCATGTGGAGTGTTATTAATAGGGCTCCCAGGGTTCACATTCCTGCGCAGGGGATTGTGGGAGGGCCGTAGGACAGATCACCAGCCCTGTGCCACTGCCCAACATCTGCCGCTCATTACATAAGTGTGCATGCTTTTTTGTTTACATTAACATCTCGTGTTCTGTGTGTGTGTGTTCACCTGCGGAGGTGCGGGAGCGTCTCGGTAGCTCGGGAGTATTTTCAGCGTGATCCCTCCGCTGCAGTCTTTGAGCATCTCTTGCAGCTCGGTGGGGTTGTTGCCGACGTCCTTCCCGTTCACTTCCTTTATAATGTCGCCCACGTGGAGCAGACCCTGCCTGTCGATCATGCCGCCGTGAAGGATTCTGGCAATGACTAGGTCGTCTTTTTCCACACGAAATGTCACGCCCTGAGAAGAAGGAGGGAGCGTGATGATGCCTTTCCTCTGCAGCTTGAATGCACACTCACATTCATCCACAACCTTACTGTTCTGACATCAACTCACACGCTTAATGATTCACTCAATCATGTACTCAACCATTCCCCTCTAGCAATATCCACACACAGACACACACGTATGCAGATACACAGACACAGACACAGATCTTGCTCTGCTCACCAGTGGCTCTCCGGCCTTCTTTCGGATGCCAATCATGCGCACAGCATCGGCCTGCATCAGAGCGCTGTTGACGGCGGCATCATTGGCCGTCTCAGTCGGGGGCGGGACTTCGTAGCACTTAGAGGCCACCATGTCGTGTGCCTCCAAAAGAGACTGAAAGAAAGAAGGGGAGATGAGAGATGAAAAGTTGAGTTAATATGGAATAAAACACACCTTAGTTCAATTCAATACACTCAGTGGGTTTGCTGATACAGCCTCACTTGGTTTGGTATGACCGGTAGCTTACACTGGCAAATGTTAGCGAACTTTAGAGAGATATAGTGGTGTGAGTAACATTTCAGAGTCAGTTCGCTGACTATACTCTTCTCTACTTATGCTACAGTTATGCTGTTCGAGCATTTACTATTAGTATTAGTAGTAGTATTAGCAAAAATGAGATGATAGCTGTATAGGGGGAATATGTCGACAGATGGTAGAATGGTTTAGTAGAATTAACATCTAATTTGCTATTCTGCAGCATCTGTAACAGTTTGTTTATCTACTGTCCTCTGGGTTGAAAAATACACCACAGTGAATAAACACTAAACTATGAAGTCCTGCGTGAGCCTAAGTTGTGTCTTAAGACAGCTTCGCTCAACACAAGACCCTGAAGAAATAGAGAATAATAATAAATATGTGCATTAAATTAACATATATACACCTGTGAGCCTAAGTTGTGTCTAAACCCCCCCACCAACCCACAAAACTAATAATCTAATGGCTCAAATCCCAGATTCAGATTACCACCAAAATCTAATCAATTAATCCTTGGTTTGCTGACCATCCATCCAAGCCTGTTTTTATGAGATGCTAACAGCACAACGTTCCAACTATTCCAACTAAGACAGACACAAGCAATTTAAACTCTCACACTCAATATGTGATGTAATATCTGTTTCCCTCATTTCCTCTCTCTTTTCTTCTCAACCCACCTCTCCCTCCTTCCCTGTCTGTGCCTCTCTCTCTCTCTCAGTAGGTTAAAAGGGTCTTATCCTTCAGCTTACAGCACAAAGGGCTCTGATTGGTGCAGAGGATTGGCTGGCTTCATAAGTCAAACTCCTATTGGTCTAGCCAGAGTAAAGCCTGTGGTAGGTCCAAGGATAAAGGTTAATGTTCTACTGATGCATGAGGACAGGATCCCAAACATCAGCTCTGTACTGTAACTACAGTCAAAACATTACAACTCTAGGCTGAGTTCAATGTATCAAGACTAATCTGACATACAGAGACATATTACAGATTTCTGCTCTAATAAAGGTAACACATATCATTTGAAAAGCCTTCGTGAGGTGGCTACAGGTTGAATTACTGTGTAAGAGTAAAATCAACATTTAGTTGCGATATCAATCAGTGGTGTGGAATGCAAA
Source organism: Morone saxatilis (assembly GCF_004916995.1). Classification (NCBI taxonomy): domain Eukaryota; kingdom Metazoa; phylum Chordata; class Actinopteri; family Moronidae; genus Morone; species Morone saxatilis. The sequence continues at coordinate 14,272,592 of NW_023340268.1, forward strand.
GAAGTTGCAAAAATATTGGATAAAAAGTGGTTAAAAGTAGTGTCAACTGGCACCTGTGCACTGCATCCCCCTGGAATCCACTGGCAAAGAAATCACGTCTGTTTCATCTTTACTTGTGTGTGTATGAGTGTTTGCTCCGCCTCACCTGGAAGTGTGGCTCCTGGAGGATCCTGGACAGTTCGGCCGCACTGTCGTCTTTAACCTTGAGGCCCTTAATGTCGCCCAGGATCTCCGTCACCAGCTCCACATTGTTGTCCTGCACCGCCTCCAGCTTCACTTCCTCCAGCTGTTCGTGCGCCTGGAGGAGACGGAGAACCTCAGGGAAGGTAGTATGTGGAGGTATGAAAGATGTGTTTTGCTCTCTTGTGACTCTGTGTGTTATGTTAGTATTTATTTAGACGTGTGGATGTAAAGCTTTTGTTGTGTAGCAGTGATCGCTGACATTATATTGGATTCTACATGTCGGTTTCTTTCTTTCCTCTGGGATTATTTTGCTCTATAAGCAGGCTGTCAGCCTCATGTTACAACGTTAAAAGTCAGGAGCATTTGTTTATGTTAAGGCAACTGTCATCTCTATAGCCCTTTGGGGAGCACTTAAATGGCGGAAAATGACAACAGCCTGTGTAGCAGGAACTACAGCTGTCCTCTGACTGAACTCACTGCACACTATACTCATTACAGCAGTGAAAATGTGTGTTAGGGCAAATGGTTTGTGTGCAGACGCATTTCAATACTTGCGCTGTCAGTAAAAAGGCATGGCAGTGTAAAGCTGCATCACTAGTTACTGACAGTATGTATGCATTTGTACAACTCCTCTGTGTGCAGATGCACTCTGTTGGTCAAAGCCTTACTGTACTTCAGCACCTCAGCCGCAGCAAGCAAAGCACTGCTGGGAGCAGCGGGAGGTGAGGGGGCTCAGAGCCGGCTAGCAGTTAGACTACTCACTGCTGCTTACCCCGAGCTATGTGTGTGTGCTACCTTAGCGAGGGAACGTACAATGGGACTTTCCATGATGCCGCGCAGGAAGAGCAGGTCGATGTCTTTGGCACCCGTGGAGGTGGGAAGCTCACCCAGATTATCCAACACCTGCTGCATGGCTGGATGGACGGGACAAGAGACAAAGATACAGACACAGACAAAGAGAGAGAGACAGAGAGATAAGAAGAGTTAGCCAGGCGTGAAAGTATAAACACACAAAGCAGTAAAAGCATAAACACACACATAACAATGTTAAAGGTACTGCAGGAAACTGAGAGGGAAAAGTACACATTGAATGTCAGCACCAGCCTCTAAATGTCATGTTACGCAATTATTGCAAAACCAAACCAAATCACATATTATTTAAATATTATATAATGATTTTAGAAAGTTCCACCTGTAAAACAAAGAAAATTGGGATCTTGATCGGCCATGTTTGCAGTCCATTCACTCTGTACGGTTCTGTACATAGCTGGGCGCCTAAAAATATCAAATTAAAGCTCCATGTGGAGTTACAGTAAAACTTTTTTGTTCAGAATGAGCAAATTTGCATATGTTTTCAACTCAGACTCCCACATGGACCATATATACTGTATAATATATGCTGAGGCACATCCAGGATTCAAATGTTTTCACTTGTAAGAAAGAATCTTAATGAACTTTGTTGAGATTTATATTCTGCGCACACAAACAGAGACAGGGAGAGGTGTGGACAGCCAGCTGACGCCCTAATGCCAGGGTCTCAAATCCCATGTAAGCCCATTTAAGACACTTAAAGCCCTGGGAACGTGTGTGTGAGTGTGAGTTTCTCTGTGTCATTATACACTTATGTGGGTAGTAAATATGTCCAGTCAGCACTTGTATACAGTCGATTCACTCTATGATTTCTATGCTTTCTGCTTCACTAGCCTATCATCATCTTTAACCTTGACTCATGCTGTATGTCATAAAGTCATACTCCTAATTCTTCAGCCTGAAAAAGTGGCAGGCACAGAATTGCTGCCTTAAAAAATACAAATTATGAAATACAGCTGTGATGTCATATGGTGTTCGATAAGTGTACTTTGAAAAAATTATTCAAGTTTCCCTTACAGAAAAGCACATTTTATCACACGTGGAACATGATTTGTGATAAATTCACATGATATATGCAGTTTCAGACATTTTACTTAAATTTAAGTCATCATATGCAAAAACAAATGTTTCACATGTGTTTTTTTATAAGGATCTGTAAATTTACATTATCTCAAGCATTTTATGTGATAATTTCACATATCTGTATTGGTGGTTTTTGACATAATGTATCACATGTGATTAAAACATGTTCTCGCGTGTGAAAAAATTAATTTAACATTTGTTTCTTTTGTAAGGGTTGAGTAGTATTTTTCATCCAAAATGAATGCATTTCTGTATTTCATATTTCATTTTAAATTCTACTTTTTCTGGCTTGGAGCAAAACAATTGCCACAGTAGTTAAACTACAGCTTGACAGCATAATTTTTTTTATCATCCATTCATCATACGTAGAAAAATCACACTGCTGCATGATTAAGAAGGAAGAGAGGGAGATTGGTGAAAATACTTTTTATCTGTGGCTTGATAAGAGAGCACAGACAGACTGCATAAACAGCAGACTCCATGTAAAAACACACCTTAAATATTTATGATACTCTTAA
>NW_023340268.1:14275345-14327924 GCF_004916995.1 Morone saxatilis
GGTCTGCACTGCATACTGTTAAATTTCCATATCCATATTACTTCATGACAACACATATACACAATCTGAAATTCAGTTCCGTTATATGGAATGTGTGGACAGGATATTCAATTACCCCACACTTTGTTTCACAAACTAGAATAAACACAAAGTCTCAGGGCTGTATTTGTAGTAAACACATCCAAACACAAGCACACACACATAACTAGCACCACCTTGATTGCACTACACTCAAGTCACTCAATCATTCACTCACAGCACTCACACTCACACTTAGTCATTGTTCAACCTCCTGAAATGTGGAGAATAATGTTTCCAATTCTCAGAACTTTCAAACCTGTACGGGTTTCTCAAATGTGCAATGCAGCCCTGTTTTTGTGAAAGATGCATGAGAGAGACTAGCACTAGCATATGCTAAACTAAACTACTTAACTAAACTGAGCTCACTCACAGTTGAAGTCATCTGTCTGCAAAACCTCACAAACAAACCAACATAAACACTTGCAGCTGGAACCCGTACTTCTAAGTTTTGACCTTTACCCACTTGGTCAACTCATTGTGTCGCCGCGTCCTCGACCACAGGAATGTTTGCTCATCAAAGCCCGTCCAACCCCCAGCCCCCACCCTGCTCTGCCACATGCACTGTGTACATTACTCATCCCAACAAATAACCTTGAGATACTTTTCTACCCTGTGAGAGATTGGAGACGAACTAAAGCCCAACCAAAAGTCTTTATAATCCTATGAAATATGGCATGGAGATACAACCACCTACCAGCCTCTTGCTAAGCTTGGCCTGAAGAAGTTGTAAAAGCGAAGAGATTACCGCACTGGACAGTTACAGAGGTGTGTTTTTTTTCCCCAGCTGCTTCATTCATCTACATAATGAATCATCCTGCTTACCTGCTTTTAATTCCTCCCTCCACTCCGGTTTGTCTGCAGTCTCTCGCACCATCTAACCACCGGCTCTGTATGAACACCTACCAGCACTATGTGCGGTGAATGCCAATGCAGAGACTACCTGCTTAAGAATTCCTAACTCTGTTTCTCAAGGAATGCGACACGAATCCCACGAGAAAAGACCTAGCAACCTGTATTATGTGTGTTATTATTTTTTTAGTAGCTCACAAAAAGAAAATCAGAGGAACACCTAGACTGGCACAGAAGTAACATCGCCTTTGACAAAACATATCTCAATGTATTTTTTCAGCAGTGCAGGGTAAGAACTGAACCAACCACTAATGTGATAAAATACAAATTACATTTTGACTCGAAAGAAAATCTATATATTGGGTCACCTGTTGCATTTAAGAGTGCATGAAAACTAACTAGTTAGTAAGGGAACAGAGAGGTCTGAACATTTAGCTAAAAGTAATAATAGTTGATAAATAGTTTAAATAATGGTTCAAATGTTTAGTTTTTGCCACCACCAAGTGCTAGTAGTAGTACAAATGGAAACCTGACCAAAACAACCATAACACTGTTGTATATAATGAGTAATATTTAATAACATGTAGTTTAAAATGATTTTAAGTGAACATGATGATGAAGGGGAACTTAAGGTCATCTGACAGGGCTTTGCAGATACATCAGACAATAAAGATTGGGAACCAGTGCTCTAAAGGATCATCAGATCATCTACATTTAAAGATAAAACAACCACTTCCCTGAGTAGACTTTACCTGACAACTAATGCTGCCTTCTGATATCTGATTAGCAATTTTTCGTAAAACCCTTCTATCGATCCCTCCCGTCTAAGACAAAATCAAAGATGAAAGCACCTCTCCGTTCATCTAAATACGTGAAACCCCACATTTTCCTTCTTCTTTCCTCACCTCCAGACGTATCTGGTTCCTGGGTGGACTGCACGGCCGGGGGCCCCTCCACGCCAGGCTGTCCCGGGGGCGTCATCTCCTCCTCCTCCTCCCGTACCCCATTGGGACAGGCTTCCTCCATAGCTGTGACCATCGCCAAGCCCTCCTTCTTCCTCCCTGCTGCCACAAGTATGCTAAGGCTAACCACTAGTAAACCACCAGTAGTTCTGCAACTATGTCTTCTGTCCTCCAATCGTCTTGTCTGGCACTGCTGACCCGCTGAACTCCCAAAAAAACAGAGAAAGGCAGAGAGAGTACAGAGGAGAAAGAGAGAGACAGAGAGAGAGAGAGAGAGAGAGGGGTGATTGAGGACAGAGAATGAGAGAAGAGACACAAAGAGAGCGACAATAGAGTGGGATTAAGATCAGGGGATATTAAGAGATGAGGAGGAAAAGAGGAGCGGAGAGGAGGAGGAAAGATGAGGGGATAAATTCAAGAGGAAGGAAAGAGGCTGATGTGAAGATAAGTTCAGAAAGACATGAAAAGAGACAGAGAGAGGTAGAAAGCTGGATCGCATACACAGATGTGAACATGCGTTCAATGCTCGTCAGTCCCCTCCCTCCGCTCTGGCTTTAATACCTTCCGTTCCTAACCCCCCCCCCATTGATAACACACACACATACTGTACACACACACACACACACGCATAATCCCACAATCCTCTCCTGCTGTTGCATCTTGCTTGAGTACCCCTCCTCTTGTTTCTCTGACCCCACCCAAAGTCGAGTTGTCTCACTTGTCTAGACGGAGGCGCGCACACGCACACACACACGCACACACACACACACACAGCACTTGAATGTGTCATTATGTAAGGAAACTTACATAAGTAAGTGTTGCTGAAGGGGGCCTGACCCTACATTCCCATTCTTTTCCTCCTCCTTTCTCTCATTCACACTGCTCATGGTTTGGACACCCCGCTGCAGCAATGTGCAGAAACTCAGCGTGTGCAGATTGTGCTCGTACGTAGTCCCTCAGCGGTCGTCCACCTCCTTAAAGCAGCATGTGTCAGCCTAATAGGACCTTTTTTTCTCTCTCATTTTTCCTTTGGTCTGTCTTTCTCCTTAAATGAATGTGCCCTTACCACCTTGCTTCACGCTAAATCAGTAGACTTGAGGTGCTGACTGGATTATGCACATTTTGGGGCTGCAATTTAAGCTGCTTCACGCCTGAGTCTAAATAATTTTGGGCAAGCTACTGGATGCAGTACTTTCTTATGTACATATATAAATATTCTTCTCCCAGGGGCCTCATTTTACATGAAGATTTTGGAAATGAATAATCACTGCACATAGAATAAATTAATTTTACATCAAGGCAGTCTTGCAAATAAATGGCAACAACAGTCTACAGCCATGCCAGCAGGTTTGTGAGGCTGTACTGGCAGCACAGTTGCTTTGAGCTGAATGCTATCGTGAGCTTGCTAACATGCTCAAAATGAACCTGCTGATGTTTAGCAAGTATAATGCTGACCATGTTCACCACCTTAGTTTAGCATGTAAGCATGCTAACTTTTGTTTAGTGCGTCTGAAGCTGATGGCTCATTAGTTTTGTAGGTTTTTGATCATGAAACAATATATGGGACACACTGATGATGGTGCTAGATGAAAAGTCTGAGGATCACTGAAATTGTTACAATTCATCCATTGGGGACCAAGAATGTCCGTATCAAATTTTGAGCCAATCCATCCAGTAGATGTTGAGATAAATTCATTCAACACCAATCCCTCCGTGAGCTGCACTGCTAGCATGGCTGAAAACCAAGAAGCCCCTACAAACATGAGTGTTCTAGCTACATTACATAACCCAACTGCAAAAGCTCAGAAGAAATGTTTGGGTTGTCCTTTTCATCTGTTTAAAAATCAAAGCTGTCAAGATGCATAGGCAGCTCAAACACCCTAGTGTTAAGAGTTATATAAAACAGGCTCCTCCCATTCTGCATCCAGCAAGCCCCTCCCACAGCGACACAGCTGTGCAAAGAGTAGATCTGCCGGCTTTAATCCACCCCGCCTCTCCCTCCACCCCAGTCAACCCCTCCCCCAACCACAACATGGGATTTTAATCCGGCCACGAAAGCACAGGATTACAGAATCTCTGTCTCCTTCCCTCACCATATCCGGTGTTCAAACATCTCTACATAGGTAACAGTGTGATACACTGCCTGCTTTGGAAAAGGTTTACTGATGTACCCTGAAGTGTACTTTAGCAACCACTGCCTCTGAGCCAAGTGTATATACAGCGTTATCTTGAAATTAAGATAAATGACCCACAGAACAAAATGCTTTTCACAGTTTGTTGATCATGTGACTTTCCTCTAATTGTTTCTCTTTAGAAAGTAGATGCGAGCTGATATCACACAGAGTTTCACTGAGGCAGAGCAGCTGTGTGAGAACACAAACAAAGCATCATGGGAAGTCAACACAGATTATAAGAAAATAACTCATCACCAAGCTCCAAGTCTATAATGAGCAAAATAGGAGCTATGTGTATTAAAATAATTGCTTAATTATTCAGCAAGTAAACAAAAGTAGAGTAAAAGATAGTATGAAGTATAGGATTCTAGTAAAAAAAAATGTGATAGACATTGTAATAATTTATATCAGCATGTGAAAACAAAGAAAAAGTTTAACTATACATTAACCTGCACTGAAAATATAATGGTACCCAACAATGGCCAATAATGTAACAGATTTGCTTTCTGCCAGTTATAGTCAGGTTAGGTTCATAGGCAGTAAGGGAATAGATCTTATTTATATGAAACCGAAACGTCAATTTCACAGTTTTAGATTAATATTAGCATGATCCTCTAAGTAATCAGAAGTATTATCAACCTTGTAATCCACACATACATATAAACACGTAGAAATGACTTCCTTAAAAGTGAAGGTTTTTTTTAGGATCTGTGATCAAAACATCCTTGCTTCAAAGACTTGCAGTCCTCCCAGAAATCATGTCAGAAAACATAATCCCTAAACTCTCCAGTGTGTCGGTACTGAGGAAGAGGCAGGGAGAGAGTTGTGTTTACCTGTGCCAGTCGGTGTAGCCCAACCCCAGTCCTACTGGCTGCTCATCAGTCAACTGTGAAGACCTAGAGAGAGAGGGAGACAGACGTGTGAAAGTCTGTGAGACTCGTCCTTATGAGACATGGATATTCTGTCCTACTTGCATTCCCGCACACCAGTTTCCATCATTTCACACACACACACACACACACACACTTGCTTGAGCATTCACATACGAACTTGTGCTTATCCCTCACACAAACTCAATGACTCCTTAGTTTTCTCCGTGGATTATACGTTTTATCTATCTATGTCATCCCTTTCTTTTGCAAGATAGGAGTCTTGTCTGCAGACTGGAGCTGTTGTTCGCTCAGAGCGATGCATAGAGTCATTCAGGACGATTTATTGTTCTCAGCTATTCAAGGATGCCTGCATCATCAGCTGGCACAGTGCCGTCAATGTAGTAAATAGAAACTATTCTCTGAAAGTAATGACAAAGCAGTACGCATTCATTCCCAGAAAGACTCTCCTTTCACTTTCATTTGCAAACTCAAGCAAACACATGCACACACACACCATCCATATGTGTATCAAGTAGAGGTAGACTACTTATAGATATTTAACACTGTATATTAGAGGATCAATATCAATATCTATATCATTGTAGGCGTTGGCTGATATGCAAACAGACTTTGTGATGGATCCTTGAAAAAGGGTATATGTGGAAACATAAAATAATATTACCCAAAAATCGTTATCTGAATTAGTTCATAAAAAATCTCAAATCAATGTCCACTGTGTTGTGCTGGCTTCTGACTATATCACATGGTTTTATTCAGAAAACCAAGTTAAGTTTTACCATGTACATATCTTTGACATTTGAGTAAACCACATCAGTTGATGAAGGGTTAGGGAAAGAGACTGCTACGTAGCGACTGAAAGTATTTATATCTGCATTAGCCCAAAACTGCTGTTTCAAATGTAATTTGTTCACTTCTTCTACTCGGGTTTCTACTCATAAGTGACTCTAAATGTAGACAGAAAGGACCTACTCTCCTGCACCAACCCCAGCCCCACTGCACGATGTTTAAAACATCATCTGTCTGAGAGAACTGCAACATCCAGTGGAACTAAACCCATTCATGCTGCTCTGAATAGCCATTGTTAAATGGACCATTATAAAAATGCAAGCCAGCAAAAAAACAATGAAATTATGTGATTACAAATAACCGATGCCTGCAATCACCCACAAAACAATAGATTATCACTCTTCCACACTTCATTTCGTTCAGCCTCTTTCTCTGTCCCCGAGGAAAGGAAGGGTAGTGTGGTGGCTGGAAAGACTGTTCTATAAAAATAACACTTTACATCCACTCTATCTGTTATAAAACTGTGAATAATTCTCTTTCTTGGAATACTTTTTTAGACAGGAGATCACACTGTCCACTTAACCTTTGACCTTAAGCTCCTCTCTACTCTGGGTCCACTGGAAACAATCATTTTCCGAGTGCCAAAACATGTACAAGGTGATAATAACACACAGAGAAAGTCTACTCATCACTGCTTTGCCACTATGCCTTTGTGCTCTACTGGGGTATTTTCACACATCATGCTAGAGCTAATTGGTCCTTCATTGTGTGAGAGGAAGAGAGAGGGAGTGAGAGGTCAATTCATTACGCAACACAGATTACAATCACACTCGGCACGCTCATTGGAAGTGAAAGATATCCCTTGGAAGAATGTTAATGGAGGCAAAGCCACTGCGACAATTCCTCCCCAAATCATCCGCCCCATAGAGCAGGAGCCGGTTCGGGACAATCAAAGGTCCGAACGGGGAGGGAAGAACAAATAGAGGAGGTGAATCGCTGAGCAGAAAAAATATGGGATTGCTTTTAGAGTATAAAACTTAGCAGAGGGAGAGGGAGAATTTCAGACGAGTCAGAGAGGAGATACAGAGCAAGAGTATAAGGAATAGATAACGGGCACATTAGGAGTCACAAAGGAGAGGAGAAAGACAGAAGAATCTTTAAAGATTAGACAGAGTTGTGGTAAAAGCCTCTCAAGTCTCAGGGGGGTAAGAGAGGGAACCGATGAAAAAGTCTTGAGGCAGAAAAGTGTGGTCGTTGCATAAAAACACCAGTTTCTAGAAACTGCCAGGTAACTGTAGTTCGTGTAGTGATAGTTGCATCAAGTTATAGTCTTTTTGCATCTGAATGTCACTGAATTCTTCCTGATAATTGGCTTTACATAGAATAGACGATGGAGAGTTTGCCTGTGCACTTATTTGCATGCAGAGCCAGGTCATTTCAGGGACTAGGAACTGGGTTCCAACGCAAACTAAGTCAATCTTTCTATCATTGATTTAAACTCTGAGCGTACACTGGACTCAGGACTCCCCCGATGTCCTTTTATAACCATCACTGTCCTCTTTCCTCCTCTTGGGACAGAGGGAAAATCCCAGGAAGTGGTCACTTGCAACCCTGACTGCCATTGGCTGGTGTGAAGGAAAGGACGAGTCAAACAAAAGCCCTCTGAGTGCCCCCTGGTTGCCAAGCACTCAGATGATGGACAGCTGATGGAAGGGGGATTATGGAAGGATCAGAGGGTTTGTTTTTGTACAAAACATCATTTCTGTCTCACACATGTAAACGTGCATGCGTGTGCGCATGGGCACACTATTTAAAGCATAGACAAACATCAGCAGGCTGTGTGGTTTTAATTCCACCAGTTCTAGACACGCCAGCAGGAAATCTCAGTCCGACTCGGCGTCTCAACGAGCACATTTTGTGAATTTATAGCCTCAGATGAAGTCAAATTCTACATCCCTCGGGGTCCTGAAACACAAACACAGCGAGTCAAGCATCCATCCTGGAGAAACCATTCAATCTTTGCGTATATATTCTCTTTACCGCTATTCTCTGCCTGACAAAGACGTACTCTCTGCCCTCCTGTTCACCACAGAGCCGGGGGCGCAGGGCTCTCAGAGAAGCCGTCACTCTCAGTTCCTCTCAGTGACTTGAGAATCACAAAAGAGGCCAGTGAGCTCTGTTCTGTCTTGGAGTCCAGACGCCAAGTTATTGGCTGACTCCAGGGGTAGCAGAGAGCAATTAATAAACTTTCCTGAGCACTGACCTGCAGCGCTCCCACTGCATGACACCGGTATGGTAGCGAGCGCTAGAGGGGTTATTCAAGGAAGCAGTGTGTGTTTGTGGACTTACATGTGTGTGTGATGACTGACTATTCATATAACCACTCCCCCCAAAACCAACACTATCCTGTCCTACCTCGCACCCATAACCCTTTGCCTCAAGAAAAGCCCTATGTAGGTCACTCCATGTGTTAACACAGCCGCTCAATAAGAGGATTACAGTGCTACCCCTAAGATGGCCATCTTAGCAGATCAATATTGGCAGAATATTTACCATAACCACGTTTTCTAACCAGTTATCTCTCTGTTATTGCCACTGTCTGCGGAAAGTTGATGAAATCAGCTCAGTTTCTCAAAATCCACCACAAAAGACAATAATTATGGTTTCTGCTGATTCATGCTTACACTCTTCACCTGACTCTGCAATCTGAAGTACCACTGTTATAACACAAAGGCATCAATTGTTGCGTCACTGCACTTTCCCCGCCATCACCAAAAATGACATCATTCTCCTTCTCGGTGATGCTCCAGCTGGGCTTTGCCACACAGCTCAGGATGATATAATTACACGGCCGTCCGCAGTTCGTCAAAACCCTACGGCACTGAACGTGCAGTGATCTTAGTAATGAGCACCTTGTGAGATAATCTATCCCGCCACATGGCCGTGCCTGCTTCCTCTCAGGCTCTCTCCCTTCCCAGCCTCCTGTTACTGATCATTAGTATTAAGGAAAAGACTGGGAGGGGATGGGGGAGGGCGAAGTGATGCAACAGCATTTAACATGACTGCAAAGTTTAAAAATGAGAAAATTGATGTTGTGTGAAAATGGGAAAACGCGAGAAGAGAGAGGAAGAGATAAGGAAAAGAAATTATTCTCAGAGGAGTTTACCCAGCGTGTTTGCCCTTTTCTTAGTTCGTCTCGTCACATTTTTGAATGTTGGCGAGAATTACAAGCACATGCATCTCCTTCATAGAATAAGGGCTCTGCTGCAGTATTAGCTGGAGCTGCATCAGTACAAATAAATTAGACTTTGGGCTGCTTTACTTACATGACCTGAAATAATCCCTTTGCAGATGAGTTTTCATCAGAAAATATGTTACTTATTCTGTCAGTTCTCCCATCTTTATCAGTCTGTTGCCGGTGAAGTTTTAGAACATATTCAAGATTTTATTTAGTTGATGAAATACAAACCACACTGTCTTGTGTTACATGGAAAATTGTATTGTGTATCTGCAGTGGTATGCCCCTTTAAGACCTTAGTGATAGAAGAAATCATGTGAATCTGCACTATACACTGGGGCCAAAAACAACAAGACATTTGCCTTATAGCAATTCTTACACAAAGTTCATTCCAAAATAATTTCCCTCTCCGTGTACGTTAGTCATTTAGTTGTGTTTCTACTCGACAGAGATCCAATTAGCTCATGATAGCTGTCATGGGGTCAGTTGTGTGTTAACTGAAGGGAGGTGCAGCCCTGGTGCAGGGCGGGGAGGGTTGATTGTAGGTGTGTAGATAACAGCCCTGTGATACATTTGTTGTTCATAGCTGGAAGGTTTGAGTCACTACAATGTGTGTGTGCGTGTGTGTGTGCGTGTGTGTGTGCTTCCCTATCTATGTCTCTCTTCTGCTCTACCCCTTCCTCTTTTTTTCTGTACCATCTCCCCCATAGCTGCGTATTAATAATGGAAGAGTAGAAGCTTCTGAGTGTTGGATATGGTCTCTGAATGACTCACTGACAACTCATATGTTCCAACATTGGGAGCATGTGTTTAACTTGAAATTCGTGTTCTCCTCCGCCCTGCTGACAGGAAGGAATATGCATATGAGGGCTGAGGGGTCTAACTTTCCTTATTCCACCTACTTCAGCAAAACAATAAAGGTCATCCTGAATCCTGACTCAAAGGCTTTACTGGATATCCCTGCCCAGGGACTGCTGGTTTACTCTAATGCACTAAACTGTCTCAGTCTCCTTCCCTTCCTCCTTTTGTTTCTCCAATTAGATTCAACAAATCTGATTAGGCCTTATTATATGATTGAAAGGAAGAGAGAAAGACTCATAAACTCTAGTTTAGATGCAACATGATCCATGCTACCCCCTCTCAGTGGTCTGGGGGCCTATATAGACCCTCCCAGGAAGGATCCCCAAGGCTGTTGCCTATGTGCATGGGCTTCCCCCATCACGTGCGTGAGGCTGAACAGCTCATAAACCTTGCCAAGTGACCCTATGCTCCTCTGAGCAAGGAAGTCCCAAGATTCATTGAGAGCTGCACAGTCTGTTGTGATATGTAAGTGGGTTTTATGTTTCGATTAAGTGCTCACATAAAGTAGGGTTGACATCGTGTTAGTGCATTATTATTAGATGGTGCACTCACACATCTCAGTGGAGGACAAAAAATAAAAATCAATAGGACCGTCTGGCTGCGCCTCCGGTCGGTCAGTCTGTGCCAAGCCACCGGTCCCCTTCTCCGTTTTCATTCAGCATCAGCTCAATACAAACAACGCGTTGTTGATCTCTGTTGGGAAAGTTTTTCTACACAGCAAAATACGAGAGAGTGTTCTACATGGTGGAGCTATTACTGGGACTTGATGTTGTAGTAAAAGCGCACTGTGTGACCCTTCACTCAAGCCCACCACCACCACCCTTTGCTGGTAAATGCTGCAGTCCATCATTTCGGGACGGTAGCGCGTTCCAACCTCCTCATCCTGTCAGCACTATAACCTGCGGCTCTTCCCTCATATCTTTCCAGTCATGGATCGACGCCGCGATTCTGACGCACGGCCACAGTCGTGCGCCAAATCTCCGTGCGCTCGAACCGTGCGCCAGATCCGTGCCAAACGCCTGCGCCGTTTTCGGTTGACCAGACAACTGTACATTCACACCGATCTCGCCACACGTGCGGCCATTTTTTGTTACCCATCCGAGCCATTGTGGCGTGCGCACACTTACGACTACAACCCATCCGCTGTATCCGTCCTCGTGATATGCGGGAAAAGAGAAAGGACGCGTCCGAACCCACAATAGACTCCCAACGCAAACTGATATGTGTGTGAATAAAGCCTGTCCTCACAGCAGAGCGGGCTCTATAGGGGGCAAACCTCCCCTTCTGTCAAACTCTACTGCACCTCAAACACGGCAAAGTGTCTTTGTCTCCGGTTTGAATGCCGCGGGATGAATGAATTCACAATCTTCACATCACAAACATGATCACGAGCCGTGACTTACCTGTGAATCGTGCGTGCGAGTTCGCGGTAGTCCACCGACTGTCCCGGTTGGACATTCAGGCCCCCCTCAGCTGTCTGTCCTGGTCCCGCAGCAGACTACCAGAGAACACGACGCCAATCAAACAGACACGCCCCGCCTCCGCAGCTGGCGTCATACAATATGGACCAATGGCTGCCGAGGTACCACCCTCGCTAAGTGAATATATTGTAGCATATAGTATTTTCTTTTCATCACAATGTCCATTCACATAAATACATGTTAGCTTCGAATGCGTAATGTAGACTTACAGATATTAAAGCAGGCTCCCACAGAGAAGTACAGGCCTAACTCCGGCGCTGTAACTTTTTATAGTCTATGAAGCTGTAATAATATGCTAATATATAGACTGTGGGCTAATACTTTTTAAAAAGTAATACTGTTTACTCGTTTTAGCAGCAAGTGTAGCCACATTTATGCTAACACCGAGAGAGATTTGAAGTACAAAATGGCCACCCAAAACTACTCCTGAGTAACATAAAGGTGGTAGAAAATAATATATAGCCTCCCATAGCTCATTGGTGTATTGACACACTTAAACAATAGAGCTAGCTAATGTGATGTGCAGCAGCAGTTCTAGTGGCCATGTGAACCAAATTAATGTGATTATTTCCACATTTCAGATTAACTGGGAATTTTAGGATAAGGAGTTAAGTCCCATGGCAGCCTATACAGTCTTACCACACTACGTATACTATGTATATTGTCTGCATTCATTTTTCAGCCACTTTTATCAACTCAACTCTCAAGTCTTTCGCTGAGAGAGGAAGAGAGGCTGAAAGCAAGGGATCTTTTGAAAGTCTTTAAATAGACCTTTTTCACTGCAGCCATTCTGACATGAAATTGTAGGGTAAACACAGGTGTTACCAGTGATACTAATTAAGGTTTTGTTCCATTTAGGTCAGAGTAAGGGTGCTGCTATTGTCCACATCTGTGTTTACCCTACAATTTCATGTCAAAATGGCTGCTGTGAAATGGGTCTATTCATGGTTCAGTGTCAGCCATTGACCAGATGTCACTGTTTTACAAGGCAAATCGTTGAATACTTATTCCACTTCCCACCACATGAATATTAAGGACTCACTGGATTCCCCTTTGAATGTTTTTTCCTCTGTCTTCTTTCCATTGCAGTCTGTGTTCCTGGATTGGCTCTTGGCCGATTAACTGATTTGTGCTCTGTGGGCTGATTAGATGTCAGGTTGAGGTAGACTAACCATTCCTGTAATTGCAATAATATTCCTGGAAATGCCTTTTCTCCCTTCATTTAGTTTCAAAGCAGGAACGTATCCTCATGGCCACAAGGGCGCGCCATTAGACACACAATTGGCAGCTTCAAATTGATGTTTTCTGACCATGTAAGCTTTTACTGGACTAATCATGCTTGTTAGACCCAGTTTAAATGTACTCCTCTTGCACTTGCCCCATTATCTAGAGTCATAGAGCTGCATTAGGTGGTGCAGTTATGGATTTCAGCCGGGAAGCAAGGTGTGGCACAGCAAGTCCAAACTTGATCTCATCATGAGGGAAAGACTTCAAGAAAACAGTATGCATGTTAACAAAATATTTTCATGTCAGGGGAGCATTCAGGACCAATGTTCTCTCTAATCTGACTAGTAGGCGACCTATATCAAATATTTAATTACATGGAATACATAATAAGATATCAGCCATCAGTAATTGCTTCATTTTCCTTCTCCAAATCTACTCATGTACGTTCTGGTCCATACTTTGGAGACTTAAGACTGAGACTGCAGTTCATTTAAAATCAAATGTCTGAAACCTGATTAAAATGTGTAAAAGTTAGCCGACCAGACGAATGCAAAGAAATACATTTCCTCAAACAATTAATCTTTAATAGCACAATTATACAATACAATCAACATGCCCTCCCCCCCCCACTTTACTTTTATGTTTCACAGATGATAACTCTCAATAAACTATTTACAATTTTATGGCACATACTATAAGCAGTAGTGACGATGGATAAGGAGGAGGGGTTGAATATACGTGGTGGCTCATAGAGGTAAAAGGGACAGAGGCAGGGTGGTCATTTGGTGTAGGAGGGTATGGGGTGGCGGATGTGAAGAGGTCAGAATGTCAGCAGCGGCGGGGCAGCAGTGAAGTGGGTAACAGCATCACCACAATGATGGGTCATATCTAGTAAGAGAGAGAGGCAAAGGTCAAGATCAGATTCCTGAGAGGGTCGCAGCAATGTGGAGCTCTTACATTCACAGCCTTACACTCACCTCGACTGTGGAAGCGTGTCTGTGCTTTCTTTCAGCAGCAGCTCTGAGACCAGTGTGTCCAGAATCTCAGGACTGGACCTCTTTCCATACCTGACACACAAAGGGACAGACAGACAGAAAGGAAAAGGTGATGATACATTATCAAGCTTCACACCAACTTGAACCTTTTGGTTGTCAAATGGAAAAAAAGTTACAAAGAAAAAGAGAGACATTGGCTATATTGAGCACAGACAAATAAATAACAGAACCTATTACTCTGCATGTCCTCATGTCATACATCCAATTATAAGCTCAGTCAAGCCTGAACACAGTCAGACCGAGACCCTGCAGGGGTAGACAGTAGTTGCATCACAGGTGGTAATATTTCCCTTTCTGCCTCTCAGATGATAAGCCGTGCCGGCATGCTTTCCCCTCCTGGGTTGCTAAACGCCTGCAGCGGCATCCAAGCCCCTGACATTCAGAAGAAAGCTAAAAACTGCAGGTGATTTAACACGGCATGCTGGCCGTGGCAGTCATTTATCCTCAGGTTTTTTTTTTTCTACAGGTGGTAAATGGGCAGCGGGTGTTCTCTGCTTTGTAGCAAGGTGTGAGAAGCTGCAGTCAGACTTTGACAGGCAGCTCCAACAGGCAAGAGTTGAGGTTGGACTCCCTATTTTGCTTGTTTGATTTGAAAATGTTGTGCTTTATTGTTGGATCACGATGTCAACAGCGTAACAGAAAGCTAATGAAAGTTTCCTATAAAGACCACCATTAAGTAGTTGTGTGATAGCATTGAAATAGAAAAAAATATAACATTTTTTTCAAATTCAATATATTATGCGAGCTTCCAGCCATGATGATAAACAATCCACCTGAATAAAAAATGCTGCATTCCTACTTAGCAGAAATTGGAACTGGTACAATATTAAGGAGTTCGGTCTAGACCTGCTCTATTTGAAAAGTGTCCTGAGATAACTTCTGTTATGAATTGGTGCTATACAAATAAAATTGAATTGAATTGAATTGACTATTTAGGCCTATGAGAGAAAATGGTTTTAACTGGAATAATATAATGAGGCACCACTCAACTTACTTAGGCATGTTTAATCTGATAGCATTCATGTCATTATATTCAGTGGTTACAAATGTATAGAATTGGACAGAATAGACTAGAATAGAATAAAATATAATAATTAAAAGTGGAAGCTACCAGCCAGTGGACATTTATTACCAATACAGTCATTTGAAAAGAAAGAAGCATTGCAATACCCCTCAATACCAATTTAAACCTGAATTCAAATGAACTCCAGCTCTGTTAATAAGCTTTCTGTTCAGAAAGGTGTAATTAGTCCGCCTACCTCTGTCTTGTGATGAGGTTGATGTAGTGTCTCAGGGCTGAGTAGTACTTGGCCAGCTCCTCCGCCGGGGCATCCTCCCCGGGGTTCTCCGGTTTCACCGGGTATCCCTCCGTCAGGGCGCCCAGGCAGAGTAGTGCCCACAGCAGGAACCCCAGAGTCCCCAGCCAGCTCACCAAGTTAGGATGCATCTGACCGAAAAAAGTATTACTTGTCACACCACTGGGCACTTTTCTCACTGTGCTTTAAATGTCCCTTTCTCTTTTAAAATGAGGCATTACTTTTGAGATGGATCACTGTTCAGCTTTAAATACATTGCTTGAGGAATATTTTACAAAGTTCATCGGAGTAAAAAACATGCAAACATTACATTAACAATATTAATAATAGATTTCCAATAACAAGGACTTTTGCAGCTGCATAACCTGCAAACAATCATCACAAGTCATGTCGAGAGACTTTAAATAAGTTCAATATATTCTTGTGAAGGTTTTTGTAAATCAAATATCAAGGTACTTACATTACCAGAGGCTTAGAGGGAGATTTGCGCGCTGTCCTGTAGGGTCTCTTCTGCTCTTCTGGGTGCTTGGTGCGCGCTGGGTTTTATAGCTGTGTGCGCAAAGAGGCGCTGCAGAAAAACGCGTCAGAGCGGCGCTGCGTTTAGCGCAAGTCTCTGCCTTTCTTCATGCGAACGTCACTGGTGATGCTGTCATTAATGTGTTTTTTAAAAGAAGCTGTTTCCATTCATTTAAAAGACGTAAAAATAACAAGGTAAACTAAAAATAGAGTGCGTTAATAAGCCTTGTTTCCAGCGAGACCATGAGGGATTAGGGATGGAGTGTTTATTTTTTGTGTAACAATGTAACAAATCCCGCTGGTACAATTACATTTTGAGATAGTAATCAAATAAAATAACTAATGTCCCTATAGCAACCTTACATGGATATTGCAGTGAGCATTATAGAAAGTATGATAAGTTCACTACAAAGTCACTGCTGAGCATCTGAGACACACATTCCCTTTGGAAATGTTACTGAACTAAGTTACTTTGTTGCTAATGTAACAAATATTATACTCTGTCTCAAATGCAGGTGTGTGTACATAAACAGGCACACATCACACAAATAGACTACACCCTTTCAGCAAGTGTTGCATTCAAACACACACTGTCAAACAGACTGATACATGCTGAGTGTGATGTTTTGGTGTTTATGAGGCTTCTCTATGAGAAAGAAGGTGATGAATTATCTCACAATCAAGTAGTGATTCTTCTGCATAATGAGATCAATAATGCCATCTGAAGGCACAAAAGAATGGCAGTAATGTACCACTGTGGGCGAACTTCACATTAGTCTTCTACAGGCGGCCTCCTTACCCAAAGAAGCTCCTAAAATGATGCCTCGGGTAATCTGGAATAAAAAGATCTCAAACAGACTCCCATGTACACGAGCCCTTTTCTGACACGCTGTTTGACTGAATCAGTCCACTAATTTCATTTTGCAGTTCACTCCATCAGATGGAAAGAGAGACTGGGACACTCAATGTGAACAAAAGGCCTAAATGTGAATATCGAGATACGTCAGTCAAAGAAGAGCCCAATCTCCAAGAAACCCACTTAATAAGAAAACCCAAATAGCACTTCAAATGAATCTGTATCACTAAGTGCTTCATTTACCTCCCATTCATAATCCTTTTGTATACCAGCTCGCAGCCATATAATCTATCAAAATCAGTATTCTCCAGCAGTGCTGCTTTTTAAGTTGCTGCGGAGGATGTGTTAAGGGCTTTTTGTGTAACACAGGATGCTAAGAGGGAGATGAGGAATGAGACACAAGTGAGAGAACGTGGAGCACAAAGTCATGACCGAATCATGGTGATCACAGGCAGGAATTAGAACTTCTAGTCCTCTTAAGGGGATACGCGCGCGCGCGCACACACACACTCTCTCTCTTAGTGACTCACTTCAATAGGTATAACACCTTTTTTAAGCAAACAGCCTGGGCCTACATACGAATGTTGAAGTGTCTGACATGTGAATGAAGCAGATGTATAAAGCACGTGGATAAAGTTGAGAGGTCAGTTAATGTTTGCTTGAAAATAAGGCTGAGTAAAGTGGTATGATCATTAGGGATAGATGCATCAGCTCCAGTGTCTGAGACAGAGGTGACGTCTTAAGATCTGACCGAATGTGCGTCCTCTGAATGCACAACTCATTGATCCTTGAAGCACACCGGCTCAAATAAAAGAGGCCATGTTGGGTTACACTCATGCCAGCTAAGAACAAGACAGGGTCTTCAGTCATGCTAGCAGCTTTGTGAGGCTGTCCTCAGTACACAGTAGTGTATTGAGCAAAATGCTAGCTTGGTGACATGTTTAAAATGACTACCTAAGGCTACTAATTAGCATAGGTGACTAATGCTAACATGCTGATGTTAAGGAGGCAGGCTACAATGTTCACCATATTCACCATCTTATTTAGCATGCTAATTAGTGCTAAACACAAAATAAAGCTGAAGCTGGTCAGAGGATCAGCAAAGGCAGTAGGATTCCTCCTCTGGGGGAAATGAATGTCTGTGCATAATTTCATCCAGTAGTTGTTGAGATATTTCAGTCTGGACCAAAGTGCTGGCCCAACCATCTTACATTACCACAGACAGCTGGATCAGATAGATAGAGCACTTTGTTAATCCCGGTGGGAAAGTCGTACCGTTACAGCAGCTAGAGCAAAAAAAGACTCAGTCGCAGGAGCCAATGGCTAAAAACTAAGGAGGGAAAACTGCCTGTCAAAATCTTGTTTGCCAAAGTGGCATTCATTTAAGTTTACTCTTATAACACTTGCTGGCTCTTGATCACAACCTTAGGTGAAACAAAATGTTAAAAACATAGTGGATGAAGCCCAAACCAAATATGCTTGTCACACAGAGGATTAAGAAACACACACAGACAAATCCATGTCTTTAGGGATGCATTCCCACAGGAGTCAAACAGCCTTTAAACAGTCAGGAAAGAGAGGCTTAGTCGATAGTTACACTTTTAACACAGCTCTTTTTGTCAGTGTTACTTTCACTGATCTATGTAAATATTGACAATTTTCATAAACGGTGACATGGCACGCTAATTAATTAAATAAAATGTGATTATGGATGTTCATTTGCTCAGTCGCTCAAGGTGGGTTAAAGGAAAGCTGGTGGTATTAAATATTTTCCTAACTCCCCGTGAAAAGACCAAAAACCAACGATGAATTGATCCTACTAACAAGTCTGATATTTTTTTTCCTATTTCCTTTCATAGTTTTTTCCCCTGCGCTATAGACCTCCAACCGTTATAATCAGTGAGCCACATTGCACTGGGTGGCATGTTCCTTCATTACAATGAACATGGGCACTGTAGTTTATTCTGAGTCATGTGTATTAATCCACATCTGAAAATAGCCCCTCCCAACAAATACACACTTTATTCCTAGAAAAATAAATGAACTCTATATTTGTGACTTGTTTTTAAGGATTTACATCAGTAGGAACAAATGGGCTTGGTGCAGAGTGCTAAAGACAGGGTAAAGAAGTCAGAAATTATTAAGAGATGGATTAACACACTGCTGATTTTAGGTCTTTTTCGTGGGATTTGTTGACAACAACAAGAATATAGAATAATGCCTGTCGTATCCCTTCAAATATAATGTTGAAAGTGTGTTTGAAATATGAAAACAACAAAGAGTAATACAAGGTAATCAACTAAAGTAAGAGGTTTTAACCTAGGGCATCTTGGTTGCAGCTTTATTCTCAGTTAAATTATAATATATACAATGTATAAGTCCATGCTTGAGGTGGTATCAGTCTCAGCCAGTATTCTATTCATTAAATATTTACAACATGTTCTATAATTAAAATGGCTTTGACAACCTAGACAGATTTTGGAATAAAATCTGCTGGTTTTCTGTGCGGCACAAAAGAGGAAGAGGGCGCCGTTCTTCCAGCTCAAGTGCAGACAAATGGCAACGTGGCAGGGCGAATGGGGTTCAGGGGAGTTAATATGGTCATTAATTTGCATCAACATCGGCACTAATATTATCAGTGTTATTAGAAAGAGACCTACCAATCATCTCCAATACAGCCCCGGTTGTTTACACTAATTAGACAAACCCAAATACCCACAATTAATGTAACAATGATACATTGCTGCTTTAGATGTAGCACCTTAGGAACTGCTGTATGAGAGAATTTCTTTGAGCCTGCTTTGTCGTTATCAGAGATCACTTATGTGGAGAAGGAGTCCTTCAGAGAGCAAGTTGTTTAAATACAAATCTGTTTTCCCCTCCTCTCATCAGCCTCCTGGTTTGGACAATAAGTTCTCTCCCAAGATTTGTTAAGATGAAAGGGCCTGTAATTTTCCGCTGCTGTGAATCACACTTTTCAAATTTACAGTGTGTACAACTGTAAAAGGAAACACTGACAAGCAGGCTGCCTGTATCTTCGCTATCAGGCAGTTGCATGCAAACGGACTGGGAGTACAAATGAAAAAAAAAGGCAAAATCCCTTACAGCCTTGGCACTTTCTTGGCTATCACACCACTTTTATACACAAGTCTGACATCTAAATTGCTGCTTTTGACTATACTATTGTGCTATGGTGACAATGTGTTACTTCTGGTAAGCAAGCACTACTATTACTTAGATAGAGAATCGGCAGCCCCCTGTTGGGCTACGTGGGCTGCAGCTTCAAACTGAAGGTGATTTGGGTAAAGAGGTTTTCATATTAGGGTTCATATTGGAGCATTCAGGCATTTTTTGTCTTTGATTAATTCAACTGAAACAATTAAATAACCATTTATTCCAAATTTTATTCATCAGGCTTTTCTTGTGTTGAGCTATGTTGTGTTAAGTCATATTTAAAAAGGATCTATTTTAGTTTTTATTACTGACTCAATGTAATTTGCATAAATGCCTAAATAAATAATTGGCTTGTTTCTACAGGAATGGTCTACCATCAAAAAAAGTATAATTTCTTCTATCCACTTCTTTGAGTCTTTAGCTATCAACACTTCAAAGAAACGTGTCCCCAAATTTGTCTTCTTTGTTCTGGCGTTGACATTAATTGACAGCCTTTGTAAGCAATTACTGAACTATATAACATCACGAAGAGCACAAGCTTTTCTCTACTTTCAGTTCAGAGTAAGTACAATACTGACAACTGCTCAATGAGGAAATAACAAGAAATGATGTCCTTTGTCGTTCTCTCACTTGTTCTTCTATCGCTCTAATTAGACCCCCACTGCTTTAAGAGTCACCCTATCTAGTCTCAGTGTTTTCATTTACCTGTCTTTACCTCTTCTCTCTGTGTGTGAGTGTGTGTCTGTGTTTCTGAGTTTAAATGTGTCTCTGCCACATCTGCTCCTGTGGTGAAAGCAGCACAAACGTCATGTCAAGAGAAACATCACATAAGGTCTTTTGATTGACAGGTGAACAGAAGGTCAAGCTGTCAAACTGTGGCAGGTTGGTTCGGCTCAGGTGTGCGGGGTTACAGTCCTGAGCCTTGATATTAGGAACCTGATGAAAGTTGTAACTGCGTCAAAGGGCACTAAACTTTAGTTTAATAACTGTTGTGACCTATGAAACCACAGTAGTCTGCATGTGTCACGGTTATGTCAGGTTGATATAAAATCAGTTGTAAATCGCTGAATATCCTAAGAGGTTATGGTGGATTTGGTGTCTAAACCAGTCTCTAACCAGTGTTGATTTAAATAGCAGACCTTAATCTAAAATATGTAATATGAAAACAAAGAAATAGCACAACATTCTAAATCCTTTAACAGGCTCCACTGTGCAAACTGTACCATGGCTTTTAGGGGAGCTCATTTTTTCTACTGTTGCAGGAGGATATATTTCCTGATATTTTCTGAGCTGAAGTTGATGATATTGTGTTGCCACGCTTCAATGGTGATGGCAAGAATAACAGTTGCATCTTTTTTAAAGTGAATTAGTGATGAATCACCCTCATGCACAAATCATACATCAACAGTATCCTAATTTCTCTGTTTCTAGTGTTGAGGCTGCATCTTGTGCATCACAAACTTCTCACATTCACCCTCCAAACAGTCGATATTATTCTCAACGGGACAAGTTTGCTTCAATATTAAATGAATTATTTCACTTTCTCCTGCAATTTCTTTGCCTAGTAAATCACAACATGCATCGTAATTTTCTAGAAAGGCTGTGGTGGAAACAAACATTTTATGCCTCAACAATCCCAAAAAAGAGCCAGCAAAATCCTGGAGTGTGTGATATTATCAATATTTTTGGGCTCTCATGTTTAATGGGAAATGAATGTATTTAAACACAAAACACGCAGCACAAATTAAGAAGGACGTCACAATGCTGCCCAAATCATGTTACTGTTGTGGTTTAATATTTTAATAGGTCTGCTGAGTACATTTTTGAAAGCAATTTTTCAGCCATTTAGCATACTGCAGGTCTGAAGAGACAATGTGATAACCACAGGTGCAGCCAGGTTAAATGTATTACCAGCTTATTAGACACAATGCTAGATGCAGGCTTCACAGACGAAGAGCCTGATAATGGAGGGGAAATGTATGATTTAAGCAGTCCGGCTAATGCATTAGAAAGCAGTTGAAAGCATCAGTTCTCAAGAGCGTGCGGCATTCATGAAAGAACACATTTTTCCACATGGCTGTCAATCAGCCATTGAGTGTGTCCAAATACTTATTCTGCAAATTAAAGACATTTCCAGATTGAATGTTATTATTCAGGTAGCTGGTGCATAATGTGGAATTTCTGTGAGCAAAAGCAGTTACACACAAGTCAAACATAACTCACAAGGGGCGCACACTCAACTGAAGCAGCAACAACTGAGAGATTTGAATTATATAAGTTCTAATGGATTCTGACAAAATGTATTAATGCCTTACTGATCAGCAATTGTATTGTGTTTAAGACCCTTTAAATTAAATTAAGACAAGCAGAGAAGGATATTGACCTTAATCTAGATTTATGCTTTCAATTCTATAAAAAAGATCAATACCACTTTCATATCTGTCTGTTAAATGTAGCATAGCTCAGTATAAATACTGGAAACAGAGGAACAGCTAGCATGGCTCTGTCCCAAGGTAGCAAAATCTGCCTACCAGCACCAATAAAGCTCACTAGTTATCATGTTAGTCAGGAAGGTTTTTTGTGTGAGGCAGTGAGATTGCATAGCTTTCGTAAACACTTGTTAAAATCAAATTGGATTTCAATCCAAGGCAAAATCTAGAGACCACAAAAAATGTGAGAGAAAGTCCAGTCTTTATAAGTAATTGAAGGATCGGTCTGATTTGTGTGTCGACTGTTGGCTGTCTTGTCTTTTGGGGCTGCTCTTAAAGTACACAGAAACTGTCTTGTAGATTGTTTGACCCCTTTTCTGAAAAACGTATAACTTAATTACATTTAAAACGACAGATTTAATAGCTTATTGTAACATGGTAAATACCACCCTTTGTTATTGACTTGGTCCTTTGATAATATGACAACTTATAGACAATTTACAAGTGCCTTATTGCTATATGGCACTGATAACAGTGCTCTATAAAACAGGAATTAATAGCATTAATTCCTTTCTGTCAGCATGCAGTATGCCATGTATGTGTTATGGTCATATACACTCCATTAATGGGTGTATATGTGTGAGTGGGTGTGTATGCCTGCATGTGTTTAAACAGACTTTTGTTAGTCAAACATTTCTATTGATTTTACCCAGCTATACAACATCCCTCTCTGTTCGTTATCACTGTTCTTTGTGAAAAAGCGAAATCCATTTCTCACGACTCGCTCTCCATCCTCCTCCCCGAGTCTCTCGACACAGGAGGGGATCGAAGCAGAGCCTCTATGAAGTCCCTATACTGTCAATTTCCCACTGTTTCTACCACAAAAGAGAAGCACACGCACGTCCATGTGTCAAAGTCATACGTAGGATTGTGCTTCACTTTTAGGACAATGTGATGGGTTTTTTGTTCTTCTTAGAAACAGAACAAACTGTAGTTTGTTTGAATAAGATCTGTCCTAAGTAGAAAACAGGCAGATTCTTCCAATAATCCAAGTAGGATACTTGGAGAAAAGAGAGTTGATGATATTTAAAAAATTATATTTTCACCTTTATTGTGTAGTATGACATTAAGAGTCAGACAATGTGGAGAGAGAGATGGGGGTATGCATGCAGCAAAGGCTGTCTGGCTGGAATTAAACCAGTGACGTTGAAGTTAATGTGGCATGCTATAATTGTATGTCAGATGTACTCCAGTACATATGACATGACAAGGTCTTTCAGATATGAATTTATTTAATAATTTTCCCCATGTAATAACATATATTTTTGTCATTTGGAGGTAGCGGTAACTAGCTGTTAACTCTAGCTGCTAAATGCTCCTTTTTTTTGCTTTTCTTTTTGCTAAAAAGAAGTTTTTTCCTGTGTCAGAAAACAATACTGATCAGAGGGGAAGAGAGTGAACCAAAACAGTAAAATCGAAACCAAAATAATTAGCTAAAAGACACTAAAATGCTCTGCAGAACTGAGATGAATGAAGGAGTTGGATAATAATTATCACTATGAAGGAATTAAAGCAAAAAAACTTGACACATGAATTTGAGGCCAACAGATTTCATGGTATTTCTTTTAGCTCTCACAGTCGAATGGGCTACACGGTACGTACATATACCGTATACTCACTTTCAATGAAGTAGCTAACAGATGTTCTTGTCCATTTTTTGGGGGGCAGTTTAGAAATTCTATTTCAAGCTCTATTTTCCCTCAGAGCAGTATCTGGTAGACAGTTTCAAGTTGTTTGTCAGTACCTGTCAGTCTGATGTGTCTCTCCGTGCCCCTCAGTTTTTGTTACCTCTCCCTCAGTCTGTGGGGAAATTAGGAGAGTGTGTTCTTCGTCTCCAGTTAAGTCAGTGTGTGCTTACCGTAACTGTTACTGGGGTAATTAAGTGTTTCCATGCGCAGTAATTGCCAATTTAATCTTCTGTGCTCATCTCCCGATTTGCAGTGTCGTGTCTGTCAGTCAAGCTGGGCGTGGTTTCCATGGGGATAAGGGAAGTGTAGTAGTCATTCACTTCAACCAATGGCCAAAATAAATTACCTGTAGCCTCCTAAATGGGGGTTGCTATGGAGAGGCAATTACCCTAAATTGTAATTGTGCCACACTAATGTGTCAGGCCTTTACCTCTTAAATTAATTGCGTTTTTCTCTATGAGAAAAAAATGTCTTGAGTAAGCAGTGGAGACAGGTCAAATGTTTTTTCTTCAAGGATGCTTGATGCTAGAGGTCATCAAAGCTCTTCTGAATGGGGGAAACATGATTGGTTTTAAAGCGCGTTTCGCCTATGAGTGTGTGCGTACATACTTTATCTTGTGGCAACCTGATACCATAGTCATCGACATACACACTGAATCTGAAGTGTCAGCTTTCAGATGGGATCCCTTCCACTTGCTTCCTCCTGAGCACTCGGCCACATGAGACCCAGGTGCATTCATGCCATCCTTCAGGCGTAGTCCTACTTCCTTTCTTTCAAGACCACCTGTTCACCTCACTAACACACACACAAGCACACACATACACACACACACTAAGTTCCCTCAGGTAATGCTTACATTACGACACAGGCGATTTGACATCCACTGGACAGCACTGGTGTAGATGCTGATCCAGTTTGACTTGCCATCCGCACAGAGGAAACATTTGAGTGGGAGTGAATCCTCATTTAGATCCCCGTTAATTTTATTTTTCAGTTAAAGACACTGGAAAGTGGGCCGCCAATGGAGAAAACATGACCTGCTTCAATCTCCATTCACTGTGTGGATTAAATCAGCTCTCATCACTGCTGATCTGCCGTGAGGAATGGGATTAATCAATCGGAGACAGTACATCTATCTCCAAATTAAAAAAGGCGCTCTTCACTGAACACAGAGCTCCGTGGTTCTGGTGTTATTTTGGTGGCATGTTGAGTGGGTGGCTTTCTTTCAATAAGAGAACATCAATCATACTAACCTCAGATGCGTAAACTGACCAGTTTATGGAACATGTATCAAGAGATAAATATGAGGCATTGCTAGAAACTGCGGTAAATAAAAGTATAGGTTGATTGACTTATGCGTAGTATTTTTGCAGCTAACATGGAAGCCAGAAACAAAACAGAAAATAACACATGAGATCTTTACTTCCTAATGTGTTCAATACACAATTTTTGATCTTGAGTATGTATTTAAGTGTATTCAGGGTCTGTCAAGCTGTGACTGGTTCAGGTTATGTCTTAAGAGACAAAAAAACTGCGTCAAATTTGGTAATTTGGATCAACATAGTAATGCTGCCTCTGGCTCCCCACACTCAAACCTCTGATTGGATCAATATATTGTCAGTTAATGGTTCTGTCGTGTGGTGGGATTAATCACTACTGTTGCTGACAGTTGATTATACCACAGTGTCACGACTCTGACAAAGACAGCCACTTCACTGAAAAAACGTTTAGCTGTGAAACAATGAAAAGACTCTTAAGCTTTGGATAAGATTAAAGGTTACAGATCAAAAGATTTGTATGATTTATTTGATAAATCTGAATTGTCCAATATTTAATGGATGGTTTGACAGATGGACTCTGAGAAGAATGTTGTATTTCACTGTTTGTTGGTCTCTCTCTTACAGTGAATAAGAGTTGTTTTAGTAGAGGCTTCTTTGATCCTTGACGCTGAGCATCTCTGCTGGCAGCCATCTTCTCTGTCTTGATCTGAAAAAGATGCAGCAGAGATTATGAAAATCAAACGTGACAGGTACCAGCAGTGCATCTTCTATACCTCACAGGTATGGAACTGAAATAAAACCTATGTTGTGTGCATTAACTATACCAGGATGTGAAATACAAATGGTGTTAAAACTAAAGGCTTATATTTTACAGAATGCATTTATCTGGAGTCACTTGTTAACATTAAATGTGTTTATCATATAATCATATACTATGATATGCTTTAAAATAGAAGTTATGATGGCTGCATACAATTTGAGTGTTTAGAAGAGTGTGTGACATTTGAACGTGAAACTCTTAACTCAGTACTGTGTGTGCAAAGTACATGCTAAATTGTGGAGTAATCAGTCAACAGATTATTAAATCATAAATAATTAACTACACATAAACTGATTAAAAAATGAATTAATGTGGCACATTCAATCATTAATTAAATTTCCAGGGATTTCAGAAGAGGTGAAAATGACTGCAGTGATTGGTCTGATAAAATTTGCACGCTGATAATTTTTTCTTCAGTGTTTCCAAACATATCCATTACACAGTAACATTAGAACACAATGTTCTCCTTATATGTGTATGTAAGCGTCATGAAGTTATGATATATGTCAATTCAAGACCTCTGTGTGATCACTGTAGTCATCCTACATAACTGAAGATGAATCTTAAAAGAAATGAATCTCAATTAATCTTGCAACAATGTAAAATATGTGTTTTTTTCTCCCACAGATCTACTTCAAATGTAGTCTAGATGGGAAATCAATATGGTGATGAACACGAACAAATCCCTACTGTACAGACGTGTTTAATGATCACTGATGCTGTGCTGCTCTTTGCTGCCCTCACATGCCTCTGAAAGGAACTTTTCCTCATCTTTAGTGCAATGCGTGCCACATATCCCAACAAAGGCCGACTGCATGAAAGAATGTCTGAGCTGAAAAATGGCTTGTATTTGTTGTTGCTGGGAGCTGATGTTGCTCCATGTGACAATGAATGTTCCAGACACAGAGTAGGGCACATACACACATTTAAAATGGATCCTGCTGCTGCAGCTTTCCATTACAGACCGAGATTAAACTGTCACACATAGGGCTTACATATATATAGTGCTCACCTGAGCCACCGGCTTCCAAAGCGAGGTAACCATCCAACAAGGAGCTGAACCCCGTCAGCCCGCCCATGGCCGCATAAGGGACATCCCTGCCTATGGGACGACCACGTGCCTCCCTCTCTAGCTTTGTCTCAACCTGCCAAGAAAATGATGCTGAGTTCAAATCAACTAATGAAGTCTGCAACTTTAAATGGTAGCAATATTGCAAATGTATATTTAGTACTAGTTATTATTAGTTTGTTTGTTAGGACCTGTGTTTGATGTTTGACTCACCAGGGTCTGGTGGGCAGAGCTGGGCTGGCCACACCCACAGACGTAGGAGCTCTGGAACCCAGAACAGGAAGTGCCTGAAAGAAGAGAAAATAATAATTAACTGTATATACATGTTTCCCCTTAGGATTGTGATGGAAATGTTACATTGTTCATCCAATCACAGCAAACAAACGTTCTTGATGTTAAACCCAAGAAGATGAGGGTTAGGGGCACGGGGTGGTTGTTAAAAGGTTTGCTATGATTGGATGATTCTGTCACCATCCGAGGAAAAGATAAAAATCTGGATAAAACGCTAAAGTCACTTTGGGCTAGGGTGATTTCATACTCACACTTTTTGCACAAGTGGCCTGTAGCTTCACTGTGTTCCTGAGGTAAGTGTTTACACCTGCAGCGGACAGGGTTTGGGCCAATTTGGGGAATAAACTGGTAGGCAGGACAATGACATCCTCTGACCTGGCATGGTAGAGCGAGGGGTCGCTCAGAGGGAACCACTTCAAAGTCAGTCTTGTGCTGCTTGTACCTGGACAAAATTACATTACTCAAAACGGGTTTGTTTATGTACGTCTATGTGTGTGGTGGAGAGGGATGTCTGGTGTCATGTACTACCTGTGAGTGCAGAAGCACTGTGTCTCAGGGCCAATGAGTTTGCAGTCGATTCCCCCTGGTACCCCATAGCTCACATACAGCCTGTTGTTCAGCCGTAGAGGGAGGACCTTCCTCTTGTACTCCTCATATTGCTCTGGAGTGAACAGTTTTCCTCCATCATCATCACCTACAATTCTTGAAAAGTCAAACCATCATTGTTAACATAAGTTACATACACAATGAATGATGAAACGGTTACTTGTATATTGTAATTCAGCTGTTACATCAATCCCTCTGCAGTTGGCATTAGCTTGTTGTCACATGCTGGTGAGAACCCTGTAGATTAGCTAAAGTCATGAGCCAGAAGCATATATAGGTCTAACGTTGAGACTAACCTTCTGTACTCACAGTAGTCATCCACTGCCTTCAAAGCTGAGTTATCGAGACATACTGTCTCCATTTTTTTTTTAAAAATCCCAAAATTAATACCTGTGGGCTGTTTTGTCTCACACGGTAAACAACTAACCGCTGTTTACCGCCAGCTTTAAAGTTGCCATGGAAATGGTTCCACACGTCCCTCTAACGGTCCCAAAGTGAACTACAAACACACTCACACACAGAGGGGGGGGCAACATTAAAAAACTTGGTAACGGCTATATTAACATTGCTAAGTAGTTTAGCAAACCCCCTGTGTATCGTGTTTCCACAAACTTTACGAGCCTATGTTTATTTACCGTGAAGCTTAACGGCTTACGGCAATTTTACTACTCATTTTATTTTTTTTATCGCCTCTACTTTGAGTAAAATACATTTCCCATAATGCCGCGGTAATGACGCACGCAGTAGACGTTCAGGGGCACCATGACAGTCAGCACAATTGCATGCTTGGAATTTTACCTACCGACTTTTGCCTTTTGAGTCCGTGGAGGAAGAAAGCCGAAATGACTAGCAGAGTGAAGAGACACCGCAACATGAAGCTTGGCAGCTAACATTTGTAGCGCAGACAGCCGGCTGCTCGACATATTTTAACCAGCGACAGCAACGACAGCAACGACAGCCGTGGGTTGCCAAACAAGAAGCATCATTCAGTGTCAGCCAGAGGTAACATTAGCAGCTGGAGCTCCCAGCCGAGCTCGTCTCTGCTTCTCTGGAGCCTATAAATCCATGCTTCAACCTCAAGGTAGCTTCACGTACAACACACTGGGGGTCATTTATCTGTTTTTGATGAGATTTGCTACGTTTGCGTGTAATATTATGCGGGTGTTTTTTTTTTTTTCTTCTGTAAAGTTTATGCGTTGCCGAACTATGATGTCAAGCTAACATGAAATGTTAGTGGAGTTGGAAACAGCATCAGCTCAGTAGCTTTGAGTAGCTGCTAACAATTATTTTTAAAAAAAGTCTTTAAACCAACTATCCGAAATTAGTGGGCCTTTCATATGTCTTTTTTTAAACCAAAGGGTTGGTTAGTTTACTTTTCATGTAGCTACATGTGCAACTTGACATTGTGTAACAAATGAGTTAAGCGAGTCAACGTGTTTGCTGAGTTATTGATCTGTGGTTTGTTACAAGGACTCGGTGGCTGTTTATGCTGGGTCATATACACAATAACTAAGCTTGTATATCTTATCTTACATACGTCCTCCACCCTTACATTGTTGACCTTTCAGCTTTTAGTTTACACTCTACATATCGGCTGATTCAATCGGTTGCTGAGCCTACCTGCTGCTCATTCACAGGGGCCAGCTGTTGTGGTCAATATATAACCTCTAGATGAGGTATTTTGCCTGATACCATGTGCCTTATCACTGTCAATCATCCCATTAGGTACACTATATTTAAACCGTCCTCTAAACAAGTGGAACAATCGTTTAGCCTTGGCCTAAATGGTGTGCCTTTCCATGGAACAATGCTCAGGCCAGGTGAATAGCCAGACATGACATGTGTTTGAATACCAGACTCATCTGGTTGTCATCAAGTGTCAACGCTTTGATTAAGTAAGATGGATATAAGATAAGATATGTTTTGACTGATATATGGAAGGCAGATCTGTTTGGTTTAGTTTGGCAGTTTATCTTTTAAATGTACAGCACTTTAATCTTTTAATTCTTGGCTTTATATATGAAGTTATGGGGACTACTATCATTTTATAATGAAATAGAAGACATACTAATGACACGATTTTACACATTTCAAGTTCAGAGTGTGATGCAAAATGTCTTTTTTTAGGCGCTTATTGAGACTAGAAGCTAAAAGGAGCAATACCTATAGTGCATGGTAGAGCTTTGTCTGGTGTTGCAGTTACGTATGTGAGAGTGGCAATTAGTTGTGGTTCCAGATGTTTTTCAACTGTTACTTTCATGACATCGTTGCACCTTGCTTTCTCTTTCCCCTCTAGTTCTAGCTACATAGCAGCACTCGGGTCAGAGGAAGGATGTGTGTGTGTGTGTGTGTGTGTATAGGGGCTGGGAAGCATAGCTAAACAGATTCTATTACCTTTCTTTTCATAATTTATCTGCTCAGTCACTGTCCCCCCTCTGACCTCAATAGGAAGTGACACTCCCAGGCTCAAAAGAGAACCCGCAGAGAATGAACTTGGTGACAAAATTGTGAAATGATCACCTAATTTCCCTTGCATACACACCGTACACTCACAGTCTGTTTGCCAGTGAAATAACCTTTGTAGAGGTGGGATTAGAGAATGAATACCCTCAATGCTTCCAGTCTGTTGCTGTGCCTCCTATTTGGAGCTGCAAAGTGGGTCCTATGAAATCTAAACGGGTAATCAGGTTTCTGGTTTAAGAGAGCTGAAAAACATTTGTTAATGAGTGGGTTATTGTGCACCCTGACCCTAAATAGTCGATGTAGCCACCAGGTCCTTGCCAATAACGATGTGGATTTTGTTCTTTGTCCAGCACATGCAGTCTTGTTTGTGTCTTTGTGCATTCATCCACCAGAAATGAATAAAAACCACAGTACTCAGCAGGGCTCTGAGCTCAATTTGTATTAACATACAGTTGGCTACAGAAACTACCATCAAAGTATTTTTTGGTACACAGTAGAACGAGTCTTCCCAAGTTCTGAAATTGCAGCACCACAATATGAAAATGTAAGCATAATAAACTAATCTCTAAGAGCTGACGAGAAGAAATGTTTCCATTGTGTTTCTTTCATTTTGTTAATTTTATCTGTGTTATCTCTTCTATCTTTTCTCAGAATACTTCTCCAGCATATTCAACAATGTCTGCGGATCCCCTGCCTGAATGCCCAGTCTGCATTGATGATTTGAAGTTAGACATCTTACAACCAAAGCACCTCTCTCAAACACCCTGACTGCCGTTGTCTGTGGGCGTCAGCTGCCTTCGAGTTCCACTTCCTGGCCTTTGCTGTTGCAAGCACACGTCCTGCTGGAGTCGACTAGAGCGACGCACTGAATCCATACTCTAACTCTAGGAATGCTTTGTAGGGGCCTCTGACCACTCTCTGGATACAGACAGCGGAAAAGAGAATTTCCGTATAGAAATCAGGGGGAAGAATCAGTATATTAAGTTACTGGTATATCCACACCCAAGAAAAGACCTTCAGCCTCAGACAGGGCCTCTCCAGCTCCCCCTCCCCCTTGCCACCCCCAGTACCATGCTGGGTACACTCCTGCGGAGGAACATGTCCCAGAAGCTGAGTGTGCTGCTGCTGGTATTCGGCCTGGCGTGGGGGCTTATGCTGCTGCGCTACACTGTGCAGCAGCCTCGCCATCAGAGCAGCGCCGAGCTACGTGAGCAGATTCTGGAGCTCAGTCGGCGATACGTCAAGGTCCTAACAGAGGAGAACCAGAATGCACCAGGTGGACCACAAGGAACCTCCATGGCTGGTTATGGTGAGCAATTTAAGAAGAAGTCAGGACTGATACTATTCTCTACTGCACATCAAATGACTTGCTTACTCCTGTATGAACGTAGCGTGTTTTATAGTTGTAAAAAAAACAAAAAACATACTCAAGCATTGATTTGTGGTCTCTCTCCCCTCTCTCATTTACACACAGCTGATCTGAAGAGGACTATAGCTGTGTTACTGGATGACATTCTGACACGGCTGGTCAAACTGGAGGGGAAAATCGAGTTGGTGGTCAATGCCTCCTCCACTAACACCTCCCACACAGCAGGGGGCGATCTTGCTTCTGCTCCCGCTGCCGTACAGAAATCCTCAAAGCAGGACACACCTGGCAGCCACCCAGGGACGTCTCGCCTTCACCCACACGTCCCTAATAGGCCTCGGCCACATCAAGGAGCATAGTCTTCATAGAAGTATTGATTTTTTGGGGGGATTTTTTATTTTTTTTGGCTT
Source organism: Morone saxatilis (assembly GCF_004916995.1). Classification (NCBI taxonomy): domain Eukaryota; kingdom Metazoa; phylum Chordata; class Actinopteri; family Moronidae; genus Morone; species Morone saxatilis. The sequence goes on from NW_023340268.1 coordinate 14,307,298, forward strand.
TTCAGCACATCACACTTTCCAGCATTTGTAACAACACCAGACAAGTGAAAAGCAATAGTGAGACATATGGACATCCAGAAACTGAAACTTCTTAGATGGATGCTTCTCAGAAATGTTCAGCCAACTCAGAGGGAAGAAGAGACTTCTTCATGCTCTGTCCTATCATATGCTGATATTTATTAATTTTTTATCAACACTATCCAGAGCATTTTTTTTAAATATTTGCATTGCTGATTTTTTTGGTTTTAAAGTTTAGCTTCTTTTTTTTTATAATGCCATATTTGAATCTTGTGACTGTTAAAACAGATGCAGAGAGGTATAAATACTCTTGAAACTGAACCTGATTCTCATACGCTTTATCATAAAAATGGCTTAAAACGCTCCCCTATCTACATTGTAAAAAAATTTACAATACTGCTTCAACATATCAAAATGCTGAACTAAACAGTAGTAGCTGATATTTAGGGATAGCTACATTTCAGTTTTTAGCTGGAATACTGTACTGAAGAAGATTCTACGTTTAGCGTACACATACAGTTTTAAGGATAATTAAACTGTATAGTTCACCTGTTACAAATAATCCAAAGAATGTTATTTGCACTCCGTCTGAAGGGAGTATAAATGTGTGTTCACAATTGCTGCAAGACAGTGAGTTTTATGCAGAATATGATTGGATGATGCCTAATTGCAACCGTAAACAGGAGCGTGTGTGTGTGTGTTTTGTCTCTGTTGAAATCCAGTGGTTCCTCCTTCACCTGGTGTTGAGACATGTTTTAATGTAGGTGTGGAGCAGATCGAATGTACTGTGTAGTCAGGCTTCAGCCCTGCATTGCTGTTGAGATGACTGACATACTGCTTACACATGTTCAGGGTTCATGTTGCACTGTGACTCTATAGAGATTTTCTAAAAATACTGGACTCACCCTACCTTGACTGTAAGAATATCTTAGAGGGGTGGACATCAGGTCCTGTAATTTTCATTCTTCCAGCCTTTCTGCTGGCCCTGAGTGTGGTTTCTATAATACTGAGCAACTCAGAAACACCTCACCCTGCTTTAATTTGCTCATCATGATGCTCATTAACATGGTGACTTTCTGCTGCAAGAAAGAAAGGCAATACTGGGATTGTATGAGACAAAGTTACTGTGGGTGGCATATTAAAATATGAAGAAAAAAAACTGCTTCATAATGTTGCACATTACAAGCTTAACGGTGGGTGAAGGCCACCAGATTGAATGATTAAATTGTGGTTCGAGTGTCAACACTGAGTGATGCCATAAATGTACTTTGCTTCATAATGCTAAAGTAGAAAAGATTGTGAGCCAGTCAGATGCTGTGAGATAGCTTTACTAATAAATCGACCTTGTGAAAAAATGACCCCCCCCCCCATTTTAAATCCATTTTATATCGGATCCACCACTTCATTCCTACACATTAAATATGTGTAATAAAACATGCCTAGTGTCATTTAGGAGAGTTTACATCATGTGTCTCACAAAATGGAAAAAATGGAGGTAAGGATTTTACATTACATTACATAAAAAATTGGCAGCTTATAAAATATAATCCATTCCTGCAGACTGAGCTACCAGACAGTATGTGAAGTAAAATAAGCTCCATCTCAACCAGCTTCAACATTCAAATGATTATTTCAATAACATGCATGATTATGGTAACTATAACAATCAATGCAGGCATTATCCATAATGTGTACAATAGTTTTACCTTTTAAGATTTTTAATGCAGAACTTAAGTGATTTTTATCTCGTGGTATTGGTTTTTGGTTTTTTTTACTTAAAAGATCAACATTTCCTTCCGCTTCTGATAACACGAGTGTTCAGGGTGTTTTATGAGACGTTCAAGTACGCCAAGTTTTTGCATTAAAGGGGCGGTGGGAGACGAGACCGGATATGACATCAGATTCTGCAGTACGTAAACATACCAGATACCACCCACCACCTCACGCGCCATCTTCTAGCTAGTAGCCGGCCAGAATAACGCACAGTAAAACCTCAGTGCAGTTTATTTCTGACAAAAATACTCGGTTGTACTAGCTGTACTGAACAATGAGTGACATTGAGGATGGAAATTACGACCGACGGGTAAGTAGTTCCACTGAATGAAACCAGATATCTCCCTTTCTTTCTTTTCCTTCCGTGTGTCTGCCGATAGAGAACACCGTAGTTCACCGCTAACGCCAGCGACTGTAACGTAAAGGGCTACATTTGAGCCAACGCTAAATTAAGAGCTGGACGACGACGTTGGCTGATGCTTTGTTGTGTAACGTTACTTTCTGTGTGCGAAAGGCAGAGAAGTGTGTTTTTTTTTGTTTGTTGTTTTTGGTTTTGCCTCAACCCAACAATCTTCAAAGTATTTTGGTGCACGAACGTTTCCCGCTCTGCTAGCGAGTCTGCCTCAACCAAACTCCTCTTACGGCAACTAGCTTTAGAAAATCACCCGCGACAGACCGTAATATTCGCGATTCGTGCTATTGTTTGCGTTATCAGGTAATTGCATTACACCCGATGACTCCCTTAATTAATTACGAACTATCTCCGACGTTTGTATATCGTTCTTTGTGCGGATATCACGGTTAGTGCTGCAGCCATTGTTGCACTTTGACAACCTTTTGTTTTTCCTGATTTAGCTTAAAGGTAACTTAAGTCCTAAGCCTCTCTTCCTTCCCTGCTTTCACGCTCTTATTTTGCAAATTGAAACATTGCTACAACTTATACTTAATTTCTTTTACTTGTAATCATGTAGCTTAAACTGTAACTTTGCTCATTCACGTAATTTTTGGGGAATATTAAAACTTTATGTAGCAACAATGTAATTGTACTGCATTCAGTGTTCCTTTTCATTTCATATAAAATATTCTACTTTTTTTTTTTTTTTTTAAACCTATGATCTTAATTTTATTAAATGTTCTTTTTTCATTAAGGTTATTGATCGTGAAGGATTTGAAGAGTTTTATCCAAGAATGCTGAAGAAAATTTTCAAGATAAAAGAAGGCTAATGAAAACATGTACAGAGCAGAACATAGAAGTGGAAAGGGAGGAAATGTGACGGAAGAATGGTGTCAGATAGAAGCGCTTGCAGTGTAATGGCTAAAATGAAACTGGTTTCAGTTTGGGTGAAGAGAGGAAAAACAGACCCGGAATCAGAAAATGAGAAAACTGAAAAAAGAAGAATGAAGAACGATAGAAATCCTGAGAGAAGGGAGTAGCGTGTAAAGAATCTGGAAGAATGAATGTGTCCGTAGGTTAAGTAAATATACTGTTTGTGTCACAAATGTCTTTCTATACATGCTCCTTTTATGTAACATGAAAATGCATGTTTCATTTTTTCCCTTGATGGCCCAGGTGGACATGGAAATAGACCTGTTATATACATTTGATTTACATGCTTAATAATAGGACATATTGTAAACCAAAGACTTACTTATTGAAATGATAAGCTTACTAACCCTTTCCTCCACAGTACATAAGCTGTGCATTTTAGACAGGTGTACTGTATGTGTCCAACATACTCTACCACATATCACTATTGATTGTGTTTCTGTGTAAAGAAATAAATGCATTTGTCCATGAGAAAGTTGTTAACGTGCTGCTGTGGCAATAGGGGTCACGCTCCCCATCTAAATCGGATCGCGAGAGTCCAGCTCGGGTCAAGTCGGAGAGCAGGTCCGGCACCCCGAGCCCATCCCGGGCCTCCAAACGCTCCGAGTCCAGATCCCGCTCTCGGTCAAAATCTAGGTATGTCGTAGCCATTTTATCCATTTTCTAATAGCCTTTTTGATATTGTGGTCCCATCATATTAGGAACAAATAAACGCTCATTAGGGGCTGAAATGTGTCACTCTGTGCTTTGAAGCCTTCCTTTTCTGTCACTATCATCTCAGACTTTTCATTAGTTGTGTACCAGTGAATTGATTGCCTCTTCTCTTCTCCTGTATCCTTTTCAGGTCTCGTTCTAGGCGGCACTCAAACCGCCGCCATAGCCGTTCACGCTCTCGGTCCTACTCCCACCGGAGGAAGTCCCGCTCTCGTTCCTACAGCCCTGAATACCGCCGCAGGAGGAGCCAGAGTGCTTCCCCTATGTCAAACAGGCGCCGTAACACTGGCAGCAGGGTGAGTGTGAGATCTGAAGATGGGGCAAAGTTCAGCAGGCTACAGAAGGAGACACTTTGTGTATGTACGCACCCATTGATATGGTGTCAGTACTGAAATTTTGAACACATTTAGAATTTTGGGGAGACTGGCGTCTAGACTGTGATAAGTGAGGACATGGGCACATACTGTACGACCTTTGTCTACCTGTAAGAAGACAAACTTAAAGCTGCTACATGCTTTCACAATGATCATGCTGATCTCCTCAAAACTGTTTTCTTTTTAATATCTCGTTATTTCAGCATGCTTTCTTTGTATTTAGGCAAATCACAGTGGCTATAGCAAGTAAACTGACTTAAATGTGTTAAACACTGTATAAAATGTTTTGATGTAGATTCGAGTTGGATCATTAAAGACATAATTGCAAGCATTATACGATTCAGTAACACTTGTTTTAAAGTCAGGAGCAAGTGAATTGCTTATTCTTACTTGTGAGGAAGTGTAATTGTTCTGATGTTTGTGGTTAATGCTGTGGGAAACCACTTTAAACTGACATTTAATAACCCCTTTTTATTAACCTTCCCCTCCTTTCATTATATCAACAGAGCCATGACTTGACAAAAGAAGCATACAGTCATGGTGGTGGTGGTGGTGGTGATGCTGATGTTAGGGTATGTGGACCTTAACATATTTTGGGCAAGAGCAATGTACTGTTTGTATGTGGGTCAAAAACTTGATTGGGGCTAAACGGTAAATATAACTTAGTGGAAATCAAATAGAACTTTGCATAGTATATTTAGACAGTGGGGCTTGTTTGCAACCAAAATGGCATATTACAGTGATATCTTCAAGGTGCATTAAATCACCTTCTGAATTAAAGTATATTTTGTAACACTGGTTCAAAGTGGGCATTGGCCAACTTAACATGTACATTTTATCACTTAAATATAATATCTGCATGATTTCAGGTGTTCTTAGTTATAATGTGATATATCTCTGTTTTATTATAACAACTAGAAAAATATGTATAGTTAAAGTAATATATGTATACTTCTTAATGCATTCTTGAACTTTACTGTAACAATGTGATATTAGCAAGGGAGCCGTGAATGTTTTTGATGAAATGGAAAATGCTAAATAAGGCATGTTTTCCACTCATTTTACATTGGGAGACATTGCTGTTTAGTCATAAATCAGGGCAGGTACTTTTAGATCGGTTTTTCTTTCAGCACCATGTTAGACCTCAGTTTTTGTAATGTCAATAGTGTTTATAGTGCACTGCTGCTTTAAGAGCTCCTTGTGATCATGCAAAGCAGGAATTATGTGAGATTTTCAAAGCAAGCAAAGGAGGCAGATGAAATGGGTTTTGTATTACGTATAATTGTCCCAGGGGCATCTTTTTTGAAAGCTCTTTAAGGGGTTATTAAAGCTGTCAAAGTTTACCCACTGAGCATTTACTGTTGGATCGGTACAACTGGAGATGCTTGAAGAGAATGGTTTTGTTACTCTGTAAAAATGTACATAGATTCTTATCTTTTAGTAGCAACTGCCTTAGTTGTAAGCTAGTAATGTAAGAGAAAGTATCTACTGTAGTTGGAGTAGTACCTCCTCCGTAAACAGCAGCTAGTAATAGTTACTAATAGTAAAAGTTAATTAACAACAATCAAAACTAAATGAATGAATCCATGATATTTTTGGAACGATGTAGTTCTATGTGCCCAGTGCATTTAACATACAAAATGCTTTTGTGAGTATGAAGAAGCATAATAAATCCAGTAAATGGATTTTTTATGCAAAGTGTAAGATGGATAAACTCTAACCCGTATTATTGACCCTTCTAGGCGAACCCTGATCCCAGCACATGTCTGGGGGTGTTTGGCTTGAGCCTGTACACCACAGAACGTGACCTGAGGGAGGTGTTTTCACGCTATGGTCCTCTGGCAGGGGTCAACGTGGTGTACGACCAGCGCACGGGTCGTTCCCGTGGCTTTGCCTTTGTTTACTTCGAGAGAATTGAGGATTCCAAAGAGGTATTTGAAATGTTTGTGGTTTTGTTTATTGGTCAGAAAGCCGATGATCTTATGTTCTGGTCCCAGGGACTCATCTGTTTTCTGTCGTTTGATGCAGTTAATTCCATTCATGTGGTGTTTAAGGTGTAAAATAGTGACTAATTAGATGGATATGAAAATTTGCATGGCTGTCGATTCTAGGAGTCAAGAGTAGTGTTATAAAGTGTCATTTTTAAAACTATAATTCTACATCTATGTACTGTATGGTCATTAGCAACTACATATTGTCTAGCACTTTGTTTTCATTGTAGTATATGCAGGTTCAAAGGTATTTTCCTTAAGACAAAACCACACTTTTTTTATTTAGGTGTGATGACATAAGTATGCCACTAGGTGTCAGCCTTGCCACAAATTCTCTCACCTTGTCATGCAGCCCGTAGCAAGGGTTCACAGTATGTTATGTAGGTGGGCCATTTGTGACTTACATTTGTCTGATAACATCTTTTGTCTTCTCCTGCCTCTTGTGTTCCCTAGGCAATGGAGCGAGCCAATGGCATGGAGCTGGATGGGAGGCGCATCAGAGTGGATTACTCCATCACCAAACGTCCCCATACCCCCACACCAGGAATCTACATGGGCCGACCAACTCAGTAAGATCAACACAAATGTAAAATCCTGCATATGAGTGACCTTAACCTGTTGTTTGACATTGGACTGAAGTCCCTAAGAAGCACAAATGCACATTTGAGCCATTGTGAGTAGCAAAAATTGGGATGGCATAATGTTCTGATGTCAGAGCTTGCTCATAATTTGGTATCTAAAACCATCTTTCTTGAAATGCATGCGTGATTTGTAACAATTTATATCAGTTTTGACATGGTGTTGTGTTTTTCAAGAGATAAGACGTCTGGAAGTCATGGCCTTGTTTTTCTTATTTCAACAGCAATGGGGGTGGTGGCGGTGGTGGTGGTGGCGGCGGCGGCGGCGGCGGTGGTAGTGGCGGCAGTGGCAGTGGTAGCAGCAGGAGGGGGAGAGACTCATACTATGACCGTGGTGGCTACGACCGCTATGACAGATATGACGAGTACGACTATAGGTACAGGTGAGTAATAATTTGTGAGTTCAAGCCAATGTTACACTGTTACATGGGAGAAAAAGTATTACATTTTCTTTGTCTCTTTGCAGTCGCAGGCGCTCTCCATCACCCTACTACAGTCGATACAGGTCTCGCTCACGGTCTCGCTCCTACAGCCCACGTAAGTGTGAAGAGAAATGCATACAATAGAAAGCTTGCCTAACTGTATCTATTGTATCATCTTCAGACATGAAATCAGACTGCTGTTAATATGCATATTTGAACTATTTATGTACCTTGATCACTGGTAAAAACAGATTTGTTTAATGAGTAATTTACTAACTTCAATGTAATGTAATAACTGGACTAACAGGAATGTCATTTTCATTTTGCAGGGCGATACTAAGTTGCTTCTTCCGACGTTCAGCTTCCCTCCAATAATTGATGGGTGTGTGATTCATCGAGGTGTTTCTGAGGGGAACATTTTGAATTAGCATGACTATATCAACAGAACTCTTAAGTTTGAGATAGTTCCTGTTTACATGCAATAGATGTCTTAATTTTTAGACGTTTTGACGCATCTGTGTTGCAGATGTTGAGTGTGAGCAAAGAACTCAGCTGTTGGTCACTGTTTCTCATTCTTGGACTACCTTCCTTTCTTCTTCATTTTCTGCAGCAATGATACCTTTTTTCCTATTAAGTGATGGTTTTTGAAATTTATTGCACTGATCAATGTAAACATGGCCCTTGTAATCTTGGGGAAATAACTGGGTTTTAGTAAGTGATGGTGACACTTAATTTTACAACCTGTATTAAATACATAGGAATACACGCTCTGTTTGTACAGTAAAGATAACAGATTAATCTCAATGCTACCTTGCACTTACTGAGTTTACTGGTAAGTAGCAGGTAAAGTGGGCTGTAAAAAGAAGTGTTCCCAGCAATCAGTGGTTGGCTCTCTGCTCACATTCAGGCCCTATTGACACCTGGCATTAACATGCATCTTGGGTGATCTAATCACAAGTGGACAGCTCCAGGTACGCCAGTTCACTCCTGGCTTTACAAATACGTCTTGAGGGACCACTTGTGATCGGATCTCCCTTTCCCGCTCTATATGTAAATAAACGCGTACATCATTTGAGTTTGCAATAATGAAATGTGTTGTTTCAGCCAGTGGGAGGCAGTAAAGCACTTCCTGTGCCTAGTCTGCAGGAAGTTTGCCAAGACTTGTTTTGTTCTTTGTACTGACTCTTTGGCCCTAATGTAAATCAGACAGTGTGTTTTATGTGTACTCCGTCCACAAGAATCCATTTTGCCTGTTGTGGCTTTTCTCACTCTAATATGACGCCATTGGCATGCGAATGAATATGTACTTCCGCTTACGCAGAGAATGTCAGTTCAGTAGACAGTCCTGCAGTGTAGCCCAGGAAACATTTACGTACGTATTGCTAAAATAAAAATGTGGCCATAGGCGGTCCCAGACCACCTCCAAATGTGGTCTGGGCGTGTGGCCGAATCTTAATGTGTCCTCAATGTGTTTTGGGTGCATTCACACCTGTACTTAGGTGTCCACTTGTGATTGGATGACCCAAGGCACATGTTAATGCCAGGTGTAAACAGGGCCTCTTGTCTGTTTTTGTTTCTTTTTTGGTTTGGTTTTGGGGTTTTTTAGTCAAGGGAGTCATCATTTGAGTTTCTCCAGAGAGTTTTATTATCATGTATTACATTTTTTATTGTTGTTTCTTTGTATCGAAATACAAATATTTGAAAACTCCAAAGTTTGTAATGTGTTTTTCTGACTTAATGTGCATGAAATTAAAGTTGAGTTTTAGTTGTATAGGTGGGAGTTAATACTTTAAGTTGAGTGGGTGAGGTGGGAAAACAAGCTGGGAGAGTTTCACAGAATGAGACCAGTGCCAAGATGTTGTGCATGAGAAGTTTTATGTTTGCACAAATTTAAAGTAGTTGATCTGGAGCCACTCTTTGAAACCACAATAGATTCTCCATAAGTGTAGTTTTTCTCTCATTCAGGTTACACCAATGAAAACATGCAAAGAAGGACTTCTACCAAGCTTTTATTGGGTGGCTCATTACATAAGATACAAAGTTCACATGTGAGAAAATAGACTTATTCGGACGGAGTATTCTGTGACTGTACATTGTTCAGAGACATGTTTGTCAGAACATTCAGTTACAACAAAAGGGGTTGTACCTAAAATGAGTTACTATGGTGCACATAAAAATGTAGTAACATCTTCACTTTCATGTGACTAATCTACCTCATCTTAACTATGATATTACATTTTCTTACTTAAAGTAACCAAATGTCTGCTTTACATTATAAAACAATGATAGAAGATGGCAAACTGTGTTCTGCATAAAACCAATCACATTTTCCTGCATGAAAGAAAACAAATTGCATCAACACAACATGATCCCAAGTAAGATACAGGTTTAGATATTTGACTCGGCTGGGACAAACAACGTCTTGAAACCGAGTGGCTAATCATAAAAGTAAACCTGAAAGAATGGAGGGCTCTTTATCTGTAGACCTTAGCCCCAATAAGATATTTCATTCAAATGGGGTTAATAATCACTGCTGACATGTCATGGGGCCCCTCGGAGCTCTGCGTTCATTCACACTGACTCAAAGGTAATTCTGAAGGTTCCAAGGTAACCACCAACTGGAAGGCTACAAGGGTCAGAGTATGAAGTCTTTCTCAATTAAGATTCAGCACTCAAAGCCATAGTCACATGTCTATTGTATAGGTTTGTGCTAATTTTCACCTTAGATTTTAGCAGTAAGTGAACTATAGTCGCTGCTTTTCCTTCACACAGTTTTCTTGTGTAGGTTGTGTAATAAAATAAGTCAATCAAAAGAATATTTATTGTCCACTAATTCATAGTCTAGTGCAGCCTCTTCATAGCAGTTTTACATGGTAGAGAACAGGTGCAGATTAAAGAAAATACAGACAGTTCACTTGATTTTATGGTTACACGGGAGGTTGTGTGGTGATATATGAATTTATTTTTCTTCACTGAAATTGCACAATTTCACAGGTGTCATGGCAGGGGGACATCTACCAACAGGTTGACCAGTAGGGGACAGAATGGGTAGATGGGTAGTTTCACAATAATGGGATTCAATGCAGCCACTTCTCACCTATAGAACCTCAGCACAAATATTCAAAAAAGATAGACACACATACGTTATTTTCTGGTTCAGAGAGAGGAGAATATCAAGAGTAATTTAAACTATTTGCTTGGAAGAAGCAGTCCACGCCTATTTCACAAAAAAGAAAAGATGAAATCAATGTTGCACTCTAGACAAACAGTGCATTCTGATTATATAATACTACTACAAATGTTCTCAGTTTATCATCAGCTTTATCATGAAGTTGTACTATAGAGGTTTAATAATACAGAACCAAACATGTAGCTTTTACATCATGTATTTGTGATACAGAATAAAACTTAGCACTCCTAACGTACAGGATTATGTCTGAAGGTTAACAGGCAACAGCATGTTCATGTTTTCTATATGGTTTGAACACAGGATGGCTGGTGGGGGGTGAAAGCTTCAGTTCCCCACCTCTTGAGTTCTTTATGTCTGAGCAGTAAATATGAGGCTCAACTTGGAACAACAAACATTAACAACTGTTTGCTATTCCACCAGAACATGCTGGTTATCTTACTTATCAGTCAGGGACATTGACGATACAGATGTCCGAAAGAAAGGTAATCTGACCCTTTTTTATCATTTTATTTTAAGGTTTATCTAAAGTTTTTGATCTTGCTCAGTGGAAGATGTTTTCTGGAAATGACATTTTTAGCGGTTGAATGCATTTATCTGTTTATATCTTAAATAAATGTGACCAAATTCAACTAACAAACAGTTCTTTACTGTGCCATAAATGTGTTTTTATTGTTTTTCTTTTCCAACTGTAGGCTAGTTTATATCAACATAATAAAATATTTCATTATCAATTTAAAACTGTTTGAAACTTGGGATCAGTGGTTTGCATATATGCTCATCTCAGATTTTAATACAAGTGAGAATTGGACAATGGAGAAGTTGAAACACTATTATATATTTGAAAATGTTTGTGGTTCAAAAACCCTGTTAAATCCGCACCAAATACTGTGTATTTCTGTACTGAAATTAATTACCAAAATCATCAAGGGGGTGGATGATTACCTCCAATACTTTTACCTCAAGTCAATATTAACATACAGTAAATAACAGCTATATTTTTAAACACGAATTTGCTTTGCCACCTGAGAGAATATACAGTGTATTCTGATCCAGATTCAACAAACTATGCACTTTATTTTGCAATGAACATAATATAATCTAAAATTACAAGTGTGAAAACTTGAAGCCCAACATGTGTCTCTCTTCTTTTAGACAAGAAGATATTGAAGAAATTGATTGCTTTTGAGTGGTTTCAAAGACATTTTCTCAACACCAAATCACAGTGCAACTAATCAATCAGGGTGCTGAAACCAGTAAACAACAGCAGCCAGAAGGGAAGTATTCCTATAAGAGAGACAAAGCTACATGCCAAAGCATGGCCATACAGTATAGCTAGCAATGTATGACAAACTCTGCAAATATGCATGTGCGTGAAAACACCCACTTTCATCAGACTTTTGTGCTGGATGAACATGTGGTGTTAATCTGATCAAATGCTCAGCAACAACCACAAAAAAGCACCCATCTTAAGTTCACAAAAAATACAACAATCAACAGATGTTTATTACAAAAAATCTATAGTTTTGTTGAAATAAGGAAAAATAAAAATAAATAAGAATTTCAAGCTATTTCTGTCACACACTATGCAGAGTGTGAAAGGCATTGTGTGCAGAATTTCAACCAAATGACCTGCTATCAAACAAATATTTCATTAAAAACGTAGAGATAGTTGTTGCCACTTGTGAAACAAAACAATAGTATGACGGTAGCTGTGTTTGGCTGCTATAAATAACTTTTCAAGTTGTTTTTAACAAAACAAGATAACCAATTATTTCCTTAAAAAATACCCTCACATTTATAGAATCTTTAGTGGAACTGTTGGTGCAGATTGAGTTCACTTTTACATACTAATTTCCAGGATTTGGCTTTTGTTTGAAAAAAAAAAAAAAGTGTAAGTGACGAGAAAACGAGAAAAGCCACATGTTTCTTTACTGCTATTATTCTTTTAAAAATAACACAGATATTAGCTTGAATATATTTACCATTTCCACATTTCACCAGTGAGCATTAACTCGTGATTTACTGTTAAAAAAGAAAATGTTCCTTGGCATGATGTGTTTTGAAGGGGCACAAACCGCCATTTTCTAATGAGATGAAAGGTGTCACCCCATAGGAGAATCAGTGGAGAAAAAACATCATTTTGGGGGATTTGTGGAGCCTGCATGTAACCCCTTGATGTAAACAGAAAACATATGTCTGGATTTAAAAAAAATAAAAGGCTTGCATTAACATCGATAAGGATAGTGTTCCCATCAGTTAATGTTACTGTGAGGCTCTAGATTCTCCTCAACATGGCGTTCAGCACAGTGTTCCCTGACTCTGTCCGAAGCGGTCAGCCAGTGGATTTAATGGTTACAACTCAAGTGGAAAGAAAACATTGTTAAAAGATTTGAATCGCCTTACAACAAATAAAAAAATAAAGCAATCTCACCCGGAAAACAGTATCCCTTGATTCAGTGTAGCCTAAAGGGGTTTGTAAAAAGAGCCTTGCGCTTGGCGACGTAGACTATCTACATCTTGGAGTGAGGCCAGCAGCTCAAAGTTGGGCTATAAGCTGCGTTTTACTTAAACAATCTACCTCCCCTCTCCTCTCCCTTTCTCTCTCTCCCTCTCTAGAAATATCCCAGACTATGTTTAACCAGATCGATTGTGTCAGTTCTTTTTCCTGCACTGACATTAACCGCAGCAAATCTTCCCACATAGGATGCAGTCTAGTCTGAAACTTTATGTCAGTTGGCCCCCTATGGAATTTGTCCATAGCCGAGGAGTCCTGAAACTGGGGGCGGGGTGACTTTCTGTACATTCCTCAGCGATACATTCACTCTTCCTGCAGAGCCTGCAGCCACACACGCAGACAGGCTGCAGCCATGCATCAGTTCATTTAAACTGACAAAAAAAAGCGGCGAGCGCTCACATGACTGCCTTCTCCATACGTTTAATCCGCAAATATAGCATCTGTGAGGCGGTATCCTGCAGCCAGGGCACATTCACACTGAGTTCCTGCGTGTGCGTTTCGTTATTTCATTTGCAGTGGAAATCATTAAAGCCAAATAAACTAGGTTATAAAAAATTGTATGAGCCTAACTAGGCCAGCGGAAAGCGCCCAGGTTTAATAAATCCCTTATATTGGTCCATACAGAAGGAATATATGCATCTAACCACTCAGGGGGAAGTTATTAAGAAACTTTTGGGGAGTTGAAACTTGAAACAAATTATAAGGCGATTAAAAGTTAGCAGGACGTTCACTAAATGCGAATTTTAAACGCTCTCTTTTATTCTATTTTCATTTAACATGTTTAAACGAGTGGCCCATGAATGTAAACACAGCCTAAAGTTCCTGAAAAGTTGAGAACAGTGGTGAAAAAGTGCCGCGGATCTGGCCACAGCCTCGTGTTTCGTTACATCTTTAAGGCTTATGACAAAGCCCAGCAGAGGAAACATGGGGAGAAATGCATAATTGGCGCGCTGATTCATATAGAATAGTCGAGCCGAGGAGCCAATGAATGAGCGCGTTGAGGCCGAGCCAGCAGCAGTAGTACGGAGCGGCTCTGCGGTGCCCTGATTGGACGGCGCTCCCGACCAATCAGAGAGCTTTGTGTGTTTGTTCAGCAGCAGAGGAGTAAACCCACTGAGACAGCCATGGCCCCAGTCTGAGCCAGTGGCTGAAGGGCCCACTAAACCAACACTCCCTTTGTAACCTGCTATACATGAGCATGCACACCTAGGCCTATTCATTAGCAAACACTGCAGGAACACAGTGCTATCATTTCAGCTCAAAGCATGGCTCTTTGCACTGGCAATTGCAGGGCTGCAGTGGAGGTTACACCCACCTAAACTTTTCCAACACTTTTTCCCCTTGTGAAATACAGTTTGACCAACTTTAGAAATTTCAAATGTTTAATGGCTAAATGACAAATAATATAAGTTCAATGAAAAACAGACAGTTACAGGGACATTGGAAGTTAAGGTAATGCTATTATGTAACTTTACATTGTTGCTATTACATTGTTAATGCATTCTTAGTTTTACATTTTTTTCACTCATAACTCATTTAGAACAACTCATATAACATAATTAAAGGAATTAAATGATGCCCTTATGTATGCCCACACGATCCAGGAAAAACTGTCTGGTACATATCTCATACCTCAAATTATACTATCAAATGTGCTGTGTATTGAGCATATGTAAACATGTGTGTAGCCTGTATCCTCAGGATTGTCTCAGGAAGTTGAGATTTAAGTTGAACTTATCATATTATGAATATGCAAAGTATAAAGAGGTAGCCTACATCAAGTTTTTTATTAGGTACACGTATCTTAAACTAATTAGAATCAGCCTCATTGGCCAAGTGCATATGCACACAAGGAATATGACTCTGGCTATTGTGTACACAAGTATGTGAAAAAAATGTTATACATATACATATATAAAGCACAAATGATCACAATATAAAATAACATGTCTTTATACAAATCAAGGATTTTTGTAAATTGTAAACAATACAAATTGTGTAAAGAAATCAAAATTATAATTAGCTTCTTTAGCCATGTAGTCTACAAGGAATACTACCACTGACTCTAGTTCATATGTAAATGCATGTAAACATGTCTGTATACAGCATGTAGGATTTATACTGACAGCGACAGTGCATGCTGATATGTACGTTAAAAATGGCGTGTGCTTTAACTGTATAAATATAATCCACAATGGAAGTAAGTGGATGATTTAGTGTTACAGTTTCTGACACTAAACTATTGCAGTCTAATATAATAGATAGATAGATAGATAGATAGATAGATAGTGTAAAATGTATTTCAGTTGCACAAATCAATTGTCAGATCTGATCTATTCACACTGTGTGTACATTTTCATTTTAGGGTCCTTGTTGTTGAAAAACTCAAACAAGCTCTGCTGACAGTAGTATAGCGACCTTTGTGCCATCAACAGGTATGCATTCAACCACCCGTCGGTCCTGTAAACACGACTATTCTCTGCAGAGTGACCCACAACCTAAACTATCGGCCTTCGCCTATGATTTACAGATCTTACTGACCGTTGTGTAATATTTTAGACATGTATTCCACACGTGATTGAACTGAGCTGTGCGTTACATAGGACGCTAGGGGCACTTTAGTGTAGGAGACCCCTCCCTCTTTGAATACATGCAAGTCCATGCCGGAGGTATAGTAGAGAGGATTCGCCATGTGCATTCGCTCCACATGGCCAAGGCTTTTTCCCAGTGTGCCAAACGGCCTGAAAGTTGGTAAAAACAAGTGGCGTGGCGGTTCTCTTCTCCCCCAAATACCCCCTCATTCTCATTGTGTGCGTCCACGGGCGAGTCGGGCCTGCTGTTGGACTTTGAATTGTGGATCAGCAAGGGCATGGCACCACTCTAGTTGGAGAAGATGGATGCCGTCATGCGGATAGTAGTACGTGTCATTCCCATATTGCACGAGGGCCCAATGGGCTGCGCAGGGCCCTCCCTAGTCAAGATTATTCAAGTTAAATGTGTCCAGTATGCAATTTAACAATATAGTTCAACATCATTTATGAATGCCCCACCCCCTTTTCCTCCCACTATGTCTTCGGTACAGCGCACTTAGCACAGCCGTGCGCACAAGCCCCCGCAATATCAGCGTCTCCGTGCTATGGGCGTGCGCACTGCCGTTTTTACTATTACGCAGCCGGCCAATGAGAATCGAGGCTTTGCAGAGAAAGGCACACGAATGTGATTCTAGTAAAGATACACTGGGTTCTCACGGAATCCCTTTACGCACATAGCTCGCCAGTTTTTTTTTCCCCAACGCCAATCCACTCTTCCCCTCCTTTTTTCTCCACTCCCCTCTGCTGTCCCCACCCCAGATTCCCGTGCAATTTTCCCCAATCCCAAACACTTAATTGAGCAATTGGGATTCCTCACGTGTGGGCTGATTTGTAGTTTGAACACGTGGCTCATTCAAAAAAGCCGGAATAGCAGAGGATTTTTTTCTCCCCCCTTCTTCTTCTTCTTATTCTAGGCTCTAGACTTAGAGGCGGGCGCCAGCCTTACCGTGTGTGACATTCTCTGTCTCTTTGCCAAGGGGTTTGGAGGAAGACACAAAGTAGTTTCTCCTCCTTTTCACCCAGCCCGCCATCGTTTGGAGACACGAGATTAATAATTGAGCATTTATTTATTGCGCGATAGAGACAGAGGGGCGAGGGAGAGCAAACGCACTGTGAGGCTGCCAGTTTAACGTTAAATCTATCTGTGGCTTCAACGACCGGGAAGCACGCCACAGCCACTCCGTAGTAGTAAAGGCGATTTAGGCTACTCCAAACACTGCACATCCGTGAGCGCAAATAACTATCTCTCCTTCAGCGTAAAGATTGTCCCTTTTCGGCGCAGAACATGAATAAGCTATACATTGGCAACGTGAGCGCTGAGGCGAGCGAGGAGGACTTCGAAACTATCTTTGAGCAGTGGAAGATTCCGCACAGTGGTCCATTTCTTGTCAAAACTGGCTATGCGTTTGTGGATTGCCCGGACGAGAAGGCTGCGATGAAGGCCATCGATGTTCTTTCAGGTGAGAAATTGTGGGGCAAAAAAAGTGGTATTTGGAAAGGCGCACCAACTGCTGCAATTGTGTGAAGGTTGCCTTTACTTGAGCCCGGTAGGGTGGGGGTGTATCCAAGCATTTCTTTCTCTCACACAACCTTTACTTGGCCTTTTGACACCGTGGGCTCAGGCAAAAAGATGCCCAGGGTTTGAGTGAAATACTGCTCTTGTAATATCACTAAGTGTAGCTTGATAAAACGCGGTCGAGTAAACACAACCAGGAGGATGTGGAAACACTGAGGCTTTCCTAAAGCAGGTTGTGTAGCGTTCAGGGTAGTGGGGCGCATAGGCAGCCGGGGCTGTGGACGCCGTGAAGTGAACCTTATTGTGGGCTCTATCACACGCAGTCCACTTTGGCACGATTAGGAGCAGAGGCCGTAGTGTGTTGCTTGCTTCTTTTTAACCAGTTTCAATTTGAACTTGCACTCTTATCCAGGTTTCAAACTGTAGGCCTTCTCCACTGGCAACAACTCGCTACATTGTGAAGCCATTTCGCCCATGCTGACACACCAGGTGGTTTAATTGTGTTGGTCAAAATGTAGGCCAACTAACAACCACACGACCATTTGCTTTAGTACATTATTCACTTCGTCTCCTGGTTTGTTATTAAATTCAAGTTAGCCCTGCTCACGCCGGACACGTAACAATGTAGCTAAACTCGTCTAATTTTACGAATTGTGCTTACGTCTGGTTCATTTGTGTCCTCGTGCTATTAGTGGCTCGACACTTTAGACATTTTGTGTAGCTAATGTCACACAGTATGCTGGAGAAAATATCCAGGGCGATGCCATGTGTAGGCTACATAATGCCTGTTTAGATTTCAGTCCACTGTGTGAAATGAGCAGTAAACCCTGAACACACGTCCAAAAGCAAGAAAGGGGAGGGGGGGCTGTGTTAGGAGGTCAAAGGATACATGAAATTAATAGTTATATATTTTTATTTTTTATTTTTATTTTTTAGGTAAAGTTGAACTTCATGGGAAAGTTCTTGAAGTGGAGCACTCGGTCCCTAAACGTCAAAGGTAGGTCGAGTTTTATAATATAGTGCTTGGTTCAACTCGTGGGAGCCCCCTTTTTTTAATTCCTCTAGCTATCTTCTACAAGAAGCCTTTTAATTGTATTTTACCAAGTGATATTTGCCGGAACTATGCGTTTATTTTTGCTATTGAGTATTGTTAATTCAGTGGTTCGACTATTTTCATTTTGGTTAAATGAGCATACTATGTAAATGAGGTGTGTATTTTTTTTTTTCTCCTGAATGCTCTGGGGTCAAATGAAAGGGGCGTATGGTGGTGTACTCCCTCCTCTCGCCATGTCTGTGGGGTGCTCCTTCAAAAACCGTCGTGCATTCGGGTTTAACCAGCACATGCCTTGTATTTTCCACTAGTATTTTTTTTGTGTACGTACAGTACATGATATTATGTGAGCTCCAACCTCAGGGCGATTAGTCAAAGCCATGGTGTGTGCTGGCTGAAATGTGTGCAAAAAGAGGGAGTGCAGGCTGGATTTGAGGCGTGCAGGCCTTGTGGAGTCGTCCATTTGAGAAGGATCTGCCCGTCATTCTCCCTGCCTGCCCTGCGCTTCCGCCCTCCTCTGCACATTGTGCTGCTGTTGCATGAGATGGACTCCCAAACGCGAGTGGAATGGGAGGTTTGGGGCCCAAGTCACGGAAAACCTTAGTTTCAGAGTTCGACCCCCGTAGCCACACTGGGCTGTCGTGTTTCAGTGGGTGATTTTCATAAAGTGTACCATAAATATTTTCTGTAAGGGTCTACGTGATATGTGCTGAGGACGTAAAATGCTGGGGCTTTTCTGGCAGTGTGTGCGTTATTTTTTTTTTTTTGGTGGTGACGCATTTCGGTCATAATTAATCCTTTTTCTTGAATTAAATTTTAAAATGGCTCTTGCTTGGTAATTGTTGTAAGGATTTCTTTGAGGCATTACACGTAATATGCATAGTTTGGTCTCTTCAGAGTTTGATTGAATAATCTGCTGTTTTTTTTACGCAAAGTAACAACCCACATTTTGAAATCAAAGTCGAGGTGAAACGTGTAAGCATTTAAAGCTATTATACGTGGCGTAAATTGATTTTAAGAAGGTGCTTTAGACGTTAATGCAGAGAATTATTTTATTTTTTTTTGACATCTTGACGTGAAATGTATTCTCCAGCTGAAGGTCATACAAGCGTTCCCTTGCAGCTGGTGGTCTAAAATTGTAGCTTGGATAAATAATCCAGGTGAGCTATGTGGGAATGTTGCTTCAATATCCTCAGACCTTCCTCCAATTTTTCCCAGATCACGAAAAACTGGTGACGTTGCTCTGTCTCTTGGTGCAGCCTGCTGTGTTGGCTATGGCAGAAAACAGAGTCGAGTTTCAGCCACACTTCAAAAAAGTAAAAAACGTGCCCTCCCTTTACAACATGGAACATAGCAGTAGTCAATGGGAACAGTATTCTGAGTACAGCCACACAACACACACTTGTACACTGGGGGCCCCTTCTTTGCATTCCAACCTGCAAATATCAACTGGGGGCTCGGCCAATCACCATGGCTTAACCTTTGAACCCCGTCAGGAAGGGGAAGTGCTGTAGCAGACACAGATCAAGGTGGGGTGGCTGCAGTTTGGGGCTCATAACGCTAGAAGTTTGCGGGGAGACGTGCTATGGAGTGTGGTGTTTCACATTGGCCAAAATACATCATGTAATCAAATATTTTGAAGTACATTCCTCTGAATTTGTCACAGTTGTGGCCAGTAGCCCACTAAAATTATCTCCAGTGCATTATCAAAACATTGTTGCGTTCGATTGTGACTCCTGAAAATGTATTGTGTACATAACACAACATAATTCACTTAATTGACAACAAAATGTGCACAGGTACATTGTATTTTTCTCAGTTATTAGACCTTTCAGCCACCTTTATGGGTATTTACATAAAACTTTTTTTTTTTTCCACTCTGAACACGTTTTGTACTTGGCTTTTTTTTTTTTTTAAATCTGGCATTTAAAGATGACACCCACACTTTCTTGATAATGTCTTACACTCTTACTTTTATTTTCAAAAAGCATGTAAATTGTACAATAGGAAATCAAGCATTAATCAGAATCTTACAGGTGTATTTACATTTCAGTAAAACAGCCTTATTTTCCACAATTGACGTAACTGTTTAAAATAGCATTTATAGTTTCTCTTTTGACCCAGCGTATAGAATTGCTTGTTAGTGCAAATGGGGCTCCATAAATTGTATTTTTTTTGCTAAGTTACTAATTGAGCTGTTTTGGCTTTTTTAAAAAAAAATTTTTATTTCATTCAAAATATTCAATTTCACCCTTAATTATAAGGCAAACTGAGTTGCAGCAGTGTCGTTATTGTGTGCACTCTGAATTGACTTCCGGGGTCAGGCTATGCTCCTCTTGTTGGAAATATTAAACACATTAAACGTAGCATGCCCAGCCCCACATGCACAGAGCTGCTTAGTCACATATTAGAGAGAGAGAAAATGGCATGGCTATAGGAAAGGTGGCCCCAAGTGTGTGTGTGTGTGTGTGTGTGTGTGT
Source organism: Morone saxatilis (assembly GCF_004916995.1). NCBI lineage: Eukaryota > Metazoa > Chordata > Actinopteri > Moronidae > Morone > Morone saxatilis. Next base: position 14,327,898 of record NW_023340268.1, read on the forward strand.
GTGTATAAGGGTGTGTGTGTGTGTGTG